>NC_140143.1:5403193-6027568 GCF_964035555.1 Netta rufina | reverse complement strand
ACTCACACTCATACAGACTGCAAGTTACATCCACCAACCACTTGTTCCCTCTCTTTCTCTCTCTCTCTCTCTCTCTCTCTTTTGTAGTATTCTTGCTCTTTGGCTGTATCAAAGAGCTAAGAGCTGCTCATAACAATGCAGACCAACACTGAGCACAAAAAAAATCATAGCAAGTGCTGTGGCTACATGCATGGAAGGATGAGTGTGAGCCAGGGAACAGAGAAGTTTCCTCCTAGTTAAGTGGATGGCACACTCTTTAGCTGATCTCCTGACCAACTGTTTAATTTGCTATTTTCGGCAGCCTCATACGTGTTGCCTCTTGCCTTTATCTTGCCACCATTGGTACTGGATGTCAAGCGTCTCTCACGAGATCAGGGCAAGATTTTCACACAACATTTTTGCCCAGCGGGAGGTCTCATGCGAGGAGCCTGATCCTATGAGATGCTGCTCAGCTCCTGGCAGCCTGCTCCCACTTCCACTGACAGCACTGGCAGTCCTTCGGTGGTAACCGGATAAGGCACATGTCAGGCAAGTCTCCCCTTGGCAGGAGACACTTCCGTACCTGAGAAGGTCAGGTCTTTGGACTTCATCTCCTTTCACAAATACCTGCTGGCTGCTCTCCATGGTGTGCAGAACCTGTGTGCGGGGAATGCATGACTACAGCTCCAGTCTGGATGGGAGCTGGGAAGAGGATTAGCCCTGCATTCACTTCAGATGTAATCACAAGCATATCAAGTTGTAAAGCATCACAACTTTCGCAATTCTAAAAATAAACATAAGCAGTTTGGTTGAAGCAGTTTGGCAGCCAAAGGGCTAATATATTAATAACATTAGGCCAACACTAACTATGGAACAATAACTACAGAACAATAGATTCTATCGCTTCTGAAAATAGCCCTGTTTGGAAAAAAGGAAAAGATTTTTACAAGATCCATGAACCAGATGTAGTAGCTTCTTTATAGGTATTCACAAAGGCTTCACCAAGGGGAAGACTGGTGTGACATCTCTGAAGTTAGGAGGGAACTTGTGGGATGAAAAATGGATGGAAGGTTGGACTGCACATTGCTGACTGGGACACGCTCAGGCCCCGTGGATGTACTTTGGTCTAGTTGAATGCACACAGCAGTCTGAGGTTTTTCTTTCACAGTTCTGCCTATGCTCACGCAATACCTTTCTCTGCAAGAAGAGCCATCGATTTGTTAACTTTCCAGCACGTGGTACTAAGCAGCATGTGAGCAAGCACGGCTTGTAGCCAACAGCCTGGTATTTCAGCATCACCCCTTGTTGACAAAGAGACTGGATCACCAAAGCAGTTAAACCTGAACCCAATGATTAGTGAGAGAAATAACTGAAACTCTGCTGCTGGCACAGGATGAAGTTTGCTGCTCTTCACCTGAAAATATGAATCCATGCTGGAGACCCAGAATCAGATCTCTTTTTATCAGAACAATAGGAACAACAAGTTTATCATTTACAGTTTCTGAAATCTGCAAACATGACATACAGCCAGGAGTGGGCCTGACCCCCTGTACCTCTGCAGGAACACCCAGCCACCAACCCATTAAGGGTTTATGGAAGCTCTTGCTCAGCTCTGAGCACCCACGTAACACCACTGGGCCTGCATCTCTGTCCACAGACCAGGCGTGGTCTTGCTCTCTGCTCGCTGGCCAAGGCTCTGCCCAGCCAAAGAACCCCTGGCAACTGTCGGTACGTGATGAATGCCCCACCATAAATGGGGACCTTCATATTTAAAGCATGTGTGTTTGTGTGTGTGTAGGAGAGAGGGGAGAATCAAAGGGCTAACAAGCTATGATTAAGCTCAGAAATAATGGTTTCCTGTTCAAACACAGAACTATGTCTCTTCTTAGTACAACTACCTCATCCCCAATTGTGTCTATTAAAGACAATTACTGGGGGAGACAGATATGTGTAACCAGATGTGGAAACAACGGTCATGTTATGCGCAGTGCCATATGCAGTTTAAATTCTTTGTGGCTGAACAAGTTACATATAAAAAAATTGTGTGTTTGTGCACAGAGGAGCAGCTGTCAAGGGGGAAATCCCCTTAGCCCACTTTAATCCTTCGTTCCACAATCCTCAGGGATTAAATAAATGCACTAACGTTATTTACTGTAATGCTTGCTCCATGGGGGGCTTCAGTCCCTGAAATCCACTCCAGCATTTGCAAGTTTCAGTTGTGAAATATGCTGCGAGCGTTCTATATTTGGTAGCTTGCAAGTACTCTTTAAGTTGGGCCCAGAGTGATGAAAGGCCAGGAGTCAGGAATTCGGCTCAAGCAGAGGCTAACAGGAAGCAGGCTGGGAGTGGGAGCTCGTTTCTCACTGCACACATCTTGCAGTGGCACCGGGGCACTGCAGTGACTGCTGAGAGGGGACAGTGTTCACAGGACTATACAAGACACTTCCTGAAAATTAAAGATGCTGCCATGGTATTAATCCTGCCGTCATCTACACACTGGGAGTATGAAATGAGGTTTTAAGCCCAGCTCTGCCAGTAAAGCCTCACTTGCCTTCTGCTTTCCTATGATGAAATGTGTTTGAACCTGGGTACAATCCCTGTGAAATTAGCCACGAGGAGTCCATCAATTCAGACGCACAGTCCTCACGTCCCCTATAATGCTGTGACAGTGTAAATTGCACAACACCATCAAACTCTTATGACCATTTGTGGCTCAACTGATGGCCATGGCACCAAACAATAACGTACAAAAGTTGCAGACTGGGGCTCCCAAGAGCCCTCTAACATACTTGCAGCGCTAGCTGATTGAGCAATCTCTTTCTTGGGCTTCCCATGTAAGCTTATTATAGCCTCTTCAAAGACAGTAAACATTAAATTCTATATTAGGCTGTCCTTGTCTTGAATTCATATACAGTCTGAATTCTTTCACCCAGATGATTGTACCAGCTCAGCACTACTGTTTGAATTACTGCTGCCACAAACGGGATGGCAGGCCACAGCCACGGCGGGCATCACCCTAAAGAAGCTGCTGCTCTTAGTACAGGGGCAGGTTTTGCCTCAATTCTTTCAGGCAGTAGAAAATAATACAAACTTCAAAGGCAAAGGCATTTGTTGTTGATGGCTTTTGCACTACTGACATGATGTCTCAGGCTGGACTCTGCATCTTGGCTTGTCACCATGAACTCCAGGTCCACAGGGCTGTACTTTGCTTGAATGCAAAGGAACTAATTCTCCATTCCGGGATGAGAACTGATAGTTCAGAAACTATATGAATCCAATCTCTGACTGTGCTCCCATGGCAGTGCATTTGCAAACAGATCACTTCATCTGCTCCAGTGCAATTTTTTCCAATTTACACCAAGGTCACAGTAAGAGCTACACTCGTGGGACTGGCCTTCACCCTGCTACATCTTGCTTACCTGCAGTAACCTCTCAGTGGTGTCAGTGGGTACTCACACAGACAAAGAGAACCCAGTGCACAAACGTTACAGGACTGGGCTCCGAGCCTCTATTTCTTTCAGGCAATTTACAGTAAGGAACATGAACCTGAGAGATAAAGACGGAGAGGAGTATGGCTTCTGTGACCTGCAGGCCCCTTGGTGCTGAGGTTAAACAGACAGCGGAGGAGATGAGAATATAAATCTCCCATCCGTTCCTCTTTCTCCTCCCTCCCTGCTCCTCCTTCCCCTGCATAATTGAAGTTCATCTGAGACATGCTACCTGGACTGTCAGCTAGCATATTCTGGCCATCACTGCCATTCAGCACCACTTTTTCAATTTAAATTCTGTTTTCACAGGTTCCCTTGCAAAACCAAGGCACCCAATGCTGTGGTGATGCCCACCTCGCTCCCCACTCCCCAGTGCAGCAGTAAGGAATCAGGCTCCCTCTCCTGGGTGCTGCAGAGCTCATTCACCAAACGAGGCTGCTGCCACCCTCGCGTTGCACCTCGCTCTCAGGGGGTCAGCACAGCATGCTGCTGCTGCTCCCTCATTCATCCTGGCCTGGGAGGCACACCTGCACCTTGCCGTTACTATCTAATTATAGAAGACAATATTATCCTCAGGACCAGACCTCTATAAAGTTTGCTACTTGGGTACTGAAGCAGAAATACAAGCGGGATCCCCATGAAGGAATTTCGCAACTGCTCCCCTCCTCAGGTTTCCAGGGAAGGGGATGCTGTGACTCAGCCCTTTGGACACAGAGCAAGGAGACTCAGTTTGCCTTTCCCGAAGTTGCCTTCTCAGTTGCCACAAAAGGAGTTTTCAAGGAAAAAAAAAAAATCATTGAAAAATTTATTTCCTATCTTTTTTTTTAAAAAAAAAAATCTTGAATACTGCAGCATTCAGTGGATTACTATTCGCAAACACGTACCTGCTCCTCCAGCAGAACAAATCAAGTAATTTCTGTTTCTGCTTGAGCCTTCGGCATGCAGACAAAAACATTTTTTATTCATCAGTGGTAAAAGGCTACAGCCATTTGACTTTAAACACAGACATGCTTCTGGGCTCTCTTCCAGGAAGTCTGTGTCACCCAGGCTTTAGATCGATATGTTTGTCTGCAAAGTCACCCTTTTGATCTGTAATTTTTCATTTTGACACAAGAAATGCCTTTTGGTCAAACTTCAGCAGTCCATTAAATTCCAGGCATAATGGAAATGGGAATCACATTGCTGTAGCCATGTGAAGATTTCCACAGTTTGGGGTTTATTTACTCAGGGGTTAATTTACTCAACCATATATTTGAGATCCAGACAACACTGCGAAAGCTGTTCTCCAGCCTCACTGAAGACCACTGCCTTCATCCCAATTGTTAGTTGGTGGTCTCACCAGCCGGTCATAGCTTTACTTTGTACATTTAGTTGCCTAACCTGCAGGAAACACCACCACAGCTCCACGTTGCACACACCGAGCATCCTCCTGGCTTGGCCCTTCCCTGCATCCCGCGCAGAGGCAGTGCCCAACCCGCAGCAGCCCTCCGACAGCCCTCAGAGCGAGCAGACGCTGGCTCCCGCATGCAGCCCAGCCAGCTCCGGCAGCCTGCTCACCCCTGGCACACCACGCTCTGTTTGCACAGCCCGGCACACGTGTTTTCTCTCCAAGTTCAAGGTTTTAGGGCTTAGGTGACTTTTATATTTTTTAAAACAACAACTCTGCTTTATTTTTTTAAAGAAGCTGATGTCAGCAGACCCACGGGGGGATACCCAAAAGGCAGGACTGCTGGGAAGGCAGCCCAACGCTTCATGAATGCACAAGCGGATCGGAACAGTCTTTGGGACAGTCCCGTCTGCCCTGGCTACACCCAGCAAGGTCTACACAAGGCTTTTGAATGATCTCACTACTATTTCTGAATCAGACACACAGCTCCTCCTGTGTTGCTAACACACTGCTTTTTAGTTGCTGAAGTTTGACCCTGGGGAGGACGGGACAGACACTTAGGAGAGTTGCAAAGCTCTGAAAACGTTGTTATAATCGGAACAAAGAGCATTATGCTTTTAGTTCCCATTCACGTCTTACTTTCCACAGGCAGGCATGTTCTGTCAGCCTCTCAAAAATGCACATAATACACAATTCAGAAAACACCGCTGTTATAATTGATTCATTTTTACACTTACTTTTAAGAGGAATTTTAAAGGGGTCATGAAGAGTCTGCACCCTAAATAAACCAGCTTGTCAATCCAGAAAGGTCAGGAAATTCTGTTCCTAAGTATGGCCAAGATTTTCAGCAGCAACACAGATGTTAAGTACATTAATTGTAATGTATTTTTATTAGGTAATTAAAAGGGGCCTCATTTAATAATTCCTCATTTAATAGAGGTGTTACATTCAGAGGGAGACTGCTCAATGTTTTCTGGAACAAAATCAAAGATCTTAGCGCAACTCAAATGGGAAACCTAAAGGTTTTGAGTTGGTTTTGGTCAGGATTTGTGTCCAAAATAAACAAATTCCCCCTTCCCAGTCCACCTTCCACCCCCAAAAACCTATCTCCAGCACACCTATGATCAGAGCGTAAGCATCTTGATTAAACTTCACTGACACTTTAGGACTTTAATTATTAAGTTAAAGCCAAAATCAAATTTATTTCCCAAGAAGAATGGGCTGGGGATTTGGGAGGCAAGAGAACATGTGATCCACCTCAACACAACCCTGCGGTGCCAGGAGTTCCTGCAGAGCATGAAGGTGCAGAGACACCTCCGAGAGCAGAGCCAGAGATCCAAGAGCCCAGCAGTGCCTCTGCCAGCGAGCTTGGAGAGAGAACAGCAGGATCAGCTCTGCTTGGATGTGACGAGCAGGTCATTTTGTTTGAATTTTATTTTTAGGCAGGACTTTGCTCACACGGAAGGTCAGCTGATGCAGCCTTGTTAGCCTGAACGTCAGTTGGGTCTAGCTGTTGATTTCCAGCTTTGGAAACAAACCGTACAATGTTTCTGTCCAAGGTAAGGCAGGCCAAACATAACGCACGTGCTAGGGGACAGAGACACACATGGGCCAGATTTTCACATCCTGAACTTTTCCTGCAAGAAGTCACTTGGTTATCATAAGTAACCTGCAACCTCCACTCATGCCAGAACCGGGGCTGTTAGCGATTCATCCCCAGCAAGCTCAGCACAGCATCTTGCCCTGGCATAAGCTTCATGCATGAGCCACAAAGCACAGCTCCACTCCTGCTAATAAGCCAACCAGAACTTTGAAAAGTGACAGCCTTTGCCCTGAAAGCTTCACCTGTTGAAATGTGGTGTTTATAGCACCTACTATTTTCTGTACAGAAAAAAATGGTCCTGAGGACTGAAGAAAAATCCCTGTGCCCTAGGACTGGTGTGTTTGTGAAGTCGGTGAGCCATGAAGACAGCAATGCGAGCAGGATGCACAAACAGAACTAACTCTGCATTACCAGAGAGGATCTAGGCAGGTGGGCTTGTTCCAGCAGTGAAGATGCACAGTTAGTCCCAGTGCTGAGCTCTTCTGTGGGTCCTTCCCAAGGTGCTGAGCAAAGGACCTTCCTCACAAGACATCTGTGAGATAGAAGCTAATATTCCAGTTCTGCAGAGACTGATGTTAAGCAACTGGTAAGCTGCCTGGATGTGTTATGGCCACAGAGAACAGCAACGCCAGAGCTTTACTGAAATACTTGGCTCAGTCCTGTGTTCATGGCACACGTTCGGGCAAGACTCAACTGCTCAGGTTTACTGGATGGCAAGCCTGTTTCGGGGAGGACCTCGGTTTCACAACTGGTTTCAATGAGAAACAAACCCACAGAATTCTGAATTTTCTGCAAAAGCTGCAAGATTTTTGAGTCATTAGAAACATTTGGGTTTGACATTCTGCTCGGAGACGCTACAGAATTTTAAAAAGTCAAAATAGAGTGCTTCAAAGCTGAAACTTTCATCCGCAAGAGCCTGCAGCAAAGTTGACAGGCTTTTGACAGCACTGCATTTTCCAAGTAAAATGGTATCTACATTTTTCTAAACAAGTTCTAAACTGCATTTCCTGTTTTTATATCAAAACGTACTATGGCATTTTTGTGCCTTGTTAAAAACATACTGTACAACTGTTTGGTACAAACCTCCCCAAATACCTTACGCACTCACACTTCCAGTACCTACTAAGAAAGATAAACAGCCTCCTACCCAGACGGTCCCAGGCTAAGTGTGGCACATTAAACAGCAAAAAAAGCTTTTTCCAAGCATCAAAGGAAGCAGCTTTTTTTTTTTTCTTTTTCTTTTTCTTTTTTTTCTCTCTCCAAGAGGCTCCTCAGCTCTTCCCAAATATCTGGCTATTGTGATTTTGCAATGAAATGACTACTCTCTACATATTTTAAGCTGTCTGGAAGCAGCAATAATCAAACTGATGCTATACAGAGCCAGCAGAAATGCCCTTGCACACGTGTAGAGCTTTGCACCGCTTTATGCGCTAAGAACCAAGTAATCAAGGCCAGTTCTGGTGTAAATGGCACAACTGCACTAAGCTTTTCATGGCTGTATTCTTTTATTCCAGGATTCAGCCTCCCTCTACCATTTAAAGACTCTGTCTACGAGAATTACATCAAACCCAGCACCTTTAAAGACAGCAAGAGGGATTCGTCGCTTCCAAGCTCACCAAACACTTCCTCCACAACGCTGTGTTGCCAACATCAGCTTTACTTAACTGTGATTAACCTCGTTCGAGACACCCGTCCTGCAGCAAAGCATGGAGAACGCCTCCCGCACGAGGTGACTGCTGCTCCCTCCCCACAAACGCGGTGCTCAGCAGAGCCGCGCTCACCGCGCAGGATGCGGCCCCCCCGCTCTGCTGCTCGCTCCTTTTGGAGCACAGCGGGGGTCCGGGGGGCCTCTCCCCGCCCCTGGCCGGTGCACCCCGGCCTGCCAAGCCGCAGGAACTGCTGGGCCGCCCTCCCTCCCTTCTCCTCGGGGCCGGGAACAAAAAGCAGCCGCCAAGCGGGCGGCATTCGCGGCTCCACGCCGCGAGACCAGCGAGCAGCACCGCGCTCCCTCGAGCAGGCACGGACGGGGTTCGAACCCGCGATCTTCGGTTTACGAGACCGACGCCTTACCACTTGGCCACCGCGCCTGACGGGCTAGCAGCAGCGGCGCGCAGGCAGTGGAAGGCAGCGGGCTGCGGCCCCCCCGGACCGGGGGCGCCCCCGGGCACGGAGCGCTGGGGCGGCACCGGCGGCGCCGTTCCCTCGGAGCCCGGCCCGGGCACCGGCACCGGGAGGACCGGGGGTACCCGGCCAGCCCTGCCCCGGGTGCCGGGCAGCCCGGCGTGGAGCTCCCTGCCGCCGTTTTCACGCTTTGCTCCGGTCTCGTTATCTTCTGCCTACGCAGGCGAAACAGCATAAATCGCATAGCATAAATCGTAAAGACGGTGCTGCTTTAGGAACGGTTCCTCCTTCGGGTTGCCGGTTACCAAGGATTTGGACTCACGGCTAGCACTTGGTTAAAACCCAGGCGGTGAATCAGCTCCTGCTTTTGTCACCGCTGGCTGTAGGGCAGAAGGGAAGAATCTGAAGGATGTGGGTTTGAACCATTATTTAGCTCTGCACTGGAATTCCTCATTCTGATTTCTAGTTTTCAATCGTTGCTGGACTGCATAAAGCGATCTAACAATCCCTGACTTACATATTTCTCCTGGAAAAAATACCCAAATAAACCAAAGCACAGTAAAAGCCTGCTGCCAACCTGACATAACATAACAGCTCTCTTTACACGGATGAGCTGGTAACCAGGCACCGCCGGCTGTTTGATCAGATCTGGGTTGCACAACCTTTATTACATGAATGCAAACTGCATCTGCAACGTGCTCCTTGCACAAATAAAACACACGAGGTCTGAACACCTCATTCGCGGGAGAAATAGTTGCTTTCCTAAGAGTAAATCCCATCCTGAGCTGTTAAAAACAGTATAAAGATTGTGCCGAGTATTTCCAAGCAGGTGTCTGACACCCAGCCTCGCTTTTCTGATGCTACAGTCGCTTGGGAAGTCGCCCAGGGACATCCAGAGTAAAAAAGCAGGACGAGAGGAGCCGTGTGGGTTACGGAACTCGTGCTTAAAAGCCACGTCCCGCTTTTGAAAAGTCCACGTCCCTGGACTTTGCTTTTGGGGCGGCTGTTCGGAGGAGCAGCAGCCGGCTGTGCACACGGGGCCGCCCGCGCTCCGCCTCCCCGCCGGCTCCCGCAGAGCCCGGCCGGCCCCTGCTGGGGGAGCGCCCCACTGCAGCCTCCCTGCCGAACCCGGCGCACGCTTCAGCAGCGTTTCCACGAAGGAAAGGCAAGTTGCATGCCGTGCCGCCGCTTTGCTTGCGGCAGCCCCTCCGTTCTTTGCTCGCACAGCCAGAGCTCGGCTGTGTTTCAGGGGAAACGCTGAGGGGCAGCTCGCCCAGCAGCGCTGTTGCACTGCAGAAGCGCTGGGGCAGGCTGGAGGAGGGCTGAAGGGCTGAGGGTAATTCTGGCCAGCTTCCTTCCAGGTTTTAAATAAAACCTGAGCACGGTGAGGAAAGCCAGGCGGTGCCCATGAGAGACAGTGTTTCGTAAAACACAACCTGCAATTTGTGTTGCAGTGCACCAGTGAAAGAGCAAGCACAGGAGGTGGTAAGCTCATACCTCATTTGGTAACACAGCCTGGTTACCTGCTCTTCTGTCTTTCTGTTCAAAGCAGTCTGTGCTGGGATTTATAGGCCAAGGCATCAAAATATTAACCACCAGCTTCTTATGGGTATATTAGCAAGCTAAGGCACAAAGGTCCAAGTGTGAGGGAGTGAGTAAGGGTTTAAGCACTGTGACAGAAGACACATTACCACTGCAAAGTAATTTTAAAATGACCATTAACCCAAATGCTTATCATTATACAGCTGGGACAACGTTCAATTTACTAGTCATGTGCTCTAGCCCCCCCTTTTTTTTTGCCTAAAAGTAGCAGCTATCTCAAATAACAAAACTTACCCTGAGTTATGCAAGCTAGGAGACTCCCTGCTGTATCATGTGGGTCAAAAAAACATTTAGAACAGAGCGACACATCTCAAACTCCTGCCCCCAGACAGAAATTCAGGGAAATGTTATAAATCTGTGTCACCCAGAACAGCAAATAGTAGAGAGAACAGAGCAAGAGAAAGCATCAAAGTCACGGCTCTGATACTCACATGCTGAACAAAACACATCTGCCAAGACAAGACAAGGAGATCAGAGCCTGCTGCCAGACTACCAGAACTGGCCATTGCACTCACTTGGTGCTCACACAAGCTGCATTTCCTTTTTGTAAAGGCCCTCCTTGCCACCATCCAAGTTTCCAGGGGGCAGAACTCCTGCAAACTATTTTCTGCTCTGCTACTGCATCACAGAACCTCTGTCTGGCTTCAAGATTCTTTTCCCCCTCCCCTTTCCCCCAAAGATAGGAGCAAGATAACAATCACCTCCCAGGGAGTTCTGAGATTCAGTTCCTGTTTGCAAAATGACCCAAGGGTCTGGGCTCTCAACACAGTAAGAACAGTATCATTTGTTAGAAACTGTTAGAGGCTTTGAGATACGTAGTGTTGATGTATTCCTATCCCCACAGTAACAGCTGATTTATTTTCACAGTGTGTCTTTCTTGTGAACCCCTGTGCAACTGATCTGGAAGTAGGTCAGTAGTACAGCATGTAAGCCTGAGTTGCTATCCAGATTTTGGAATAAAACTACTCCATATCTCTTTGGTAGAATGGTCGAACATACACAGCGGGGTGTTTTGTTTCAGCCTGCTGTTATAAATCTGAATATCTAAGGCCTTACTGCTGTAAGGAATGTGGAAACAGGGAAGCCTGAGAAGATAACACAGAGGTTGCTCCATGGATTATTCACACCTTATCTTTGTTCTGATTTCCCGAATGTCTGTACCTGCTGGGAGAAAAGCTGCCCAGCCACCACATGGAATGATATTGTAAGAGGCATACAGCAGGTTTAGAAACTACTGACAGCCGAATCAAAGCAGTTTGCACTCTACGATCACTTAGGAGCACCAAAATGTTTTTTTAAAGTAAGACATTTGCCCTCCAAGTCTTTTCAAAATTCCCTTTTTCCCCTCTCCCTTGTCTTTGAGCCCAGAGGGAGGTAGAGAACTCATGAAATTAGACTTTTCAGATTTTAAATAATACATCACAGACATGGTTCTCCTCTGCTGTACAGTGTCCATCATCATTCATAAAGGTGTAAACCAGTCATGTTTTTGGGTCCCCCACAGAAGGGCACAACTGACCTTTTTCCAACTGGCAGAGGAGTAGCCCAAGTGTAGGAGCAGTGACTTTTCAGGAAACAAATCCTAAACCTGCTGGAAACTCCATCCTGTGGCCACGTTAGCGCAGACCTTGCTGGTGTTACGGGGCCGAGCAATGGTTTCCCTGACGCACCGCCAGGCAGGCCACACAGGGCAGCTCGGGGAGATGCTTCACCTGAGTCCCCCCCTTACCCCTCAGAAAGGCCCCAGTTTTCCCAGTAACGGGCACCACGGCACTGGTGTAGGCTGAGGGGGGCTGTACCTCCATCAGCTGTGCTTTCCCAAGCTAATGGCCCCATCCTGGACCCCTTTTTTCCACAGCGACACCTGCAAGCATGGCCCCGGGGCCTGCTGCCCCTGAGGTGACGCCATCACTGCACCGAGCTTTGCCAAGCACGGCCCTGACCTAAACTGCCTGTCCCTTGCTGGCATTTTTTATTTTATTTTTCACTCCAGCAGTTAAACAAAGACCAGAGAACAAGCCGGAGGGTCTGGCGACTCAAAAATTAAAAAGTAAAAAAAAAATTACCTCAGCACGTCGGTTGAGGGGGCTGCTGCGCAGGGCGACGTGGTGGCTTCTCCGACGGGGCTGGGCCCGAGTGGCGGCTCCTCCGGCCGGGCCGGGCCCCAGCAGGTCCCGGGGCTCCCTTTCTGTCCCTGCCACCTCCACACACGGCTCTGGGGGCGATGGTTGGCGAGTTGGCGACGGCCCTGGGCCACTAGCCCCGGCCCGGAGCCACTGGCCCAGAGCTGCTGCCCCCGGAGGCCTGAGCCAGGAGGCGGCCTCCCCCACCCGCCACTCACTCTCCCCCCAGCCCTCGTTAGCCGCACGGCTCAGCAAGTAATGATATTTAAGTCAGATTAAAAAAAGCTGGCCCAAATCCCACCAACAGCTCACAGCTGGAGTTGCCATCAATTGAGAAGAGGAGGCCTGTGGGTGGAGAGATTAACACATCGGCCCTGCGACGCTTGAGCATTATGTACCCAACAAAGCTCCTGGAAACTTAACAGAGTTGCGGCTGTCTGATAAAGCGTGTACTGAGACAAATTCATTCCCTAGCGACATCTGTGTAACTCGGCCAAAGCTAATGAGTTTGGCATTTGGGCAAGAGCAGAGCTGTGCAATCTTTTTAAAACAAGTGTAGACATAGAGGTGGGTATGCGCTGCGTGCGCCAGGGATTCAGGGTAGACATGGAAATCAAATCAGTCACCCACCACAGACAGTTTTTTAATCATGCAGGGAAAGCAAACAATTTATTTACATATGTTTGTACAATACAGGTACATGAGAGGATCCACATTAGCAAGGAAAGCTTTATTGTCCCCAGAAAGTATTTCAAGAAAATACAGATTAAAATAGTGTAATGGCACATTGCAACAGTATTGACATCACTTCACTTGTGTTGTAAATTACAGAACAAGATTAAAAATAATCATTTGCCATTTTTGCTGGCTTTTTTTTTTTTTTTTCCTGTAACAATGGAGTGAATGGACTTTGCTCAGTTTCTTACCAAGCAGCCTTTGAAGTAAAAAAAAATAAAACCACCTCCTTGCTTCTAAGGCAGCTTTGTGGTCTTAAGTGGATGCCAAATTCAGTTTAAAAAATTCTCCTCCATGAGAACAGGACATTGTATTTTACAGATCAAAACTTTGGGTCTTTGAGTTTTTAGAGGATATTATTCTTTCTTTTTTTTTCTTTTTTTTTTTTTCCCTCTTGTGATTTAACACTATTTATTATCTCACACCATGTTTGCAGGCTGGTGAGTGAGGCTTATCAGGTATTGATAAAATACATGTGAGAGAGGGAACAATTCAAGCATCTGACCAGATGAGGGGGTCAACACTCAAGAAATGAAAGCACCAGCTCAAGAAGAGGTTGGTGGGAGGGAAGGACACTTCTAGGACCAGGGCCCTGGTTGCCAAAGAGTTACAGGTGGCCCAGTCTCACCTGGAATCTGTTTTGCTTCCCAAATGCTGCAGGGGTGTTACGCTATAAGTCCCAAGGGAGGTTTATTCTGCAGCTGCTAAAATGTGAAAAGCAAGACACCCAATTTCTCACATCTGCAAGTGGAGGTTAGAGATAGTTAATCACCTGTGCAAGAAATTCCAGCCCTATTACCTTCATATTCTTAACACCTTGCACTTTCAGCTGTGCAGATCCAGTAAAAGCTGCCACAGAAGCCTGGAAGGGAACAGAAGTAGTAATCCAAAGCATTTTACCCTAAGAAGGAGGGTCTATAAATTGGCACTGCTATTTCCCTTTTGATTTCAATAGGCAAAGTAAATCATTCACCCACTCCCACAAAAATAATCCCAGAACTGAAATTAAATGGGCAGTGTGTTAAAATGAAGTTCTTGTCTGATGTCCATTTCAAGTATAGAAGGAAACAAGTTCTCTATAATGTGAATAAAAAACATAATCATCAAGGCAGGACCTTAACATACATATAGATGTTTTATTATTTTGAATTTACTGAAACTAACAAGTGGATAGAATTGTCTTGTAGTGATACCAGAACAATAAATCCAGGGAGTGCGTGTCACACTGACTTATAAAAAAGAGACCAGCCACCTGACACAACATTTCTAAAACAAGACAAAGAGCTGCTAATTATGTTAAACCTCATTTGCTAAGTTAGAACATGACCTAGTGCTTCTAAAAAAACCTGTACAAAATGAGTATTTTTTACATCTCAGGCACATGAATACAAATCTGATCTATTTTATATATACACACATTTACATTACATGAAAATCAGAGATGAAGATCAAATGAAAGAAGTGTATATAAAAAGTACCCCAAAAAGCAGATGAAACATGAAAAAAATGTTCTCACAACATAGAAGTGAAAGGCACAAGCACTAAAATGTATAACCATGCAAAAAACTGAAGTACAATCTGTGCAACAAAGCAAAACAAATGGCTCCCACAATTGATTTTACAGTAATTCTCAAAATATCCCAGTATTTAAACATACTGTAAGTGCAACATTTACTGTCCTGTAGCATATTGAAGTGTTCACATGACATGAAATTCTCCCCCTTCAAATTTCCTTTCTCCAAAGCCAAAATAATTTAGCTAAGGATAAGGCGTTAAATAAAACGGGGCTGATGTTGGGTAGTGTAAAAAGATGACTGCTCCAACTATCTGGGTGGAAGAGTAACTGCAGCCCTTCTGCACCCATTACTTACTGTGTATTAAACACAGGTCTGCCAGAGCAATCACCTGCCTACCCTTTTGCCAGGGTTGAACAAAATTTCAAGACTTATGCCAATACACCAAACAGAAGTCTAAGGAAGGCAATGTAACACTGTGAGCTGGCTCCGCTCCGTCACAAACTATGGTACAGTGACCTGACTTGCAGATGTTTCTGTCTGAAGGGGAATTGGTTGTCTCTAAGTTATGCTTGCTAGGCTAAGCTAGTAAGTTTGTGCCTTGCAAACAGAGTGTACAGTTACAGCATGCAATTGGATAGCTATACAGAACTGAGGTAAAGCTTATAGGGACAACCCTGTGCTGCCTTACCTGGATGGACTTCAGTCTTATTCACCCTATATGCTTGAATATCATGGTAATCACAATTTTGTCATGCAGATGGGACACACCTTGTCTTCAGGATCACAAAATACATATAGAGGACCAGCCTGGTATAAAGCCAGGGCTAAAATTCTTCTCAGTAACTAAAGCTGTACTGAAGCCAAGAATACTGTGTTTGTCCCTCCCAGCTGCTCAACGTAGCTACCCCATGGCACATAGATGCTCTGACAGTGAGCACCGTGGCTGGGGTCAAGACTAAGAGTGTACATGTCAACAGAAAATATTCTGGGGGAGGAAATCCACAAAGAAACAACTCTTGCACTTTAGAGCACTTCCCAGTATGTTATTCAGCACTGCCTATAAGCTGCAGACTCATGGCTTGTTAGAGACATTGGGACTGAGATTCAAAAAAAAGTGAATTGTCAGGATGTTACAACTGATCTAGAAATTTTATCAGCAACGCACAAAGTCACAGCCTAATATAAATAAAGCTGAACCAGAGCTGTGTGAAAAGCATTTGCAGCCTTATCTCTATGCTGTCTTTTTGGACAGGCTAGTCAAAGATATTCTAACAAGGCAGCTCACATAGGTGAGATGCTGTAGAGGACAGCTTATGGTTTCAGCCACGGTGGTTGCACCACCTACACCACCACTCATCATCACTGTCAAACAGTGCTAACCAAGGAGCAGCAATGGACATAAGAGTTCGGATAGGAAAATCTCACTAGGATGGACTTAGTCTAATAAAGTACAAGCTTTTTTTTTTTTTTTTTTTAGATCTTGAAAGCATAATGGAGATGGGACTTCCCTCTGAATCTCATCAGTGGCTGCTCCCTGTCATGATAGAAACATAGTGAAAGCAACATCTTCATTCACCACTCCCCTGCAATGAAGGGGCAGTCCTGTGTTCCCCAGACAGCCCATTGCATCAAGGGGGTGAAAGCTGTCCAAGAAGCACAGGAGTGAATCCCACTCTCAAGAAGGAGATTTGAGCCTGTCTAATGCTTTTCCTGAAACACAAACTCAGCACAAAATTCCCTCCCAGACAGATTACTATTGACGTTCACAAGCCATTGATAACTGAGCTAGTCTGTGCTAAGGGCTCACACATACTCTTAACTCTCAGCAAACCTCAACTTTGTCCCTCAGTGATGCAGGAGACTGAATGACCACAGATAAGATCTCAAGCGGAAATAAAATATGATACAGACATCAGTACTGGTTAAGGGCAGACAAGTGAGGTTCCTTTGTGGGACAGCAAATAAGGCTTCAAGGTTTGTGGGGGTTTTGTTTTTTACCTTTTTTATTTTTTACTCTTTTTATTTTTTTCCCCAAGCATAACAAAATTCTTTCCTTCCCTTTTTCCTCTTTCTTTAGCGACTATAGAAAACAAAGGATGGGAGGCAGTAGGTGAGAATTTTCTCTATATCTCTGTTGATTTCTTTAAAAGGAAAATAGCTACTCACAATGAGGATTTCAAACCTCTTCTAGTCACTATATAATAAAATAACCCTAGTAAATATAATCCACAGCTCAAGTTCCGCCTTGTTGTGTGCTAGACACACAAGCCTTTGGTTAAATTATTGAAATATTTTGTTTGCAGTGCTCAGCTGAACCCACATTCTCTCCTAAAACAGAGAACAACCACAGAAGCCCCAGCAAAGTCTCCCTCTGTGCAGAACAGAACGCTTGCAAGGACTACACGATTCAGACTATGGTACACAAAGTTTCATTAAGTAAGAACAAACTCACATACGCCACATGCTTTAATAGCAAATTGCCTTGGAATCAGTATTTTGGATTGAAAAATACTGAGAAAACAATCCCAAGGATGCAGTCAAGGAACAAATTGCCAGCAGCTGTTGAACAGTTTATTTCCTTTCAAATCAGCTGTGGTACATAACAAGTCGTGCTTTCTTGACAATGTTCCTTGAGTAACAAATGACATAAGAATATGAGCATTGCTGCTTACACTAGAGCCAATCCAGTAACTGCTCAGTTAAAGTTTGAGTCAGTTTTCACTGAAATCAATATAAGCCAAGTCACTGATTTGGCAAGTGTTTGATCAGCTGCTACTTCCTTCCTTTCTTGGAAAAAATCCCTCAGACCACACCATACAGTATTTGTTTTAAGAAAACACTGTAGGTATATTCACTGCCATCAAAGAAGAAAATAAAGGATTTATTTGTAAATTCTAGTCCTTAGACTCATCCCACGTCATTAGCACTATGATGTAGTCTGCTGAACAGTGACTGATGTAGCAGGCCACGATCTATGTTTACATATTAGCTTCCAAACCCTCTATTACTAACTGGATTAGAGTCTAAATACAGTAGGCTAAGATCCTCTCTGTAGAGTAGAACAGAGCCTTGTTGGATTCAGAGAGCAAGATGTTTGTTGATACACATCTTTGAGAATTAATAATGCTGCATTCAATTGCCTACAGAGCAGGCTGATGAACATCCAAATTTCTCCCAAGACCGTAAAAGGAAAGTTGGCAGCAAAAGTGTATTGATTTTTTTTTTTTTTGAGACTTGCTACAAATCTATGTATTAAAAACTCCTTTAGAAATAGATCGGATGGTTAGTTTGTCACTGTCGCACTTCAAAGCACGACAAGTTCTCCAACAGCCTGAGTCTTTATTAGAAGTTATTAAAGAAGCTGAAAAATGCTGTTCTAATGTCAATATAGTTTGAATCAGCACCAGACTCTGAAACCAGAACTAGGTAGCAGTTGAAGGCTGATACTTGGAGTGAAGCAGCCAGTATCAGAAAATCCTGAAAGACCACATTTCAGGATTGCAGGAACTTTAAGTGCAAGTTTTAAGAGAGAGTTTTCCACAGTAGCTTGTGTGTGTGATTAGCCTGGTGAAGGACTGCTTCTAGCCAGAAGCAAGTCATATTTTTTTTCCACTGTACAAAAATACCTGCAGTGGTTTGCAACTAGTTTGACCAGAGTATCACTTAGCTTTTCAGAATCTACAGAAGAAAGAACTAAAGAGCAGATTAAAATATAGTACCTTGGAGTGCATTTACATCCCTGAGGGTTAAATGAGAAGCATGGTTTTAACACAACAATGTTTATTACGTTTTAGTATTGCTAGAATGAGATGATACCATATTTCTGTTTGATATTATCTATCCAGGAAAGCCAAACCATTATTCCACCAAGCACAACACTGACACAGAGGCAGGCTGTGATTCCCCAGCTTGCCTGTGAGCACAAAGTAAGACGACAGTAAAGATAAGACATTTATCAGAGATTAGACACTGAAAACAGTGCCTTCCTATGTCCCAAATCTCCCTTCTATTCTGCCAATATATCTGTCTGACACTTGATCAAAACATGCATTCTCTGGAAAACTGGTATCCAATTACTTTTCTTACTGCCTCGGTGACCCACCAAAGATGGTCCCTTATTAGCAAGTTACCTTTATTTCAAAAAACATGATGACTTATTTTCTGGGATAGAAGGGTTCTCCAGGGCTTGGACTGCAAGATAAGTTGGTCTAAAGTCTGTAGTTACAAGGGAGCTAATATTAGACTCAGTTTAAAAAAATCAATTGCTAATTATTTTTTATTAATTTTATTTTCTTACTATTTCCTTAAAATGTATCTGCAAATGAGATGCCTCCCCCACCTCCAACTCATTACTTGTAAAACACGAGAAGTGTCTGGATATGTATTTGAACACTATGGAAAGCAGTACCACACCAACAGACCTACAGGAGTGGAAAAGCAACTCCTTTATGCAATAAAACAAAGCTACAAACACCACCAACATGGTGGTAAGACAAATCTTTTCAAATTCAAACACTGCAGAGCAAGGAACAGCTTTTAAATTCTAAAGCAGCTGGGTGCAGAGCTCAACAAGAAGTCCTGCAAGTCTTCATAAAATTCACTGCTGGGTACCCTTGGTTAGTGTGCCATTTCCAGCGTTTCAGGCAGATTTAGTGACCTTTAGTCACTACTGGTAACCACTCATTTCTTACGTGTAAGTACCTGCACAGAATCCTGGATATCACTACAATCACATCTTCTTCCATTCAAGTCCATGGACTCTGTAGTTTCAGTGAAGTACGCCGGGTGCTCTGCATCCCCAGTGCTCGGCATAATTTTCTGTTATCTAGTCCTCAACACTTGCTGATGTTTGACCCTAACAGGAATGGGTTTTAGATGATTAACATTTTGAAGACAAGTCCAGTTTATGTCAAAATATTTAGGGGAAAAATATTCAGTCACCAGTCTGACCTGCAACTGCTTCGCTCATATTTCAATCCACCGTGTGGGGGCAGGACAGAAGTGTAACTTACCAAGTACAGTTAGCTCCGGTAGCAGGGCTGCTGGCTCACCCAGCCCTGCTTGTCACAGATTAGCAACAGCCACCTGACAGCTTGAAACAGTTCTCAGCGGCCTACAAAAAGAGCGAAGTCCTTGGCACAACCCACTGACATCACCATTCAGATAGAGTTGTCGTCACTGAATTGCAGGTGAAGAGTCCTTTTGGCAGGGATCTGTAGGTAGCGCCAAGGTAGCGCCAGGCTGGTTTAACCATTTCTCTCCTACCTGCTGGGTGGCACATCCAGAAGCAGCAGTAGCGGGAACAGTGCCTACGTGGGGGGGTGTCCTTGGCATTCCACCTGTTCCTCCACAAACAGAAGCTGCTGCAATTTAGCACAGAACATTTCATACTGTCCCCAGCTGGTAAAGGACTTGTCCTTAAATCCCTTCCTCCTGATTACCCTATAGCCTCAGGAATCCAGCCCTAAGACATTATTGTTTGAACAAGACTAACGTTTCTCCCAGTGCACTGAAGTCCTATCGACACCTGCGCATGCTGGGATGTTGCGTCCCATGATTATCCCTCTGGTCCCTTCTGGCTTTCCAGTTACTTTACACCTGCCTAATGCAGATACATAGAAACAAATTTATTTTATTTTCTTGCCTTCAACAAAGCCTGATTTCAATATTCCCCCCCCCTCCCTTTTCATCACTCCAGTAACATATCACTGAAGGCAAGAGCACAGAGACTGCAGAAAAATATATGTATATATATTTACATCCGTAACTGAATACATACCATATGTATTCAAATCCCGAAAAATGCATCATATATACACACCAAGATACATCAAGAGAATACTAGGGGCGAGACAGTGCCAACAGCAAGAAATACACAGAAAAGCACAGTCATTGCTACTGTAACATTCTTCTGGGGAGTGTATTCAATAGAGGAAACATCTCTACACACTGGGAAAAAGCCAGATACTTGGGCCTATTTTTCTGTGTCAGTTGGCATCAATCTAAAGGAATTTGAAGTGTGAAATTTTTACTTAAAAATATGCATGGAATAATTTATATTTTTAAGCATTCAACTATCAGCCAATTTCATCAGCTTCTTTTATATAAGCTGCAATAATTATTAATTAAAAAGGGCCTAGCCCTACAGTACACAGATCCAGCTAAGGAAAACACAGGCACGTGTTGAAGTCCACCCCTCTTTAAGGCAGCATTTTAGCACACACTCAACTTTAAAGCTTTTGTTCTGTCCCACTGACTTCTACGAGCAGTCACAGTACGCATTTAAAGTTAAGCACCTGCACAACTGCTCAGTAAATCAGGATGTATTCCCTATTCAGAGCCTCAGATACGCACATGTGTACTCAGTCTGGATTGGTAACTTCTGCAAGACCAAGCTCTTTTGCTTTTTACTGCCCTAGAGGTAGAAGTCACTCCATGGCACACTTCTCTGCAGCGCTGTGTTAGGATGGAGATGGTCCTCCCTACAGCTTGCCCACAAAAGGTCACTCAGTCACTCCACAGAGTGCAGTGTCTGGAAAGCAACTTATCACCTGATTTCAAGGGCAGCTCCTCCTCCCCAAGAAGTGGGCTATTTCATGCAATTTTTCCTTTTTTTCTTTTTTTTCCTTTTTTTTTTTTTGGTTAAGAATTGGCATATTTCTTCAGTGAAATCTTTAAAATTAAGGTGTAGGATCCCAGAATTCATATCAATGGCCCATAATAAACCCCTGAAAATAGGGGAATAGATTTGAAGAGCTTCTTAGCCTCAATGCTACAGGGACCCTGGCATAAAACATACACATGCGTGCACACACACTAAAGAGTGGGCTGGCTCAGAACATCCCAAAACAGGCTCCAGAGTGATCTTCTATAAAAAGCACTTTGTGCTGACAATGGCAAACAAGTGGATGGTGATTTTACATAGATAGCAACAATTCAGCAGTGTCTTCCACTTCTTTCACACACTTTGTGTCTCCCCTTTTCCCCAAATTTTCTTTTCCCATGTGTGGTTTAAGTAATAAAGCTAAATTGAATAGGAAATTACACAGTCAGCACCAGTCAGGAACTGAACCTGGGTATGTTGATCGGTTTGTGGTACCCAAATTCCTGGAAGAACGAAAGAACAATTCCTGCTCCTAAAGTTAGGGTCACATCCATATGTTTCCATTGTCTTTTTTACCTTTACAACTAGAGGTAGAATCATTTTGTCCAGTATCTAAAACAGCATGATCCAGTTATATTGTTATTACATTAATATACAGTAACTATCTTGTCACAGGTATTGAAAGTGCATGGAAAAAATCTAACCAAGCCAATTCAACGACAAATAACAGTGTACCAAACATCATATAAACACACCCGCGCACCCACACTCACACGTAGTGTATATATATATTTATAGATTTACAGTATCAGTGTTGTTTAGATCCAGTGGCATGTGCAGAGAGATCAGGCAGTTGCTGCTTTTCCTTTTTGTGTTCTCTTCAATTCTTTATTTCCAAGATAGATGGGTTGTGATCTAGGATTGCCAAAATGATCTTGTCCATATACTGTCGCAATCTGTAATTTATCTCTTCCTGTTCTTTAAGGGCTTCCATGAGCTGAAACACATTTCAAAGTTACTCCTCCAGCACTGTAACTAGTTTACATAATGGCATGAATTTAGCAAGGCAAGAGACAAGTGCCTGCTCAAGATCACCATTCCCTTATCATTACCTTATATGACAGATACTCTACCTCTGCCTCCTCCATTTATCTCTGTTAGAAAGGATTTGCATATGAAAGACCTTTATTATTGAGGAAGGCGGTAAGCAGTCACCACCAGGAATCTTTTGGCAGGTCATTTGAAACACAAATTCCACATCTAGCACACCAATCCATCCTGTACCCACACCACGGATGAGCAAGAACTCATCTCAATGCAAGAATGCACGGTACCCAGCTTGCTTCAGATTTCAGTAGATTTGCATGGAAGGTTGCTGAGCAGAACATGGATTGCTGTGTTTTGGGCTGAGAACAACAGGAGCTCCCTTTGTATCGTACCCTTTTTTTTTCTTTAAAGCCATCAAAAAAACACAAAAACCAACAAACCATAGCTACACATACTCCTCAAGCGCAACCCACTGAATATTTCATGTTCTACATTAAATACATATTGTGTTCCACTAGACCTTTGAGCTGTGAAAGGCCCTTTAATATTTCCAAGTTGAAAACAGCTTGCTTTTTTATACACAGCGTGTTTAATATCAAGCTGCCAAAGCTACCCAGAAGTGTCAAAACCCCAGATCCTCCTAAAGCTAATGTGATTCAGGTGCCCATTTCCATTAGCCTGCAAGGCAGTCCCACACTGAACCTGCAGCCTCTCACCTTCACTTTGATTATACAGGAAAACCAGCACAATGGGAAAGAGTTATGCTGGTCTGGGAGGTTTACTAAGCCTGGGCCACAGCTGTGAGGCACGCTGCTCCTTTAGAGGAGTGCTGGCTATTCTCTGCATGAGCCAGAGCCATGAGACTCTGGAGGAGAAATAAAGATGCCTTGACAACAGCAAAACCCAATTTGCTTTTACTCAATTAGAGTGCAACAATTAAACTCCCTTTCTTCAAGTGCAGCAAGAAATTTGAGTATGTAATTCACTTTAAGGGGACCATCCAGGGGCTAAGGCTAACAGGGCCATTTCAGTAAAAACTGGGTAAGAAAGTTTCCTCTTAAAGAAGAAATGGGACGTTCTGTCCAGAAAAAAAAAAAAAAAAAAAAAGCATAAAAAGCAAACAATTCATTTTAAACTCTTTCATCCCCAATTCGTTGTTTTCTCTGGGAACTC
Source organism: Netta rufina (assembly GCF_964035555.1). Lineage (NCBI taxonomy): Eukaryota > Metazoa > Chordata > Aves > Anseriformes > Anatidae > Netta > Netta rufina. The sequence goes on along the minus strand of NC_140143.1, from coordinate 6,004,189 downwards.
TTACATTTCTGTTGGCCTGATCTCCTGATCTGTCCGGCAGCTTAAAGGAAGCTGTACCAGCTTGATGCAGCCCACATGCAAACAGTCTCCTACAACATCTTTGAAAGCATTACCAGATCATTACTTGCACACTGCCTACTTCTGCAAGAATTCAGCTGTATTACAGGGCAAATTTAGATCTAAGTGAAAACTTGTTACTGAAGTAACTTAGAACTAATTTTAGAATGGAGAGAGAAGATTTAATTAACTAGCTACAGCAATGTCTATGTGAAGTTAATGCCATAATACCACAGTCCCCTGTAAGATAGAAGATGTTAAAATAAATCCATAGTAAAACAGTTCACTGAGATTCTAGTAATTCCAATTCTGAGAGGGAGAAATGGAAGAGTTATGTTAAAAAGAGTCCCTAAAACCACTGTTAATTTAAAACAGTCTTCTAATACTCTTTGAACTCCTAACAAAACACATTTTTCTGTTGTTCTCTTGTCAACTTCAGACAATTTCACGTTGACCGTTAATTAAATTGAAAAAAATAGATTTTTGGATTTAGTACTTAATGAAAAGGTATATTACCTCATCTCTTGATGCAGAATCAATTTCAGCAGCCAAAGACTGGGCTTTTGTTTGTGTTGCAAAGAGATTTTTAGCTTCATAAAGACTCAGACTAAGAATCTGTCCATTAAGATCATCATTTTGGTCACGAAGTTTCTGATTCTCCTATTTAAGGAAGAAAAAAGCATTGATTTTAAGTTATTCCTACAAGGATTTGTTAAAAAAAAAATCACAGCTAGTGTTGATGAGATACAGTAAGGACGCAAGCTCACAACTCTCTTACCAGTGGCAAGTTGTCCCCACCTGAACTGCAGGTGTTTCCTAGGTGTACAACTTTATCACCCGTGCAAATAAATCCTAGATGAATGCCATGCACATCCTGTGCTTAAAGATGAAGCAGGAGGGGATACAAAAACCTAGAAGCAATGTACTAGGATGTGCAGCTATAGGCCTTTTTCAGAGCAGTCCTGCACAGTTCACTGGGACTCACCCACAGACTGTGAGGCCCTTCCCCGCTCACCTGCTTCAGCCGTTTTATTTCATGCTCCATTTCCACCTCTCTCGTTTTGGCATTGAATTCACTCACACTGGATGAGGAACTTCTCCCACGTCCAGGACGCTCACATTCCAGCTTGTAGAGCTGCAGGTGCTCTAGTTCCTTCCGCAAATCCTCAATGAGCTGCAGATATAAAATAAGGTCATGTCTCTCCAGTCTCTGCATAACCAGCCCTCCGTGGCAGCAGCCATCCCTTTGCTGCACCTTTGCACTGTGACAAGAGCACTGTGTAAGCCTGGTCGAGGCCAGACACTCCTAAATACAGCCTCTTGCCTTCTGTGGAAGGGCAAATCACCCACACTGCTTCAGAGCTGGAAGAGGCTCTGACATCCAAGCTTGGCATCTGAGAGGCGTAATTCTCCTTGCAAGCTTAGTAAAGCAGTCTTATGGTATGCACTCAAGGCTCCAAGTTCTCAAAGAATTGTAAACCCTTTGGGATTCTCCTTTATTAAGTATTCTTGCAACATTCAACGCCCTATGGGTATCCCCTCATAGAAATACAATCCAGTAATATATTCACTGGATGTTGTACTTTCAGTGTTCATCCTGTCTGTCTATACTTTTTCAGATGCTTTCCATGCAGATTAAGCACAATTGCCTCATCTTACAACCTGCCTCACGCTTACCTCCTGCGTGGCTTCCCTCTCCTTGTTAAATTCCAGTCTGTTCTGCCGCAGCTTATCCATCATTCTCTTGTACAAATCCATCTCATCCTTCAGTCGCAGACTAGTGTCCTCCAACCTGTCTGACATGCGTTGCCTCTCCTGGAATAAATGGGGAACTTCACAGCTAGCTTACAAGTGCATGAGCCATCCTCAGTTTTACAACACCAATCTATAAGCACATTTATATTACATATAGACAGGTAAACTGGCATGTGTCTCAGGGCATTTCTGCCACTAACAGTGACCAATGCTCCAATCCGTTAATATTCTCATTTAGGGAAGGCCAGTTAGAAGACTGTAGCCAATCACTACATGAGTTTGCCTTTACACAAATCAAGCTGCTGTCAATTTGCACATGACATCAAGGACTCAATCAGCACTCGAGAGTTTTGTTACCTCATCTAATCTCTCTGTTTGCGATTTCAGTCGTGTGACAGTACTTTTCAGCTCACCATTTTCGTCTTCCAGTTGCTGAACCCTGTATCAATAATACAAGTCTTACAGCAAATGTCTCTTCAAGAATACAGACATGCAAAACAACATGCTCTAAAAAGCAATTTTGCTTGCAGTTGACAGAAGGACCAGTAAAGAAAACCTTTCTAATCCTGGCATTTTTATCACAAGTTATGGGGTTCCTTTTTGTTTGTTTGTTTTTAGGGCCAAAAACGCTATGCTGACATGCAATTTCTTATATTCATCACAACTGGTATCTAAAAAGAATCAAGTATAAAGAAAATAATACAGATACAAATGTCTGGTACAGCTAGCTACAACTCCCTCCTTGAATCCACGCCACGTAACCAGCTAAGCTGTCTACATGGGGCATGTGTATAAAAGTAAACCACCCGCTATGACTGGGCAAAAAGGGTATTAGACATGCAACCGCATGGCTACTCTGTAGAACTATTACCCTGTAACCACCTGTGCGCTGTCTGGGTGTGATCAGCCTACATTTACATACAGAAGAAAGAGGAAGAGAATATAAATGTACTCTGTCCTGGGTGGGACCAAGATGTTTCTTACCTTGTGTTTAGCAGTTCAATTTCCGTGCCTTTCTCTTTTTCATACTTGGTATATGCTTCTCGATGTCTCTTTATCTCTTCTTCCAGGGTCTGTTCTGCTGATGTCTCTTGGTCCTTCAATAATTCTTCCAGCTCATGAACTCTAAGGAAGCCAAGTCTCATTTCAGTAACAGATTCATGTGTATTTAAAAATAAAAAAATGCATGCAACTTCATTGCCTGCTTCCCTCCTCACTTCTTTATTCCATTCTACTTCACCATCTTCCTCAACATTTAACCTCTCCCAGTAGCTCTCTTGGTATTTAATATTCCCAACATGCAAAGAATTAAGTAGTATCAGTTCATCTATTATTCCTTCATTTTCAGTCTCAAGACGTCTGTCTATTCCCCCAGCAACAACCAGCCTCCTGTTCTTGCTATGCACATTATAAAACCCAATGGTAACCCGCCTTATAACAAAAGATCTTGTTCTGTACAAGTTAGTAACATCTCTCTGCACTAGAGAGTTTCCTCTACTTGCTGAAAATTCAGTAAGGCAGCCCTATTCCACTTGGACTTCTCACATGAAGCCTTGCTTTGTTCTATCAGTATCAAGGCAGAAAACTCGGTCACATTTTACAGGTAGAGATGTTCTTTCCCTCCAACTTTGTTCTAGCACTGCTGTGACATGATAGAGAACTGGTTCTGTGCTTCATTACCTGTGAACTAGCTGCGTGTTCTCTTGTTTCAGTTTGCTCTTCAGGTCACCATTTGTCAGGCTATCGTTCTCCAATTCTGTAACCTTTTTTTCTAGATACGTTACCTGGAAAGGAGAGTGGAGAATAAGAACTGAGAGTCTGAATCTCTTCATACACTCCTGCATCTTTTCTAATTGACATTTGGCTATGGTAACCATTTAAGAGGGCATACTTCCCTTCCAGGTGATCAATGCAAATACTCAGTAAAGAGGTACCAATACAATGCCCCTAGATCTGTACTTCCATAGCTCCTTCATTTTTGTGAAGCAGTTTTAATATTAATGGAATACCTTAGACATTTCGAATGAACTACTTCGTATCACTGGTAACTGTGAGCAAGACAGCTTCCTCAATTGATATACATCTCCAGCAGGATTTGGTTAGGTACATTAATTGCAATACACACAGATTCTTACCTTTTCAGTTATATCATTATCGCAGGAGTCTATACTGTCTCTGAACAGGTCTTCTGTGCTGCCATTACTGCTGCTGAAGTTGCTATTGTGGAAGAGCTGCCTGGAAAATCAGAAGGATAATTATTTTAGTTGAGGAAGGAGGAAAAGGAGTGTAGGTGCTGCCTTATAGCCTGGCTTTGCACTTACAACATCCAGTGCTAAAGTTTGTGCTATCATTTCAATGACAATTACAACTGCTTAAGCACAACTCTTACAAGAGACTGGAAGATAAATGAAGTCATACTGAGCACAACCAATGACATTAGTTCCAGAGTGTGAGCTCTCTGTTCCTTTTGATAGGACCTGTCACCAGCATTAGCATTGTCTTAAACCTACTTAGCTTTATTCACACTACACACAAAGTTACATTTGCTTTACTAGAAATTCAAAGGTCACCACTGTGCACTGGTTGGTACATCTAATCTAGAAATTTTCATACAGTAAGAGCTTCTTTAAAAGAACAGGAGAACAAAAAAAAAAAAGAAATCTGAATCTCAGTTCCCAATACAGAATACATAATACTAGAGAGCATCTAAAATATTCTTGAAACTTACAGCCCTACCCAGTCCAGGGCTGGTTTACTAAGCCAAAGGAAGACCACAACTCTGTAGGTCCTTTTCAAAGCCATGCTCTTGCTATCCTCTGCATTTTAGCAACAAAACCAACAAAAAGTCCTGTACTACCAGGGTGAAAGAAGCAGTAGCTGGAATGATGGAATAACAATTTAAAGGAAAACAACTGGCAGACAACCAAGCAACTATCTGTGTTCTTCTCAGCAGAGCTCTTTCCAGTTCAGGGACCTGCTTCAAAACCAGAACTTCTCTATTCTGTAACACTGCTACCCAAATATAGGACCCTTTCCTTGAAAGCTTATTTTGCTTCACCAAATTTATTCCTCCTCTCTCCCCCTACTCCCATTTATGGAATTGTTACAGTTGATTCCACAAGTATTCAGAAGAAAAAAAAGTTAAAGACACTTACCTTCCAAAAGCTGTGCTTGATATTTTCCTGTTAGGGCTACAAAGATACAGAAGGCATGATATAGGAATTAAACACTTATTTGATCAGTGTTGAATTCAATCTCAGTTTAATCTTCAACTGAATTGCACAATGAAACATAATATTGATTTCTTAGTAGAAAAAAATAAAAAGGTTCCGTGAACAGTGTTCTTAGACAACTTAATCAAAATCTGCAGTTATTAACAATGTGAAGATGAGTGGAGCCACTAGTTACTGTGATCATTAATATGTCAATCTGCAAGTACTGTTATATTTAGCAGAAATTTGTCAGTGTAAATCAGAGTGAAGCTAACATTAGAAACATCACAAAAGAACATTGAGTTAGTGATGGATGTTTATGGGATTTCCAAATTTCAGATGATTTTATAAACAGATAGCTTATCCTTCATCATAATGCTTCCCAGCTCAGCACAGAAACTGAGATGTTCTCAATTTTTAGTTTTCTTTTGCATCTAAAGACTGGTATTATCCAAAGGAGGGACCAGATTCCAGACAAGAGCACTAGAACCAAATCAAAATATCCAGCTGCATCTCTTGACAAGATGCCACATCTCTAGGCGCACAGATGCACAGCTCTGTATCAGAGCACCACCCTCTTTCAGCCAGGTATGTACAACCTCACTCATAAAACTACCAAAAGTCTAGCCAGGCATGGTCTGGGTTTTAGCAGAGTCCTTGCTAGGGCAGGAACACTGTTCCTATCAAGTATGATGCGACTGTGTCATCAAAAGCAGCAGCTCTGAGCACTGTGCTCTTAGCCAAGGACTACGTAGACAGGCGGGATTTATATTCAGTTTCTAGAGGGAGCTAGAAGCTCACCGAATAATCTCCTTCAAAAAACCCAGCTGATTGTTGGAAGTGCAGGATTCCTTCCAAGTGCTCAGCACAGCTTAGAAGTGGTTGGAGTAACAGGGATAGAAATGTAAGGAAAACTGAAATTACAAACAACCCTCAAAGACACTTTTGCCCTGGGATTCATCATTATTTCAAGTTCTCTTTAGGAGGAAAAAAACCCCACACGACTGAAGCACTTCTGCTGACCAATGGCTTCATGAGAGGTGTATGTAAAGTTATACACATTAGTTAAGGATCTGCCAAGATCACTTCTTCCTGGAGATAAACATAGTGCAGAGTTACGATCACCTAAGCAGTACTGCAGACCCCACTTCCTGGGAAAAAATCCCGGAAATATCACTCTCACTCTGTCATCAAAGAGCCCATTGGTTGAAATATTTAAGGCATAGACAGCATTAATACACTCAAGACAGGAAAATACTTATTACTTAATGAGGAACAGCACTTTTGTTCACGCAAGATGTCAAGGTCTGAATTTCTTACAGTTTTGCAAGAGAAACACAATGTGTGTAAGACTGAACGGGACACAGGGAAGCAGACAGCTTTTCTTCCTCCCCTCCTGCCAACAGATGGTTGTATTTCAAGGGAGCATTGCTAAAAGCAGTGCAATAGGCTGCTTACCTGTTTGCTTTCAAGTTTTTCAGCCTGGCTTCCAAATCGTTGAGCAGATTTATCTTTTTGCAGCACTGTGAGCAGTAAACATCCAGTAACTCGCTGTTATAAACATGCCTCATTTTTCGGGGTGTTTGGCCAGCACTGTTTGCAGGAAAGGAGAGAGATTACTGGCTATAGTAACCAACCCTGAGCAGGTTTTGCCTCTTGACTGTGTGTCAGAATCACAGATGAGGGACGTGGGGAACCACCTCTCACCACGGCCCATCTGTCTTAGAGGTGATGATGAGGAATGCTCGTTTAAGGGCAATTCTACCTGCCTGAATTCAGGCTTTCAAGAAGACACGTTCTGGGTATCAATGCAAAGAACCAGTTTGGGCAACTGGAGGAACGGCGCAAGATGCACAGAGCCCACATGATGCACGTAGCAAAAACAGCTACAGCAGTATGTTCACCTCAGCAGTGTCCCCCTCTCTCTTCTTGCCTATCTTGCCCCTGCGTGGCATGCAACCTGAAGGCTCCCTCGTCCAGGAGAAAGGCAGGAAGATAAAAACAGAGTGGTCTGGCAGGAAGAAATCACATGAAATCCCACAGATGGTAGGGCAGAGGGAACCCTGGAATGAGGAGGTAGGGAGAGGTGGACATAGGTCTAAAGAGGAGATAACAGTAGCTCTTGGCATGATAAAGGGAAAATAAACTGAAATATACATAAAAAAAAGACCAATTGTGGCATGAAATGCACAGAGCCCCAGGAATGGAAAGGACTACATAAGCTTGAGGAAAGGAAGGATGCAGGACACAAGCCATTATCATGAAAGGGCAGCACAGAGGGATGCTGGCTCTGCATGCATCGTGATAGCAGCAGTGAGGCTAGATCGTGGAGGTCCATGAAACACAGGGTGGCACGCCAGGGTTGCATGTGGAATAGTGGGATGCAGTGAGCTTGTCAGCAATCAAGCACAAGACCTTCATGCACTAGTGATTCGAGCAGACAAATCCTAGTCTTCAACATGCTTGGCTCTTCCCCAACCCTGCTCACCCACTCCCTTGCTTGGAGAGGGATTTTAAATCAGCAACTGGCTTGGTCATAGGACATAAAAGCTACTGAGTGTGGTTGCATCCAGGAACTGGTGGACTGTGGTGGCATTTCCAGCTCCTAACAGACAGCAACTACTTGCTTATGTTCTCCAAGACATTCAAAGTCAATACGGATGCTTGTTTCACACCAGCCTGTCTGTATATATAGAACTTCATCTTACAAGATAATATTAAGGATTTGCAGTATTAAAACGCTAAGGAGAAACAGCTCTCTCGCAGATCTTCTCTCCATTGCACCAAGGCTCGTGCATAGCACTAAGCTGGTATCTGACTTACAGCAGGTAACTTCCAGTACTAACCCCTAACTGTGATATCTGCTGCTTGCAATCGGAAGAAAACTCTACAAGCAGAGCAGCACAGTTATTTCAGCAGAACCCAACAGCAGCAATCAGAAACAATGTATTTACAGTAACTCTGATAATCAAGTAATTTGTCAATCGGAGGGCAGAAAATGAACTAATAGTTTGCTTTTAAGGCAAGTCTGTGTTACCACTGGAAATTCTGTTATGGTCACCCAGGCTCAGAGAAGAACAAAAAGAAGTGAAAAAACTTGTTAACGAATAAGGAGCAACCTGGAAGATACAGATGAGCCAAGGTCAGAGTAGGCGTTGGTTCTGGTCTCATCATCAGGGCATGGGCTACTGGGAGTGAAATCCACATCATCTCCTTCCCCATAGTCTTCAAACTGTTCTTCATTACTGATCAGAGAGGCAGTGGAGTAAGTGGAGAGGTCGGATGCTGCAGAAGGGTTGTGAAGACTTGACCTGAAACAAGAGGTCAAAACGTCTGGAGAGCTGACTTTGATAGCATCTCACCTCACATGGAGCCTTCCACCTTTTTAGTTTGTCCCCTCATTTGAAGTTGTAGTCCACTTAACAACTGAAGTGACAAATGTACCTGATGTCCATTTTTCATGGTGACTTAAAAGACAAATGCATGAGAACCTACAAACGAGCTACCTGTGAGATGGGTTTGTATCGACACCAGCCACTGCAGTTTAATAGTACAGCTTGGCAATCCTCAGCCACCATTTCCACATGGTGAAGGCTGCTGCTCATGGGCCTTCAGCTGATGCAGGAACTGTGCAGACATCTCCGAAATGCATGGGGCAGTGAAAGGGATGCGTACAAGACTGAGGCAGCTGCTGTATTCCACAACCAGTTCCCAGTAATCTCCATAAACCCTCTCTCCCACCCTATGAACTTCAGCCACTCTCTTTTGTGTGGCCAGAAACACCTTCAGCTCACTACATGCCAGACGAGCTGGGAATGAGAGTCACAAAAACCAGAGATGTTGCCTACCCAAGGCTGGATCCCAGCCCTTCCTTCCATCATGACAAAATGCATCTTTCAGAGGAGATACGGACCCCAAGAATCGGCTGCTTTGTTACCACAGAATTACCCAAGATAGCGCCAAACAGGTAGGGAATGGCAGGACCACGACCTAAGAGTGAGAGCAGCCATGCAGGTACACAGACCTGTGCAAGGATCAGCAGAGCCAGGCAGCCCAAAGCAGCTGGCAGAACACACCACGACCAACACACCACAACCAACATGCCTGCTGCAGGGACAGTAGCTCCCAGCTGAGACTGACCTCCAGCAGCTCACGGACATCATCTCCTTGGTGTCTTTTCTGAACCTGCCTTGAGCCTCCTAACAGTGCCCTGCACTTTCTGGGAACAGGGAGATTCCTCTTCCTATAATGCTGTGCTGGGGAGCTGTAAACAAGAGCCTCAACCACGTTGCTTTGGTGGTTGGCACAAACATTATTTGTATATCTCCTCCCTTCAAAAGCAATTAGTAGAAGAGGAAGCCAGCCAGCATTACACATGTATGCTCTTTTGTTGCTCCTGTTTTGAGGAGATCCATTAAAATCTGCACCTCATTTACCTAACTTATGCTAACAGAAACTATAGCAAGTCAAGCCTGGCACATTATCAAAGGATGAAGATCACGAAAGATAGGAATGCTCATCTAGAAATAGAACAGACTTTCATCTAACAAGGTTCCTTGGCTAGGAGACGGCTTAGTGAGAAGCTTGACACATCACACCATCATCTATTCATAAAGAGCTGCTGTGCCACAGGCGTACTATGCATTGATGAAGATTTTGGGCAACTACAATCTGCGTAATTACAACTGCTGTGTTTTCATCTCAGTGTTGTTACACTAAACCAATTTAGGAAGACGCTCCTCATAACACTTCCACCAAGGTTGGAGGCTGACGACGAGGCCTCAGTTGGGATGATAACATATAACTGTCAATAAAATCCACATTCCTGCACAGACAGTCCTTGAACAGTACCACTTGCTAACAGACTGTGGTTCAGCAGCCTGTTTTCCCTAATGCTTGGCTAAGTCTTACAATTATCCTTTCTTATTTCTCTTATGGCAGCTACGCTACAGTCAGTCACCACTGCTGGGCTTGGCAGTGTCGCTTAGAACTTCTCATTGATAAGCTCTGCCAAACTCTTAAGCTGCTTGGGTTGAAACAGGCCATGGCCAGGATGCATCCTGAATTCGTAGCCAGCCTCAGACTGGAAACTTTCTAGGAGTTGCTCAGTCATTTTCAAGGGAGTTGCTAAAAGCAGCTGGTTTTCTCATTCTAACAGTTTCTAAAGGAAGCTTTCAGAGTGTGTGTGTGTGTTTTTAAAGCTACTTTCTGTTCTTCAGAGCAGGACTTTGCCAAGTGCTGACACACAACTGATGCACAACCCACCTGCTTCTGCAACAAGAAGGTATCTGGGTTTAGCCAAGGCAGAAACCTCTCTCGTTACTTCTAATACAAGAGCACGAAGCTTCCCAAATTTACCAAAGCTAAGTAGGCCTTGAAGGATAAAGCAAGATTTTTTACTAGGAGCAATGCAGCTTTTAGTACTTCCCAGCTTACCCAGATGGGAATTGTACAGGATGTACAAAGTTCCATCCCATCCTCATTCACAATTACGAATTCCCCCCTGAATTATGCAGTTTGGAGGAAAGATACTCATTTCAAAAGCAATATGGGTAAAAGTGAGCCACTGCAAGGGTAGGTGCTTAGAGAGAACTGGGAATGGCAAAGTAAGAAAAGTTTGATAAAGAGATGATGAAAACTGGAGTTAGCTTAGCAAAGTCTCTGGAGCTGCTGGGGCATGTGGGAGAAGGCCAGATCTCAGCTAGCTGAGGAACTCAGGAGAGCAGGAATGAGGCTGAAAGGAAAAGGAGAGCACCCAATTAGGCCCAGGAGAGAGGACAACTGCCCAAGCAAGGAAAGAAGCTCAAGAGGCACAAACCAAGAGGACAAGCCAAAAATAATGAAGAAAGGGCAGAGGCTTGTAAAGCAAGCCCAGGAGAGCTCTGTCCTGTGCAACTCCATTAGCTCAGTGGAAAGCAGGATTAAACCAGATTGGGTCCCTTCCCCTACAAGTCAGCGTTTAACAGCATCCCTGGGTACATACCTGTAAAGAGTCAAGTTAGGATTACTGAGACACTCTTGTGTTAACAGCAAGCTACGGTTACACACGCACATGGCAGGACACCCTGTGTTAAATGCTGGTTACTGTTGAACACTAATGACCATGGAAAATTAGAAATACAGAATTAATTTGGTACATGGAGTCACAAAGCAGGTCAGCAGCGCCCGTACCTTCGGATACCCAGACATACAAAAGGCTAAAGCAACATCCTCCACATTGTGCTATGTTGTGGAAGGTATTTGGTTCAACTCCAGCACGTAAAGGGCAGTAACACAGAAGATCCTAAGTTTGGGGGGATGACAAAAAAGTGATCCTTTCTGGAAACGGAGAGCCCAACATTTTCACTTCAACACATGACACAGAAGTTCCATGAGTGTTCACAGAACACACCAAAAGAAGCCAGGGCTGAGACTGTCTAAGCCACTTAGAGGCTCTGGACATCTATCACCCTTATATTTTAAAAGGATATCAAGTTTCTAAATCCCTCAGGCATCCTCAGCCTCCTTCTAGAAGGATTAGTCAAATAAAGGCTTCTTCTGCCCTGGTTCTTTTACAAATGCCTCACAACAGAGCTGCCATGGGGCAAAACCACCACTCACTTGTCACCAGGCAGGAACAAGCCACCAAGCACACCGTCCTTCTCCTCAATCCGACACACGTCGGAGGCCTCCGAGCTCTGGGCACTCTCGATGGCACTGTCCATGTCAGACTCATGGTGAACCTCTTGCTGTGCTAGCGTCATCGTGTCGTCATCAGGAAAGAGCTCCGACTCGCTGTAGGCACCTTCGCTGTCCAGGTAGGCGCAGTCCTGGATTTCACCACCCTGGCAAAAGAAGAATTGGGAAACAATTCAGATCATCCCCCGAGGCAGCTAAGAGGATACAGGGGAAGCAGTAACCCACCCTCTGGATGCCCTAATAAGCATGAGTGGTATTAAAGCAATAAAACAAAAAGCTTGACCTGCTTTTCAAAGGCCAGATCCTGCAAGCCCCTAGGGCAGCTTGCACCTTCCACATAGGGTTTGAACACTGCCCCGACTTGCTGTCTCTTCCACAGGAGAGATGCAAGACCCAGTTATAACATGCAGTCAATTTTGGCCTAATTCACTGTCAAAACACAGAGTTAATAAATATCCTCAAAGCGTTTTTAATCTGAGAAGAAGCATCCTTTGTAAGAAGCTTACCGCAGGACCAACTCTCAGTTACTTCACCCTTCGTGTATTATCAATTAAACAAAAGCAACCCAGATAAGTGTAGCACCTTACTCTGTCTTCACAGGTGGGCAAAAATCTGTATTTTGGAAGGGGGGGGGGGGGGGGGGGGGGGGGGAAGTCAGCAGGTGTTAAAACATTGCCACCACCAACCAAGACTTACCAGGAATCAAAGACACGAGAGAGCGGCAGGAGGGCAGTGGGTAGTGTTAAGGAAAAGCCCCCAAAAGCCCCAAAGAGCACAAAGCCATCTGTTCCTTCTTCCTGGAACCAGTCCTAATTAAGTACCAGCTAAAGTAAGACGTCATCCTTATTGCTGCAACACTTCCCTGTTGCTGCTCGTCCCCTCCCTCCCTCCCCTTCTTGCCCCATAAACATTCACAATAGTCAGGACAAGCTGCTTTGTGTTTTCTTCTCCTTGAGGGACAAACAGAAAAATCTTAATTGAAAAAATAAAGCCTAACATTTTGCTCTGTCCTCTGTCTGATACGTGGCAGCACAGTACTGCTTTGGCAGTTCCCATCCAGCGAGACAACTCGCTCAGGGCTCGACAGCAACTCACGCAAATGCTCTGACTCCGAGCCCCGCTCCAAAGCTCACCTGCTCGCTCCACAGGCAGCCCCACCACTGAACTACTGCCAGCAAGTTAAGGCTTAGTTTACTGGCACAAGTAATGAAGCATTTCATTCACAGAAATAGCCCGTATTTAGGTCCAACTGTCCTCCTGCCCTGCTCCTTCTGAGGAATCCCACGGCAGCGGCAGCCTGGCACTGCCGGCAGCACCAGCTGCCCTCCTGGCAAGCACGCTTGCTGGGACGCTGTTACAGAGGGGCTGCTGGCAGTGCCATGGCTTCAGGCAGTCCCCTGCAGCCTCTGAGCACCCCCATGCTAGTGCCACGGGGATTAAAAGCCCCTGTTACAGCACTTGTGGTACTCAGCGCCAGTGACACCAATTTTTCTTAGTGTTTTTTCCACCTCAGCACGGGAGGAGTCAGCCAGAGGCTGCAGCTTTCTGAGATCTGCAACAACTGCTACTGAAATGCAGGTCTCATTTTTCATGTTTTCCTGAAATATTTGTATGACTGTGAAAACTCCTAGCACACTGATGATTAAGAAATTCCAGAGCATCCTCACTTGCTCAAGAAGCCTAATTAACTAATGAACATCTGAGCAGCCAAAAGGACAGCTTTACCTGCAGTGGTTGGATCTCCAGACAGGCACCCAGAGCAAATATCTGGATGCTTTTCTAGCTGACTTCTCAACAGGTCTTTCAGGTACACAGTGACACCAGTGAGACACTCCAGCACCGTACAGGGCTGAGCCCATGTACACGCGCCTTCTCTCCCTTTTCAGGGTCAGCCTTAGCAAGCTTGAAACATTCCCTCGGTACCATTCCAAGACACGTCCAAAGGGTTTTACTCTTGGTCTATCCACGTGGTATTTCCTGGAGCCTCATTGCCTCATGCAGTCAAATTTCCAGCTCTGAGCCACCACCACACCTTTGGCGTGGGCACAAGCCCTCCTCCGCAGGGAGCTGGCAGCTTGGCTGCCGACCGCCCTGCTCCTGCTGCTCTTCAGCACATCTTCTGACCCGCACCTCGCACCCTCAGAAGTGAGAAGGGGCAATCACAATTCTTTGCAAAGTGCCTGGGGATTGACAAACTGCACAAGCAGTAAGACCTTTTTAATAGGTATTGGAAAAGTAAAGATTGTTAAGAGCAATTGAGATGTTTCAGCAGTATCCAGGAGAGTTTATTTACTCTAACATTTCCCTTAAGTGTTCTGCTTTGTGCTAAGCCCCAGAGGCACAGAGCTCCCATTTCTCTTTAAAAAATTAATGCAATTAAGCCCTGACTGCCATTATGGAATTGCACCAGCTGGTAAAAATCTGATCCAAGATGGGCAGAGAGGCACGGAGCACACAGCAGATCCCTGAAGTACGGGTCTGCAAATCAAGGGAGGAGAGAAAGAAAGGACTCCTGCACAGCCCTCCCTCCCCATCAGCACATCTTTTCTGGAGTCTTTACAGCAGACAAATCTCACTGGTATTAAACAAATTAACACAAGGAAGTAAAGGTCAAAAAGAGCACAAAAGACTGTTCTCGTTCCCTGTAGGTACCATCACGCTTGCTTTTTCTAATAATAGCATCCTAGATGCTCTTAAAAAAAAAAAAAGTCCATTAGCAATTAAATGTGCAGTGTCATCTATAAAGACCAAGGGCTCACTTTTCTTCCCTGTCACTTTCTGCCAACCTAGCCATCATGTATTGACTGGTGTTAGAGTTGTGAACCATAGCTACAGCACAGATCACAGTGTCCCCATGCCAGTTAGTACCATTTTTTCTTTTTCAAAGCCTTATCGTTCTGCTCCTAAACATTTACTTCTGAGCCCCATGAAATAAAAAAAAAAAAAAAAAAAAGTTATTTGAGGCAGTGACCCATCTAAGCCCGAACACCTGCTTTACAGCCAGTGAAATGCCTCACTGCCTGCCTTGGAAGCCCTCCTGGAAGCCAGTCCTCCTCGTACCTCCTCCTAGTACCGGCCCTCTCCGAGTACCTGGCAGCCAAAGCACTGAGGGCCTCTGCTTGGGCACACACTCAGACCTTCCAAAGTGAGCAGCATGACAAAACGCAGCCCTGCCAGGAAGGCTCAGCTCCAGCTGATTTACATCTAGGTGCTTGAGGTCCTTGCTTCAGCAAGCCGTGCACAACATGGACCAGAAACAGCCACTGTGGGGCTGAAGCCTACGTGATCATTTTCTGTGGGTACAATCTATGTGCTCAGCTATTAAGCACTCGGAGATCAAGACAAAGAACCACCAGTAATAACGTGGTGTTTCCAGGCATGAGGATCTCTCCGATGTGCACAGAAATCCTGTAAAGCAGGGGACGTGGGCAGCACCAAGGCTTGCTTGGTGAAACCAGCCTTAAGCGCAGCTGTCCCCGTTACACAGGTACGCGGCCATAGGAAGTTTTCCTTCTGTGGCCTAAATTACCAGCAGAAGAATAATCTTTAAAGCAAGTACAACAGGTTAAGAAAGCCTCTAGTATGAGAAGTCACAAGCGGGGCATGTCACTACCAACAATACACCGGCATCCACGCTTTGCTGACTAAGGCTGCAAGACATTTATTTAAAGGGGCAATTGTTCAGCGATCACAGGTTCTCACAGCACCTAGTTTCAGTGCTGCTGGCTAGGTGTGGTCTGTAAACAGCTTGTGCTAAGGGAACAAAACTCCTCCTTTAAAAAAAAAAAAAAAAAAAAAAAAAAAAAGAGGCCAAACGCACCACTTACGGTCTCAATTTACTCCTTCATGTGGAGGTACCTACAGGATTTCATGTCCCAAATTAGAGCTTGCCAAGACCCAACATTATTCAGGTTGCCTTAAAAGAGCTGGTGTGAACCTAAGCAGTACGTTAAAGTTTAGGAGACACCTCTGTCCTGAGTCACTTGCTCCGAGTGCACATGCATAACCTGAAACCAGTAGGAGAAAGCAGATCTGACACCCTGAATATGAATCACTGCGCTTCTTGTTCTCCTGGGCAGCTCCCTTCTTCCTCAGCTGAGTCAAAAGAGATGAAATTGTTGCACTTATTATCTTGAAATATTCACATTAAAAAAATAAAACAGCACCAACACAACAACACTGTGGGTAGCACTAAAGCAGCAAGTCCTTTGCACTTTAACTGGATGCTCAAGATGTCTCCAAGTGCTCCACAGGCAGCAGGCCAGGCGCTCGTACAGCGACTGCTGAATATTCAGCAACAGTTTGCTCTATAGAAGCACCTGCTGCCCGAAGATCTGAGGCCACTTCACAGTAACTAATGAACTCCCTTCCTCGAGAGAGGCAATTGTGTGGCCGCATTGAAGCCAGATGAGTAAGCACAGCCTGCCTTCACGCAGCCACCCCGACCAGAAGCAGGAGCCAGAAGCTGGTGATTTCCATGGGCTAAAATTTCCCAGTTAAAATTCGCTCGCACCACGGCCAAATCACCAGCACCTCTGATGGACTCCCACACACCGCTCCAGAGCCAGCAGGGAAGATGAGATGATCCAAGCCTCCCCCCACTGGGCGATTCAACTGGCAGGAGCCAGAACCACCACAAACACCACCACAAATAAGAAGTGCCTCGTGCACTTCCCTCACCAGGACCGTGTCCCTCCCCTGCACCCTTCGGCCAAGCTGAATCCATTAGCCATGGGACAGATGAAAGCCTGGTGTCCCTGCACCCTCCTCTTCCAGTTTCTTCCCAGCAGAAGCGCAGGAAAAGTCCCCCAGCAGAGCTGGAAGGGAAGAGGTGCCACATGGAAGTGTGCCAGGCTCAGAGAAAACACCACTTACCGTCACCCTTCCACCACGGAGAAAGTCCCAGGCACTCACCTCTATGTAAGCAGCCACTGCAGTGGGAGCGCTCTTCTAATCACCAGGTAAGGAAGAAGGGCGTGAGGCATTTCTCACCAACGAATCTAGAAGCACACCACTCCCATACAAACAGTTGCGTATTTACTTGACATTGGCTATAACTGCAGCACAGGTTCCTCCCCCAGCCTATTTCCCTTTCAGCGCTCGGGCAGAGGCTGGGAGGTGCCAACACATCCCTCGATCTGACTGGGAAGGGGACAAACTACGTAGAGGAAAATGCCACAACACTACATCAGACCACGCCACTGCGCCGGCACCCACGAGGAAGCTGCCGACTCTCGCCCACGCGGCTGTGGCCGAGCACAAGGCTCGGGGCAGCCCCACGCCTCCTGCTGCGACGTGCAAAGAGCTGCACGTTTCCCCAAATAGCTGAGGGTTTGACACCTCTCAGAGGGCTCAACATCAGAGTGCAGAGGATGGCTGTTTTACTAAGCTACTCAAATAAGAAGCTGCTTCAGGGCCACCGCTCAGTTTGTTCGCTGCAATAGCTCCACCCGGCCATTCAGTTACTCCAGTCTGATTCTTGAAGCCCCATTTAAGGCAAAACTTCACGTGCTCCTGCTGTGGGCATTGCAAGGGATTTCTGTTGCAGATTTGTTCTTGAGATCTAAATCTAGCATGGAGTGCAGGACAGCATCCTGGAAAGCTGGGCCCAGGCTCTGGCAAGCCATGCATGTGCTGCAGCGTGCTGCCAGCCTCTGTAGGGTAACATAAGGATCTCATACAGCCGTGCAATTCATGGACAGCAGGGTCGGACTGCACGCCTGAGCTTCAGCCTTTGGGCTGTTGACACTGACCCACATGAGCAGAGGCTGGGAAGGGCTGCTTTGTGCGGTGGGTGAGAAGCCCACGCTGATGCGCCCTGCTGAGGAGAGGAGAGGGGCAGCGTGTGTGGCTGGAGCCAGGCTGGGAGGAGGCAGGGCTGTTTACACTCCGCTACCTGTCACGTTAATTGGCCGTAATGGACGTGCCAGCCCTCATCACCACGCACAGGGTCTAGATCCAAGCGCTCCTTTTCACAGGTCATCGCTAATGCTCTGGAAGTCTTAACATTAAAAGACTTCAGCAGACAGATAATTTGATCCTCCAAAGAAACCAATATAAAAAAGGCTCTTTCCCAGTACTTTGAAGCTGCAGCCCATCGCTCCCTGGGCTGCTTCTCCCTGCTGGGCTATCACAGGCTCATCAGTCCTCGCTGCAGGTTCAAAGCACGGAGCGTCCCTTTGCAGAAGAAAACATCCCAGCCTGCAGCGTTAGGAGCAGAAGTACAATCCCCCCACCTTCAGCCAGCACATCAGCTGCAGAGTTCAGAACAAAACCACCAAACCATTTGGCACCTTGCTCCTATACTCCTCAGGGTGCTTTTAGCTCCGGGCTGCAGGGCAGCTCTCATTCTCCTTCACACAGCCAAAAAACCAGAAGTGTGAAGTGGCACCATGCTGCTATGCTGGTTGCTGCCACAAACGTCACTTGGAAACTCCCAAGGTAACCACTCCAGAAAGAGCAGGGATGAGACCTAATCATCCAGAGAAGTCCCTGGTAACATCTCTAGTGTGAAACGCTGTCTGTCCAAGCTGCTAACCCCTGCTGCCTGGTGCCACAGGCCCTCCAACAGAGCCACCTGCTGGGACAGCCCACGGCAGGAGCCCCCTTAAATCTCCAGCCCAGGGACAAAGGCAGCTCTGTGCTGATGGGAGCTGGGGTGGACTCAGCACCACCTCTGCAGCACACAGCAGGGTGCTGCAGCCCCTGGTTTGAGAAGCGCTGCTCTACACCTCCAGAAACAGCTCGTGGCATTTGTCATGCTGCAGGTAATAAGCGTGACATAATTAGCCCTCTTGAGAAGTCTCTGCCTTGAGATGAGGCAGCTCAATTTGCCAAGGCAGAACAGCAGTAACCGGGAGGGAGCACACAATGCTCTTCTTGGGGACCGTTTCTGGGGCCGATGCTCAGGCCTGCCCTGCAGCCACGGTGCCAGCGAGGCCAGCACCAGGACACTGCCAGCCGTGCCACTTACTGTTAACATCGGCATGGACAGTTGGTGACAAAATTAGAGGCCACCACACCCTGGGCACCACGTGGCCAACCGCAGGGCACGGTCATAGCGCTCCTTGTGCGCAGGCACCGCGGAGCTGCAGCTCACAGCTAGCAGGCAGACAGGGTCAGAGGTGAGCTCAGATTGGGCTATTTTGAAGCAATTCCAGAAGTGAGCACATCCGCTACGTCAGAGAGCTGGAAGCTGCTTGCAAAGAAGCGTCTTTAGCACAAGTAGTTGCTTTGCAGTTCAGTTCCTTAATAACCAAGTCTGGGAGTTACAGCATGCTCCTTGCAAGTAGTTGTTTTCTGCTCAGGAGGCAGCTGAGCTCGCACAGTACTTGTTTTCCTTGACAAGCCTCAAGGTCACCCAGTTGGGTAGATGGTAAATAGCAAAAAACTTGCATCATACTTGCCTGCAGGTGCTGCAGGCACATGGGTAAGGAGCTCCAGGAGCAGACCTGGTGCTGCTGCACACCACTGCCGGGTGAGGAGGAGGGAAAAAGCCCTCCAGGAGCCACATTAGGCACAGCACAAAGGACAGGAGCAAGCTCGCTGTCCCAGGCACTGACACCTCCACCTACCTTTAAGCTTTTACAGGAGCCCCGGTCAAAATCTCTTTCCCCAAAGAACTTGGAAACTACACTGTTTGTGTTTCTTTTCTATACTGCTGCAAGTCTGGCCTCCAGGAAACCCAGGGAAATAAAGCCATTGGAAGATAAACAACAAAATTAGGATTTTTGCCTCACAAATCATATTTCTGCCTTCCCACCCAGCCGGGTTAGGTTACACTGCAGCGTATAGAGAGGAGGAATGGGAGCAATTTCAGGTCCCAAGGGGTGGAGAAACATCCCAAGCTCCCACAGCACAGTAAGAAATCCAGCCATGCTTGCTAATGAGTAGTTTATGTTGGCAAACAGAGGGAAAGCATTAAGGATGTGGCTTTGCTCTAGCTTATATGGAAACACTTCCCAGAGCCCATTGGTCAGTCTGAATACAGACAAGCCCAGAAACTAGCTCACTCTGTGTTTAAGAAATACCAGAGAAGCTCTGAAGAGCTCCCCTTTCTGAGGAGGAAGAGCTCCAGGACCTTGGCTGCTCTTCAGCTGGTGGCTGAGCAAACCATGGGTTAGGGAGCCTTTGTTGCAGGAAGAACTGGAACTGCAGCCTTTATGCAGCAAAGCTTACAAGTACAGAACTTGAAAAACGTTCAGTCCCCCTCTGTATATAAACGGCTTTTTTATATATATATATATAAAATAAAAGACAGACTCACTCACCTGCTCTTTTGTTTTCTTATAATGAAGTGAGTTATCTTTATTTGTAGATGGGCTTCACTTTATTGTGTTTTTTTTTTTTTTTTGAAGTCTGCCAAGCACATCACAGTGCTTGAAACATGACAAACACAAGTTAATATCCCAGCAATAACCAACTCTGGCACATCCATCAGGCTGTGTTTTTTCACTTATATGGTAAAATACGGAAAAGCACAGCTTATTGTAGAGTTTGCAGCTCTGCACAGGCAGGGGATGTTTCTACTCATGAACTGCACAGACCAAGCAGACAGGATCCAAGAAGAAATAATTGCTAACAACATTAGTTTGCACACTGAAAACAAGACTCAAAGCAGAGCTGTAGCGAAAGACCCCCTGCTACTAACCATCGCTAGGAGCTGCAACACCGTGCCCCAAACGCCGTGTCAGGCTGTCAGGAAGCACTTACAGAGTCTGTCTCACGTTCAGAGCAGCCACCAACCTACATGACTATGGGAACAACAACAGGAATTAGATTATTATTATGCTACACTTCAGAATTTAAGGGGTCAGCTGCCAAAACACAGCAAGCACTTGAGAACATCAGAACCAGGACAGCAGATAACTCAGCAGCAACCCACGATTATGTTTTAGAACCACTCCAAATATTTCACTAGACACCGTATTCACAAGACCCAAAAAGTTAAGCTAAGGTGTGCTCCCACACATGCAACCAGCCAGGTTATTCAGTAACTGAAGCAAGGCTATCCCATTCCCCTTGCTGTTTTGGCACGGGGAGCGTTTTGCTTTGCAGCCTCTGCACATGGCCGAGAGCCCTGGCACGGCAACTGCTGCTGAGAAGCATCTGCACGTCAGGTGCCTTCTTGGAGACTTGCTGCCATTTGCAGCCCTTCTGCTAGTGACAAAGTTGAAAGAAGCCTGTTCAAAGAGGCTTTTAAACTGCTTAAAGGCTACCACGTCTAGCATGGGAACAGCTCAAGCTCCTCAGTCTGGGCAGCCACTGCCAAACAACCACAACCTCCTTTACCCATTGTGAGCACTATTCCACACTACTGGACATCTCCGGGGAGGACACTGTGCTGTTCCACCCACCCCAGAAATCAGCAGGGCCACAGGCAGAACGCCCCTCGCATCGCCACCAAGATCCCATTTCATCCTGGAGCTGTGCTCAGGACCAAGGAACAACCAGGGGAGGGCAATCCACTGCTATCAGCAATGAGCAACCCCACGCTGTCACCACCTGACAGGAGAAAGCCCATTTTTAACGGGAGCAGCTACGATAATACATCAAAAGGGACTGAAAGAACCCCAGATTCTGCTGGTGTAAGGGCTTGAACCCAGGTACCACAAAGCCCACACTCGGGGCACCAACTCTCAACCTGTTTCAGAGCACTCCCTCATCCATCCTGCCTCTTTAACAGCAGCCAAGTACCAGGAGGTTTCTCTCAGAGAAACTGTTGTTTGTGCCCCCAACAGCCACTAACCGTGTGAACCTGCCGGAACAGACGACGATCACCGCTGTTACCAGAGCAGCAACGCGGCACTGCCACCCCAGGACTGACACCACAGGTGGCTTCCTCCCAGGACAGAAGGGCCAACATCCCACCGCTGTCTCAGAGGATGCATCCAGCTACGGACCAAGACCTGCTGGCACCTTCTATGCTCCAGAGGACGGTCTCTGCCCATAAAACACTCTCTTACCCTGCCAAGCGTGTGCAGCACAGGCCCTGAACCGCCGGGCTCCGTGAGTCGAGGCAGGAGCAGCCCGGGTGCTGCTCGGGGGCTGCGGGCAACCCCCGGAGCCAGCACAAGGCGCTGAGGACCAGGGCTCGGTGCAGAGAGCATCCAGCAGCGGCAACGAGAGCCGAGCACACCGCCGGCAGGAACACCGGGACGGCGCAGGGCCCCTCCAGCACGGCCACCCACGGGCTCACCACCACTCCCCACGGCTCGGCAGCGAGCCCCGGCCCCGTGCAAGCGATAAAAAAGGCTGGGGAGGCGGCACCGGCCCCAGGGCCGGGCAGAGGGCACGGATGCTGCCGCCCCCGGGCGCGGTGCGAACCCCCCGGCACGGAGCCGGCTGCTGCAGCCCCGGTGCGGGCTCCCGGTGTGCCCGGCAGCACCGAGCCCCCCGCCTTGCCTTCCCTTCCCTTCCCTTCCCTTCCCTTGCCTTCCCTTCCCTTCCCTTCCCTTCCCTTCCCTTCCCTTCCCTTCCCTTCCCTTCCCTTACCCGCTCGGCTCCGTCCCGTTCCGCCGCCTCCCGCACCTGGCCCGGCAGCCCCGGCCCAGCCCCGGCCCAGCCCCAGCCCGGCCCCGCCCGCCGAGGGGCGGCCCCGCGCCCGGCCCGGCCCCGCCGTTGCTGGGCGACCCCGGGGGGGGACGGCGGCGCCGCTCGGTACCGGGGGCCCCGCAGGCCCCGGGCCCGGTCCCCTCACGCTGTGGGGCCGTGTCCCGGCGCCTTGCCCAAAGCTGTGGCCGTATTGCGGTGCCCAGCTCCCGCTGCCTTCAGCACGGCCCCCACCCCTGCCGGGCTCCGTTTGCTCCCGCCGTGCCCTCTGGCCCTGCTGCCCGTGAGGCGGTCGCGGATCGCGTCCAGTTGTCGGACCCGGTTCCTCCCGGGGTGCCCCACAGGACGGTGGTGCCGCTCAAAAGCATCCTCCGAGCTGCAAAGCAAACCAGGTCCTGCGAGGAGGCGCCGTTTGTTTGTCCCTGACTTTATCCCTTCGGTTATCAGACAAAGAACAAACCAAGAAGGCTGAGCGCACTCGCACAGTCTTCGTTCTTTGAAATTTGCTTCACTTCGGAGAAGTTGGGTAACTTCCTTTTTCACCACATCTCACGAGAACCGTGTGGGCTGCACACGCTGCTGGGGGTTTGCAGCAGAGGCCTCACAGCCAGAGGGGGGGGGTGTAAATAAACATTTTCTGCAAAACCTCTTTCAAGGAGCCAGGCTGCAGCCACACTGAGTGTCACAGCTGCCACCGGAGCATGATGTGTGACAAAAGCCCGTCCCACTGAGCGAGCAGACAGACAGACACCTTTCCCTACCCAGAGCAGCACTGGGACAGGACAGCATCTCCTGCCCCATCCCTGCTACTACTTTCCAAACCCTGTTTTTAAGGTTGACTTTGGGTGTTTCAAGACAGTCACAGGGAGCTGCTGGGGGTGCGCTCTGACAACGGTGCTTAAACAGGGACACTTGCATCCTCAAATCTTTTGGGCTTTACTGGACAGCATCTGCAAGGCTTGCCGGAGAGGAGTTACCGGCAGCAGAGGGTGAGGAAAGGAGAAGCAGTGGGCAGCGGGTGCCTGCCTGCCCCACACAGCCAGCCCCAGCTTCGCATCTCTTGCCCCAGGTACTGCAGGAGCCTGTCCTCATCTCCATCACACCTAGTGACTTCTAAATGTAAAATATTGTTTAACAATAAAAAATAAGAAAAAAAGCATGCGGGACCCAGCAGGACTCCCAGCAGCTGCAGAGTGGCTCTGGAGCCTGAATTACATGTACGCTACCAACAGCACCACAGCTCCAGGAGGCACAGTCCATACCACTGCCCACGAAACAAGAGGCTTACAGCAGGGCAGGATCAGGCCTTCGTGCTTGTGTTCCCAGAGAGCCTGCTCACCGGCAGGACAAAGAATCAGGTCTGTGCAAACGGCTCAATGCAACTCCACAGCCCCTGCCCAACCAGCGCCGTGATACAAGTGTGCACTGCAGAGCAAGACCCTTCCTGAGAAACTGCACCAAGTGCTGTGCATCTTGCTGGGGATCGGTCCGTACAGCTGTTAAATGCCTGTCTCCTGATTGTCTGCAAAGCCCAACGCCTGGATTACAAAGCCCTGTCTTTAAGCACACAGTATGACAAAATAACTCTGGAGAACCTGAAGGGTGCGTTGTTCTTCACAATGGCTTTTTTTCTGAGTGACATTTAAAAGAAACAGCAATTGTATTCTGATTTCACAGCCATTTATGCAGCTTACCTGGTTTAACTGAGTTAGTCCTGGTGAGGAACGGTGCAGCAGGGATCAAAAAGTCCTCCCAGCCCTCTTTTTACTCATTGATTTAACTTAATGGGAAAGCCATTATTACAAGACAGAGCTGGGGACCGTATCACTGCTTTTTAAACAGGACACTTCTAAAATCTGTGTCTCCTCTCAGTATTCAATCTGAAAGAGGTGGTTGTATGGCAAGGATTCACTGCTGAATAAATAACATAAATAAAACAACCACACGCACAGTACATTTTTAATGCTTTCCCAACAGATGTAAGAAGTGTTTGAACTGTTGCACTGATCAGGCAGTATCACAGCCCACGGGGAAATGGTTCCAGATACTTGCAAAATATTTAGTGAACACAGCCATATTTTCAATAACTTGTGATGAGCAAAATGTGAAATAAATCTTTAACAGATAAAGCAGCAACAGTGGAAACTACTATTACAATAGAGATGTTAAGAATATGAGTACAAATGTTTGGTACGTACACCAACCAAAAACACTACTGTGCATGTCGGGCAGGGCTTTGGCATTTATCACCCCGTAATAATTGAGAAGGCATAAATGTCTCATTGTTCCTCAGTAAAGGTCCCAGGAAATGTGCAGTTTTTAGACAATCACTTGTTATTAAGAAATGACTGTATAAAAACTTTATTAAGTAGGTGTTTGCAGAAGCATGCAGAGGAAATTTGGGCAAAACATTAATCTTCTGTGGATTAGAGGAAGATTGCTAAATAACTAAGTGCCTAAATCACATGTGGTGCTGATCCCAATAGCACTGAACGCCAGGGTGCCTGCCGAAATCTGTGTCTTCTGGCCAGGAAATGCAGAGAAGGGCACACTGCTGAAAGGGATTGCAGCAGGGCAACCTGCTGGTCTTGTACAAAGCACTGCACTTTCTTTTGGAGCTGTTTGGAACAAAAGCTGGCAACTCCTCTGCTGTTCCAGAGGCAGAATCCTTCCTCTTGAGTCTCACTAACGCATCGCTCACAGGCTAGTCACCCTAATGACAAGAAACTGGAGCTGAAATGTGAAGAACAGAGACTAATTAATAATGAAGATAATGAGATCACCAGAACGTATAGACCAAACCCGCATCTTAATTATCTCATGAAAACTGGCAACTCCAATCACACTTCAAGGGCCTTTCATCATGCTCCTTGTGATGAATATTGGTGGATATTTTGCAGACACTTCTGTAAAAATACCTTTTGTGTGTGTTTTTCCCCTGCAATAACATCCAGCCAAGTTACTACTGCAGATAAGTGCTCTGCTTGAAAATGAGATATTGCAGGCTAGTAATTACAGTTGGTCTGATCTTCATCTCATCTACTAATCTGATTTTGGAGTGCCTCCTTTGAAGCAAATGCAATGAGACCGGTGTGAATTACTGCAATATTATAATGAATCCCATTTATTATGGCAGAGCAAACCCGGAACACTCCCTAATTAAGCCAATCTCTGCAGAAACACAGGGAGCACACAGTCCCTGCCCCAAAGATCTTACAGTCAGAACAGGCAAAGACAGACTTTGAGACAGAGAAGAGGGGACGGAGTGAGCGCAGAAGGAACCTTCTCCTCACTGCTATTTGTTCCTATGACATTTTTGGAGGGGAAGTCCAGAGGCTAGGATAGGATGTGGAGTACAAGTGTGGAGCTGCTGAGCAAAGACTGCAGGAAGGGGAAGAAGGAGGTAGCATGGACAGCACAGACAGAGCCTTTTCTCAGCTCTCTGCCATTCCTCCTCTGCCCTCCCCACTCCTGCATCCCTGGCCAAGGCAAGGAGGTCGGCTCCATACTCCAGCAGCACGGGAACATTGCTCTGTGTGGAGCAGGCTCCGCTCACCCCCACTCCCAAAAAACAACCCGCCAAGTGTCCGCAGAGAGGCTTACTTTAGTAAGGAAGCAGCTCTTTAGACTACACCATAGGTTAGACCGTGGGGGGCTGCTCTCCCCGTGATCCCCGTTAACATTAATCGGAGCGGAGTGCTTGCCTCTGTGCTGTGCTCACCAATATGGCAGGCAGCTGGGCAGATCAAACAGCACGGGTCAAGCAAAGGGCTTGCAACAGAAGGTCTCTGCGCAGAGGAGAGCACTGAAGGCAGGATGGGGCCGGCTGAGGGCCCATTAGCGTCAATTCCTTGGGCCTACAACAAAGTTGGACCTAACTACTGCATGCAATTATAGTATAAAGGCATTTCAGGGGACTTATCCATCGCTCTCTCTAGAGATGAGCTGCTTGCAACCTTTTTGACACTGGTAGCTAACATTTTCTTTGCTTAATGAGGCTGTGCTGGGACAGATTCGCTGCATTCCTCCAAAAGCCTGAGGGACTGTAAGTCAAGAAGTGCAAATCCAGAGGCCAGATAATGGAACAGCACATGCAGCCCCCTCCAAAAAGGGGGCTCATTTTTTGCTCATCACTGCAGCTGTACCATTAGGTTTTTCGTATCAAGCTCTGAAGGCGCCTCATAACAGCAGCTGTTAATCCACATTAGAGCACCTTTGTCAAAAGCATTACAAAAAACATGCCAGGCACGCAATCTATTCTGTTCAGCCTTTGTCGAAATGCCCAATAATAATAAAATAAAACAACAAGTTATGAGAGCAAATTCAACGGAAAAATATGTACCGTATGCTTTAGAAATGGGCCAGGAGAACTGTGCAGAACAAAGGCCTGGACGTGGGCATCTCGCAGATGAGAGCAGGCAGCAAGCAAAGCCTGAGCGCCCCCTTAACTACTGCAGGGCTTAAACCAAGGTGGAGCCAAGCAGCTCCATGCTGCACCAAAAAGATGTAAACACATTTACTCAGCTGTCTGTGCTGTGGCAAATTAACTCTGCCCCTCTGAGGCCAGAGTGACTGCAGACTTCATTGGCTCTTTTACCCAAGCCAAGCAAGTGGCCAGGAGCGAAGTGAGCCTGGAGACATGGCCGGGGCAGTAGGATCTGACAGCTCCCTTGATGGATGTGATGCTCTGCTGGATTGTGCTGCTCTGTAAAAGGCAGGCTGCTGGCTGGAAAACACACCTTTTGATATTTTCAGCTCTGAACATGTTTTAGTGACATGTTTTTTGGCTTTTAGTCCCTACTCTGTATAATATAACCACTTAGAAGAAGAAAAGGAAATAAAAAGAATCAGCTGGACAGGACAGGAATAATTCATGCTTGCCAGCGGCTATTATTTCTCCTGTGGCACATGGCTAACAGCAAGGTTGCAGAACAGAGCATCCTAAAGCAATGAAAAACCCGTACTGAGCTCATGGGTGCAACTTCAGTCCCACTGCTCGTGTGTGTTGCTGCATGTCTTTAATCACACGATCACGTGCTATCTCCCACTGCTCTGCGTTTGTTCAGGACACAGGCTGGATGGTGCTCAATTTATCAGCAAGTATTCAATATCTGCTTTAGTCTCTCTGATCAAAGTGCAGCTTCATGTCTTATTTACGGCTACTACTAACAGCTTGCTCTGCACACACAACTATTTATTTCCCCCCAAGCTTTTCTGTGGTGTTCATCACTTTGACATCTGAGTGCTTTGCAAAGATTAATTCATCTTCATAAAGCCTCTTCAAAACGAGGGAAGATGGTATTCCCATTTTGCACATCAGGAGCTGTTGCGCAGACAGATTGAGGTCACGCACATCTACTCATGATAGGTCCTAATATGAAATGTCTCAGATCTAATCTTTTTTAGATGTCTTCAAATATAATGCCAAAACAAAAAGCTGCTGATTGTAGGTTCAAACAGAGCTCTGACTGGCTTCTTCGGAAGCCTGGTAGTACAAGAATGGGAGAGGCTTAGGAGCGGTAAATGCTGGTCACCAGAAATAAGGATGAAAGCTTGCTGAGCACCGGTCTCGGGAATACTGAAGAACAATATAGATAACCCAAGTGAAGACTTTACGGGTCTTCTGTGAAACAGCAGAATATACCTCGAAAAATTATACACAGAGGAATTTTTCACTACAGTTCATAACACAGGACCAAATCCTGAGAGCATAGATAGTTTAAGGTAAGAGGAACTGCAGTTTCTCCGTGTTTCTTGGGGCCTGGCCAAGCCAGGACAAATGCCGAGCGCTTTGTAGTGCAGAAGACCACCCTGGGAAGCATGGCTTTTGTTTTATCAGTGTGTTAAAAGCATCTGCGGATCAAATGTGCCAGTATCACTTTACACCACGAAAATGCTGCCCAGGGGACTCTCAAGACTCATCTTTTCAAACGTTGATACCTTTGTCACTTTTAATAAAAGGCAGCTATAAAAACAAAGTGGACCATGTGGTCTCAATGAAGCGGAGACCATGGCAATCAATAACAGAAACAATCTGCACTTCCTTGCTGGGAGAATTTGCTATTAGCAACAACGTCTATAAAACAAGACATTGCTCAAGACCTCCCTTCAATTTTTCTTGGGACAATGAGCCCACTGTGCCCAAGGCACATCTGTGCTTATGGAGATTTTCAAATCCAAGACAGTGTTTAGACTGATAACACGACCGTGCAACATATGATGATGATGGATTGGAGCTCATGGGATGCTTGACCCTTCCTCTTTTATCCCCAGCTGGGCACTTTGCTGACTCAAAAAAAAATTTCAATGACAAAAATGATGATTTTTTTATGCAATGGACATTATTTTCTGGTGTACTTCCTGGTTTTTCCTCACAGGCCACCAAACGCCCACCTGGGTCAGCACCTTGGTGTGTCTAAGACAAGCTCCTCTCTCTGGCCCTGGTTATTAGCAGATGGGGAAAGCAAACAGCTAGGGAAGAACGAAATATAGGGAGGGAAGCGTCAGGGAAACAAGAAGAAAGCCTTCTTAATGCGATCCCTAAAAGGCACCAAACTGTGCCACATTGAATACCTTTTAGAGACTCCTGTATCAGGAGTCTCAACTATCAGGCCCCCAGGCTGCATACGACTTAGATCAGTTAAATTTTATGTGGAAGGTTGTAGCTGAGGCCATTAACCTCCTCTATCTTATCACTCAGGTGCCATCTCTGTGCAGCAGCACATAGGAACCGGGGCTCCATGCACAAGGAGGGCCGCGAGCTGCCTTCCAGCAGGGCAAGCACACCCACCGGGAGCAAGGCAGCCCTGGCTCAGCCCCCGGCACTCTCCATCAACACTGAGTAGGAAGCTACTTGACAGGGGGGTGAGAATGTTATAGAAGTGCAGGGGCTGAACCATTTGCTGTGTTGGGCCATTTTCATAAGATTAAGCTGACACGGACCTGCTGGCACCAGGAGCTCTGCTGCCTGCAGAGATCTGTAACCTCCTGCAGCCTGGTGCTGAGCGTGGCAGCAACGTACCAGCGACGTGCCAGCTGAGCTCCCACCTTCCACTGTCACCCGTGGCCGTATGGTGACAGCAGTGTGCCAGCCCCAATGTGCCAGCCCCCTGCCATCTCGAGGTCACCGCAGACGAGGGACACGAACCGGTCCATTTCCCATTACCCTGCCCTGCCGCAACGCTGTGGCACTCGGCTGCACGCCTGATCTTCCACTTCTCAGCAGGTTCCCAGTGCTTTGCTTCACAAAATAAGGAACCAGATGTTTTCAGTTCCTTCTGTCTGGGAGATGCTGCAACATTTGTGAGCAGAGGATCCTGCCTGTCATGTTAAGCATGCTTCAGTAATTCACGTTAATAAAATCAGCTCAAAGTTACGGCTGCTGCAAACTTGTATTTGTATCCTGGTTCAGGATCACTTTTGGTTTAGGATCTTGGGTCACAGAAGAACCCAAGAATGGGTTCAACCACACTTAATTCTATCCAGAAACAGAACTTTAATTCTTTGGCAAAAAAATAACGACCACCAAAATATTAACTTATGGATGGAAAAAAACGCTGCTTTCTGTCAGTAATGCCTACAAAGCATTTCAGAGGCTTGGCTGGGTCCAATCTCAGTAAGAAACATACAGATTTTAATTTAAAAGTCACACATGGGTAGTCTTATCAGCTGAAACATGAATTGCATTCTAACCTGGACGACCCACTACAGACATCAAAACCATCCAATTTCCAGCCTGGGCCATCCCAAGCACATTGCTCTACCTCTGTGGTTTGCGGTTCCTATTCACCACCCATTTGCATTCTTATTGAAATCCAGCAAGGCAGTTACTTCATCAGCTCTGCACCCTCGCAGGAACATGCAGGAAGTCAATTTTCTGCAGCACCAGAGAATGACAACTCAATACTCCCCATGACATTTCATTCTGGTGAATTTTAATCTCATAGTAAGAATTTTTGTTTCCCTGAGAGACCGGAGCTGGTAGCCACTAGTTTTTATTTTGTTGTTGTTGTTGCTTTTTTCTTCTCACAGCAAGGAGAGGAACAGTAGCAAAAAAGAAAGAAAACAAGATTTTTGCCATGGTGAAGGCAGTGCTTTTGAAAACAAAAATGGCCTTCCTCTACCTCCAGGGAGAAAACAACAGAGAATAAAGAAAATGCAGATAGAAATCTTATCAAATCTTGCCACCAGAGTCATGCCCTCTTCCTCCAAGCCACACTTGCTCAGTCATCAGATCCTTTTCTCAGTATTTTATTCTAAGGTGAGCCAAGGCCTGGCCCAAATCTGAGGCTCCTTGAGAGCACAGTGCTGTACCATGACGAGCCAGCAGCACAAAAACCAGGAGCTAAGTCAATACAGTTCAGTGAACAGGGAGAGAGAGCAGCAAAGGGGATTCTTTTAGAAATGCAGCATCTACAAACAAAGTTGTTTTTCCTTGCTCTCTTAGCTGCTTTGCCTTGCCCTAGACAAACACTCCACTGTTTTGCTAACCGTTACACTAAGATTTGGAAGCTGAAGTCTTTTGAAGGTGTTGCCCAGGTGAATGGAACTAACGGGACTTGCCTTGCTGTCCTGGCATTTCACACCAAAGATATGTAAGAATGGTTAGAAAGCTGCCTTCATACTGCAGCAAACACCATGCTAAACTGGCTACCTAATACAGAGATGAGAAAGCAACAGAGGTTTTTCTTGTACAGTCCTTTCATGTTCTGCCCTTTGCTCTGGCTCAGCCAACGAGAGGCACAGCCTCTCTCGGGACACAAAGATCCCAGTCCACAAGACATAAAAACATTTCTGTGCACGGATTGCCTCCTCACAATAACCTCATTATCACAGCTGTCAGTCAACAGGACAAGCCAGCCACTAGCATGGGAACTACTGATAAGAGATGCTCACCCTCAAACCCATTTGTTGCCTGCAACAACACAAGGGACAGCAGCTTTAAGGCAGCAACAGGCGAGTCTGGGTCCTGTCTCCCCGCTGCCGCAGCCGGGACGGGGCTGGTGACAAGGTTTCCTTCAGCCCTGCACCATGCTAGCATGGCTGCAGCGTGCAGCCCCTTCAGTTCTGCTCCAAACTCTCACTCATACGGACGTAATTGTTTAATAGCCAGATCCACACCCTGTCATTCAGATTTATGTCCCACAACTGTCATGCCTTGTGATCAGGCCGAAAAATCTAAGGGCTGTTTTCCTTACAGATCTCCCAGTGCAGAGATCTTGCATCCACTCGCTGTCCCCCTTTACAAGTGGCTGTCCAAAACCTGAGTATTATTAATCACTCACTTGCTATGAGGCCTCTCTGTGTTTTATGCAAGCCTTTGACTTCCTGATGAAGGATGGTTGTATCCCTAATCATGCTGATGTAAAGCTGCATTCATCACTCAGTTCCACCTCGGTACTCCTCAGCCTGTGTTCAAGACAGGGAGAATTTGGCCCCGATTTACTGACCTGAACCATGAAGTGATTTTTAAAAGTTTCAGAACTTTTTTTTAATCATTTTTAAATCAGCTGAAACATCTTTCCCAAGGCAGTGATGTTCAGAAACCTACCGAATGCCCTGAACATTCAGTGCCTGAATCAGAAACTGTAACAGATGGACTCAGAGGGCTTTTTTAATATTGGCTATTAATAAGTGCACATGTTCACAATGACAAATGCAATTTATTTTTAGCCTCTACCGGGATATTAGCCTGGTCTTCCTCAACAATTTTGTCAAACTCCCTGCTTTGAGACGAAAGCACCAAGGTGAGAGCTCCTGCAGCTGCACAGCCAGCCAGCCCCGAGATCTGCCCAGCAGCCCTGCAGGGTCCGACCAACGTGGGGCTGGCTGACCCTCTTACTCTCCCAGCACACAACCATATTCTTATAATTTAGGATTGTTTAATGAGTGCAGCTTAGTTAACCCAGAATTACTTATAGCGTAAGTTACCTTAGCATCAGGCCTGGCTACTGAAACGAGTGCATTAACTCCTGAGTAGGAAACCACTTTGTAGCCCAGGTAGGAAAGCCTGGCTCTGGAGCTATAAAAACACCACAAATGCAACTGGCTTTACTAAAGTCATTTCTCCAGCAGCCACTTTTCAGGGGAAAAAATGTGAACCTGTGGCCACGTACAACCCATCGGCAGCACCGTGCAGAGGCCCAGTCATCTCCCTCCGCCGTGCCTTTCCCTCCCAGCTCCATCCCAGCACCAACACCTCTGAAAGCCCACGAGGAACGACCTTGCTGTGAACCTTGGCAGCAAGAAATGCAAATATTTTGAATCTGATTCTTGTGGCCATTTCACTAAGTTACACACGCAGCCTTAAAAGTTCCCAGAAGAAGGCTGTGGTAAATATAAACTGCGATAACAGTTTGACAAATGTCAGCTGACGTAAAATGGACCTATTGTTTGTGTTTAATTAGAAGCAGTCGGGATTTCATGTCTGTACTTTGTGGTTTCTTCTGGGATCCTTGCTTTACTTTCTGTATATCACAAGTGTATTCCAAGAAGAGACCATTTTTAGACTGAGAGCACCAGAAAGAATGTGGGGAGACCTGGGGTTAGTGCACTTGCAGCTCAGAAGAAACAGGGCCGTGCCTCCAAAGCCGGGCTTTGTTACTTTGCTAACATACTGACCTGTGATATTCTGCAAGCAGCAGGTTATCAGCCACAGAAACGTGCTAATTCTGTTACAGGCTGGATGGCACCTTTTGCTTTACGAGGTTTTTCTGAGTGGTTTAGTTGGCTTCTCTTTGCCTTCAGACAGGGCACGGTGATTTACCCAGTCAGCCGCCCCTGGGGCAGCGATGAAGTACCTCGCTGGGATGGATGGTGTGTGAGACTAAAATTACCCTCAGCCAGGAAATATTTTCCTCATGCGTTTGGCTTTGCTCCTTCCCTGGGCAATGGGCAGCTACTGGGAGAGAGCATTTCACATGATTAATTTTCTGCTATGGCAGAGGGGATGCGTTTCCTTCTACATCTGTGTTTTTGTTCACTGGTGCTCAGACAAATGACTAAGCCGTGGGCAGCGAGCGGAGCGACAGCAGCGCTCTGGCTCCCAAGCACAGCACAGCCGTTCCTTGCGAGGGCGGCTGACTGGACCGATTGTCTTTCCTTCCTAAGCGACATTAGCGTTTTAACATTAAATCATAGCTAACATCACAATAAAGTACATCGCAGAGCTCCTCAGCTGAAACCAATTTTTCATCCGCTGCTCCTGGGAAAAGCAATGGCTCTTTGACATGCACATTTGCTAAAGCAAGCTGCCCACCAGGTCCAGGCACCCTGTGATACAGCAGCGAGCACCAGCACTTCTGCCAAAGCCTAAAATCTACCGACAGCAGTAGCAAACCTTCCTTTGACTTGAAAGGAAATTCTTTGTGGTACAAACCCCGCATATGAAGTCACAGTGGGAAAGTGCGCTTCAGTCCAGAGATAACAACCCCCCTCCCCCTTTGCAGAGCTGGCTCTGGGGATGCTCAGCACAGCCCTACTGTCTCTTTTCCACACCTTTTCAGTTCTCCCACGCTTTAACTGCTTCTACTTTACATTTGGATGACCAAAGCTCAAAAGGGAAGAAAAAGAAGAGTTCAAAGGCTTTGTCAAATCACGGTGTAACACTAGGCAGTTCCCCCATGGCAATCACACATCTTACAGCTAGACAAAAGGAAAATGAAGGAAGTAATCACAGCATCCATACAGGACCACTGCTGTTAATTATCTCTGCTGGGGGGAACCTGCCCTCTGCTCCCATCCTAGTGGCTCAGCCCAGGGCAGGCAGAGGCCGTGCTGAGAGCCCAGGGGTGGATCAGCGTGATCAGTCACTATCTGATGTCTGGCATTGCTCAAGATTGGCTCCAGCTGACTGAGCACAGACATTTAATGCCACTTTGAAGCCTGAAGATAGCCAAAGCATTCACACAGATGGGGCATAGCCCCTCCAGGAGAGCATGGCCATGCAGCAGTGCTGTGAGACTGCTGGTGCAGGCATGTAGACGACAGAGGTTACAGGTGAGAAGAGACAGCACTGGATTGAGATGTGAAGATCAATTCATCACTGCAGTTAGCTGGGCTTGTTAGGGTGGCCATGTAGCTGGAGCCACACACACCTCAGTCAAAGCCATCACCCTTGTTAATATCCTGCACGTACTCTGAGCTGTCTCACCCATTCTCCTCTCAGTCTCTTCTGGAAAGTGCAATTTAAGGAGAGCAGCAACAGCTGAGATTCTCCACCTGAAACCCAGAGGACCGCACAAGAATGAGACTTGGGGGACTCTCCGTTCAGGCTGCAGGCACTGCTGTCACCTGGGAACACCCCCATGGCTACACAGGCTCCTCTTCAGCCAGTTATTGGATTACAACTTTGGGCTCTTCTACTGTGTGAGATCCGAATGAGCCTGCTTAATCAGCTGGTGATGTGACACTTCCTCCTGTAAAGACCTGAGAGGTACTCCCCTGGCAGTACGCCTTTCCTCCGTGAGGTCAGGCTGGATCCCTCACTTCTGAAGTGCTGTTGGCAGTGGAAAGACAAAGCCATAATAAATAAATAATAATAAAAAAGATCAGGACAGTTGTTATTTCCATCTAAACTTGACAGGACATTCTGCCTGAAACGGATGTCTTGAGCTCCTGCAGGCTGGCCCGCTTCAACCCCTGACAGCAGGAGGCTGAGCCCCGAACCTTGGCTCCCTCCAAATTCGCATTAGGTTTAATTGCTTGAGGTGATTAAGGAATTATAAGTGATTGTCTAAAAAAGAGGTGGCACAACAAGCCTCAGACACAAAGTTAAGCAAAAATGCACCAAAAAAAAGACATTACCTACTATTCCAGGAAGAACACTGAATTACCTGCCATACAAGACTTCATGGGACAGGAGTGGTGCTCAGATCTGGGACGTCCTAACTGCACGGACTGAGCTCCCTCTGGCCCAATTCTTATCTCCTTTACATGTAGCTTTCTTGTCTCCCTGACTAATTTCTTATCTTCCAGATTCTTTCAATTCTTTTGCTAAGTCACAGTTAGCAAGTACTGTGAAAAAATGGCACAGGAAAAAAGCCAGCCAGAGCCACGTGTGATTTTTGCTTTGATGAGCGTTACAAAACATCCCAGGTGAAATACTTCGCAAGGCTGAGAACCCAGCTGCCACCACCTCACCTGAACGCACCAGCACCTTGCTTGGGAAGAAGCTGGAAGCATGTCCTGCCCGTCTTGTATACAGCAGATCCCAAAATAAGATTTTCTGGACAGTCTTTTATGCAGCACACAGCTAGGCAAAGCCAGTCTTGTTATTTCCAGCAGGCAGGCTCTGTTGCCTGGAAAAGCAGCTTTAGTTTGGCATGAACGAAAGCCAATGACTAAAACATTGTATGAAATTGATTTAATAAGGTTCAATGATTGAAACAGGAAGGATTTCCTTTAACAATTTGTTACAGGCCAGATTGAGCCACTGTGACCAGCTCTGCCATCAGCCTAATTGAAATTTGTGCAATGAGTGGGGGCAACAATCTTTGCTCTCAATTAAATCTAAAGAAAAGTTGAATTTTTTTAAATCATTCTGATTTATCAGCTCTTCTTTCATCTCATTTTTAAAGAGGTCTGGGTATTTATACAGCTGTTCGGAATATTCAGAGGTACCATAATTCACAGATGTCATTTCACCACTATTAAACTGAATGTTTAAAAGCTAATTAGAGATCAGGACGTAATTCGTATTTCATTTGGAGGGAAGCAGGCAGGAATCTCCTACAAATACCCACTGCCAAGCCTCCATCTAGTCCCAGCCCAGCTGGTCAGGCAGCCCGCCCTGCCTTCTGGCTGCAGACTGAATGGGGTACATCTGGCATCTCCTAGGCTTTGGTTAAAAATATGAGAAAAAAACAACACAGTTCTGCCATCGTTGCTTACCCTAACCAGCATCTCCTTTGGAAGTACTCCTTGTGGTCTAACTGAACTTGTTTGTAGGGAAAAGTAACACCTTACGGTAGGTAGGTGAATCCCTTCAGCCAGATGCAGTGAGATCTGGGGGCAACCAGACTTCGGATTAGGTCTGATGCCTACAATCTGCCGGCCATGTTCCAAGGTCTCGGTGCGTGCTGCTGACCCTCTCCTGGCTGCCCTTGCTCTGAGCACGGCATCGTGTCTGCCAGCACCCGGACGTGGCTCCCGGCACCTGCTGCGAGCAAGGCACAGGGCTCGGAACGACCGGGGCTCCAGGGAGGAACCGCAGCTGAAGCTGCAGAAGGCTTCACGTGAGAAAATTCTTCTTGTGAAAACGTCTCTATTAATAAAACAGTAGGGAATGCAGAAAAGAAGATTTATCTTGGAGTAAAACGTTTCTCTGGGAGCTCCCTGAGGAGCCAGCAGCAGCTTGTTACAGAGCTAACATGTCTTTTACTGCCGCAGCCACATGAATAAGAAATATTTCAGCATTAGGAGCAGTTAAGAGAGGCACAAAGCAGGAAAGCTAGGCAAGCAGAACAAGTGGCTCTGAGTAACAAAACCCACAGCTACTGGAAAACCTTCTGAAAGGTTTTGACTCTGAAACAACCCGTGACCTAATTAGGTGGTACTGTTACTGGAGAACAGAGCGAGGAACAGAACAACAGGAGGGGGACACCAAGGGGAGGAGAAAGAGCCAGGCCGAAATACTTGGCCAACCAGCCCAAGCGAGAGCTGACCAAGGCTGACATTCATTTAACCAGCAAGAGCACTCGGTGAGGCATGGGGGAGGCACAGATGAGAAGGGTTTTGCTCTGTGCACGTGGGCGGAGTGTGTTTTACGCAGAAATGAATGAGGTACCTGGACAGACAACATCAGCTTGTGGAGATCTGCAATGAACGAGGCATAGCCACATGGCTTTCTGTTACTATAATACAGCATTTTTCTCTGAGGGGGAAAAATGGGTTAGGAATCCCTAAGCAGCCTTGGAGGAAACAAGCATTGCAGCGAGTTATGGCAAGATGTGATAAGGATGCGATTTAATCTACATCTTCCCCAGGAGGATTCACCATGGCTCACGCCGAAGCAGTTTGGAGGCAGCTGATGTCCCTGCGCAGGATGAGTGTGGTTCCCGTGCCTGGGTTATGTGGGGGACATACGGCAGACGAGTCCCTGCAGTCCCTGCACCAGCAGGCCCAGCCACACCGAACCAGCAGCGTGCTACTCTTGAGCTCAGCGCAGGAGTAATTACAAGAGTCATTGGGAACAGCCGCGTGGACATCGCCGTGGGGTGCTCGGGCACCCTGTCTGCCCGAGACAGGAGGTCCTGGAAACCCAAAGATCCAAACCAACACCATGCTATGCAAAGGGAACTCCCCATGCTCCACATTAAGCACCCTCTAAACCACCTCTTATTTGTCACAGCTGCTGTATTTTCTGTAAAAATGGCAGGCCAGACTCTTAGCTAGGATATACTGGCCCAGCACCACTGACTTCAGCAATTTAAACGGTGAGCTTCAGATATAGTTTCTCCCAAAGATACTGGGAGTGGAGAAGAGCTGGGCAGGCCAAATCCTCATCGCTTTTCAGCCAGCAGGGTTACAGGCTGAGCTGCAGCTGGCTTTCTGCTGTTCACCTTTGGGGACAGCAGGAGAGCCCAGGAAGTGCAGCAGCCTCAGGGGCTGCCACTCAAGTACAGCAGCCCCCAAAGGACACGGTCATTCAAAGAAGGAACCAAAACTGCAAGGATCTGGCCCCGCCGTCAGCTGTTACCACAGATGTGTGGAGCCTTTGAACCAAGTTTCTTTAATCTCACATTCCTCTCTACTAAAAGCAGGGGTATGATTGCTCAATCAAACGGCACCAATAAATTGAGTCCTGACTTCTCTTCCTCCCGCAGCAGCGCTCAATATTCCCAGAGGAGCAGGGCTGAATCCTTCATTCCCTGTATGCTGGGACTAATCTCCCGCAGCCCCACAAAAGGGGCTGCCGAGGAGCGCTGCCGTCGGGACGGGTGGCACGGTGCGGTCCTGCCCTCACTCAGCTGCAGGCAGCTCATGACTCATTCCCCGCACGGAAGCCGCACAGGCTCTCTGCAGTGCTGCAGGCTGCCTTCCGAGTGGGTAGGTTTAGGCAACCGAGCTGTGAAAGAACTGCAGATGAGGAAGCCATGGCACTGCCCCGGCCCTTCAGAGAACTGCAGTCAGCTCCTGCAGGGAACGCAGCCAGCCCAGCCCTCCGCTGTGTTTGTGAGTGCCTCGGCTAGCTCATTTCCTACGAGTGTGTTTTTTCATGGCACGTGCCACAGGTTGTGCATGGCTCCACCAGGAACTGTTCAAAGCAGGGGTGCGCGCATACCTGCAGCGAGTGCGGTGTGACTCAGAGGCACTGGAAGAGGGTGCTCGGAGCCGTGCCCGCCCACACGCCCACCCACGCAGGCACGACGCATGCCGCAAGAGAAGGCTGTGAGCCCTCGTCAACAGCGGCAGCTGTGGTGCACGGGAAGATTGGCTTTTTCCCTGAGGTCAGAACTATTTAGGTGACTAAATCACACGTACAGTCACAATAGCCACCTTTCCACTGGGTTACGGTAACCTCTGCAGGGCTGGTACTGCTGCACTCACTGTTTGCTCCATTAAAAGCAAGCACAAATACTTCAGAGAACAGAGGAGTTCAGAAGGAACAGGAGCCCGCTGCACATTCTGGTTCTGCATCAGAAATCAGACATCAATGAAAAATCTCAGGAAATACAGCCTTGCCCAGCTAAAAACTCTCATCTTCAAAACGACACCACTTTACTATGATTTCAGTGCAAAAGGAACAGAAACAGCTCGCTGCAGTGCCAGGCTCCCCTGTTGCATCAGCAGTGCAAGAAGGGATGTGCAGAGCCCACAAAGGCATGCGAGACGCTGGGGAGGCTGTCCCAGCTCCCCTCTCGTGCAGACAGCTTTGCTGTAGGTAGCAGGCGCACACAATGCAACTAGCTCCCTCCTGAAAAGAAAAAGCTGACAAAGGGAGAAGGGTCAGGCTCTGCTTTCCCACTCCGCCTGGTTTTCTAAGACTCGTCTCCTGCAGTCTCACGCCGCTCGTTAATGGCTCATTAGAGCAGGTTCACACTAACTGAAAGCAGAGTTGTGTATATTTTAACTCTGGCTTTTAGCCTGATGTGCCTCCCTTATCTACGACACACTTAACAAAAGACAACTTCTGGGGGTAAAACATTCATCGTTTCCTAATTCAAAGTTCTACTTACTGAGAACGGCTGTGGAAGTCGCTATAGGAAATCGCAGGGACTCTGAATCTCCCTCGTAGCAGCTAAGTTTCTCCCGAGTGGGACGTGAAGGCAGACCTGGGACACGCTCTGTGTCTGTGCTGGTGAGGGCTCTCAACTGTGCGTCGTTGCCAAGAAACCTGGGGTAGACTCCAAAGCCTTCAGATCTGCCCTGGCTAAGGCATTCCTAATCAAATCCTCCTCACAGCAGGAGCATCCAGCGCAGCCGCGGGCAGCACGGAGCCGGGAGCAGCATCGCTGCCTTCGATCCAGGTAACGCTGAACTTCCACACAGTGCTTCCACCAGTCCGAAATATTGTTAGTTTAACAAAGCAATTTCTATCTGAATCGGAACTAGCTATTAACTTTAGACTTATTTTGAAACAAAATAATTTTCTGCCTCACACTCTCCTGCTTTTAGCTGCTCAGAAGAGATCACCGAAACGATGGCAGGACTGAGGTTTGCCTTCAGGTTTGATGCCGAAGTCTTCAGTGGAACCAGGTATTTCTGAACAACTCTAAGGCTCTGCTATGCCAAAATCTCATGACTTGCAACTGCACAGCTCCTGAGAACAGGGAATTCGTAAAATCTGCTGCTGCAGTAATGCATATGAATAATCTTTTGCATTACGGCAACAGATTCTAGACAGCCAGGTTGCACAGTGCCAGCTAACATACACATTCACGGGCTCTATCTATCCCAAAGAACTCGCAGTCCAAAATAAGAGATGTACAAAGCTGCAGAGAGCAAGAAATAGCCAGGAGAAAGGAAGACAGCAAGCAGAAAGAAAGTTTGAAGCACAGCAGAAGTTAAACTTCCTCTCTAAAAAAATACTACCTCTCTGCTACCTCCCAAACGAGTAAAACAGCCATCATTTTAGGCTCCTACCCCTTTGAATTTGTTGCTCCATTCAGAAAATGATGATTGTGGTGAAGGTTATTCTTTATCTTAGTGGCTGTAAGATGGAAAAGATTCACGAGATCATGGAAGCCTGGGCAAAACCAGAAGAAATGAGCAGGCATTTAGAGATCCCCTTCTCCACTGGTCCTCTTACAGCTGATCTTGAATACAACCCAGCTTTCTCATTCAACATTATTTTTTGTTTCTACAGGTAAATTGATTATAATAAAAATGTTTACATTGTGCAAGTCAGATCAAAATGTTTTAACATTAGCATTTTGACTGATTTGACAAATTATTTTTATACTTTATATATTTTTTATATTTTCCTAAGGATCACAAACACTTCTGAGAATGAATTCTTCTCTTGAGTTAGGGTAGGCAATGTTTTTCAACATCTTTCAGTCTTTAACGAGACAGAGAAAAAAAACATTTCCTGCCATTTTCTATTAGTTAATCATAACATAGCTGAAGTTTATCGTCAGACTGAAACAACATCACATTGAATCCCATAAAACGTCTAAATTTAGGCATGATAGGGGCATATCAGACTGTGCCTTGGCACGGTCATTTTTGCAACTACTTTATCTAGAGCTGGCCCAAATGACGTTACATGAAGAATAACTGAACCCTGTTTATTTTAACTCTGGTACTTCTAACATTCAGATCTCTACAACAATGGAAATTTATGGGCCTTTAATTTTGTTGATGAGGACTGCTCCAAGGAGGAAAGGTCAAACATTTCAAAGATTAGAGTTTTCGGCAAGGATACACTTTAATCTCCTTTCCTCCCAGAGTTACCATTATGTGCCTGTAAGTAATTTAAAATGAACTCCTCATACAAAACCATGTGTGCATCATGTGTAATGTGGCTAAAGTAAATCAGTTAAATATATCTTCCCAGCAGGGCCTCAGTTCCTGATTGCAAACAAGAGTGGTGTAAAGGAAGGTGGCAAGCAAAAGGAGGCAATAAGGTCAAGGAAGTAGCAAGGAAAGATAACTATGGCTTTGCATATTGGTTTTTGCTCTTCTTTATACTCCAAGAGACACGTTTATAAGGAAAAGAATAAATTCTTCTGTTTCTAGCACTGCATTTGCAGTGCTGATCAGTCCTGGAGCAGGCAGCCTTGAACTAGCTTCATCATCCAGCCCAAAAGAGATTAAGCATGAACAGCTCTCCCAAAAAGAGAGTGTTAAGAACCCTGGTCATTGCTGCTCTGGGGAGTGAGACACCTGAGACACGTGCTCTTAGGACACATTGCTGCTCCTGCAGGCTCAGCGCAGAGGATGGGGTAGCCCAGCTCTGCAGCAAGGCAGGTGCTGGAGCATCCCTGGTGCCTCCCTGCAGCCCAGCCCAGGAGCAGCGATGGAGCCCGCTGCAGCTCAGGGTCCTTCTCCTGAAATCCAGAGGCTGCAGAGCAGGAGATGAAGCCAGTTAGGACGTGGCTGGGCTGCGCAGTGCAAAGCAGGAGCAGGAAGGGCTCCATGCTCCACAGCTGAGACAGACAAAGATTACAATTAAATAAGCCCAGCATGATTAAAAATGTATCTCTCGCACTCACAATTTCCATGCATCTTTCAAAAGGTCTAAATCTGAGAAGGTAAATTAACTCCTTATCTGTTCACACTTGAAGCTTTTTAAAAAACAGGCCTGAAGGCTGGAAGAAGTTCAGCAGGCTGCAATGTTTTAGCCTTACATGGGAAAGTTTGCCTAACGAAATGCTATGGTTTTATCAGACTGTTTCCTTCTGCTTCCTCTCTTGTGGGTAATGGAAGTTACACCCACTTCTTAGCTTTGACATGTGTAACCCAGAAAAGCCTTAGTTCACTGTAAAAATGCCAAGTGATATGTTTCTTTGTTAGAATATGTCTTGGGGCTCTTGTCGCATTCTTCTAAACACATCAGGATAAACTAAATGCATTATTAACAGCTGGTGGAAAAACACCATGCATTAGCCATTCTTCTTCTGAATGGAAAAGAAAAAATTCTGATGAAATATAGTTCCTGCTATATTCCTGGATTGCTTTACTGGATAGCTGCCCTGTCTTTCACCAGCCTCAGGCTGAAAACAGGAATTCTGGAAGATAAATCCAGATACCCTAAAAAGAATTAAAAGAAAATGTGAAAATTCTCACTATTTTTTTTAATTGGTGGCAATTTCTTAAAATGTTTATATGATTAAGTGTTACTAATGTTATTAAAGTTATTAAATGTTTATACAATTAAACAAATTTGTTAAAAACCCAGTAAAAATTAAACCAAAACACTCCACAGACAGATGTCAAAACGAGACTGAAATTTAGGCATAATTCCCTTCCTGCTATGCCAAAATGCTGTCAAAACCTGTAATTTAGGGTCATTTCAACTCTGACAGAAAACAGCTTTGCTGAAACGTGGCCTGCCATTGGACTTGGCACTCTGTCCAGCGTCTCAGTGAGAAATGCCATCCCAAGAAAGGAAGGAGACAAATGATGCCAAGCTGCTGCAGCTGCACAGAAGCGGCGTGGGATGGGGACTGAAGGGCTGGGCTTTCTGCCCCAGCTGTGCGACCGGGCAGTACCTGCACACTGCTCCGGCCCAGCAGCAGGTCTGAATTCCTCCCGTTACTTCACATAATGCATCGCATGATGCGCGCTGCTGCG
Source organism: Netta rufina (assembly GCF_964035555.1). Taxonomy (NCBI): domain Eukaryota; kingdom Metazoa; phylum Chordata; class Aves; order Anseriformes; family Anatidae; genus Netta; species Netta rufina. The sequence goes on along the minus strand of NC_140143.1, from coordinate 5,961,197 downwards.
CAAAGTCAGCAGTGCTGCCCTGCCTCGGGATGCATCTGCGCTCAGCTACTCCCGCCTAGCAGGGGCTGCTGGCCTAATGCTGCTTTTGTAGCCCAGCATTGTATGGCAGAAAGGCTTCAATCTGCCTCCTCAATGCCTGTCAGAAAGCACTATAGCTGCGCTACAGCTGAAGTTTCCCTCGGTGCTGCAGCAAAACGACAGCTATTTATAAGCTATCTCACTTCCAGATCTCGCTTCTCCCTAGTAGGAGATACAAAGACACGTATAAAAGGCAATTAAATAAAACACAATGGATTGTGTTAACTACTGGTAACCAAGAAGCCACCTTGATCCCCTTCTGAATCTAAGATATTCACTGCGTGACACTGCGGCCTCAGCTCACAAAGACTTTTCAATTTCGGATTAAACACGTCGCATTGGAAATAGCTCTGGTAACCCCCAGCAGCAGATTAGAGCTGGCAAAGAGGGAAGAGAATGAATGGCAGGGGGAAGACAGAGGGGTTAAGCATTTGCATTGGGAGAAGGGGTGCAAAGGAAAAACACTGTTTTGTAAAGGGTTTCATTATCTTGCCACGTTTCTGGAACCTGGGAACTGTCTGGACCATGGGAGGATGAGGGAAATCATGCAGACTAGCTCTTCTCACAAAGCCCGATTCCACTTTCTGGAGCTCCAGCTCTTGAAACATGATCAAAATCTGGGGAAAAAAAATATTCTGAGAGAGACCTAACTGATAACTGCACCAGTAAGAATGAGATTGGCTTGAGTCCCAGCCAAAACTGGAGAAGGCAGATAGAGGGAAGGACACAGAGCCTCCCAGCAGTGCCTGTCGGAGGTGGCAGCTCTTCCATAGGCAGACTTCATTTGCTGCCAGCCTGCAGGACTGCTGCTGAAAACATGGCTTCTTCCTTCCACGATTTTCATGCAGAATTTATTGCTGGTTCCTCTCCAGATGATTCACATTTAGCCTTAGAGACTATTTTTAGCTGCTTTTCTTTCAGCACTTATTCTTGGAGAGTCCCTGCAATACACGTTGTTTCCCCTCCCCTGGCTTCTCTGGCGAGAAGCACCACAAGGTCGGCTGCTGAGAGCAGGGCTCACACCTCGCTCATCCCTTCTGTGCACAGCAAAGCCCATCACAGCACTTCTGAGGTCAATAGCAGCGGTCTGTATCGCCACAAAGATAGGTAGTGGAAAGAAAACAAACCAAGGAAAAACAAACACACTCCAGGTCCTCGGAGTGTTTGCAAAGCCATTGTCAGGCTGGTTGGGCAAAGGTCTGATGGTCTGGACACACGAACAGATAGCAAAGCTGAAGGCACACACACATAGTGAACGCATACAGAGGCGGCTGGGTACAATGGAGCCCTGTAAAGCATGAGAAAATTGCTGCAGTTCGTCTGGGGTAAACCTGACACTGAGACATGAAGTTAGGGTCACACAGTGCTCCCAGCATTATAAAAGGGAGATGTTAAATAACCCATCAGTGTGTTCACGGCCAGCACCATGGTAGGTGTACGTGTCCTTTTGAGCAGGATTCTGATATCTTCAGGATTAGTTTTACAGCTTTGACACAGACATTGTGGGACACAGTTAGCAGCACAACCACATAACGTTACCAGCCCAAGAGGCAGCTCCACAAGCAGGAAAGCGCCTCGTATCAGTCTACAGTGACTTCTTTCACATATGGGAGTAGTATCGCTGTATTAAATCATTTTTACACTGGCAAAGTCACATAAATTAAGGCTTGTCTTGCTTTAACTATACCCATACAAAAGCCTATTGTTTTGAACCATAAAAGTTTAGTATTGTTGAGGTTCCTGCCTCTCTTCCAAATGCGGTTGACATTTTCTAACAACTCTAAATTTTCTGAGGCATGAGAATGGGACACATACATACGTGCTGTGCACACATACACCACAGACATTGGGAAACCTAACTACGATAGGAATAAATTAGCTGGAGGGAGAGGTGAAAACACACTCAAGGTATGAATGTTAAGAAACCTTTGACTGAAGATTGTAATTTTTATCTGTGCAGTCTTACCTGGTTTACAAGTAAATCTCTTCTCTACCATGGAGAGACTCAGCATGCTCTAATACATAACCTTAACTTTTAAGAGCATTTTGTATATTGATTCCAAACGTATGACTCAAGCTTGTTAGCTTATAATCTGCTAGGTTAGTAAGAGCTCCTAGGGAGCCAACATATGGGTGTACTTATGAGCATGTTAACAGCTGTAGTAAAGCAGCTAAGTCCATTACACTGAGCAATGGAGTTGGTTGTACTCTTTTCCCGTTGCCAACACAGCAATTATTAGGGCTGCTGTGTGCTTCAGTAGACTAAAAGAACTGGCAGACCAAATTGATCCCAGGAGTAATTCAAGAAAGACAGAGGAGTTACACCAAGAGTCGTGGCCCACTGTGTTCCTCTCCTTGAAACCCTCACTTGAAAATATTAGCTATTTGCAGGCTGGAGTCTAGGCTACTAAATGGTAATTAGACAGCTACATGGGAAATAATTACCTGATTACGAGATGATTAATTAGTATTCTGTCAAGATACGATTATCCTGGCATCTAGGGAATACACTGCATTTCTTCTTAGCTCCTTACAAGATGATGACAGCAGCATAAAGCACTTCTGCCCTAAATCCCTACAGAAAGGAACAGCAAAAGAGCACAGACAGCAGCACTCAGCACCCAGGGGTCTAATGAGGCTAGAAATATGCATGGCAGACTGACATAGTCCAGTCCTGTGATGACAGGTCAAAAACAGACAAGGAAACAGCTTCACAAACAGCAAGAACCAAACAGGATCCTACCTGCACCATCCCTCAAATACACTGAGCCACTTTTGACCGCAACCTTACAGTGGGAGACAAGTAACTTCTGGGTGCCTGCGTATTGCAGTGTAAATGCCACACTTTGTCAGACAAAATCAAGCCTTGCAGAATTTTATAGATGCCTACAGGGACTGGAGGATAACAGCACAGGTACCTCTGAGGGCCCCTGAAACTCCAGTAAAAGGCAGGAAGGCTGACACAGCAGGGAGAGGCGAGATTTACAACACAGCTCCTTCTAACAGAACACAGCCTGACCTAATTAGTTGAACGCCTGTTTGTACAAGGGTGCAGCAGACCTCTAATGGCCCCCTTGGCTGCTTTTATAAACTAGAAGTAGATTTGACACCTACAAATCTTGCTGGGCTGGTAGCTTCATAAAGTAGTGCAGGTGAGCAAGAAATTAATTTGCCTTCAGCACCATTTGCATCAGAGCTTTGATCCTTCCCCGGTCGAAGCAGGGCAGCCCTGCTTTGCGCTCTGCCTTTCACCCAGGCAGGCTCTGCAGAACAGGGGAACAAGAAAAAGCATTCTGGAAAATGATCAGCACGTGAAATTTAGTAACAAATTCCACCTACGTGCACAAAGTACTGCTGAGTTTTATACGTGCTCAGATACAGAAGCAGTGTCAGCAGACAAGGCACTGGGGGAGACATGGGTACGGGTCCCCACTCGGTGACAGGCATCTCCGATGACCCCAGTGACATGCAGTCACCTGGCTCTTCAGTGGACCAGCCTGATTCTGCCACCTCTGACCTGGGCCTTATCAGTGGATAGCTCAATTTATCTTCTGCAAACTTGGGCTGAATAACAATTTCCTAGCTCCCAGAGGAGCTATGAGATGAATTCATTAGAGCCTGTGAAGTACTTTGATAGTATAATAATGGAATAAGTATTGTAGATAGTTTTTATGCTAATTCCTTCATCTACATATCTGTGGCTGCCTCCTCCAGGAATTTAACAGATACATGGCGTGCAGAATAAATGTCTCAGAAGTAACAAGCCTCTGTACCAAGCCTGCAGCTCATTTCCACGTCTTGCCATGTGTGTACAGCCGCCCTGCACCTGCCCTACCAGGACAAGTGAGACCTCCTGTAAGATAATGGAAACTGACTGAGCCATGAATGATGCCTCTTTGTGTATCTCCTGCACCAGCCTTAGGGGGAAAGCATCAGGATGGCAGCCCCTTGAAAGATCGCCTGGTGACAAATGCTATGCCTGCCCAGCTCTCTGGGATGGAGATGTGCAGGCAGCCTCTCGCTGGCCGCCCTGTTATTCCAGTCAGCGTTTTCCTCCTCCTGCACACAAATACCATTACAGCTTCTCACATTCATACCTTCTGCTGGGCCAGAGCCGCTCAACCCCTCAATTCCAGATGAACCCAAGTGCTCAGGTGCCCAACACCATTGAAAGGGACAGGAATGGAGTCCCCGTGCATGCTGGTGACACGAGGCCTCCCAGCTGCCACCTCCCTTGGAAGACTCAGCATTGCAGCCTGGGTGCTGAGCACACTGCAGTGAACTTTGCCCCTATGTTACCCCTCAGCTAGACAGCTCCCAATTAACGACTTTGTGTCAGCCCAACTGGCTCTAGACAGTATTTTCAAATGTGACCACTATGAAAGGAAAAAAAAAAAAAAAGAAATAGGTCAAGAGGATTATGCAGGGTGACTAATGATTGCTGCATGCTGGGCTGAGATGTGAAGCCTGGCTATGTTTTCAAAGGTGCATAATAATATGTCCTGGTCTGACCTGTGGTGCTGTTGACACTTTTTCTGAGTTGATGCCTTCTCACAAATGCCCATTAGGCTGGAAGCTTGGACGCCCCCCATGAATGATGGCAGCGGAGTGGAAGGGCTATCAAACTTCGCAGAACTCCCATTAAGTTTCACTTCATTTCTTAAAAGCCAGGCAGGAGGACAAGTATTTAGCCATCAAGGCCTTTTGGAATTGTTTGCTGAGGAATGTGCCCGCTGCTCGCAGGCTGTGGGACACAACGTGTTAATACTCAATTCCCTGGAGCCGGGCAACAGGAACGAGAGGAGGGGGCTGCTCTGCTTGGCACAGCTGGCACTCAGAGGCAGGGGAGCACGCTCTGCCAGCCAGCTTGCCATCCAAATAGCCAGAACTAATAGTTTTATCCTCAGCTATTGCTGAGCTGAACCCAGAGCTCCCTACAGGGACTCCTGACCAACAAGCGATGTGGCAGGCTCAGAGAGCCATGGAAAACAGCGTTTCATTTCTCTCAGAGCCCCTTCACGGATGAGAGTGTAAGGACAATCACTGAGAAGCCTCCTTCACAAGCACAGACATACCAGGAAAAACATAACCTCCAGTTCAGCTGAACTGTGAGGAAGATCTGGAAGCCATCTCACCTCAGGCGCTGGGGGCCAGCCGGCACACACGGGCTGTTGGCAGCCGCCGGGTGGCATGAGGCGAGAGCGGCTGGTGCTGGGCCTCGAGCAGGAAACAGTGGGTGCAGAGCTGCTGGGAAAGGCAATGTGCCGCCTTCAATTCATGTAACTTTTGTCAGAAAACTGCTGGGAAAACTCCCGGCTATAGGAGAAACGTGCAGCTGTGCAATGAAGCTGAGGAGCACAGGCGAAGCTATGAGGGCAGGAATGCCACCGAGGCCTTCCCAAGGTGCCCTGACAGACTTCCCCCTGCACCTGGGTGACTCCACATCTGTACAAGCAATGAGGGAACTCAGCACGCACTCGCATCTCACAGACACCTTTCAAATAGCCTCAGTTTTAATTCCCAGGAAGTTCTACACAGTCAAAGAGCAGAAAAGCATTGCCGTAGCAGGGGCAGTCCTCTGTGACTGACAGGGCGCAGCCCAGGCAAGGCCTTTCAGTACAGACTTCAGGCTCCCTGCCTCTTTCCTCAAGGCACTGCTCAAAATTTAACAGAGGATCAATTTTTGCCCCATTGTTAGGTCTCTGCAATCATAGGCAGGGAAGAAGATTTTTGCACAAGCTCCTTGATTTAGACCAACCGAAAAGTGACAAGAATACTTTTCTCGCTTTTTTAAAGCCTGCCTGAGCCCACAGGCTGATTGCTCCGTAAATCAATCTCTTTTCCAAATGTAAAATCTCCCATTGCCCATCCCCTGTCTTTCATCCTAATTAAATACTGATGTGAAGTAATCAGCATTATTGTCAATGGCTCTGGTACTGCCCAGACACTTCTGAATATAAAGTATTAGGAGGAAACGAAGCCAAAGAAGTTTTTCCCGCAGACAAGCAGCGTGGACAGAAAACACCCATGCAAAGGGGTGGAAACACCACTGACCCAGGCAGGACTTCTTCTGTAGGGCACAGCCATGACTCCAGTCCCAGCAATTTGCAACATGAAAAGAAGTGGGAGATTTAAAAGAGCTGAAGGAACAATGCTGCCTACACTCGGGGAGTACTGGCCCAGTGTCCTGTGAGAGCACTGACAGCACACTGCCATAGATTTCTGCTCTGCTTACCTGCTTGTAAGCACCACGCACAGACAGGAGCAAACCCACACCTTGCAGTACTGCCAGGAGCTCTCCGCTGGCTTTGGTAAGCCATCGGCCACGGACAGCCCTGTCTGCACTGCGAGGTGCCCAGGCAGAGGCCCTGGTGCCACGCTGCTCCAGCCCTTGGGCCTGGCCCCCACATACGCCCCTGGCACAGCTCCACAGCTCAGGGTAGGGGGCCATGCTGTGGCCATGTAACTTTTTTTATTTTTTTCTTCAACAGAAATGCTTTATTTTGCCTCAACAAACCAAAACACGGCAAGCTGTATGAAGCAAATTTGCAGGCCTATGTTTTATATTTTAGCAAGGCACCCGGTGGCTGCAGGGCTGGCCTGGCTGGGGGCCTGCAGTGCCCATGTCCTGCAGAGAACAGGTCATGGGAGGGCCCCTCTCTGTGCTGGATGCGACACAGCTTCCCTGCCACTGCAGAAGAGAGTCAACTGCCTCCAGTTACCTTTCAAATTCTGTTTTCATAATCTGGTCAAATTAAAATACTGAAGTGCTCTTACATGCTGATCCGTGCCCTTGGCACTCACCTCTCCCTTATTAATCACATTCAATACGGAAGTGTTTAGATGCCATCAGAAAAGAGCTCCTGTGAGGCAGCGAGCTGTCAGCGGGGGGGAAGCTCTGGGACCCCACGTCATCTAAGAAGCAGCTACAGATGGTGAATTACCATAGGAAACAGAAACGCGTGTGGTCCATGTGGTTCTTGTTACCACGGGCTCTTGTGGAAGTGGCATGAGTGTGAAGGCAGCCCCAGCCTCCCTGAGCAGACCTGTGCAAGCTGTGCTAACAGAGACCAGCCCAGAGCAGACAGGGAAGCACGCCCTCAGACAGTCTGAGCTCCTGGGAGCTGATTTGGGAGAGTCCATCCTCCCTCGAATATCAGATTCCTTAATAAGAAAGAAGACACTGCACGTAAAAGCAAGATACTTGCATTCTGCGTAATTTAAATCCAACTAAATATGAATGTTTGGTGTGTAAGTATTGATATGCTAAGAAGAGTGCTGGTTGCTTTCCTTTCACAACTCTTCCTCCTAAGGTTAAGTGCTCCTGTTCTTCCAGGGGAGAAGCAGAGTGTCCCATATGACAGGCACTATACAATCAAGTTTCTTTCTGTAAAGGTTTTTGATCTAAAAAGATTACCTACAAGCTAGAAGAAAAGCATGTCACTCAGCAGCACAGCAAGCAGCACCCCGGCTCTAAGTCAGGAAACATCTGACAATTTGTTCATGGGGAAAAACTAGTCATCTTTAATAGTTGTAAAGAAAGTGACTGAGGACTTTCCCCAGCCCTAGAATTTTGCTTCACGAAGCATGAGTCAGTGTTATCAGAACGTTTCACTGCTAAAGCTTTTCTTTGTAGACTAGCAGGGCATTGGTCATGCTTGGCAGGGCATGTGCTGTGGTATCTGAGTACAAACTCTTTCCTCTTTGATTTGAGTACCACAAAACGACATAGGATGTCTCCTGATAGCAAAGTTTTGCTTTGGTGCAGTAATCTGAGAAAGCTTACTCAGTTTTTTTTCTTTACAGGCAAGGAAATGTATTAGACAACAGGTGAAAACTGAGTTCACTACACAAGACACCCTTTGGTAACTTCCCAGTAATATCTCACATTTAGCTTTGCAATGAGACAAACAGAAAGGTTTTATGTCAAGTTTCAAAATACTGTGTAAGTACAAAGCCAGCAATTTACTCTTTCACTTACTGACAGCTTCGCAGATGAGAAACTTGTGGCAGCTTCTGAAGCTAGATAAACCCCATAAAGAGTGATTCATAAAGAAATGGTTGTTCATCTTTGTGCTCAAGAGTTCAGAGGTAAACAAATATTTATGAAAGGCAACGTTTATCTACTAGTCTCACAAAATACCATGCATTACTCATGTCAGATCTCAGAGATGCAGTAAAATACTGACTTCATTCATTATTTACGTCTCCTTCCTCACTCTTCCACAGGGTTAAAATCAACTTATAAATCTTTCCTTGGAAGCACCTGTGTGAGTTCACTAAAAAAAAAAAAAATAAATAAAAATAAATAAATAAAAGCCCAGAATTGCAAACAGTGTTGGTTTAAGATAAAATTTTCACAGACTCTTAAAGCCCAAATCCCATGCTGATGTAGGTGACATTGATTACTAGTCCAGAGCCCCACGTTTTTGCAGTACATATGTGTATAGCAAGAGTCCTGCTAGAAAGGAAAGGAGAGCACCAACAAGGTTCTCAGTGGCTTTTCTTCAGGACTTGCTATTTGCCCCCAGAGGTAAAAAAGCAAAAGCAAAGTCACAGCATGCAGGTAGAAAATACATGGTTCCAGAGCTCTGATGGACATGGTCTAGAAACAAGAAAACAGAAGTTTCTGGGTTGCTGCTGATAAGCTGGTCATCTTGGTTTCTGTTTTGTTATCATGAACAGACTCAAACAAACAAAAACAAAGGAACACTTATTTTTCACTTTAGCCACTGGCTTCATATTTGTCATACCAAACTCTAAAATTCCTCTTCCAACTTCAGCAATGGAAATTTAACCACAATAAAGACTTATTTGGCCTAGAGGTTGGATGGTGCGTGGGATCCTTTGGGATAACTGGTACTGGACAAAGTTAAACATTTGCAAAATATCAATTTTCCATAAGCAGCAGGTGAGCAAGAGAAACCATCCTAATTACAGCCCAGACTTCTCCCAGTTGGTTTTCCTTTTATTCACTAACCTTTAATCTCCTTCTTTTCAGGAAGCTTTTCTATCATATCTTTTTGTTGGCCTTAGATTTACTTTCCTCTGATTTGTAAGAATTCACTTCCTCCTCTCTTTTTCCTTCTTTCTTTCCTGTACTCCTGTAAATACCCGTTAAATAAGCTGTTTTTGCACACCAATCTCCTCAGCGTGCAGAGCTGGGGTTTGCCCGCACTGTGCTCAGGCACTGTTCTGCACTATGAACGGGCGAAGGGAAAGTAGGACGTTAGTTCTTCACTCACTCGTGATGTGAGCTCTCCTGTACAATGCACTGAGGAAAATTTCGGTTGAGCACATTGTAATCATTTTGAGCCTGCAGGCCAAATACCATCAGATATGCCTAGAGAAAAAAAAAAAAGGATGTAACTGGTCTATGAAATATTCTGAGGAGTTCAACAAGAAGCCAGTGGGGCAAAGATCCTAAGAGACAAAACAGTCTAAAAGTGTTTTATGGCAGAACCCCCTTTCAGAGATCTAAATATGAAAAGCAATTTTAATTCTGAAATTTAAAAAACAAAAGAAGACCCCGGAGGAGATGAAGCTGTAGGAGTTATAAGGAGGCACTATACAGAAAAAGTTCCTACTCTAACAATCTTAAGAGCTTACAGAATGGGAAAAGAAAACCCACCAGGAACATATTCTCATTTCTTTCTTACTCTTAGGTTGATTTTCACCATCTAAGAATATGACCAACAGTTCTTAATGGCTCCCAACACCCCCCTTTTTCTGGACAGGTTCCCATCTTCCACGACCATGCCTTAGGGCATCGTAACCATATGGTCCATCTCACGATTAAAGACACATGCCCCAGTTAACCCGACCAATCTTCCTCAGTGATGTTAACATTCAAGGACACAGTAATTAAAAACTGATGGGAGCAGCAAACAGCAACAATTCTTTGAACACACACATGCCAGTAAGAAACATGGAACAGTTCCTGATATAGAAAACTTCTTGCGGGGGATATAGAAGAACACTTGAGGCTCTGGCAAGCCCAACACATCCTCGCTGCAGCTGGGAGAAGGTGGCAGCATATTCACTATGTATCTGTTAAAAAGTTCTGCCCATTTAAACGGAGTTAGGTTTTGTATGTAGTGTGATAAATACACTTCTACCATGGGCAAGAAAGTTTACGTATGTATTATTGCCTTATTCTATAAAAATGTTTGGACACAGCTCTACAACAGAACTATATCGCATTCATGTAACTGGGCTGAAACTACCTAAGGGTAGTTTTGTTTTGGGAGCCTACATGAAGTGAAAGATGCAGAACAGGCTTTCAGAGGATAGGATTAAATTATTTACTTACTACTTTTTCTGTATCCTCTCGTTTGGAAATTGTAAATAAAATAAAAAATTCCACATTTACTTCAGCAGAAACCCTGTCACGGGTTAGATATCCTGTTACAGCCAAGAACAAATCAAACTTTTGGAAGTCGAATTGTTTGTTATCATACTCCTATTTGCACAGACTGGGAAAAGCTCCACAGAATCACCCTTTTCAATATGCTTTTTTTTTCTTTTCTTTTTAAACGGCACTGTATCTACTTCATGCCTTCCCAGTCATGTTAATTTGAGAGCAGGCTGCCAGATTCACACTGTCAGCCCAAAACACTCATCAGCATTTGCATCTACTCTGTATCAACATTGCCATGGCTACATTATTATTCCAACTTAACCTTGCTAGCAGCTTATCACAATGCCATGTACCAAAACAAGCCCAGATCCAGTGTACACATCCACCCAAACAAGCTGCCTATCTGACGGCCTATGCTCCAGCTGATACCCAAGCCAGCTGGGTAATTACAGGAACAGCCTGGGTAAAAAGGTGTGCCAAAGAGCAAAACTCCTAATTAGCAACACCTCTCAGGGGCCTAATTGATCTTGCCTGGATTTCTGTAAACTTAGAAGATGTAACAGTCAATGATTTCTTTCCTATTTCTCATCCATTCAGACTGTAACTCTCAAAGCAAGCCCTGCTGCGCTCCCCTTCTAAAAGCTGCCTGGCAAGGTCCTGAGGGCACCAGCACCTCGTGCAGCCTGGAAATCCCTCAGGGACTGCGGTGACCAGAAATAAATCAGCTCCGTTCCACCCAGTTCCTGCTGAGTTTCAGCAGCCTCTTCTTGGCACGAAACTTCTGAACAGAAGCTGTGTTTCTTTGGCATCCTTACTCCAGCCATGGCCTCCGCGTCCCTGATTAAAAGAAGGTCAAGTAGCCCACATCTCTTTAATTTTTAATCGCAATTTCATGCTGTTATTTCAGCTGCTGGAGGCAGCGTAGCACAAATCCCGCAGGAGCAGTTCCTAGATACTCTCTTGTAGGCTGGCCTACTTTCCCTTCCTGTTGGGTTACAAATTGCTTATCACGGCCCTGATGTGTGGCGGTGCTGGGGCAGCGTGCCTCTACCCAATCACATAAATGCTCCACTGTAGCATGTAAAATAGTGCATTTTGATCCTTCTCTGGCTTCTAAAAATAGACAAGATAATCAAGATCCAATTTTTAGCTCTGTGAGCCCAGCTGAGTACAATGGTGTAATGTTAAGGGTAAATTGAACTGACGAACTGCTCAATAAACCTGCAGGTGGGAGGCACCGAACTGGGAAGGCCGGAGCCCACACAGCTTTGGGGGGGATTTTGGGACATTTCAAGGGCTGGGGGTGAAATGAGAGAAGGAAGCGGGAAAGGAAAAGCAGTGGGCAATTTTATTACTGTAATGGGTAATTCTGGTGGCACTTCCCGAAACTACTGAAATCAAGCATTTGAGCCCTAAATAACTGCAGGCAGTCCAGCAGCAGCTGTGTGACAGAAATTCCTATAAGATCCTCCTAAGGAGGATTGTTTTTTTTTAATGTAGGTGGGAAAACCCTGGCAATATACAAAGCACATTTTTTTGTCAAACAAGAGAAGGTTCCTCCAACAAAATACGTTGCTCTCAGTCTGATCAGAGAGACTGAAGAGCAAAAAGGATGCAGGGAAATGCTTTTAGTTTGCTTGTGCAAGGAGGGGTTTCAGTGGCTTTGTTTAGCCCGACCACCTCTTTGTGGCAGACTTTCTCCCCACAGTTTCAAAACAACCTGGAACGTGGCTTTACCAACCAGCTCTTACAGGCCTACACAGACCTTACAGACCTTTCTCCCAGTTAAAAACAAAACCACCACAACAAAAAATACCTAAGCCCATACTTTTTACTCCAAAGAGGTTTTATATTTCAGTTTCACAGCCTTCTCACTGAATATATTCAAAGAACTCTCTGTGTTCTCTTATCTTCTATAAACACGGCACAATTCTGCCTGAACAGCAAAGAGAAAAGAGGTGAGGCAGAGGAGGAAATAAATACAAAGAAAAAAAGAAAGAGCTAGTTTCAAGTTTATGATCTGGAGGGCAAAGATAATTTCATCCCGTCACACAAGTGGCAAGAAACCCACAGAAACCTATATGCACTGTCTCCTACTTGACTACTTTTATTACAGATACTTTGGTATTTCCAAAAGAAATATATCAGTGTCAGGACTGCTTCACCACCCTCTGACCGAGCAGCTATATTTCTATGACAAGAGAACAGGACAAAGTGAGTGCTGTCATAATCCTTCTGCTTATATTGTTGATAATGCCATAGTCGAGACACACAAGCTAAAGTGGATAGATTTGCATTACAACAAACAACAGGTAAAAAGGGATAAACCACAAAGTCACACTTACCTGAAGGATTAGATCAATAGGGACGCAACTTCCTCGACAGAAAGGCAGCAAGTTTTAGCTTTCCATAATTTCACAGCCTCTACCCAAAGCCTGATCCGCTGCCCAACTTCGTTTATCCACGGAGAAACAAGATGGGAGGAACATTTTGCCATGGCAACTGACAATTCCAGAAAACCACCCCCAAAACTGTGCTCAGTCAGAAAATCAGCAGATGAAAAGCTTGAAGATAACACCTCAGAAAGAAAAAAAAGGCACGGGAGAAAATGCCTGTTAAAGAGAGGTTCTGTCAAAGAGAAACGTGACGGGCTTTCAAATGGTAAAGCTTCTGAAGGTTGCACAAAACCCTACCTGGGCCCCAAAACAGCAAAATACTCAAAGAAGAGGCAAAGATACCAAGAAATATGGATGCATGAGGTAATTCTTCCTCAGAGGCCTGGAAGAACACTGGCTGTAGCTTCACCTGTGTCTGAGCAGCAGCAGAACGGCCACACTGAGCGGCCACAGCTCCGCCTGTCTGAAGCCCCCCAGCAAGCACAGCCCTGAGAGGTGGCACGGGTCGACTGGGACAATGCCACGTGTGAACAATTTCTGCTCCCTTGCTGATTTACGTTTCTATTACAGGAGAACAGCAGTTCACCTGCAGCAGCAGGTGGTTACAATTCAAAGCAGGTAACTGGCAGAATTTGGACAAAACACTGATATAAGCAAACTCAGCCCAGCTTTCCAGCCCCCCAAAAGACAGTGGTGAGCTGACCAAGCAGCACTGCACCGAGATACAGCATCACGATGGTGACAGAAGCTCCAGCAGCATCTCTGATGTCCCTCCCCAGTGCCAGGCAGACCCCTGCTGGCCCCAAAGACAGCGGGATTCCATATGGAGGGAGCAAAACCCATCTGCTGGGGTGGTAGGGCAAGAATGAGGTGGGAAAACACTTCTCTCTCCCTAGGAGCAACTAGATTTCAAAATATTTTCTTGTCCCAGCTCAGGACGAGAAGGTCAAAACCTCAGATTTTTTTGAAAAGAAAATCCAAAGCACATTTTGAGAAAGGGACGAAATATTTTTGGACTGGGCCAGAGTATTTCACTTTTTCTTGTATTATTTGGTGTGCTTTTTATAAAACAAACAAGCAGAAACAAGACCAGGGAAAAGTAATTTACCCTCTGAAGACATCAGTGTGTGATGTTCCACCAAATCACAAAATTCAAGCTGGCTTTGAAAAAGAAAATACTCCTCAAACAATCTTTTCTGTGGCTGCTTTTGGAGGAGTCAGCATTTATTTTGTTGGAAGATGCCTGCCTTGCCCTGAGTGCAGCGCTGCTCATTCTCCGTGCAGCAGCTCTTCAGGGCAGCCTTTTGTAGTCAGCTTGAGCAGCCAGAGAGGTAGATGATTTTATGCAGGTGCTCTGTACCAAGGACACTTTGCATGTATGCACAAACATAAAAAATATAAATCAGAATATTGCCAGGTGAAAGCAGGCAATTTCCATGTAAATTAGTCCCAAATGGGTGCACGCTGCGCTTTTCATTGCTCTTGGTAATTGTTCACTGGAGGTTTCTTGGCAGTTGTAGTTAATGTTGCTTTCCGATGCTTGGAAAAAAATAGGAAAAAAAATGAATTGCTGAGTGCTGCCCTTAGAGGTTACAATAAACTTCTCAGCAGTGAAGATATTGCATTGCCTATGTATAATCCTATCTCGTCCTACCTAGGAACAAGGGCTTGTTTCTCTGTGACTGCACGGCTGTGCTGTATGAAGATTTTGGACAGAGCTGAGCTTAGAAGTGTCCTCCAGCAAGGGATTCAGGCAACAGCCTCCTCAGGAGCAAACCCACAGTGTTAGCTTAGAAGGGTAGTCTAGAAGAAGCTCAGGCCTTGAGCAGTCTTTCTCCTGATTTCAGCAGGGGCTGGATCAATCCCTAGGCTGGGTCCCACAGAAGGCATCCCCTGAGATGTCGACTAGACACATTTCCCATGGGACACAATAAAAGCGGAGGGGAAGGAGAATCTGGCAGATTTAGGAGCATCAAATAAAAGCCAGACTTCTAGATTAGAAACAAGGGAACCTTCTGCTTCCTTTAGCGTGCCCAAGGGAGACACTCGAGCCAGAACATCCCACAGCTGAAGCACTGGGGACATGCACGTCCCGTGTTCTGCAGTGAAGATGCAGCCTCCCCCCCAGCTTGAGGAAAGATGTTAAGAATGACTTGTTCGTAATCACAGCGTGGGTCCCACGGTGACAGCAGGACAGAAGAGCCCACCAGCAGCTTGGAAAGGGAAGCAATTTGCAAACATACGCTGTGCTGATTGCTGCGTAGCACAAACACCCCGAGAGTCCCAAGCACGGGGAGGGAAGGCTTCACACGCGAGGCAGACACCGAGCAGCGACAATGCCAAACACACAATGGGAGCCAAGAACGACAGTGTGGGGGCGGTAGAGAAAACTGCAGACTGATAAGAAACAGAAAAAAAAAACAAAAAACAAAAAACAAAGCTTCAATTTGCTGTGTTTAATACTGCTTCTCCTGACTGCCTAGGTTGTGTTTTTCTCTTTGGTATAAGTTGGAAATATATTTCCAACTTAACATCTTAGCTGTTGTTTCTGTTAAGGTGGGAGATTTGGGGTCCTTTGCCCAAACTTTGCTTCAGCCTCCAGAAGGAAGAGCAGTGAGCTGAATACAGCAAGGGTACATGAATCCAGTGCGATCCATGTGGGGAGTTTCCCTGGGGGCTCAGCCACACCAAGTCTGCACCAAGGACAAAAAAATCAACAGTCAAGCTCTGGAGGATGTGTGGTGCTCTCTGTAGCAAAGATCTGTTTTAATCTGTGGTGTCAGGTTAGCACTGTGCCTTTACTCTTTTTCATGGTGGACACTGCCCTAAACTTCTGGGAAACTAGAAGTGATAAAGCAGATTTCTCTTGGGCTCGGGTAAGACTTGATGTCTTTACTTACTCCTCTCTTCTGAAGTGACCCAGAGGGGTTTGTTCACCAGCAAAGTAGCATTGCTGCAGCTGCCAGCAAGCCTGGTGAAAGAGATGTCCTCAATAGGAAAAAAAAAAA
The DNA here is from genome assembly GCF_964035555.1 of Netta rufina. NCBI lineage: Eukaryota > Metazoa > Chordata > Aves > Anseriformes > Anatidae > Netta > Netta rufina. Next base: position 5,945,355 of record NC_140143.1, on the reverse strand, counting down.
AAAAAAAGAGTTTTGCTTAAGATGCAAACCACAAGAACAGAACTGCAAGTTTGAGTTCAATAAAATACTCAACACTTTCCTGGGCCCTGCTTTGCAATAAATATAAGAGACAGCACGGAGATCATAAGCGCAATTCCATGCTGACCCAGTGACCTATGCAAATGGCCAGTCACCTTTCCTTAGTCCCGCGGTGTCTCAGACTGCTATTCCCTTCCTCAGCCTCAAGAAAAACGCATTTGGATCTCTGGCTTTTCCAGTGCAGATAAGTCCCTCTGTCCTGCCATAGGCATTAGCAGATCTTGAGAAACTGGTGGAAAAAAAACTTTTTTTCGGAAGCCAGTGGGGGACTCCTAATTGCTGCTGAAAATAATTTCAAAGCAGCAGATCAGCTAGTAGTCCTCGCTCCATCCCAGAGGCAAACACAATTTATTTGTCATGTTTCAACAATTTTTCTGCTGTTCATACAGTGTAATTAATCACTTGGCAGGCGGGTGAACACACACAGGACTGAAAAGGCAGCTCATTCTTTGACACACAGCAATCATCCCGCACCTTGTTAAGCAGCAGACTCCCTCTTATTTACAGATGACAGCAGCAAGAAAAAAAAAGGAAAAAAAAAAAGGGAAAACTGCAACTACTCAATACTGCACCAACGAATAAGAAACAAACAGCCTTGTTTAAAACAGGCAGCCTGCTATTATTGGAGCTTACAATAGGCTCTTCTACTGGGTTTGCATGTACAGCACTTGGGCATTGATTTCAGATGAAGAAGCAATTTCTCTTACATAAAAATGCATAGCCTGTCTCTTCACAAGCAGCTACTCAGGTACCCTGCTACCTGGTGAGAGGCTCTAAGATCTTTCATTCAATCTCCTCTCCTGTCACCCACCCAGGTGACCTAGATTCAGGCTCCATTCAAATCTGAACAGCCAGAATATGCCAGCTGAAGTGCTCCAGATCCTGGTGCAGATTCCCTTTTCCCCAAAGTTAAGACACCTGGAACCAGGCAACTGCTTCTCTGTCCTGCCGGGAAGTCTTGGCCAGGGAGGTGCGGATGCAGCCAGCCTCATTCCCCTTTGGTCCTGTGGCCAGTGCCCGCAGCTGGCTGGGTGCCCAGCAGGGCCCTGAGCCAGCTGTTCAAAAACGTTGGGCACGGGCACTTTGCTTTGTCTGAGCTGGCTGAATCTGGGTCTGGGTTTCCACACAGGTACTTCAGCTGTGGACTTTGTTGGTTGGCATCTCCTCAAGGCTAGCCAGGGCTCTGCAGCGCTACCAGGAACTTGCTGCAGAGCAAATCCTGCCCAGTGGGCTAGGGAGACTTGGGGTTCCCTTCAAACCGCAGCCAAAACTACACTTGAAGGCACAGCAGCCAGCACTGGGAAGCGAATTCGGGGTGGGTAAGTCAGCTTCTGTCTTATTTAGAACATTTCCATTCTCTCTAAAGAGACAGAAATTATACCAATCACTTAAACTGCCTCAAAGAGAGCACATTACAGACTGAAACACCAAATCCACAGACCCTGATGCATACCCAAGGTCCTTGTTCACAGGTCTGGGAGTGGAGAGGCCCTACAGCTGCTAATTTGTGCTGTTGCAGAATAGACCTGCTTCCCCCGCAGTATTTATAACCCCGTTCTTAACACCACAGAGCACTTTGAGCAGCACTTTCAAAAGCTTCTCCTGCGTAGCGCCAGAACTTTGAGGTATTGGCACAAGGTTGGCTGGTGGAGGACGAGCAGGGACCCAAACATTTTGTTTCGGGTCTGACACGAGTTTCCTAACTGCCACCCCATCCCAAGTTTCTTTGGACCAACTCTCTCTGTGTGCACTAACATTTTTGCAGCCTGATTCAGTCTGTGAGAAGTCAGTGAGACATTTCTGACTGATCCGATGGTCCTGTAGTAATTAAGTGCTGCCCTTTGCTTTCCGTGCATCATGCCTTAACAGACCTGAGCTCAAAGGACGAGTTATCTGCTTGCCTGACACAGCACACTGACAGTCTCTCATTATAGACCATTAGAAAACATCCATGGAATGGTCTTTGCATTTTAAATTGCACAGGGCTTTTTTTTTCCCTCCCTTCTGGCTGTAGACATTAAAAGGTTATCAGTTTTTGTTCTTGCTTTCTGTGAAGAAGAAAGTAAAAGCAGACCATTTAGAAAATGTTAAATGAAATGCCCCAACCTCCTGGTAGCTGGGGATCTTACTTATCAATTTAAATTAATTGCATCTAGTTGGTTGCAATTAAAGGCTTGAGTTTTGGCAGTTTCTTCTTCCCCATTTGTCTCAAAACACACAAACAGCTTGATCAGTTCAGCACCTCACTGTGGCTCCTGCCTTTACCTCGTCCCCCTTCTTGGCATTACCTTCACCCCTCCAGGCTTTTGCTTCATTTTGGGCTTCGAAAAGCTCCGATACAGGGAATAGGCACATGGGAGAGGAAGCCAAAGTGAAAGCAGGGGAAAGGGGAAATAACATGAGACAAGGACAAGTTTCCTTTTCCATTTTTCTCCCCCAAATCACAAGCACCTGAGAGTTAGACAGACATGCAAAGGGATGAAAATCAGATTGACAGGCAACTGCTAGTTGTGCCACTGGGAGCTGTACATAAGCCTGACTACAGCACCAGGAATTCACACTCAGTAAGGTCTGGGAAGTGCAAAGTGAACTTCCACGTGTTCAGTACGTGCTTCCTTGGGAGTGGAGCGCAAACCGCAGCAGCAGAGATAACCTCAAATCCACCCAGGCCTCTGAAGTTCTCCCCTATTTCACCAGAATGAAAACTGCAACTTTCTTCCTCATAGGAGAGGATCCTTAAAGCAGGCACAGAGCCGGTTCTCAGAGTTTTCCCAGTCTTTAACTGACATCTAGTGAAGAGTTTCTGAACTGCGCCTGAAGGACCAACCTGGAAACTAAATCGGACAAGACTGCCTCTGAGGAAAGCAGAGCTTCACAGAGGAGCAATAGCTTATGCGTGGGGTTTACCAAAACGTACAGTTTCCTGTCCTCTCCCCACCGTAACAGCCTGTCTGCCGTATGGGCAGGCAGGGAACAGGCCTGGTTGTGCTCTGAAGCCATCAAATACTGCACTGGTCCGGGAAACGTGGGCAAACACAGCTGCTGGACTGCACCGGTGCCACCCACTGCACAGCCCATACAGGGTGACTGGGGGCACCAGAAGCCTACCCTGGAGCAACCAGTAGTTTCCACCCCAGCACTGTCATATGAACTCTTTCTGAACAGGCAGGGTTGCTCAGTGCCCCTTTCCTCTCCCAAGGGCACAAAGTTAGAATGGGAACCCACCAGCTGGCTGCTCTCAGGACCAGCAGGGCTCTTCTGGCTACTGGGTGGCAGGACTGGCACACTTTGCAGCCCCCTCACAATTCACTTTCCAGCACCTTCTCTGCAGCCTATCTTTGGTTTACCGCAGGTCTGAAACCTGGCCCCAGAGGAATAAAGACCCAAGAGCCACACCACCTGCCTTTAGAGTCAGACGGAGCCAGCGACATCTGCACAGGAGACACCGAGTGTTTGCAGAGAGCCTGCTTTCTGTTTTATAGTCTTTATCATCTCTTGCAAAACAGAGAGGTTGGTTTATGATGTCTATTCAGGTTACCAAGCAACAGCATTGCGGGCATCTATGTCATCAGTTACAAAACAATTTGGCTTGAGGAAGGAGCAGAGTGTTAGCGCTGTCAGCCCTCCACTGCCCGGGTCCTGAAAGCAGCCTGCCACTTCCATCACACAGAAAGAGCCAACAAGCCCAGACAACTCTTCCCTATTCAAGAAGTTGGTGTCCAAATTCTGCCCTTTTGTTTGCAGCCTTAGAAGGCTCCTCCTATCTTGTGACGGACATCATCTGCCTAGAGCTGAAGGAAACATCTCTGTACCTTCTGCACAGTGAGAACCGTTCTGTGTATCACCACAAAGCAATGGGGACAGGCTCCATGGCACTCACACCTCTCACCACGTGCTCCTGCAACTAAGTTGAAGTGCTGGTCCCAGGAATTCATGAGGAATGCAAAGAAAATGGATCCTGGTGGGGCTGAGTGATGGGTGCTTTCCCTACACATGCAGTGGAAGGAAGGGCTCCCTGCCTCTGGGCAGCTCCAGCTCCATCCCTCAATAAAACCCTTTGCCAGTTCTTGTCCAGTAGCTCGCACCCCAAACGTGGCCCAGCATTACAAAGAAGCCATAGCTCAACTCTTCAGCTAATTACAGGTTCAACCCTCCTGCAGGCAGGCCTGCTGGGAGGAAGCTGTCATCCCAGGACTTGGCCACAAACACCCAACTACAGCACTGCCTGCAGCCCGGCGGTTACCACACCTTGAACCCAGATCCAGCAGGGTACACCCTGGGCTCAGGCTCCTCACTTGGCCTCCATTACAGATCTCTGCCACGCTGACTCACTAAGATTTCCATCACACCAGGTCTTTGTTCTTCCTAGGCATCTCCCCACCACGAGTCTACTCTCTAATCACCGTGAATCTCTTCTTTGTCATCGAAAGATGCAGCTGGAGTTGTCAGAGCTCCCAGGCTCAGCTCCCAGCCTCTCCAAGCCACAATTGCTCTCACTGCCCCCTCGTTGGTACCAGTTCACACGAGGGCATACGAAGCCACTTTCTGCTAGAAGCCTCCGGTGCAAAGGCCATAAATTGCTCACAGCACCTTCCCTGTTCTGCCTTCCTTTTGGGCATACTCAGCCCAAGGCTTTTCACCGGTCCTTCCCTGACTAACCACCTCATCCACGCACTCACAGATCTTTCCTCCCCTACAGGTGCTCTCAGAGGAACACAGATAGCAGTGTTTCCCTGCATGCTTATCCCTCACCTATCCTCGCTGTATGAGGATTGTTTTCACACTTTGTCACCTGGGAAGCTACAATACTTTACATCCAAATTGCACAATGACTTGCAAGTCTCCTAACACCACTGACATCTGAGTGCACAATGCCAACTGTGCCTTTAATCTTAAAATGCACATGGGTGGAGGTGACTAAAAACAAAGTAAAATGAAGGAGAGACAAAGAGATGCTTAAATGAAGCGTAACATTGTCCTGCCTGTTGTTGCAGACACTGACAAATTATGGACAAGGACTTCTTTAATAGTTTGAAAAATTGAATATGGATATATCATACCCACCAGCCAAAATATTATCGAGGTGTTTTTGCTTCTGCTTCCCAACTGCTGCTCAATCCCTATTTATTATCTGCAGAAGGTCTCTGAGGACTTGTTCACCTACAAAGTTTGACTGATTTAATTAGATCCCAATCACTCTTTTCCACTTATGTGGTGCCAGCAAGCTTTTATGTGATGGCTTCACAGACAAGAGAATACCAAGGCTTGTAAGAGCAGTGCTAACCAAGTCCTAAATTCTCTCTCATCAGCTGACAGACAGCCTGTGTTAAATACAGCTTAAACCAGTACGGAAGGCTTGAATCTAGGAAGGAAGAGTCAACAGGCCAAGTGAAACAACAGCATTTATAACAACCCAACCACACATCACTCCAGAGACATTCTCAGCACAGTAAGATGAGGAAGAACCGATGCTTCTCCTACCTGGTAATAGTAGTCATCGTACTGCGGCTCATAGTGCTGAGGCCCAGAGTTGTCAGGAGACAGGACATCTTTCAGTAACTCTTCACAGCCTGGCAAACAGAAACAAAGGCAAATGGTCAGGCTGAGAGCTTGTCTTCCAGAGATTACATGGACAATGGAGGAAGAAACAGTTGTAGCTAGCCTGAATGCACAAAACTTTGAAAGACAGCTCTGGAATACGTCTAAATAGTTCTAACAGAGCCGTGCCTTCAGAGCTGTGCAGGGCACACATTCAGCATGTGACCCTTAATAGCTGCCATTACACTAATGCTGGCACTACTCTGAGCTGCAGTGAAACCAAAAGCTGCACACTGCCTGGCTTGGGAAGCTGTGCTGCAAGATGGAGACCACCCCCACCCAACCCCAACCTCTGGACTTGCAGGCCTGGCACTAACCAGCGTCTGCTTGACATCAGCATCAGCAGAGCTGCTTCTGATTCCCTCTGGCCTAAGGACGGACTGGGCAATACCCAAATGTCACATATGCCTTCAAGAAGAGCTCTGTCACGGAGCATACAGCGTTTGGCAAGCAAATGTTCATGTGCTGCCGTCAGATCTTCAGCTTCTGTGTTTGCTTTTGTTAACAACCACACTAACAGCTGGAAAAATCGATGTCCATGTTTCCCCCAGTCCTTGTCTCGTCTCAAAACCTGAGACAAATATAGAAACACTCCAATCACCAAATGCCTCATTTCCCATTAATTACCAGTGACTGCACTTGGCATGTCGAGCCGCAGAGACAGTGCTATCAGGCCAGGTTATTTCAGAACAACCAGCTTACAGCCTTGGGCCTGAACTGCACAGAACCTCAGCATGCGTACATTTGGAAGCAGCAATTAGCCAGCAGCATTCCTCTTTTCCATCCCATCACTAACGCATCCATTTGCCCGTGACACGACACACTGATACTCATGAGGCAGGTGAGTCAGAGAAGGCAGAATAATGCAAGGAAGTGTGAAATGTAAGGATTTATCCTGGTAGCTGGCCTTCTCTCTTGCTTTTTTAAAATAATGAAGTAACATCTCCAGGGTTGAAGATACCTTGTGGTTATGGAGGGGAGTCCCTTACAGAAGAAGTGAGTACCTAACAGGGAAGGTGACCGGATGGAGGATGCCCAACATTGGGGTCGACGTGTTTTCCTGTCTCCTACACACAGATGTATGCCAGAGGCACCACCAGGTGGATGAAGCCAGTGACGTGGTGTGTGTTTTTTTGCTTTTCTGGAGAAGTCAGCAAGCAAAAATTGTGTTGCTGTCGCTTCCCAAAGAGGAGCTCACACGGGAATAACTATCCAAAGAGGTCATTTACCTTCTGAAAAGAGGCAAAATATTAAACGTTTTTGCCTTGAGACAGCATCTTTCTACATAACTTGCCTTGCCTGTGGCTGTCACTTTTCCCACTTGCCCACAGTCTATTTCTTTCTCTTGGCTTTAGCATTATGTTTGTCAGCCTGTGCTTGACTAAGGGCACTTTCTAGTCCTCTTACAGAGAATTCAATTTACTATTTGTACCTTTTGACATTTATAACAAAAACTTATTACTCATCAAACTACCTCATGCCAGCACCCACTGTGACAGTCTTTACATGTACGGACTGCTTGCTCTGCTAAATGCTCTCTGCGTGATACGGAGCACGTACTCGTTAAAGTGAGTTATCTCCAGCAAAAAGGAAAATAAATGCCAAGTGCTACACAGCAGTGGATGTAGATTTGTGTAATGAAGGAGACGTGTTTAAACAGTTCTAAAAATTCCCAGCTATATCTTCAGCTATAACGTTAGGCCTTATTTTTCCTATTTCAGCTGTACTAACAGTGCTTCTAGCTAGACTTCTAAGCTGTCAGCCTTTGCTTAAGCCTGTTAGATAAGTGTACCACCTTCCCCAACCTTTTTCTTTGCTGGGTAAAAGTCACAAAGGCTTTGAAAACCTTTGAAAGGTACAAGAGGGATTTAACTACCAAAACCAAGGGGCATCATAAACCTCTCAAATCTGGAGTTTAGCTGCAAGGTCTTCTGTGTCCCCTCTTTGCTGCCCAGTTCGTATCTGAGATTTTTCCTGATGACAGTTATTCATCTTCCTTGACCATTAAGGTCCATCTCTTCATGATAGCCCTTGACCATTTAAATTCAAACCTATAATTTACTCAGAAAAAAAACACAGGAAAAAAAGCACCGTCCCCTCCGTACCTAACCTACTTGGGGCAGCCCTAGCCACTTCTTCACAAGAGCCACCTGGCACAGGCTTTCGTGTCCTGGGCCAGAACTGCAGAAGCCAATCAAGCATTTGAGCCATTTCCAGAACATCACCAGGCACTTAATCCAATTTGTTTACCGAGCTGAAGAGCTCCATTTGGCAATCGGAGCCAAATCTTCCTTTTATTGAAATCACAGACCAAATTTCCATTGCAACTGACAGAGCCAGGACAGATTCAGGTTCACCTGAGACCACCTCCTCCTGCAGAGGTGACTTCTTGTTGGGAAGACGTTTGAGCGTGCAGCAACCAGCGTCCCCCGTGGGAGACATTTGCTGAGTGCAATTAATGTGCTGGCGTGGCAGCTTGGATCCCCTCATCCCGCTGGGAAGATTTGCATGTTATTACACCCGGCAAAAGGAGAAGAAGAAAAGAAACTGCTGAGAGGCCATTCTCCTTCAGGGTTACTCAAACACACCGCTGCCACCTTGCTGGACCTCATCCACCATCCAGCAAACCATGGAAAGATGCCCACTGGCTGCAAGAAGCTTAGGATTGTGCCACCGTTTTCACTCCACTTAAGAACTAGGTTTAATAACAAATAAATGTTTTGTTGCTCATTTCCCCTATCAAGACACAAACTGTCATCCCTAACCATGGAGGGCTGTGGTGCTGCTCTTTCCCCAGGGCCCAGCCCCTACCACCAGGACGCTGGGTTTTGGCACGCAATCGGTAAAGGCATCACCTTTCTTGTCCAGTGTTTTTTTGCAACACTGCTAATACATCTCACCTTTTGTTTCCCATATCTGGAGGATGATTAGAATTTTACAAGTACCCCAAGAGGTTTACACAAGGGGCACACCATAAGAAGGGAACTGAATTAACCTGCAGTGTCTCAAATACCGTTCACATGTCTTCTTATTACCTGAACATATTTTGGCTTGCAGCCTGGGAAATGCCAGTGAGCAAAATGAAAGTGTCACAGTTCAGAAAGGAAACAGGAAAAAAATCAAGGTTTACTCTGGCACATCTCAGTGTGGAAACACGAAGGCATTGGACAGCAGCTTGTATAGGGAGCTGTCTGGTCAGGCACACAGGGTGCTTTCTGCCAGTATCTGTCTTGAGGACAAACATTTTTGCCCGGGCTCGCAGAACTGCCATGATCAGTATTTCAAGCCATGCAGCAGTATGCACCCAAGGCTAGAGTCTGTCCATAAATAACCCACTGCAAATACACGAACGGATACTTCCTGGCTACTTTAAGGACCTCCTGCACTGAGCTGTCCCATTGTTGCTATAATTTCATTTTCCAGGAAACAACAGAACTGAAAGCCACTTCTATGGCTGTTTAGAGATATTTCATTTGAATGCCTACTCATATCACAAGATTTTAACATGCTCAGTGTGCTCTCACCCTTGCTATGGCTGGGAAAATCTCCTCATGCACATTTCTGGGCAGCATTTGGCAAGGAGACCCAGCTCCACTGCAGTCAGTGAGGCAGCGAATGGAGGCGAAGAGCTAACCCAAGGGTGGTTTCAAGTCCTTCTATATTTCCTACAGCTGTGCAAAAGGATGCCCTCTGTGGAGAACACTCCTGCAGGGCCGTGCATTGTATAAATCACTGTGCAGGGTGACAGAGATTAGGAGCAACCTCATATCTGGAGGAGGAACTCAGTTACCAAACCGCAGGAGAGTGGTGAGGCTGCTGAAGTTTCTTCGGCTAGAGACACGCGGTGAGCCAGCACAGAGCCGGCTGCTCTTGTGCCCGTCAAAAGACTGCTCAAGACAGCGGCGTGTGTCACTTCTCATTCACCAAAGCACCAGGTCACTCTCTAATGTGGTTCTGTCAAAATTACTGAAGTTAAAAACACATTTATCCCAAGTATGCCAAAAGCAGAAGTGTACACGGTGCCTTTGGCCAGAACTGCAGTGGGGAACAACCTGCAATCTGGCAATTATTTGCAGGGGCAAACTGAAGTAAAAGGACAACTGCCCGGACTCTGGTAAGAGGAAGACGCTGCAGAACAAGAAATCTAAGCATCATAACCACTAGATCATTTATCCTCTCCTTTTGTGAAAACACAAGTATACTTCTGGAAAATACCAAACTAATGCTAATAACCTCTCAAAAGGCAGTGCTGGCTGTCCCAGAGGCAAGACAGGCTCATCTTTAACCCTAAGCAAAGATGATGCAAGTGTTTTCCAAGTCACTGAAGGGGAAGACGTGAACCTTTAACATTTTCTGTTTGCTCAGGATGCCAGACATGACTTCCCTTACCACATATTTTTAGATATTTACCTTCAGTTTCATTTAAAAAAATGTTTTTCACACTCTAGCAGACAGTTAATTTGCAAACAGACACTCTGGCTGCAAATAAACACAACTGCAGCAAAGTGGTTTTCCTGCAAATGTTCCAAGAAGGAGAATTAACCCATGCTGTGTCAGGCAATTTTCACAGGCAATTAAACAACTTTAATACTATGGGAAATCAAATCTGGCTACCTAATTGAATGGAGTTGGTTCCTGGCATTTTTCCTGAGACCAATAGCTTTTTTACTTCATCCACCCTTGGATCTTTAATGGTGTTTTAGACCTGTTTATGATTTCAGGCTATATTTAGTAAAATTTAGTTGAGTCTTAGCAAACTCTGACGTACTTTTAAGAGCAACGAAGTTCAGCTCATTCAAGAGTTTTAGCCTGACTCACAAAAGGAGAGCTCAACTCTCCACATTTACCAGGACAGTCCTTCTTCCTAGAGCCAGCCCAAGTACCGCTCCCGATTGTAAGACATCCTTATTAGAACACACAGACTCATCAAATCCTCTCCAGTTATGGTGCGTTGCGAAGTTTGAGATCTACAGCTGTAAGTCTAAACGGGCTCATGAAGATTTTGATGTTTTCTGCTGTGCTTTACTGAATGAAATTCTTGTGGTAGCACAGCTCTTCTGCTCCTTAGAACTGGTATGTATTGCAAACACTGGTGTCCAGCAAGTAAAGGTAAACTCCTCTTGTGCGAGTGCAACACATCCATCTCAAGTTCTGTATTGGATCTTTGGGGCAAAGCTGATGCAATCCTATTCTCAGCTACGGGACTGCAAATTAAGTTAAGAGAGATAATCAAAACTCAGCACTGGTTCTGTAGAAAATGTTTGTTTGGAGCAGCTAAATGAAAATATAAAAACAAATTAAAAAAAAAAGTCACAAGTGAAACAGAAGGCCAGAAATTTTCTGCTCTGGAAAACTTTCTTTTGAAAAAACATTAAATTTCATAGTACATTATTTTCACAGTACTGATAACCTGCCACAGTGGGAGCTAACAAAGCAGCCAACTTCACGTTTTTTTTGTTTGTTTGTTTGTTTTTTAACATTTCTTTGAAGCTTTGGGCAATTCTGTATTCCTGGAAATTTCATCAAAATTGCTAGGACCTTATGGAGAAAATAACTACTTTTTACAGAAGAAAAAAAAAAAAAGACAACTTACCTACTCACACTGGGACTGCTTCTAGAAGTTTTCCAGCCAACTGCAGTAATTAAAGATCCAAGAAAGCACACAGATGGATTTTTGAAGGCACTTAACATTTTGTGTTACTATTTTGAAGACTCAAAGGTTGCTGTTGATGAAGGTGGGGAAGGGTAGAAATTCACAACTGTGCTTCTCCCTGAGTTAATGAACATGAAGAGCTCCTACACGTCAGCTTTTTTTAATATTACAACAGGTCATAACTTTAAAGCCCTTATAACATCTAGAAGATAGGGAAAGCACATTTCCTCCAGAGGAACAATAAGCTGTACAGTTTTATTTGGGAAAAAAAATAAAATAAAAAACCCACAGTGATTCTGCTAAAGCATGAAAATTCATTATTGCAGAAATGCTCTGTGCTGGCATGGCTCAGCCTCTCCCCTTATGAAAGCCATTGCCCTCCAATTACTGCACAGTGGTTAGCGATGTTTTCATGGTTTAAATAAGCAATGAAGTTGGAATATGTTTGCCTTTATCTTTTAATTCTGCATGAATTTGTATTCACATTTTACCCTCTCATCTATGTGAGCTGCAACACCAAGGTCAGCAGGGGGAGCTCGCTCTTTATTTGTCAGGGTCTGGTGGGTTTTTGTTTGTTTGTTTGGTGTTTTGTAAGTGAAGTATCAAAGTGGAGAGACTACTGTGAAGAAAACAGAAACCTTAAAATAGAAGGAACAGATCAGACTTAATTGGAGCCTGCTAAACAGACCAAGAGCCTGGTCCTGCAAACACCAGCCTGCAGAGCACATTAGAAACAATAGTTCCACTCACACCTTCAGGTATTACAAGTGGCAGAAAATATTTACTGGATCGTTACTATAAGTCCAGTACAGTAAAAATAGAAACGGACTCCACTGAGCAAACAGTAACGGATCCCATGCTGACCCTGCTGAAATCGATGGGAATTCTGCCTCTGCGAGACATTCTGGCTGCTCTCAAAGTCCCCTGCGCAGTGCCACTTCACAGACCGTCCTGGCTTTGACACAGCTGCTAGGTAAGAGGGTACAGGTGTTATTTCATGGCTATTGCTCTCCAGACTGATGCAGTTATTAGAACTAAAGGCATGCAGTGAGCAGATAACAAAGGCAGCTGTGGCACGAGCAAAATCTTCCTATTCCGGAATTCCAGTGAAATTACTGCAAAGCTTTAAATTTGATGGCAAGCTCTGGCACTTTTTGCATGGGGAAAGCAGCCCAGACAGCAGGGGGCTCAGCTCGGACACTGAGGCAAAGTGCTTTAATCCATGAAGGACAAGCAAAAAGAAGCAAAGCCTCCCATAAACAGAAAGCACCTCTGCCTGGGTAGTATTCCACCCAGGAGACACAGTGGGAATGAGTTCCTCCAACACGCTTCTGCCCTCTAACGTTGATACTTCTGTAAAAGTCCTCTCCATCACTTCCAAAGGTCCCTGCTGCCAGCTAGACTCCTCAGCACATCATTCCCCATGGGACCTGCTGTTCAGCAGCTGAAGATGTCTCTTCCAGATGAGAGTCCCAGCAACCTTGGTGGAGGTACATGACTCGTACATCACGAGGTTCATCCAGCTCAGAAGCATGGAGGAGGAGGCAAGGTTGATGTCCACTTGTCAAGGGCCATGGCACTTTTCATTTTACCACACAAGAGTACACAATGCCCTGGCTTATGGAGAAGAAAGGCCAAGCTGCAGGTTTTAGATGCAGCGTTTGAAGTTTCTCCTTGCAGTGCGAGCAGCTGCCACCCAGTTACAGAGCAGACATTGAACGTTGTGTTTGGGATTTTTTCAGACTCCAACATTTTTTGTTGTTGGCTAAGATCCAGACCTGGATCCGAAAGGATTAAACCATCATCATCAGAGGTGACTTCTTTACCACTGTGATTTGAATCTGTTCCAGATGCTTCAAGCCTGATGTTTTAAACACAAATTCAAGATACAGTGAACTAACAAACAAAAACTTGACACTATTTCACCTCTGTGCAGGAAGAAAGTTCTTCAGCACACCATAAAGGCAGCTATCTGTCAGACAACTTAATGTGAAGCCTCATAAATGAGAAATATGGCAAGGCATTAGGACAGTAAAGTTTGAATTTGGACATTTGGCTTCAAGTCCCAAGAATAGCACAGCTTCATACTCCCTCACTGAAAAAAAACAGTGGATTCATAGTAGCATCGCATTTGCTCTATTAATCTGATTACCCCAAGCAATTAAAATAGGCTGAGATGTCAAAGCATTATATTCATAATCTGTTACTGCCAATACAAATTGCTATTGTTCGATAACAAGCCTGCTGCTCCCCATGGGATGTGGTTGCACTGAAAAGTGAGAGATGGAGGCTTTCCATCCTGAACCGCAGACGTACATTTTTTTCAACTTTCACACGACCAAGTTATTTTTAAGAAAAGTGGGGCTGGTTGCTAAAGACCAATGAAACTTTCACACTGTGAGGTAAGCAATAGAGCCAGTTCTCCTTAAGCGATGCTGTGAAATCACACACAACAATGTCTGATCAGAAATAGATACAACTGCTCCCGTGGTTATACGCACTTGGCACTGATGCTGTTTAAGTGTTGGCACTGCTAATGATGTGCTACAAGAGCGCTATGTGATGCTGCAGAATTGGAAGATCTCTCTGTCTGTTCACATACACACACTAACACCCATCAAGCATACCATAAGACGTTCCACATAAGGGCTTTAAGGTTTTCATAAACCCGGAGTACAAGGTATTCCGGAGCGTTTGACTTAGCCATGTCTTTGCAGGACTAAACCTTAGGCTATGAATATATGAACCAGCTCCCACACGGCGAGGCAGGATGAAAACTCCCAAGGCATCATCCCTCTCTGATAACCATCATTATGCACAAGCTGTCCCTCACAGTAAAGGAATCGCAGACGCCCACTGCTTCCCTGAGGGCACTGCCCACTGACTTCTATTTGCTGCGGGCAAGGGCACATCTATTACAGAGAAGATGTTCTCCTGGCTCACACCTATCCCTTAATGATGCCATTTCGCCCACCTGAGCACGTCTTTAGGCTGTGAATTACAGAGGATTACTGGCTGCACAGAGCTTGTGTCTGCCTTAACCTAGACCCCAGCTTACTACAGCATTTCTTAGACAAGGGAAGTGTCTAGCGTAGGCTCTAGCATCTAGACATCTACATTAACTTTCCTTTAGGGCTTTGCACTGCCTTCTCTTCAAATATGTCAGCATCACCTTTGGAAGGTGTCTCTGTCTCCCCAAACCTGGACTGAGAGCAGCTCTCACAGTAATTTCACATGATTATACGCTGTTCTCAGTTACCATAAACTTTAATTAAAATTGCTATGGTCTCACATTCTTGCATCCTTATGGCTTCATAACAGTCTCGTTGTAGCAGACTCTCCAGAGGCTTCTCCTGGAATCACGCTGCAATCACTGTGACATTCACCCTGTCCCTGAAGTGACGCCTCTAGGCTGTGACGGCACTCTGGCACTTCACTAAGGACATACCAGGTGTCCCAACAAGGACAGGCTGAACTATTTTGCTGTGGGAAGCTACAAAGCTAATCAGCAGCAGAACAGCTAAAGTCTCTCTTCACTGTTTGCTTCATCGCTCTTTGGCGACACTGTAAAGCATAATAGTGTCTCTGCCTTCTGCCAAGGACTCCGCAAAGGAGATGGTTTGATCCAGCTGGTCTCCTTCTGGACTCCTTAACTTGTCGAGCCTGTAATTAACGCCTTTCATTCCAGTACAAGTTCCCAAGTACTTTAAAAACATGAATTAACTATACCTTGCAGGTATCTTGAGAAGAGTATAATAGTCTTAAATTTTCTAGTAGAGAAATTAATGCCCCAGGATCTCCAACTTCCTTCAGTAAATCAACAGCAGAATCAGAATAAGAACCTGGAAGCATCGGACTTTGACATTGCCTGGTAACCACAAGGCTACTCTTTCTTCTGCTACATTTTGCTTTAAACCACATCACATCTGTTCTGAAAAATTAGCAGTAGAGCAATACTCAAGCACCTCTGGATGCAGGAACTCAGCATTGCTCACCATTGACACACAGACTGCACAAGAAGCAGAGATGTATTGGCTCTGTTCCCAGAGCTGCACTACCGTCACTACAAATAATCACAGTCAAAAGAGGAAGCGGCCAGTCCAACCATGTTACTTTCTGTCGCATAAACCCCAGCTAATCTTAGATCAGGTATAATTACATTGCTGCACCAACCAAGAACAAACCAGCTACAACAAGAGCAACACATGTCCAGAAACATGCAGCCCTTACTGAAGAGGTCACCACCAACAATACTCAGAAACACAAAAATAAAAAATAAAAGTCTAGCTCTAGATTTGTATTTTTTTTAATTTGTAAGAGACAGAAAAATGAAAGCCAAGAAGGACTGGTGGGGATTGTAACTGTTTATGCCTGTATCAACCAGAAAAGCACACTGCTGCTTCCCAGCAAATTTTTTGTCTTTGATCATTACATTTCCTGCAACCAGAGAAACATTGGTGGCACTGAAGTAGGTAATTTTTATGAAACACGCACATACCTTTGATGGCAAAAACTCCATGACAGAAATCCTTAAAATTGATTCTTCCCAAGTCATTTGGGTCCAAGTACTTTGCCAGTTTTTCCACCTAAAAAAAAAAAAAAAGAGAGAGAAAATTATAAAACACATGTTGAGAATGGTAAATCATCTTTTGCTCAGCTAGTCTGTAGCTTCCACAGCAGACCGTGAGTGGAAGAATACCCGCAACATTTACTTGAATCATTCAAACCGTTCTGCAAGGAGAAGTCACAGGTGGATTTATCTGATGTCAAGCATGGTGCACTGCATTAAGCTCAGGAGCTTAATAGGGGGTCAGTCTGTGACCTAGCCTTTCATCTTAGAGAAGGGTGCTAACAAAATCTGTTTCCCTTGGGGCCCTTTTCCTTTACAAAGCTCAAAGAAAGTTAAAACCTTCATGATGTCCACCCCTCTTGCCACCAGTTACTGGGGAAGAAGAATACATGTGCACAACCCATAGGAGCCTCGTTCCCTGAAGAATCCAGAGTAAAGTAGTGAATGTTCTTTGGCCACTTGGGATCAAAAAAAAATTCCCTTGTCATGGCAGAGAACACAAGTTTGAATTGGAAAATACAACGGTATAAAGTATATACATATACAAGCAAGCAATGTATTTATTTAATTATAGTTATAGTCTCGGCTTCACAGTTTAGCATTTCTGAACACTAGTCATTGTAAAATGAGATTATACAGAATTTAAACACAGCCACCAAGTTGGCATTTGCCCAAAAGAAGGTCTGGCAGATTGCTCAAGAGGGAGAAAAGCAGTCCAGACAGGAGAGGCTGCTGCGTGCTGAGTTGTCTGGAATAAAGGAATGGAGAGGGTTTCCACAGAAACAAGTAGCTGGAGAGGGAGAAAAAGGAGAGGGGCAGAGCATGCTGGAGACAAAGGAGAGCAGGCACCACGCTGGGACACCCAGCTGGCTGCTCCCCTCTGCCATAAACACGCTGAGTGACATTGTACAGGTCCTCCCCGAGCCTCCTCCTGCCATACCTAGCAGGCAGTGTGCCGAGGCAGCCCCTCGCTGCTTGCCAGCACACTCACGGCCAGCTGCAGCACAGCCCTGACCTTGATCCAGGCCCTCCAGACACCCCAGAGCATGAAGGAGATGAGCGTAGGAGGCGAGGGCAGCGGGCATGTAGGATGCTGCACAATCCTGGCGACGGCAAGAGGAGCTCAGATATGTCAGTCTGAGCAGCAACAAAAGCCCAGCTGGAAAGCTATGCAGCAAATGAATCCAGATGACCCAGTTTCTCATTTTTCTATTTTTTTTTTAACATGCTAGTGAGAGCCTAGCTGTTTCTCAAAACCCTGCAGATAACGCACTGATGTGTGCGTGACACCTCTTCCTTCAGATTCTCTCCGTGTTTATAAATTCTCTCAGTGCTAATAAATGCCTTGATTAGCCAAAGACCTCATTTAGAGCAAACCAATCTACAACTAACAAAGGTGTTGGGATGGTGAGGGGCAATTCCCCAAGACACAGCAGTTCCTGCTCTTTGTGGGTCCCATTTCTGTCCCTCCAGGTGGCCAAGTACCTGCAAGGGCTCAGCATCATGACCCAGGGCAGTGCCAGAGGCACAGTGCGAGCTATGTTTGGCTTCTGAGCCAAACAAGGGCCCTGAAACTGTGCTAACAGCATTACCCTGAGTAGTGCTGTGTTTCTTTGCTGGTGACACCCAAGAACAGACAAACAAAAGTTTGCTGTACTCAGGTTTAGGACATCATGCAGTTGTCCCTGTTCTTCTCAGTGCAGGTGGGCATTCCCTGGGATGGGAATTTAACAAGACCTTGCCTTGGTTTCAAGCCTACAAACTAATCTGCTTGCAGGCCTGAAGCAAGTTACCTCTCCCACATCACACCAAACTGTCTAACCCACGACTGACAGTCTTCAGCCTCAAAAGGAAGAAGAGAATCTCTCAACTGTCTCAGACACAGAGCGAGAAATGCATCTGGAGTAGGAGAGAGATCCCTAATACCTTTCATGCTCCATATTGTAGACCTGCTTGCTACTCATTAAGATTTTATCTTTCACTGCAGTAAGAGCAGGAATACCGTTGTGTTGAAACTGCAAGCCAAATGGTCCAACCACGGATGGGAAAACGACCCACTTCTTACATGTAAAATGCTAGGTTCAATGAGAAATGAACGATTTGATCCTCTCATTGCATTCTTTCACCTCTCCTTGTCTTAGGGAAAAACAACAAACAATGTTCTTAAACATGACCCCAGGAACGGAAATGTTACAGCTGTCACCTATTGTGATCAAATTCCTTCATCTGGTACCACGAGCAATTAGCACAGTCCCACTGATTTACAGCAGCCGAAGATAGGGGTCTGTTTCCAAAACACAGCCACTTCACCACTGTAGAGTGGGTTTAACACATGCACAATGAGCTGGAAATCCTTCCTGAAACCACTTAAATGGATTCACGCCTGGTACAGGAAAGCTGGGTCACTCTTATCGCTGCTCACCTGCACAAACAGCAGAAATATTATAGAAAGATGAAGCAGCAACAGAAATTCCTTTCTCTGGGCTATTTTTGGATGCATTCAAAGCAGCATAATCACACCGGCCATTGAGGCTGGCAGCAGCAAGATTTTAGAGCTGAAAATCTTGATCACTGTAGCAGCTTAAATATGCAGCAGATGTGTCAGCTGGTGTAACTCAGCCTGGCCCTGACAGCGCTGATGCAGACCTCGGTGAGGCCACTAGCTCAGCATCTGTCCCCGTGCAGATACAGCAACAAAATCTGATCAGACACCTGTCTGCTGGGTTACGGGATCAGCCTGTAACTCCCTCTGACAACTGGCAAGCTCCCATCATTGCAATGTAAGTAAATACACTTGCAAATGCTTGCGGGGTTGCTCTGGAGAATCCCATTTCCTGTAGGTCTCTTGCAAAGAGGCAAGAAATTGTGGTTTAGGTTTTAATGTACAGATTCCTGCGGCCAGCTGGGAAGCCCCTACACAACTTCATATTGTGCTGTAGCCCAGTGGTGCCACTCGGTGTTTCCAGCACGCCTGGCCTGGTAAGTTTATTTCTGACAGTTAAGCCAGTGATTTTAGTCCACCAGTTTCTCAGCCACATACAATTATATTTTCTAATCAAATTAAATGAGATGTTATACGTCTGGATGTATTTGTTACAAAGCAACAGCGAATGCCTTCATGTTTAAGCTTGAGCAACGTTTAACAGCAAATGAAATTATCACCTCAGCAAAACGCTTCAGTCTCCAGTCTCCCCGCAATCCAATTATGCAGGTTTTCAATTTGATTTCCTAACGCAAAGAGCTGCCATCAGAGCAGGAGAGAGGAAGAACTTACAGAACGGCCTGGTGGAATTTGTGCTGATCCCCCCCACATCTTCAGCCAGCACTGACCAACGCAGCTCCAGCACAGGTCGAGGCCGCAGAGCTTTTTATCAGCCAGGACTATATCCAGATATGAACTTGCATGCAGTCAGTGCCTTGATACACACGCATGTACTGTATATAAACCCCTATTGACGCGCACAGTTTCAAGCCTCCAGAGCACACGAGCATGCATTTTTACCAGCTGTTTTTGGGGATAAGGCTAAGAAGCTCTTTTCTACAGGGCCTGCCTTTTCTGGGACATCTAAAAGGGGCCCTCGGACAGGGCTGTAACACAAAGGAGAGCCAAGACTTGGTTTAAGCAGCACTATCTTGTTAATTCCAGATTGAAGGCATTACTTGAAAGTAAGCACAATTTCAAGCTGTGGCCAAATAAACTATGCCATTGCAGTCACTCCTAAATCTTCTGTGCTGTCTATACCGTGTCAGCCATCCTTCTGCGTCTCTCTGTAGAGAAATAATGTCCTCTCCACCTCCTTCTCACCAGGGGCTGGCTCCCAGCGATCAATCAGAAGCTGTGGCACTTACTTATTGCCTTGGGAGGCGTTACGGGGTTGTCAGCCCAACAGCCAAGCTGCATGACAACAAAACCTTTTTTTGCAGTCCACAACCCCATGGGCTTCCAGATAAAATCCTCTGCCAGCAAACAGAGAGCAGCAGCCCTTCAGCCCCGTTAGCAGCACGGGCAGTGCTGCCTGATTTCACAGACGTGGGTGAAGCAGGTGGTGCCAGTCTTGGACACGGTTAGACTCCTGAGCCCCTGCATCTCCAGGCTGTGCTGGGCTCTGTCTCCTCTGCTGATCCCACTACAAAGGACACAGGACTGCAAAACCAACTGCTGCCAGAACTCAGGGCTGAAACGACCGGGTGATTGTTGTGGTGCCTGCAGGCAGCACAGGGAACGTGCTCCAGAGCTGAACACCATCGAGATGGGCCAAAGCCAGGGTTTGGGGCTGGCGACCTACACTCCTCTCTACATTGCTGCACTGAGCAGTCCCCCACCATGTGGGACAGCACAAACAAGGTCAGGATTGCAAACCTTGCAAACTTTCTTCATTGTGGAAAGGGAAGGACGAGGACAGAAAAAATTAGCTGCAGGCTCAATAGTCCAGCTGGTTCTCCTGGCAGCTGCGAGGGTCCCTCTAATGAGCTCCTCAGCAGACATCCAGTAGTCTCAGAGAGAAGAAATAAATCATTTTTGCTCTGGGAAACAATTGGAGAAAATCAAACCCTTTGTTGCTATTGTTTACCTTGCTTACATGAATGGGTGATTATCCTTCCCAGGCAAATGTATTTCCCCATTGTAATAACCGGTCACTTCAGCCAAAGCATTGCCCCTCTCCGTTGCATTTCTCAGCTACACTGAATGTGCTGCCAAGTGATGTTTGCCCCTGCTGCTTTCTGATAGATACACGTAAGAGCAGCCTAGAAACACCTGAGAGTTTCTTCAGCCCAAAGTTTCTTGCTATGCTAGCTAGAAGGAGCCCCTAAGTGTGGGGGACAGCTCTGCATTTACAGCAGAGGATAACTCATTTCTGAGCTCTGTTCCAGTGAAGAAGCAGACCTTCTATGTTCCCACAAGAGCACCAGGCACAGGGACAAACCCAGCCTTCACCAAAGAAAGGGGATTGAGAGGATCTTGCAAGGAGTCCTCTGTAGCCGTGCTGCAGATAGGTATTTATTTTTTTTCAGCAAGGATTTTCCTCCTAGAAACTGAATCTTGCTGCAATCTCCAGCAAAGAAAAAATTCAGGCCTCTACTGACCTCCCTTAGTTTTCTTCAAAAACTGGCCAGCCCAGGGGAGATTTGTTACCGCACAAAAATGTTAGAGACGGCTGCAACAGGAGGGACCCCACACTGGCTCCATCCACCAGCATCTTACAGCCGGCTCCAGGCCACAGCCAGAAGATGCCATCTGAAATACTGAACTCAGCTCAGCAGCGTGCCGTCATACTGCGGGAGCCTGGAAGCACGTCTCGCCCTGGAGTGAGCGCAGGAGCACCTGGGAGCAGTGAGAACAGCAAGACGAGCACTCACAGGAAAGGTCAGACCGTGCTGCGGCATTTGGGCAGCATCTCCTGAAGCATGAGAATTTCGCAGAAGTTTACAGAAGCTTCCAGCAAAAGGAGAGCACGTAGGTGAATGCTGCAGAGAGGCATTAGAGAGGTTCCAATGTAATTTATAAAGGGAGCAGCAGCACTCGCTCTGATTTTAACAGACTGGCCTTTTCTGCACCTGGGGAAGCTGCGTGAGATCACACCCTTGCCTCCTCTCCCCTCGCTTTGCAGGTCCTGCTCCTCCACCGCTTCACTCTGCAGCCAGCAACAGACATCCAGCCCCCAGCAATTTGTCACCTTGCATCTTTACAGACAAGACGAGTTACAGGCTTTGCTGTTTTCTTGCTTATATAACCCCCTGACACGATGAATCTAGCTGGGAATCAGTTCCCCCTAAAGGGCTCCTTCTAAAAACAACCCGCCGTATCCGCAATACACAGGCTGACAAAATGGGAGTCCAGCAGAGGGACCTACAAACATCACCGAGTCCATCCGACCGCTTCAGGGTAACCAAAAATTAAAGTCTATTATTTAGGGTATTACCCAAACGCCTCTTGAACCCTGACAGGTACAGGGCAAGGGCATCACCCACCTCTCTAGGAAGCCTGTTCCAGTGTTTGGCCACCCGCATGGTGAAGGAATTTTACCTGGTATCTGGTCTGAGCCTGCCGGGCAATGGGCATTCAGGAGCCCGGTAGCAGAGTGCCAGCATCTCTTTGTGAGTTGGTAGGATTGGTCCTACCCCAAAGCTATTCGGTGCTGGCATTCAGACTGCAAGTAAATAGAAAACCATGATGATGAAGTTTGCAGATGACAGGATGATAAATAACAACAATGCTGACAGCCTCACGCTCCTCTGGATAGCTACATAAGTGAAGCCCATACAAACTGAGTATGGTTTAAGCACCGCTAGGCAAGGCCACAAAACAGAAAATACAAAAGAAAGAGAAGTAAGAGTTCACATCTACAGAGGGGATGGCTGTGTTTGGATGAGCTGGGGTTTATAGAAGTATTCAGAAGTTCTGACAATTTTGGGGAGGGGAGCAAGATAAGGAAAATGATTCTACCTTGCGTTGGAGAGACCAATGCTAACACAGTTGTGTTACTAACGCTCATAAGAGATGCTGAAAACCCAAACAGATTGCAGAGAAAAGACATAACGTTAAAGGGCTGTGGAAATGCTTTATACAACCAAATTTCGGGTTCTCTCTATTTAATTTTGTAAAAGAGAGACCAAGGGTTGATTTGTTACTAGGTATAAAGACTTCCACAAGCAGGAAATTGCAGGCTGTAAAGGACTCTCTGCTCTAGCAGGGGAAAAACAAAGAACCATTAGCTGCAAATTAAAAGGCCCAAATTAGAAACAAGGCACCAATTTCTATCAGCACAGTTGTCTACCCATGACAACCATAAAAAGAAATGGGTGGACTCCCTCCCATCCAAGGCCTTTTGAGAAGACAAGATACACCTGCCCAGGAGTTTTACCTAACCTAGAGTAAATGGGTAACGAGCTGTGCTGTCACCATTTCAGGACACCTCACGGGACAACCTGGTGCCCCCCTGAACCTGATCTTCACACACATGAAGGACAACGTCCCTACTGACACACGCAAGGCGTGGAAGGCCAGCACTTAGGAATCACGAGTCCAACCAACACCCTGCCCTAACTGCTCTTTGCTGACGGCCTGTCTATCATAAATGATTCACGACGCTCCAACCAGCATCACAAACTTCCACCAATCCCAGACCATGCAGGAGCACACATCACAGCTGGAAACAATGGCTTTGAATTTGTTTTGAATTCTGATTTCAAGCATCAGTCATTGTCCCCTGGTGCTTCATACGCTGCCTTCAAGCCTGCAAGTTGCCATGCCAGAGCGATTTCTTTAAACAGAAACTACCGTTTCAGTTCCTGCTTTAACTGGGGACACCCGATTCACCAGCTAGAAGGCAGATCTTGCACCGTATCCTCAATGACGTAAGCAAATTTGTTGAATAATCTTGGCGTTGACTTTGAGCTAATTCCTAATTCTGTCAAATCCATAATCTTCTGTGCCTCCAGTGCAAAGATCTGACTACACTCAAGGCAGCCCATTCACAGGCCTTCCTGGGTTTAGCATCAAGCACACAGAATTGCATCTTCTTCCAATTACAAATTGGGTGCTTGGGGACCCAGATGGAGAACACAACCATGACGCTGCTGCCTTTTGCTGAGTGTGTGAAACATAACAGTGAATTACAAAGCCACAGAGCGAGAAAGGTACTTTCAGAGGCATCGCAGGTGGTTGAGTGCACTCAGAGGAGATGGGGAAGCTCACAGTGTTCATTTGTTATTAACGCCCTGTGTAAGCGTTACCTGCCTCAGGTGGGCAACAGATGGGAAATGCAGCTGAGCTACAGAAACGGGAATCAGGCAGCACACACACGAGAGCTCAGCTTCCACCTTCAGAAACGCAAGGACAGCAAGTGCTCTACGCATGCCCAGCTGAACCTGCCCGTTCCTGGCAGAGCTGTGTACGTGCCACCTCCCAGCAGGGCCAAACAGGACGGAGCGCAGGTAGCAGCTCCTCGGCCATCCCCTAATGCTCAGCTCTGTGGGACACACCAGACACACTGACCTTGCTACAACACGCAGGTATTTCTAAACTGCATTGCAGACAAGCCTGTCCCACTGAGCCGACCCTTATCTTCATGACATCTTCTTTTCTTATTCTGTTCAGCAGCATCTCCTCTTCTGAGAGGAAAAGACTGAGCCATATGGAAGTGCAGAGAGAACACGTTAGAGATGGATTCGTTTAAAACATTTTCCATAAGCTGCTAAGGGAACGTAGTACTCCATGAACCTCAGTGAATGCATGTGTGGCAAATACCCAGGCAGTGCCAGGAAAATCAATGCCTTCTGTTTTCCATGGAGAAATCACTTGTAGTTTTTACTACAAGTGATGACACAAATCTAATTTGGGATAACAACGAAGACAATTCTTGAGATATTGTATACTCAGATTTTGCAGTTAACATTCTTATAGCTTGGATTTTCTCCACAGCGAGAAGTTATTACATCTAAGGAATCCCTTCTCTTACACCATATACCTCGCTGGCTAGCCTCGACTTACAGAGCAAGACGTTTACAACCACAAAGAATTGCTCATAAACTTTGAACAAAGTGACATGCATAGCTCTGACTGACAGCACCCAAAAAAGGATCAATGCCTGTTTTATTCATGAAAATGAATAAAATTCATGAAAATTTAAAAAAACTGGAACCAGGAAGTTTTCCTCAGAGGACACATCCCAAAGTGACTGCCCCTAGCTACAGACTTTACTTCCCTCCCATCCTTTCTGCAAGCCAGAGACCACAGGAATTCTGGTGTTTTTCCTCTGCCTTGTTCACCTTTGGATCAGGTCTCTGTCACAGGCAAGGGTAAATCCCCCAATTCCTTACACAGACAATACCACTATAACAGCAATTCTCACTTGGTGTGTCCATCCTAATGCAATGTGGCAGCCAGCAATGAGCAGGCACCGGAACCATAAGACCAACATCTTTCCACAGCCTCTTCCAGCATCCGTCAGCCCAGATGTGAGGACCTCTTGTTTAGAGTCACTTTGACATAGCTGACTGGAGAACGAGGCCATTCCCCTCCTTCCCTCTGATGCTGTGTTGCAAAACAAGATGTTTGGCTGAGCCCACCAATCTTACAACAGTCTATGGGGAATCCCACACAGTCTGGAGTACCATGGGAACAGAGAGCAAGGCTAAAAATATGCCGGAGCCATCTGTTCACTCTACAGTGATTTGTGGTGTTGTGCTGGAAACAAAGAGTTAACGTGATGAACTGTTTTCCTAAAACCACTGATTCACTCACTTGCTAAAATAAACAGGGCTGCATTAACGCCTTCTCCTCCACTTCTGCCAGACCTGAAACCAAGGCTTCCTGAAAAATAAGGCTGTTAGCAAAAGCTGTGACAAGCTGAAGTGAAGCGCAGCCCTTTATTGTCTCATTCATTAGCGTAAGTCAAATACAGCACAAAGCAGTCGGAGCTCAGGTACGCAGGATGCCATCGGGCATGTGGGTGCAGCGTGCTCTGCCTTTAAACAACAGGGAGGAAGATGTTTGGGTTACATCAGGCTCATCCACAAGTGATGCAGCACGGATTCAATTATCAGAGAAAATATTTCCCCCCCCCTCTGCAGCTTGTGGTGTGTGTGATCCTTCCCATCAATGCATAAAGCAAACTTGCCCAGAACAATGGTTTTCATGGCCTCCAGTTGTGAGACGTCAGCCAAATGGGATCTACTCCAGGAACAATTACCATTTTTGAAGTAAAACTAGGGAGAGAGGTGGGGCAAACAGTGCCAGCTCCTGAGCCAGCACCTTCTCTGTGCCTTTCTTGCTGCCACATCTGCAGTCTCACTTTAATTGAGGTGTTATCACAGGCAAAGAGCAGGCACAATACCAGAGACCAGCAGGAGGAGGCTGGAGAGGGTGAGGAGAACACAGCAAGTCCGAAGTATCCCTGTAGGTCCCGGCATGCACCTCAGGCACCCTCTATGCCAGCTCCACTTGTATGAAAACAGTGCCCAAAGCCAGAAAGAAGCTACAGAAAATTCCTCGAACCAGAACCAAAAGCTAACGCGGCTGCCACAAGCACACTGCAGGCTCACACCGAAGGCCAGGCAGTTGCTGCAGCCCACACAGTTCATGCAAAACAAGAAACAGGCCCTCTTCTGTCAGCCACATTAGGGCCCCCTCATTGCTTTTCCCCGACTGACACTTCAGGAACACAGCTAAGTGCCATGGCAGGCTCCCAAGACACGGCATCCCCCAGTTTTGACAGCAGCATCCTTACAGGTTGGGTTTCTAGCCTCATGGACACAAAGCAGGTAGCACGCTTGGTCACGTCTCGACTGCCTGCTTTATTACTTTCTCTCCTTACCACAAAACCACTCCAACATACACACAGAGCACAGCGCTGCATTGCACACCAACACCTACTTTCCAACACAGTTTAGACCATGGTCTGCACTGGGGTCTGCCCAGCACGGCGCAGGCTGGGCCTCCTCCAGCTCTCCCTAGCTCACTCCTGAAGGCAGCTGTTAGAAGGGAACGTGCTCGGCCTTGGCGTGCTCGCAGACACAGAGGATGAAATGTAGGTCTCAAGAGCTGATCTCAAATGCAAAAGCCCGAGTGAGCAGCAGTCCTGAAATTAAATTGAATGAAGGAAATTTCATGGCAAATTAATGCTTTGACGGAAATCCCAGGAGGAACGAGTACTGGATGAATCCAGCACACGGAGACACGCATAAGTTGAGATGAAAAACATCAGGCAGAAAGGTATGATTAAAGGTACAATCTTCCACTTAGCTGAAGAGAAAGATGCTTAACCTTTCAGAGAAGTGTGGCTAGGAGATAACATCCTTCCAACAAAACAAAGCAAACGTGCAGTGGGTACCACCGCTACGGGGGGATAATTACCGAGTACGAAACGCAGTTGACAGGTTTGAGCAGCAGCTGCTTCAGCTGACGTCAAGACCAGGGAAGCACAGATAAGCAGGCAGCAGCAGAGCACGAGTCAGGACTGCTGATGCCAAGAGGACAACGATGGGTCCCACCAAGAGCAAAGCTACCGGGGGAAGGAACGAGTCCTTGCTGCATCAGCTTGTCCAAGCAGACAGATTCCTGACCACAGCACTACCACAGACAGAGGCGTTAAATCTTTTCTAAATCCCCCGAGCCTTGTTGCAGCTGTCAGCTCCGGGCGGTGCAATAGCTCAGAAGCCCCTCATGCCTCCCTCTTCCACATCGTCAGCAATTCCCCCATCCAGCAATCATTAAAATTGCAAAGAAGAAAATTCTCGCTGTATAAAATGACACACGGAAATTTATGCTGCCCTTTGATGCACATTGGGAAAGACATTAGCGGGAATGATAATTAGCCAGAATTTTTGTGTAGGAATGGACGGATGAAATACAGAGCAAAGCCTGCATGCATACAAGATCTCTTTCCAGCCTTAGAGGCCGCACGAGATACTTCATGTCACAGTACTTCCTATGCCCCCCATCCTCACGTCTGGTCGATACTAATACTTATTGGCTGGAAGGCTGAATGGAAACAAGATCCAAAGCGTAATACAAAGAGAAAGGAAATAAAGGTGCACAGCTAAGCTGGAATTGTACTTTTGTATTCTTAAAGTGTGCCCAATCCAACTCTTATCAATTAGTGGTGGTATTGTTACAATAACAGTGAGGGACCAGGCCGAGTGTTCCCTGCTCGCTGCATGCACTACTGAATTCACAATATCAGACCCAGAAACAATTTTCTCTGCTGGCACGTGATTTTATATTCTTTTCTTACCCAGAAACAGATGCACTGTAAAGAGTGCTGGGCCCAGGGACTAAGCAGGAATGGCAGATTTTGAAACGGAGACTGAGCTGCTGAGAAAACCCTGATCTCCTGAGTGCAAATTTGAGCAGGACTGCGGCATCGCTGCACGTGCAGTCAGGTATTAGTGTGCGTGGGCCCCTGCTGACGTGCTCTGCAACTCCGGCAGTGTGCAGCAGGTATGCTGGCCCTGGGATCACCCCGCAGAGGACCCCAGCTGGCTACAGCACCTCACTTTTTAGCTGAACAGAGATCCCCCCTGCTGCATTTCTCTTTTGTACCCAGGGAACCAAGCCTCACAAGAGAACAAACAACAAGCACGAACAATACCGCACTTCGCAAGCCAGGGACTGAGCTGGTATTCAGCAGCCCTGTGCTCACGCTGCTCTTTCTCCACAAGGAAGGGTAGGAGTGGTTCTGATGACTTCCATCAGCTGGAAATCTCATCCCACCAGCTCAGCTAAGCAGGTCGTTGTTCCCAGAGCAGCTGTCAGTCAAGGCAATAGTCATCAGAGAGGCATTTCTGTCCACCTACAGGTGGGACCGTAAATATTCATGCCTGTACACTCAGCAAAGGCATTCACGAGGCTGCTTCTGTTGTGTTAAATTGTTTCTTCCTAAGGCTTTATAAGAAGTTCTGTTTTGGTCTTGCTCATTTCCACTACTACTTTTTTTTCAACCAGATTTTAGTAAGGATGTAGCTTGGATTTTCTAATCTATGGCTCAATGTGTATACATTTATCATCTCTCAGTAGATTTAATTTTGTGTATCTGTTGATCCCTTGAGACTGTTTTTGACACTGTGGTATCAGCACGTTAATTCGTTTTTCCCTACATTAAAATCAAACTTAACAGCCTCACCAAGAACATTTTGGTTTTTCTAGCTAATGTACATTCTCTGTAGGTATTGTCACAACACATCACCACAGAGCCCCAGACAGCGAAAACAGATTGCTTGGAAAGTGAAAGCAACCGACCCCTTCATTGCAGAACTGGAGTAGGTGCTGTTTACAGTAAATCAGGAGGAGAATCACCTGAGGTGGAACCCCCCAAGAAATGAGGTAAGAATTGGCCACTGGAGCTCAATTACCACCTCTGGCATAGAACATATCCCCTGTGCACTGCCAAGTAGTGGAACTGCAGTTCTGCTTTGGAGTATCTATAGAAGAGGGGAGAGGAACAGGTTATCCTTTTCAGTGGGACCTCACCCCACTTTGAGGCATAACACGCAGAGTAAAACGTTATTTCTGAACCACCCGAGTCCCTTTAAAAATCAGGGCAAACACCCCCTTCTTGGCCTTTCATTTCACAGGCTCTTCTTCATTTCACAATTAAAAAGCTCTTGACAATTTATTAATCCCCTGTGAAATCCCCAAGCAGGCAAAAGCTGATTTCTGTGTGTTTGCCAGACCTTCCACGGTGCAACATCTCCGAAGACTCGCTGCTGCTGCCTTCTC
This sequence comes from Netta rufina, assembly GCF_964035555.1. Taxonomy (NCBI): domain Eukaryota; kingdom Metazoa; phylum Chordata; class Aves; order Anseriformes; family Anatidae; genus Netta; species Netta rufina. The sequence goes on along the minus strand of NC_140143.1, from coordinate 5,916,237 downwards.
TCAACCTGCAAAAAAACTGTGCTCGTATCTATTTTCCTCCAGCATAAAGATGTCTTGTAGAAGTTACAATCAAGAGGTGAGAATGCAGAAAGCACAGCAGATTTATACTGCAAGGCCCTCACCCAGCTGCATTTCACTGCACTGTGCTGGATCCGAGCAGCCTGTCCACCACTAACACCCGAACACATACCAGCCACAGAAACCACAGGGCGCTCACTCCTTGTGTATTTCCAGGGACACAGCTTCTTTACAAGGCAATTTACTAACAAGGAGGTAATTTGCTCTTCAGTACTAAGGCTGGGTGAAGCCCTGCAGCAAAGGTACATGTATGAAATGTGAGGTGGGGTGGCTGAGAACCTGAAGGTAAAAAAGGAGCTTTCTGGGAACATCTTTCAAAGGACCAGTTCAATAAAGGAATCCACACCAGGCAGTACATAATCAGCTCCCTCACCACGGAGTAAAGTAGTTTCATGGTTTATAACCACCTTGAGTTAAACAACCTGACATTTTTACACCTGTGTAACAACAGCAGTGTCTAGCTGACACTGCTGATGGTGGCACGGTGTACGAAGGCTCCCCAGAGAGGGCTGATGGACTGATTTTGCCTGATGTGCCCATGGACTGGGCATCTTTTAGAATATAGTTTCTTTATAATGCATCTATGGAGACTAAATTCCAGCAGTCAGGGAACCTCAGAGCTGCAGCTTGGACAATATATAATATATAAGGGGAAATGCCAAAGAAAAAAATAAACTCTTTCCATAACGTGATGCTGGTGCCTCAGCAGCCGAGGCTTTGCCCCTCAGCAGCAGGACAACACTCCAACCCCTGTTAAACCTCACCCCACAGCCTGACCTGGGAACAGCCACAGCTCCCAGAGCTCTGAATCGCACTTGTTTGGATGGGATCCACACATTTTTTTGTAAGGTAGGAAAAACAACCTCGTGAGCAAGGTGTGGGGATATTAGAGACGGGCATCCTGCCAGCACTCACTCCTGGAGGGACCGGAGACAAACACAACGCCCTGGACAAACTGCACTGCGCCTCCACCAGCCGGGCTCCTCTCTGCAGCTCTCTGCATAGGCGGCCATGGGCTGGAGCTGCACAACTGCTCCCAGGGGAAATGTGAACGGGGTCCTGCAGGCTTCACGGTGTTCTGCGAGCAGCTTGGATGAAAGCTGATCTGGAACAGGGCAACGTTATTGCCATTACCATAGATAAATGTAAGTTGAGTCACAGTGAAATACTGCACCTGGTGACAGCTCAGCCTTGCCATTCTCTCTGGGTATGACCTCACATTTCTCACAAATCAAGGCTGATGCACTTGTATTAAGTGACCCAGTGCTGCCTGGGCAGGGAAGCAGTGGGGAGGGCACAAGGCAGCCACGGAGCTGTCACATCATCCGGAGCTCACACCAAGCAGCGTTGGTCAGGGCAGGGAAGCAGAAAGGAGCAGGGAACAGCTCCCGTGGCACCACGCTAAATCCGACCTTGAACAATGCCAGAAGCAACGGGCTTGACACAGGAACCACTTGTACTGTATTATACAATGAAAGGCATGCTAGAAGAGCTTAATGGCCGTAAAATCTATAAATCACCAATGCCACAGGGAGGTATTTAATGCTGAAACGCACTGCTGCAATAAATTTGTAAGCTTTGACAAATAACACTTAGCCCCTTACTTGAAAGATGCTGGGAGGCATTGTTATGATCTAGGGCTTCAATCAAACTTGTCCTGGTGTGAGACCTGAACCTTCTCTGGCTGAATGTCGCTTTCCAGTGCTCACCATCATCCAGGTATGCGAGGGCTCTCCACCCTACAGGACATACTCCGCCTTCATTGGCACAGAACAAATCTCTGTACAGCCAAGTTTGTCACAGTCTCATTATGCAGGACCAGGAAAAAAAGTAAAATGCTGAGAATTACAAATAGGCACCTTCAGACTTGCTGGTTTTTGCACCTTGTGTAGGTTTGCTCAGTACACTTGTACTTCTGGACTATCATCCTAGAGACCAGGAACACCGGTACAGACTTTTGGGGTTCCAAACCTGCACACAAAGGCTACAAAACAGGAGTTCACCGCCTCCACTGCTTTGCAGACCTACAGGGGACAAGGAGCCCCAGAACAGGACACATTACTTCTTGCTCAGAGTTCACAGAATGGTTTTACCCTTTGCTGTAATAGGAATCCCTTATTAAACAGACCATCAGGGAAGCTCTGCAAATGCCTTTCAAAACGCAGCCACCAAACCAGAGTCTGTCCAATACAGAACTGAGCAAATATCTTTGGCCTCCTGCTGAACCCTCCCTGCACACAGGGAGGCTCCACATCTTTCTGGAACAGCATCAGCACAGATCTTTCATGACCTTTGCGTCCAGCAGTTACATTACGGGAAGCACCAAGTCTCTGCAAAAAGTAATATTTTGTCAGTGAAATAAAAAAAGAACATTTTTCTCGCCAGCAGTCAGAGCCACGGGCTGGCAGAGGGGACAATTCCCCTGCTCCAGGGCATTTTGTATCTTGATGATAAACTCCGGTGGCTAAATTACTTCTGGTTCCCATCATGTGTCTCACTGCTCGCTGTTTATTTACACTGCTGCACCGGTGAGAATACGAAAAGCTGCAATAACTGAATTACTGCTGTGCTCAAAGATAACGGTGGCGAGGCCTTTTAAAGGCTGCTGCCCAAACACTTGCTTTGTCTGGGATAAAAACGAACAAATAACACCTAAACAAAACAAGGATCTCAGCACACGCTGGATGTTAGGGGGTTTCCAGCACCAGAGGTCAATCTTTGTGCCAAAGAAACAGAAGATAACGTAAGAAGGGAAGAAGTACTAGAAGGTAATATTTGTATCCCAGCTACTATCAATTTTACAGAATTTGGGTGATTCTAGAGGATGAATGGCAAGCGCTGAGCTCAAGGGAAGCTGTAGTCTTACTCTGAAAGCCCTCCACCACCAACCCGCAGCCTAAAGCTGCACAAAGCCCAAGGCTCACTGCAGGTCACTGGGGAGGATGCTGTGGTTGGGAACTAAGCAAGTGCTCCTCACCCCATCCACACCTCCAGCAGCAGCAGCTGGGGAGACAGCCAGAGCTCCTGGGGGCTGAGACCCCCACCAAGGCTCGACTGCCCTGCTGGTGGACACTGTAGCAGACAGGCCATGTTCCTGGGGACAATAAAGAGGCCTGAGACATGGTGAGAGGCAAACAACCAGGATGGATGCACGGTAACACGAGCAAAGCCCTCTGCAGGCCAGCTGTGGTGTGCCTCAAGAAGTGAACAGGAACCTGTCACCTGGCCACCTCCTGGTCAGCACACGGGGTCAGCAGCGAGGCTAAGCTAATTAATGGCAAGGCTTTTTCACCCTTGGCTAAGCTTCTCACGAGCAGCAGCACTCAGCAGGAGAAGTGAGACTTACTGAGGGATTTGACAGAGATCAGCAGCTTTATGGAGCTCTGCCAGAAGTTTCGCCATGTATCAGGAAGAAGCTGCGAACTGCAGACTCACTCTGCCAGTGTCAGACTGATGAAGAACCACAGCTCTGCTCGTGATTTTCTGTTGTTTCTCTTGGCACTAAAAAAAACCTCTCTCCATAACGTGGGCTACTCCATTTCTAGGATGCTTCCCTCCTGCATCAGCTCTGTAAGTGTATTTTACCTTCTCGTACACCTGACCTTTCAGAGTAAGCTCCACCCTTTCTCAACTGTTTTTCAGGCATTTTCCCGTGCCTGTATGTCAGGACCAAATACTCAGCTGACTAAACAGGAAAACCTACACCTCTCCAAAAGACACTTGCTGTGTGGGCTAATAATATTTTACTGGTTATACTACATGGACTGTTAATTTAAGGTCAGAAATTTAGTGTTAATGCAATGTTCTGAAATAAAGCCTTGCAGACCAAAGCCTAACGAGCTGTGAATCAGGTGCAGGCAGCAGCCTTTCAAGGTTTCTCATCCTGGCCGTTCAAACCTAAGGCAACACCGCTAAGATGTGGTCTGACAGTTCATTTTATGCTTGGATACTTTACATATTGACAGCAAAGGGAATCTGTGGCAGCCCCATCTAGACCCAAGGTGCAGGCCAGCGCCTCAGACAGAGCAGACAATCTGTCACTCTTGGAATAAATTACTTGCTTGGAGAAGAACATAATATGATGCTATTCTCAGGAAAATCACACTCTCTTCCTGTTGTCCTTTCATGATGGTTTAAGCTGCACACACTGACTGCTCATCTATGGAATTGTGCACACGTCGCTGTGGCATTTACTGCCCCAGCGTCCTCCTCCTGTATCATTCAAAGCTACTGTACAGAATCAAGTCCTTCCAGACCTGATCACACTCTGGTCTCAGGCTTCAGTTCTTCAAGAGCCTCTTTCTCTCTCCTGACTATCTCGGAGGCCTTGTCTTCTACTAAGATCAGATGCCTGAAGCTGGGTGTTATGCTGCCCAGCTGTTTTTCCATCCCTTTACCATGCTTTTTTTTTTTTTTTTTTTTGCAGTCTGGTCCCTCAGGATCTCCTACATACCTTTGTCCTCTCTGAAGCAAAACTCTTGAAACGCATGTAACACATCCAGTGGCAAGGAGGGAAAATGTCTGCTCCTTGTCTAGAAGGCCATGGTTTAGTCTGGGTAGGAGCTGCTGGCCCTGCTCCAGCGTGAGCATAGCTGGGATAAAGGGAATTCTGCCTGAATCAAGAGCTGCAGACTGAAAGCCTAGGGAAAGCCAACTCAGACTGCTCGAGTACATTAAAGGAGGTCAGATGTTAAGTAAATACTCAATTAAGAAAGGAGGGCAAGTAATTAGTAAGGCTAATTCTGTGCCAAAGTGGTCTGGATGGTACACACACCATCATCCCAGCACCTCCTTCCGCACAACGCAAGCCTCAGTTCTTTAAGACGCAGCCCAGCTTTCAGGAGACTTGTGTTAAGTCACCACCTCTGCCACAGCAGCAGCTTTCTGGTCATGGACAGGTTAATGGTTGGCTTGCACGTCCATTCCCCAAACTCCCAGGACAGTGAAAATAAGTACATCGCAGCTGAGATGCTCAGCCACTACAGCAATGCACCCAAATCGCTGTGTATACATGGGGTTATATATTAAAATAAATACTTGTGGCAATTACAGCTCTCCAAGAAGTCCCGAGAGACCAAGCAAATGCTTGTCTGTCCCCACACCTATTCTCAATGCGTGTCCAGTGTGAAGGGATCTCATTACTAAAAAAAATCAAGTGTTATTCTACATCAAGCACTGCAATAATACCACAGTGGGTAGCTGGCACGTATCACAGATGTACAAAAAGAAGCAAACGCCTTATGCAGTGTTATATAAAACCCATTAGAAACACCAAGCCTGGCTGGTTTGAACCTATTTGGCCTGCACTTATTTACTGCAACACTGCTCTCACAACTGATATTCAGAACTGGAGGGATTCTAAAAATAACCAGTGCAGGGAAAGAAAAGAATGGCAAAGAAATTGTTTTTTTGGCCTGGCCAATAGATTGGGCAGCAGCTCCCAACTCCCCAGGAGCTCTCAGTGCCCTGCTCTGTTAGGAACCTGCACTCCCTAACGGCCCCATTAGGGACATTAGGCAGGTAATTTATGGAAACTCACCATGACCTAAATTTTCCCACAAGACATGCAAGAAGGGATTTTTCAGTTTGAGGCCAGGCCAGAAATTGTCATGTCTTGTGTCAGAGCTGATTCAAGATCTAGCTGTCAGTGAATTGATGGAGGACATCACCCTGCCATTATGACAAATATATGCAGCTGCTAATTCAGAACCAGGAACCCAGTCCCCAGCCTACTTAGCTAGAGGTCTCTCATATAAGCTGTAAAATTGGATTTAAAAAAAAAATAAATCACACTTGCATGCTGCCCTGTGCTCCCCCAGAACAAAGCTTTCTCTTGAAGCTGATGCAAAAAAAAATCACATTCTTGTGTGCAAGCTCTCCTCCTCCACTGGACCGTTACCCAGGGCTCTGCTTTGAGTCACAGGACCCTGTCACCAGCTCACCCTGCCTCCTTCTCACACCCTTCCCATTTAACTAATTCTTGCACAGGTGCTGCACAAGTGAAGGCTTCCTGTAAAGCGCTAGGAGAAGCGATGAAAGCAATATAATTGCTCTGTGTAGATTAATGGTCCCAGCACAAACAGCACATTTTACCAAGCCACGGAGCTAAGTTTATACAGTACCTGGGAACAATTTGCAAGCAGACATAACACCCAGATCTTATCTGACGCTTTCATCCATCTACCTTGCACTGTAACACTGGCATTGACTTCTGGTTACTGCTGAGAAATGTGCAGATACGGCAAGAGCAGGAGATTAGGCACAAGATACCATTAAAGCTGACAGATGTTCTGCATCCCAAATCCTGCCTTCAAGACCTGAGGATGTCCTGATGGAGCAACACAGCAGAGAGAGAAGTCTGTCTGAATATGAGCATCTCTCCCAGCCATCCTCTAGACAGACCTGAAACACAACAGCAACACTCCAACACTGCGTGCATTACATCAGATGCAAGATTTAACAATTAGCTGGTTAGAATAAGAGCAAGCAAGAAGAAAAATCCTCCCCTATAATTAAGGGTTTTCTCAGACTCCCTGTGTTATTTTTCTGCTAGTAAAAGCAGTCAGCGCAGTGCTGGGGTAACAGAGGATAGAGAGCCTGTAGCTCTTTCATATAATTACCAGTTGTCATCTCATCTGAAAGACAACCCCGCAAGCCTCCTGCTGTGTCAGATGTGAATTAACTTGTTCTTCTCTAGCAAGGACACTGCACGAGTGGAACGGTTGGGGGCTTTCTCCCAACAAACACATGACAAAGCTGCGCTCCCTGTTCAAACACAGGGACAGCACTAACTGTTTTGGCTTAGTCCTTCAATGGTACAGTCACTGACTGGCGCAGAAAAGCAGCTGCTACCCTGCAGCCTTTGAGCACGCTGGGCTTAGATGCAGCCTGGGATCTCCTGTGGCTGCCTCCTACACCTGCTCTGACCAAGGCAGGCCAAGGTGCACTGTAGAATGCTGACTGTCTGCTACATCTGTGGGTCTCTGCAAGAGACTGCCAAAAAAAATGTATTCAAGTGCACTTGGGAGCTTTGAACCATGCCATCAGAAATGCTGGCATTAAACAGTTGGGTTTAATTTCACACCACCGTGATGTACTATGAGCATAATTGGGTTTCTATGATGTAGCCAACACTCTCTGCAGTTAATCAGATCTGCACTGCCATCTCACAGGCTCCTGAAAATTGAACTCTGGTCTCGCGGGGTGCTCACCAGTGGCTCTCCAGGGCATCACACGGCACAGCAGAGTTAACGTCCCACACATCAGACCAACCTCCACAGGCAGCAGCTGGACTGCACAGTGCGAGCTGTGCGCCCTCTGCGTATGGGCTCAGCCCTGATGGAGATTTTGCCCTTTACGGCTTTTGGAAATAACACAGCACAATAATAATCAGCAGAGGCACAGGATATTGCAAGCTCATAGCCTATTTGGAGGAAATAATGAAGGGTGAAATGTAAGAACTTGAGGAGAATGGAATACTCAGAGGGTCAGGTGGCAGCAATAAAACACCACATTTCACATTACTATTGCACAGAATAATTTATCAGACACTCTCAGTATATTGTAATACAGGCTCCGCTTCCCCACCCGAGATGTAAATTTGCATTTCATACCCATTGCTAGGCTGATAGATATCTGCAGCCAGTGCAGCCCAGTGACAAAGGCTCCATACATCAACTGTTCCTGGTCACCAAAAGGACAAAATTTACACACCAGACAATGTCGAGATAAAGCACTGATTAAGTAAGAGAAAGTCGCTGCAAATTCTGCTTAGCATTTTTTACTTCTATTCATAAGCAGAATGGACCGTACTCAGGACTTGCCAAAAGAAGAAAGGAAATATGCCAAGGAAATCAGCACCTAGCACGCAGCCAGAATGTTCAAATTCTGACAGCAGAAAAAAAGGCAGCAGCAAATCCTCTGCAAATAACTCACCAGTAAAGATTTGGAAAGGGGAAAAAGTCTTCAAGCATGGGCCACTGTGAAGCTGAGCAAATCCAGGGCTCAGCAATACTCAAATCATGACAATAATATTAAATATCGACTCTCAGCAATGGTAAAAATGGACACAGAGCTCTGAAAGCTCTGAGCCTCCGGGTATGGAGGAGGTAGCCCAGGAGGCAACCAAGAACAACACCGACTACTAAAGGTTTCCCAAGGACAGCCAACTCACACTGCTTTCTCCTGCACCCTGGTTCCTCGCAGCAGGGCTGCCAGCTCCTAAGGAGATCTCCTGTGCACAAAAAGGACAAAAAAAAGACTGCCTCCTGTGCACAAAAAGGGTGAAGTTCCTGGTCAGGCAAGGAGCTTGGGCAGTTTTTCCATAACATCTGTTGGTACCTGCATCTCTACAGAGAAGCTAAAGAGACCTGTAAATATTTAAAATGGCATTTATTAATCACCTCCTGTTTCTTCTGTATAAATGTTATATAACTGCTTTGGGGATAAAGCTCCTTAGTTTTAAGCACAAACCGGTACAGCTCCTTTTACTCTTAACAGCACCACAACAGGCCCTATTCCCATCTCCAAGTGACATCAATCTGAATTTCATTAAAGCCCAGACAGTTACACCAGTGCTACAGTAACGGAGAACAGTTAGACGCTTGAAGGACAAATCTAAGGGAATTAAAATCCTAACAGAAATTATTCACCTAATGACATGACGAGAGAAATTCTGAACTTTTCCAGGTGGTTTTCCATGAGGTCACCGAAGCCTCTGTTTTCCTTTATTCGTGCTTCAGCTGTTCTCAGGAGCGTCTGAGGTCAGACAGATTCTCCCTGTTGTTCTCTCTTTTATGCCAATAAAAACCAGAGTATGAAGCCTCTGGGACTTTCAGCAGCAAAGACAAAAGGCAGTCAGCCTAAGACAAAACATTCCTGCTTCCATCTGAAATTACCAGTGAAATCTGACTACAAGGACGAAGGCACTACAAAGATTTAAACAAGCACTGTCTGCATTTAAAACTTTTAATTCGCAGCTCACAGGCATTTGGCTCCAGGTTTGGCTGAGCCCAGTACAGACAAAACCATGAATCTTGCATGCAGTCAGAAGCCTATCTTCCTTTGCTGCCAGACACATTTATGCATTCTGTAAAACACAGATTTGAGCTGGGAGTAAGGTTCCTGTCCTTCTAATCAAGGAAAGAAAGCAGGAACAAGATGATCTGGGTTCGTGCAGTTGGTAGAAGTTACAAATTGCAGTTGTCATTGGTAAGAAAAAGTGAGCACTGCATAAAGACATCTACAGGAACTGTGGTGGTCACGTCCGTTTGGCCCCTGCTCGTTAGTCTTCTGCATCTAGCGGCGCAGAGAATTTACCGAGATGCTTCCACGATACGCAAGCTGCTGTGCTGAGTAACGCATCGCTGCTGCAACCTGTCACAATATGTTGACAGACCTTCACAACGTGAACAGGAACCTGTTTATTTCATTGTTAATCCTCCTACAATCCAGCTCAAAGGGATGGCGTGTCCTGTTTGTTGTTCCCAACGCGCAGGTAAGGCCCCGGTTTGAGGATTTTGTGTAGATGGGTGTTATTCTTTTCCCCAGAGCTGTTCATGCTTCTGAACTCCAGGATCTGAGCTCCTTCTGAAACCCCATACAGGACAGGCACATGTTCCGACCCTACAGACCCCGATACCCATGACAGCTCCTCTTTAGCTGAAAATACCCAGAGGAGCCCTGGCTCCTGCCCCAGGAACAGCCACCGTGTTCGAAGGGACCCCAGGCTGAGAACAGACTGATGGGGGGAAACCTTTCAGTCCCACTCCCCGTTTGCAGCAAAGCTCCACTGGTTTTACTGAAAACTGTCAAGTTGCCTACAGTCAAATTAATAAACTCGTCATATGGCACACATTTTTCTTCATTTTCTTTTCAACTACTATGTTTTACAGTTAGCTTTTTTTAGTCTGACATTAGTGGGTGGCAGACATGTTACTGCATTACAGCTTTTTTTTTTTTGGCAATTTTATCTCAGATTAAACTTACCTAATCTGAATCACAAATACAAGTGTGTGTGTGTATGTATATATAAATTGAAATCTACTATTGCAGCATTTTAACATACAACATAGGGTTTTTTTTTTTTCGTAATGCAACCCACGCTAATAATAGGAACATCCTCCCCCCGCCCAAAATATAAAATACAGCTCTGATACCATTGTCATGTTCCTTTTCCTACTTAGGCTCTTACAGCCTGTGGATAGCACAGAGAGGGAACAGGACATATTTTTAGGACAAGCTCTATGAAAGATTTAACGGCAGAAAAGCGTATGACAACAGTCACTCAGAAGACTGCTGTCCCTGCACAAATCCTGCCAAAGGCCTCAGAGCAGGGCTGTAGGTAGCAAAGGAAAAAGAAGAGGCAGACACGAGAATAGAAAATAGACCCGAGAGGAAACAAAACCTGAAGTAAAAGATCAGCAACATGTTTAGCACATGTTTATTACACACTAGCATCTGCAATGCTACCCAGCGTTTTACATTACACATTCGTACGTGCGAACAGTTGCACAAGCACCAGTAACACTGCTCAGTGCCTTAGGTCTCTGCCCTTACAGTCTGCAGGACTTTCCCAAGAAAGTAGTTCCAACAATTTGCATACTTGGGGAGCCAGCAGAGAATTTCCTGCCTAGATTTTCCTTTTTCTCAGCTATTTTTATTAGTCTGATTGCTCCTTGCTGTAAAGAGCACAGCTCTTCTACCAGGAAGTATGTATGAAGCTCATGTTAGGTGTGCAAAGCCCTTGGCTCATCAGGAGTGTTATGCCTGGGATAACTAATTTCATAACTCAGCATTCCCGACAGGTGTCCAGTCTAGCCCTAAACATCTTAAAAAATTAACTACACTTGGCAGCTCCTTCCACTGCTTAGCTCTTCTGATAGCTAAAGCAGAATCAAACAATAAATTAAGCTCTGGAAAAGCCCCGTGGCAGTGAACAGAAATGACAGATTTCTACTCTGCTGTAGAATTTAATAAAAGGAATACGCTTTTTCTGTGGAATTCCAGAGGACACTAACAACATTGGAAAGCTGTCACTTTTCCTATCTCTTGTATTTTCAGTGTCATTTCTAAAGAAACCTGTTAATATGGATTTTCCCAATCATACGGGACTTCCTGAAGGAAAAAAAAAAGAAAAACAAAACAGAAAGGCCTTAAATTCAACAAATCTCTGCTGCATGCATTCAACTTGATTTTTTTATTCAGCTCCACTCCTGTTCAGCTTTTACCCTCATGCACACAGACCCCCTAACGTCACCGGGACGTGAGCACATGCCTGAGCACTTGGCACAACTGAAGGCTTTGTTTTTCTCTCTCATTTATTGTTGTTATCAGTGGTGTAAATTCTGCCACAGCTGTCAGGCCAGCCATCAGCGCCTGCCTGCTGGTGCTGAGCAGGAGCTGCCGTGCAGGCTGTACCTGCCTTCCTTGCTACAACGCTGCCATTAAAGAGATCTTTCCTTTAGAAACCTAGCTGCTTTTTGCTTTTTCTTTCCGCTAGTGGATTTCCAGCACAAGTAAGGCAGCATTCACAGGTTCTGAAGTGCAGCACTGTAGTATCAGTGCAGCATCCAAGGCTCTTGACTGCGCCGTGAGCAGTTCACTGATAGCAGATATATTCCTCATTTTGCCCTGCTCTAGAAAGTGATGACCATCAGCAGCATTCCTGGGGCCACGCACCAAGTTGCACAGGCAGGCTAATGCTTTTACACCTAAATCAGATGTGCTGCCAGGTGTAAATCAGATGTGCTGCACTTTTTGATTAAAGATTTTCACAGTGCTGCCAAATTTTCTCTTATCCAGCTATCTTGAACTCAGATTTTCAAATTAATTCCACAGAGGGCTTTGGCAAGAAATCTCTATTGCAAGCAAAAATAAACTAGCAAATTTAAAACACTTCACAGCTTTATTAGAGGCTATTCTTAACTTGGGTAACACCAGCATCTTTATTTAATTTCCCCACTACTCTTGTGAATGGCATTTTAAGAAGTAACAACTTCAGAATTAAGACGTTGCCCAGGAAGGTCTGATGAATTTCTTGTCCCCTTCCTGCATAAGCAAGGACTCTGCCATCCAAACCAATGCCATGACTCTTGCTGACATCAGCTTTTACCACCTCAGAGTTTGTGTCAGAACAGAAGAGCCCAGGGGAGCTGCACAACCCAGCCCATGCAATCACACCAGAAGAGCCCATAGCCCAACTCCCCTACAGGAGCTTTACACCCAAAAGCAGACAAAGTCCTAAACTCACTGAGTGTCTCTGGTGTCATTTGTAATTTGGGGTGTGCTGAACAAGACATTTAAGAAAATTAAGTTTCAGGAGAGCTGATCATTCTACCTTAATAGAAAAAAAAAAAAAAAAAAAAGGAGCCTGGTGCTGCCTCTGCACACCTGGGGTAAGAAACTGCTCCCAGATTCTTCTAAAAGCCTCCGAGATTTCAAATCCCCTCCTGACACCTGTGCAACTCCATTTGATGTCTACAAATTGTGCTTAGAGGACAACGTGCTCTGAGCACTGATGCAGCATGACCCCACCCACCTTCCAGAGCTGCAAATTAGGGAATTGCAGCGGTGCAATTAGCAATGGTAAAGGGAAAGATGAAGCAGCTCTGCTATCTGCCACTCCAGACTCTTTTGTAACAACACTTGCTGAGCAAGAGCCCAGCGGTAGGAATCCAAGCCTCCATTTTAGATCTCCTACCATGTGGCAGACCCTGAATATTCATTACCTATTAGAAGCTTTGAAAGTGTAAATTCATCCCACAATCAAGTGAACTGATTTATTCACACAGCTGAGTCACACTCGTTTGCAGTCTCTGACCTAAATCCATTAATGCAGCACCAAAATAAGTCATGCTTTTTATGTTAGCAGTATTAGCTGAACAAGGGTGAATATTTTAAAATTGTGTGTGCTATCTCTTTGAAGCGGGGGCTGACACACAGCTCGGCATGGTGCTGAGCCTGCCTTCCCTGCCGCTCCCACGAAGCAGCGTGGATTGCTCGTGTTATCTGCATGCAGTGACCCATTTAGTCCAGATTTCACAAAATCTTCCCGGGAATCACATCAGCTCTTTAACGAGAGTCTTCAGAGTGCCAAGCAGCAAGAAACTTCACCTAAAGGGAGTAATAACTCCCTCATTAATCACAGAAAGCACAACAGCCATTTCCAATAGTGGGGAGGAGTGCTGTGATGAGAACACAGCGTTTCTGGGTCTAGCACCTCCTGCATCTTCCCCGAGGGCTAACGCAGAATTTCCATGAGCTTTTGCCATACTCAGGAAGTAAAGCTGTGTTTTCAAAAATGACCCGAGCTTTTTGGAGCCACTAACTTTCAGTGGAAATAAAGAAGCATCAAATATAGCAACCAGTTTGGGGGGTTTAAGTTAAAAATGCAATCAATGAGAATTTAATCTTTTAATGGCTTCTCCCTTCCTTCCCATCTGATAGCCTGTGACATTGCCTGAGTTCATCACTGATAGCACAAATAAACCCACGAGCTCCTGCAGGAAGAATGAGTTTTTGAAAGGTTAGTTAAAGTTCAGTCCTGTGCTGAAATTGCCATCACAATCTAATTACTGCGTGCACTCAGCGCACACTTCAGGTCTTAAAATCAATTCCCCTTCCAGGCTGGCAGCTTACTGCTCAAAACCAGTCCTTGCACATGGGTGGTATTAAGAGGCACACAGGTATTCAAACAGGGTAAACACTGCCATCCTGTTCCACAGCTTTGTCCATTTCACCTGAATTCCCTTTGTATTCGTTCACTGCTGGTGGCAATCTACCCATTTATTTGCTTCTTGCTTCCTTGTTCCTCCTTCCACCCAATTCATTTAGTGAAACCACCGGCTGGCACTGATGATGGCACGCAGTCAGCGCTACTGACAGCAGTTCCCCCCCATTAAGCAGGCACAATGACTAACAGACTGGTTGCAAAAGAGGAAAGTTTCTGTCAGTAGCAAGGGTAACATAGAACACACAGAAGAAATTGAAACTAAAGCTGAAGTGGGATTTGGGTAATCGGAGAAATACCTCCTGTGACTGACACACCCACTGTGCAGTGAATGATGTGAGTTCCTAAAAATGCTGAGTGTTACACAATGGGGAAAGGAAAGAAAGGTACCAGGGTGCCAGCTGTACTAGGTCAGGTCACACAGACACCTTCAAAGGACGGCAAGAACTCCCTTCCGGAGTCTCACATCTTTAAATTTCCCCAAATCAAAGGACAATTCTGCATCTTTGCCTCTACAGAAGGTGTTCCAGAGGATGCTCAGCTTGGTGCCTCTGTGGGCTCAGGAACAGCCTCTGGTGAAGCTACCAGCACTTAATGCAAGTCTCCCTTCAGACATCCAGTACCATACAGAAGTCTGGAAGATTAACTTAGTTTTCGTATCTCATAGAACAACATAAAAGATAGAGGAAAAAACAACCAGACACAATGTTTCATGGCTATTAGCCATGGTAACCCTTCCTTCTGTGAAAAAAAAAAGGTATTTGAAATTCAGCTCTTCACACTTTGACTCCAAAACACAGATGCTAACCATTACTTGCTATAAAAGCAGAGCCCGCACTCCTACCCTTTTCATCCCGTGCTGTAAATCCAGAGAATCGCTGCCACAGAATAGAGCAACATCTAAAAAATGCAAGCAGTGGCAAGTACTGAATTAGAAGTGCCACCGAACAGAACACATTGCAAAAGAGCCACTGGCACTAATAAAGAGGGGGGGGGGGGGGGGGGGGGGAAAGCAGCAGCCAACTGCAATAAACCCAAAGGTAATCTATAGCCCCATTATCCCACCAACTCAGCTCACTCAAGCAGGCTTTTCACCCAAAATGTGTAAATCATTCGCGTTTACAACCACGTAGAGCTACTCCTCCAAAGCTCCATTCTCTTCCCAACAGGTGCTAATTTGCTACAACACAGCTAGAGCTAAGTGAGCACGATGGTTTAAGCTAAGAGCCCCCCACCACAAAGCACAAGCAATGACATGGCCACGGCTGAAGCTCTCCCTGAAGGAGGAATAAACTGGGACAATAATACAGGGAGGCCAGAGCATCAGGTGTTATTTCAGAGAGTCTCCAGCAATGCGAGGCACCCAGGCAGGGCTGGAGAGCTGTGGAACAGCAATGACTGCAGTCAGCTCATGGGGTGTCCCTCGAGGCACCCCTGATTCTCATGCCTTACACATCCCTGCTGCACTGTGCCCTCCCTCCTCCTCCCCACGCTACGAGGCAGAGGCAGGGAGCAGAAACGTGGCCGGTGTGTGTGCAGCGCTGGCCCAAAGGCAGGGCAGCTGCAGAGGACCTCCAGCCGCTGCCAGCTGCACCCAGCGGGGAGGCGCACAGTGTAGCGGCACCCAGAGCATGCCAGGAGCACAGGAGGGATGTTTCCATGTACCAGGCTTACAGCGCTTCTGGAAACGCACTGAGAACGCCGTCGGGAAAGTAAAGCTGTTGCTGAGAAAAGAAATGTCGTCCACAGTAGTTATACCACGTTTACATGAAAAATACAGCAAGAGGAATCCCTTGGGGCTACCTACACAACAAAAGCCATCTGCGTCTTGCACTTTTGGCAGAATCAATAGAGTTTGCAAATATTTTACCTTGTTCAATATGCAGAAATCCTCTGGATTACCCGTAGAAACAGCTGGCAAATTGGACATCAGGACAGTTGTGAAGTGGTAGATTACTGAGAATGATGGCAATGTGTCAGCCTGAAGCAGCACTGGCACTCAGGGATGTGCTCACCTCTACTGCCTCCAGCTGCACCACAGGTGGGTGCAATGGGGTTGGGAGAGGATAACAACACATCATGTAAGGTGGCAGCACTCCCACAAACCCCAACAGCAACAGAGCCTAACTTTGTTCCAGCAAATTACAAACCGTGCATCCCTGGGCTTTTTCCCAGCTGTAATTCCCTCTGAAGTTTGTCCTTTCAGAGGGCTATCATTTTGTCACTCATCAGTTATTTTTCTGGTTACATCTGCCTGTTATCTTAGCTGGAAGACTTGGTATTCTAACGCTTGACGTGCATAATTTATGACATATGCCACTTGCCACTGCCAGGAAGAGGCAAAAAGCAGACAGACTTTCACAAACACTCGTTTCCAACCACTGTCTGTTCAAACCAATTTCACCCTCCAACAAGAGGCACTGAACTGTCACACTGGGAGCAAGTATCACGGCACTTTCCTGTGAACGTTCCCAAATGGGCAGAAGAGCTTGCGTGTGGCAAAGGCCATGCAATTCCCAGGTGGAAACTGGGGGGAAAAACTGCAAGAGTTTCCTCAGTGGAACCTTCCATGGTGTTTAACTGCTCAGTGAGAAGAGCAAAGCTGACATTCTTAAAGCTCCTTTCAACATCTGTCCCAAGCCATACCTCAACTCTTTATTTTTAAGGGATCTTAAAGGGAACTGAAGTATTAAACACACAATTCACTCTTCACACCAGAGTCTAAAATTCATGAGTTTCACCAGCGCCTGACTGCAGCAAATGAAGTCAGACTTCATTTGCTCAACAGAGACCAAGGGAACGATCACTGCAACTACAAGCTGTGAAAAGCAACAGACAGAGGTACTCAAGAGCTAAAATCCTACATTCTCTGTACCATCCTGCTTTAAAGCTGTTCCAGCTTTCTGTACAAACTCATGATATTTTTTTCCTAAAGATTATATTCCTCTAGTCTCTTTCTGACAGCTTGGCATTATCCAAGGTTTTGCTTTTACCTATTGCTCTATTTTCCCCATAGCTCTGGATAACTGTGAGCTGAACATAAGTCAAATTAGGCTGAGGAGAGATGAACCGAATGGCTTATTTCCTCTCCCTCCTGCAGCTCACAGGCTCCCTGCACTTGCTCGATACAAAACTTGGTAAATAACTGATTTTTCAGCTTTTTGCCCAAGTAAAGGAAATCAAACACGTTTTATCAATTTCTTAGAAAAAAATGAAATAAAATTAATGTGTGTTGAACAAAATTTTATGATTTGGGGCATTTTCACTTTTTGTTTGTCAAATACCTCAATTTATTTTTGTCAGGAAAAAGCAAGCTTCAAATGAAAACAATCAAAATATGCTTAAAACAAAACAAAACAACAATAAAAAACAAAGTGAAATTAACTACATTGCTACTTTTTTAAGGCAAAAATCGTTTGCAAAACCCAAACCAGACTCAGGGTATGTATGGGACTTGCCAAAAGAGAAGAACTCACCAGCTTTGCTGAGACACTCCACACTGTTCCGTGTTGCTAAGATGCTAAGACACTGCAAACGAGCCAGCATTTTGTGTTTCCCCACACCGAATAAGCACATAATTAATTGCCCACATACTTCCTACCACAACAATTTTATGTTGTCATCAGACAAGACTGCCAGCAGGAGAGGACACGCAGGTTTGAAGCGAGCTGCCAGTCCTTACAGCATGTTGAGATACTCCCATTTGGAGGGGCTTAGTGCACAACGATTACCTGATGGAAAAAAGTCCTTGCAACATACAAGGGTCACATCCCCGATTTCAACGGGGTCAGGACTCCTTGGGTCACCCTGCCAAACCTACTCTCATCGAGGCTGCCTGTTGGCCCAGTAAGGACAGCGAAATCTGTCTTCCCACATCCCATTCCTTTCATTAGCAGCTCACCTCCCTCCGGAGCGTGCAGCTGCCCTTAGCCCTCTTTCTGAGCAGGCTCTATTGTGTTTTGACACAATGCCACACAAATCCAGCATGCGAGAGAATGCTGCAACAAAACGCTTCTAATGAGAGCCCTCCAGCTTTCCACTGCTCCCAAGAACTAAGAAAAGCTCAGAAAGGTAGCCCTAGTGCTATTACTGGAGGATTCTGTACTGCTTTGGGGTGACAGGACACACTGCTGCATTTCACCCTCTGCACTATTACCTACTGCGCCCCAACATTATGGGGTTTAACTGGGTGAAATATGTTCCACTGGTCATATAGTTGCTTGCTACAAAAACAGCAAAATCACCGATATTTGGGACAGTTTCTCAAATCTATTAATACCATGCAAACATATGGGCAAAGCTGTTTATATCTGCATATTTGTTTGAGCTTTTTAATCACAACAACAGCAGTGTCATTGGAAAAGAATATCCCATGTTCCAAAAGCCATCTGGATCTCATTGGGGGGTCTGGTTCATCACGAGGTGGTGGAACAACACCAGAATGGCTTCACGAGCCCACTGCAAATCTTCATGAAAAACCAGGCACCGAGAACACCCAGAACAACCTAAGCATCGGAAAAAAACACAAAGCATGCTGCCACTGCAAATTTCCAGCATGCGTACCAGAAATATGCTCCAGTGTGGAACGTCACAAAGCACTGCCACAAGCTGAAGATGTCCGAAAAGAAAAAGGTTCCTTGAAAGCTTCCATCCAAGGACTCCTTCCACTTCTATCAACACCAGAACAGACACTTCCAGTATCTACTTTCCCGATTTCAGGGAACCTAACAGAGAAAGCCTCTCCCATCTCTAAGCTTTCTGCTTCAAACAAACAAATAAGCAAACCCCAGCAACAAAAGATCTGAAACCGTAATGCTATACCCAAAGTAAACTGCTGAAGTGGCTTTAAAATCTAAAGAGTAGATTGTAATTTTTCCAGGTCTGTGCCCTGTGCATCAATCCTGTCTCTCGCAGTATTTTGACCCCACAGCTCACTCCTGTCACTCACTCTGGGGCAAAACATACTGTAAAACCGAACAGGACGCACAGCTTAGGAAGGAGCCCCGCTGGGTTTGGTTTTAACGGCACAGAAAATGTGAAAATAACATTCATAGTGGTACATAAACACTCACATTCTCTCCAAGTGAGGCCCTTTAATAACATAGTGAATACAAGGAACTTAGATGCATTACACAGCGCTTTGCTTACACTCATGCCACTGCTGTAAACCCCGTATGTTATAGCAGTAGTGTTCGTGTCTTGACATTTCCCGTTACCATTCATCAAATTCTTCACTCCCCACACTGAGCTAACTACACTCAGTGCACGGATGGGAATTCACTCAGCAGCTTAGGCAGGTATCTAGGTCTGAGATCACGGGCAGCCCACAGACTCATGTGTATTTTAAGATCTGGTAGAACTTCATTTCTAGCTCTTGAGCAGACACCGTGATTCAGTTTACTTCCATTACAAAACAGCAATCAGGGATTATAAAATGTTTGTGAATATTAGCATTGAAAGTAGATAAAATTAATATGAAATGATTTTGTAAACTACAAAGAGAATAATAAAACACATTTACTTAGCTAAACATTATGATGCAAATGATTTTCCCCACTATATTGCTATGCAGGTGTTGCTGTGGAGTATGAGTCACTTGTGCTAAAGTTCTGTATTGCAGATCATCCCCACAAATCCTACATGGCACTGTCCTGTTCCCCCCTAATATTTACCCTTCCTAGCAGCGATTTTGTCTAACTCACTTTTCAAAGCTTAATCACATTACAGGAAGAAAATCAGTACGTGCTAGAAATCTGAAATCCTCCCTAGGATTTGCAAGAGCAAATTTCTGGAGAACACACTGACATGTCACAGACAAAGAATATCAATTTTACAGCTTAACAGCATGGAGCAACTCAGGAATGGGGTTGGGGAGGTGGAAGGGGGAGAGAAAAAAAATAGCAAAAACCTAGTCTTGCTAGGCAGCTGAATATTTTAACTTCACCAGTTACATATGATGCCTTCAATACACTGTGCAAAGAATGCAGTACTGTCTTCTACACTTGATCTATACGCTAACTTTTTTCTTTACTTTTGCATTTAATAAGGCAACACTAAATCACTGTAGCTGTACTAAAAGCAAACACCGAGGTAGTCATAAAACAGTCATTTAAATAAGAGCATCAAGAATTGCTATTAAACTTGTTTGCCTTTCCTCAGGCTTTGTGAACTCACTATTTCAGATTGCTGACACGTATTGCAAAACACAGCAACAATCAATTCTTACCTGTGCACATCACCCCCCTCAGCTCTCACCTTTGAAAGGCAAACATATTACATAACAAATTAAACTCATGAGTGCACAGCAAACCTACAGCTTCTCTTCCCATAACAGTGCTTCAGAAAATGTTTGATTAACAGTAAGTACTAAGCTTGGTCTATGCCAGCTGTTTGAAAATACACGCTTAGTGCAAGGATATGCCAAAGGGCTATTTTAAACTTACTGCCGGCTAGTTTGCATGGAATCAGGAAGGCTACAGCAACAGAACAATCCATAATCCACGTACCCACTGCATCATTCCATAACTACGCATATTCCATGTCATTCTGAATGATTCGATGGTCTTTAAGGTCCCTTCCAACCCAAACCATTCTACGATTCAGGTCATCAGTATATACAATTTCAAGGAATATCACTTTTTAATACTACTGTATTTATTTCAATGTCTTGGTGCCAAAGTCTTTTTTCTCATTGATGGAGGTACGGCCAGAGCATGCTGCACATTACCAGGAACCTATGAACCAGCCTCTGTCATCATGCACACTGATGGAAACTTGCAGCGACTTCACTTATCTCTATGGCACAACTTTGAACTGCACCCCTACGGCTGGGAGAAGCCTGAAACTCCCCCAGTCCATTCAGAAAAATCCCAGGTTGTTATGTAGTGAAATTACAGCCCTGTCTTCACAGGAGAAGCCAGCCATGGAGCTGCTACCACAGAGGGGCTGTGCTTAGGGCACAACTCTGCCAGGTGTCCCTGGGGACACCTGAGAGCAAGTCAGAATGGAGCACGTCTGCCAGGACTGTCATTAAACTCAGCCAGCAGCCACAACTACTATCTGGGCACCATGCAAGGCTGATGCCTTTGGTTTCAGCTCAGGATGGTGATATTCATCACAAGAAAGCAACAACAAACAGCAACAAACATTTCCCTAGTCCAATGGTTTCTTTTGGCCAGAAAGTTTAATTTGTTCACATGAAACATTAATTTGTTTCCAGCTACTTCTGTTCTATACTACTAGAAAACCATTGATTTCAAGTAAATTACTGTCCAGTCACAAGAATAATTGATTTTGGCCTCCTGATTTTATTAGCTGCTCAAGTTCCCTCACAAGTTGAGGAGAGTCTGTCGACCTTACCATGACAAGGTTACTGCCTAAGCACCTGCACAGTTTGCACACCTCCCGAGGATGATTCCAACTCTAGAAGCAGTCAACACGTTTAGCATGCTTCACTTGTTGCTGAAAAATGAATGCAGAGTTTAAATAGAATCTGGCATAATGAAACATCAACTGGCACTACCCTGAAATACACATTCACACACTCCACTGCCAGAACTGGGGCTTGCTGAACACGTCACTCACAACGCTCCTAGACACTCAGCTGCTAGTACAACTCTCCTCCCAGTGAAAGGGAACCAGATGGCAAGCAACTCTTGGCATTTTTCAATGTTATGAGAAGTGTTTCTTCAACTAGTGAGCACCCGCCATTCAGTCAGGTCTCTTTGGAAACAGCCCTTCACATCTTTCTTCAGCTTCTTTCACAAACAGCCATTCAACAGGAAAGCAAGGCCCAAGCCTGTTATTTTTAAGCACTGAACCAAAATCTCTCAGTCTAGGAGTTTCTGTTGTTAGGAGAGATAAAGAAGCACTTCTGAAAGATGAATTTCATCTTGGGACCTGTTCCCTCTGAGTGCTCAGTTGATCATCAATGACCATGGAGGAAAATTAGTTGATATACCCTGGTTATACCCCAGAAGATGATTCTGCTGTTGGCTGTGCCAAATGAACACGGACTACTCATTTCTTCCTGCGGTTGAACCACATGCCGCGTAGGTCAAGGGTTTCCTTCTATTCTTTGTACGGGCTCAGCTGAAGCCTGGTGTTGCCACTGCAGCCTCCACTAGAAGCCAAGTCCTGGGCACATGAGAAGATCACGGCTCCGTGCTCCTCAGCAACAGCAGGAAAGAGAATCATGTTGGGTTGGTCCAGTGTTAAAAATGCAATGACGAAATGCTACAGCATAAAAGCAAACTTGCTAGAAGTGCTTCTGCTGCAGAAACACCTTACACGAGCAGCTGCTCCAAGACAATGGCTGCTCTGCTGCAGGCGGCTCTCAGTGACTGTAGGAAGATGAGGATTTCAGTGTGGGGGGGTGGGAGGGGGAAAGCAGAACAGTATGAGGAAAGTGTGATGGTGTGGTCTTAAAGAAAGGAAAAGCATCACACTATTAGAAGCGAAGGCTCAAAAGTTCAGTAAAATAGCAAGGAAGTTGATAAGAAATTTTAAAATTTATTATTCTGACTGTGCAGGTAAGGGCTGCTTTACTTGAACAGGAAGCTGCTGCCTTGTTGCAACATTTTGCCTTGGGGCAGTTTTCAGAGAGTTGTAGATCTTTCAGGAAAAATAAATTTCAGCATGTTGACTGCACACATGTCCAGAAGAAAAAAAAATTAAGAAAAAGGAAATGAAAAGAACAAGAAAAATCAGAAAAGGTCAAACACCCTACACAGTCCAAGCCCCACACGCCCTGGTTGGTATTAAGAATTTATAGACTCCAAACTTTGCACTGCTGTGGCTGCAGGAAGGTAGAGAAGAGGTGGAAACCTGCATGCATCAGGACAGCACAGCTGACAGCACAGATACCGTCTCATTTCATAAATATGACCCAGGGCTACCAGGGGTAAGAGTCACAATTATTTAGGCCACAAAATTACAAAACGGGATCCCCTCTGTGGCCAGATGAATTCAACAAATAGAAGCAGCAAATAACTTAGACATGAGGGCCAATCAATCTCTCACTGATGCCAACAGAAAGATTTCTTTTGAATGCAAAGGGAGCCATGGTGGATCAGGCCCAAGAAGCATAGCACGTTCGAATGTATAATTGGTTTTCAGTGACAATAAACACATTTTAGCGTGTTAAAGGAGAGTGCACGAGCAGTGTCTCTTCAGCTTAATTTCATGAGCTGCATTACCACACACAGCTTATTAGGTTCCTGCAGCTGCGGGGGTGAAAGTGCCATGTTATATGGGAGAACAGCTTCTCAGTGTCTCCAGACATCAGCTGCGATTCATCATACATAAAGTTCAGTTTTAACAAGGCTCAAAGACAGACCGGCTCACCTGCTCTAATCTTTCTGCAGTAAACGTGTACTTGGAAAATTGATTCTGTATTTCCCTAACAAGCCTCTTTCGGTGATTTACTAATCACAATTACTCAGCTGATACACGCTCCTTTGAAATCAAGGGACTGCCAGCCAACGACTACAATCAATGCAGAGAAGCAAAGGGGAACAAAGGGTTGTATCTCTGATAGATGCATAGTTAAGACTTCTGTGTCCCACTTTTGCACATACCGTGTTTGAACACAGCCAGCTACAACTGCACAAAATAAAAAGGATGCGTTGCTCCCCACTGGTAATTCCTCTAGTGCCTGCCCAGGAAGCCAGCCCCTCCTGCAGCCTTGATACCACGCTGACAACCAATACTTTTCTACTGCCTTCACTGTTGAGATTACCGGTTTTGTCGTCTTGTCTGTTCCATTTTATATTTTAAATATTTGCCAACTAATATACTCCGATTTACTCTAAGCTTGAGAGCACCACCTGAATGCTCCCTTACATCACACAGAACCTTCCATAACCTTATAGATTTCTAAGACCAAAAAGGATTGTTATGATCATCAAAGCCATTCTGCCACAAAACAGCCTGTGGAATCAAACTAATCTTCCTCTGTGCTGCAAGAGAAAACCACCAATTTACCTCCAAATAAATGCAGCATGCAAGAAGCAATCCTGATGCAATGCATTTGGCAATACCATTTAGAAATACTTCTATTAGCTTATATAAAATTATACAACTTACCAAGAGACAAATAAAACTTGAAATCAATAAAGCTCTCTACTTTTATGCATTTCACCTCCTCATTTTGCTGGTTAAAACAAAAAACTCTAGTTTCTCATTAAGAAAACGTTTAACAGATCTGTGACTACCTACAAGCAATGAGCCTCCTGCTCTTCTGATTTCATTCACAAGCTGTGTTTCATTACCAGCAGTAAGCCAAAAATGAGTAATTTGCTCTGACAATTAATGTGAATTCACTGCAGTTTTGCTGCCCCTTTGGCGTCCCTTCCCAAACTCCTTTTTTAGAGGCTCCTTGCGTTAATTTGTTTTATTATCCTTTAAAAGGCCAGCTGAGAGCAGCCGAGCCTTTTCCCAATCCCAGCTCCACTCCCCAGCCCCAAACCTGCCGGGGGCGCGTTGTGAAGCATCAGTTAAGCGCAATAGCCCAAGAGGTCTGAGAGGGAAAGCGTTTCTTGCTTGGTTAGTTTGATCAGAGCTGCAACCCTTTACTGAATCACCTAAGGGAATTGTTTAATATCAAACACACGTCATTACCCCCCAGATACGGGTCCGAACCCCGCTCTCACGGATTTACAGGGTCCTGCTGTCGTTAGGGCTCCGCTGAGCCCCTTGGAGCTGCTTGGGGCTGGCGGTGGGATACCGGAGGGCTGGGTGGATCACCTGGGGGCTCCGCTCGGTGCCTCAGGGCTGCTCCTGGGGGCTCTGCTCTGCTCCTGGGCCGCTCCTCGTGTGGCTCCCCCGCGCCCCACTGATGCCCCCGCCGCTGCAGGCGGCCTGCGGGCCTGGCACCGCCCGGAGCTGCGGCTCGCTCCCTGCTCGTTCCCCGCTCAGGACCGTGCTCAGCCGGCACGGAGCAGCCCACAGCTCGCAAACACCTCCCCGAAAGGCTCCGCAGCCCCGCCGGGACGGCCCTGAGGCGGGGTTGGGGGGGAAACATCAAGGCCGGGCGACTCCGGGACCCCCTGAGGGAGCCGGGACTCCGGCCTGCCCTGAGGGACGGGGGCTCCGGGACCCTCCGGGGGGAGGCTGCGGGACCCTCCTGAGGGACGGGGGGAGCCCGGGACGCCCCAAGGGGCTCCAAAAGGGTCGGGGCAGGTCCGAGCCGCCCTGAGGGAAGGCGGGGAGCTGAGGGGGGGCCGGCGGGGCAGAGCGCGGTGGGAGCAGCAGGTGAACGGGGCCGGGCCGGGCGAAATCCTGGCACCCCCCATCCCCATCCTCCTCCTCCTTCTCCTCACCTCCTCCCCTTGTCCGAACTGCAGCCCCAGGGCCACGAAGTGCTCCACCCGGATGAAGCCGTCCGCATCCTCGTCGCACACGTCGAAAACCTCCTTGAGCTTCCGCAGGAACGGCAGCAGGCTCGGCGGCTCCATCGCGGGCATCACCTCAGCCGGAGGCCGGCGGCGGCGGCTACACCGGCGGCGGCAGCAGCAGCCATGATCGCCCTCCCCCGCAGCCGGTGCGGGAGGGACCGCGGGCAGGGGCCGGGGGAGGGCTGGAGGAGAGCCGGGGGAGGGCGAGAGCCGCGGGCGGAGGGAAGGAGGGAGCGAGGGAAGGAGAACAAAGGGGCGGCGCGGCGAGGCGAGGGCGGCGGCGGCTGGCGAGGGGCGGCGGGGCCGCCAGGGGGCGCCGCTGGGAGGGAGCGGCGGGGGCGCGCGGCGCCCTGAGGGGACGGGGGAAAAGGGAGGGAAACGGGAGGGGAGCGCGGGAAGGGCTGAGGGGGCTGAGCGCGGGGTCCTCCAGGCCTGGCGACCCCTCGGTTTCTCTCCCGGTTGCCACAGACTCGGTCCTTCCCTTCCATCCCCAGAGTCCCAAATAAAACTGCCCTCGCTCCTGAGAAAATTCCCGGCCACCTGCTGTGGGGAGGCCCGGGCTAAAGGCAGAAAAGCGGAGTGTGAAGAGTTGGAGGGTGGTAAAGGACAAGGAGGGCAAGGGGAGCCGCTGTGCTCGGGCTGGCTGAAGCACTTCTCCCCGCCTTTGGCTTAGGGCATCAGCTCAGCTGACGAGACGTGACTGGGAAGGAAGAGATGCCCCTGCCTTTGCAGGGTTCTTCATAAAAGCCTTCTGCAACTGCTGTGCTGGGTTTTAGTTTGATCTTTCTGCTCTGTCCTTTTTTCTCAGTTTTTGGACCACTTTTTAAGCCCACAGCCATGAGCTGCCAGTGAGAAGACCAGTCCAGGTTCTGGTTCCTGCAGTGTGCCTCAGACCAGGAAGGTCAGGGAGGATGGCTCGTGGAGGATGTGACAATGACTGTACCTGGCTCAGGTACATACTGCCTCTGCCAGGACATCTTTCCCTCTGTGCTTACTAAGGACAAGTGACTGTCCATCACCAAGTGACATTCTGCAGGTGATGGATAAAGCTATCCATCCAAAATGGCCATGGAAGTGCAGCAGGTTTTGAGCTGAGGCAGTGTCCACTTGGCTTCTTTCAGTAGGAGAGGTTCTTATACCCCTCAAGAACCCTGAAAATCCCATAATTAAAGCAAGCTAGTGAAATTCATCTCTTTTTGTGGTATCACTAGGAGCGTTCTCCTCAGGAAGTTTTCTTTCTTTGAGCATATATCCCTCATCTCTGCTATGTGCAAATTCAGCGTTCAGGAAGAGGCTGACTTGACAGCTCTGTAGGCTTAAGTCAGCTGTCAATCAACAGCACAGTGATAGCACACACTGAACAGGCAGCACAGCTCCACATATAACCAGCCTCTGATTTGGTTCCAGAGCCCCTACCACCCTCCTTTAGTTTTACAATAAATACATAAGACTTATCCAGTTCCCTTACTGATGTACAAGAAGGTCTTTCCAGACCAGAAAAAAAACTCAAAGTGCAGAGATCAGATAAGATTCTTGAGAAGCAAAGAATTCATGAAGAGATGTGAAGATGCACGCAATCTGAAAGAGAAAAGGGAAGCAAAACGTTTGATCAGCAAACTTCTCTGAAGCTGTCTACATAGAGCAGGACTCTTAGATGTTGGGACATATAGCTTTTATCTCAGCATAGGTGAATCACCTTCAGGTTACATAGGAATTGAGTTAAGCACACCCCTCAGGGGCACCTGTTTGGAGTATTCAAAAATCTATGAGCTGGTACCCTTCACAGCTGTGGAAAGCATGCTTTTAGGGTATCAGCTACTGTTAGTCTAACTGCTCTGAAGTGAAGTTCAGCACTTTCAAAGCTTCAGTGCACGCCTGTGTCGTTGTCCCACACTGTTTGCTCAGATTTTCTCAGTGTCTCCTTGCACCATCTGACTTGGTTCTTTGTCTGCAGGTGGGCACTTGTACAGTCCCAGACAGGGAAGTGGAGTAGCACAATATTATGGAAAAAAAAGCCAAACAAACAACATAGTAGACATCCATATTTGCCATGCTCAGATGAGTCTGTCTTATGAAATCCAGTTAATTCCTACTGTCTTTATCTTCTGATGAGGGAAAAAATAACTTGTTCCAGACATGCAAGTACGTGACAATGTAGATTTAGACCAAATCTGTCAGTATTAAAGTATGTGTTATTCTAGTATTAATTTCTAAGAAAAAGGAGGAACACGAGGGGGGAAGCTCCAGGTATAGGCAGTAGATACTATAGTTTGGGAAGTTAGTACAGAAGTCTGAGAACTGCCACACAGTTTGAATGACAGACAGAACTGAAATCAAGCTGATATGAGAGCTAAAGAGACAGCTAAATATTCTGAGCAAAGATCTGACAGCTGGGAAATGATCTGATGGTACTGAATACAGAACTACGATGTGAGATCCTGTCAATAAAGGCCCAGGATCTGAAAGCTGGGGGTGCCTCAAGCATGCTAAATTTGGGACACTGAGCTAAACATGTGCCACACACACTTGATGGACAACTGCACTGGCAAGGGACATGGAAGAGGTCAATTTTTACTGCCAGTGGATGTAGCTGGCATTACTCCTTACTGATCTCTGCTTTTCCAGATCTCAGTAGAATACACATGCTCGTACCACTAGGCTATTTTTCCTTAATGGTATATCAAAATAGCTGTTTAATCAGAGATGTTTGACAGCTTCTTCATTTGAGTTTTATACTATGCAGAGTAAGTATCTTATATGTTGTGAATCTGATCTTCTAAACTTGCAATAAGACTAGTGGTGGTGCTACCATCTTTGCCTGTTAAGAATGAAGAGTTCAGGAGGAAACATTTCATTGAATACCACAGGCCACGGATGCCATTCGCAAGATTTCTTTACAGTCAGCTGCTCATCCATCAATGTCACTTCCATTTATTTGGTGAATTGTAATCTGGTGTCAGAAACAGCATGTAAGGACTGCATTACCCAGGACTGATGACCTTATCTACAGTTCTGGTTGCATTCCAGCAAACAGGAGCGACATCTGGAGACCTAGCCTCTCAGAACAGTTTCATAGTACAAATTCTCTCCGTATTATATATAACATCACTCAACTAAATATTGACTTATTTGACTTGCTGTATTTTGACTCAAATGCTGTTTTCCATCAACAACTGTAGCTTTGATTAGCAATATAACAGATGTGCTCTTCTAAGTAAAATGACAAAATACTACAAAATTTGTAGAACTTTCAACTAGCAAGGATCTTTGAAAAATTCTAGTTCCTAAAGGCTCTCACCATGTAAAAGTTTACTTAATGGTTTGTTTTTATATAGTGTGAACGGTATTGCTTGATTTCAACAGTACTCTTACCAGATCATGAATTGGGCATATGCGTAACTCTCTGCTAGATGAACCTAGCTAGACGTCTGACTGCAGTCACCTAAGCAAACACAGCAATGCCTTCTTTGTTTCTTCTTAACATACATACTACCTTCAGAGACATTGATGAAAAAGTTTCCAAATTAGGCAGGGAATACACCAAATTAGAAAAGAAGAACATGCTTAAATACAAATGACAATGTAAAATGGTATGTTCTGGCTAAAGCAGGCTAATCTAGCTGCTGGTTGTAACTACAAAACCTCACTGTAAATGGGGGCTGTACCCACAAAGACCAAAATATCTGTTCTATTGAAGCTACTACAAAAGTTAATCTTCTGTACTGGCTCACATACAACCATTTCCACTATGAATTCATAGGATCAAACACACATTTCCAAGTGCTAATCAGGTTCTCCCAGGGATGGCACCAACATGTTCCCATGGTATTTGAAGGGCTGCGTACTCCACCAAGTGGTCAGCCATTTCACTGCACTTTTGTCACCAGCCAAGAGAATCGTTTTGCTGGCCACTTCATACAGGGGAACAAGGTGAGTTTAGTACCAAAAATTGTATGGAAAACAGATGACTAAATAGTGTGGGATGAAGTGAGCTATTTTCCTTTTCTAGTAAGTCCTACAATCCTCCAAATGCCTTGGGACCAAGTGTTTCAGTACCAAGTGGTACATTCCAGGAGCCTCCATGCCTTCTTTTAGGGAGAGGAGAGCACCCATCAGCTTTTCTCTGAAGAGCTCTAAGCAGTTGGGAAGGCTTATGTTTGCCTCAGATTACAACATGTGATGGCATCTGGCAGCCTCCTGGAAGCATTAAGGGTGCTAGAAAGCATCTGGCAGCTACCAGGCCTCTAGGTCATTTCTGTCCTGTTCTTCAGGTAGAGATCTCCAGTCTTGACAGGAGATCCTGAGTACAACAAAACATTTAAGATACCTAATTGTTCTGTAGACCTGAGAACTTGTGAGGGGACCAGCAATGGGTCTGGATAAGAAGACAACCATGTAAAAAGGTAACCTAGTGTAGTAGCTACAGTCATTTCCAACTCCTACCCCAAAAAGCCCTGCCAAGAGACACACAAACATTCCTCTCTGGCTCTAGCAACCAAACAACACACCTCAGACTCTTGAAGGGAAAGACCATTGTCTTACATAAGTGACCTCTAAATGTCTGCACACACCCTCAATTTATTAAAATAAAGACTGCTATTTTGCAAATCATCTAGCAGCTGCTCTTGCCTGAGGGCACACCAACCAGTATATTTTCCTTAGGCTCACTCGCCCACAGCACACAATATGTGAACTGTTCGGTAAGTTGATCCTTACTGCTTTAAATATACTTTTTAAAGTTTTGTTTACTTTGCTCTGAGATGGACTACACAACATCTGAATAGGTATGCTCCATCTGTGATTTTATTCTAGCTGACTACAAGGAGTGCAATTCCTGTATTTTGCTGCATTTAGCAGCAAGATCTGGGACAGAGTAGTAAAATTAGAACATGCTATACCATGCTAACGCCAAACAGTGATTACTTGTTGCATCTCAAAACAGATTGTGTGAGCTGAGTCCAAGTCAGCTGACTAATAGGAGCTAAAGGACAGAACAAAAATATTTATGCATGAGAATGTAGGTGCAGCATAATTACTGCTGTGACCATCGACAGATCAAATTGGCTGGAGGGTTAATGGTGATCAGCATAGTCTGACTGTGCCAATGACAGTATGTCCTATGACATTCTATGCCCAAGGGAGAGGAATAAGATTAGACCTATTGCACTTACTAAAAATGTGTTTTAAAAAGGTCTGGATTTGCATTGTTAAAGTTCTTGTGAACACAGTTCAAGCAGACAACAAGAAGGAGAGCAATTATTAGGTGCCAATAGTCCAGCTGCTGGACGACTGCACATGTTTACATAGCATTATGCCTCAGTCCTTGCTAAGCCAATGCTATCAGACTTTTCATGACAGTTTCAGTTGCTGGAGTAACTGGCAGGTTGCTATTTATTTAGGATTCTGACAGCTGGAACAAGCTGTTGTGCCTCCTAGCAGACACTGATAAAGAACAGTCACTTTGTGTTCTTTAGCAGAAGTCAAATATGTCTGATCAAGTCTCTCCTTGACAGTATATTGTGTAAAAAATATTGTTTCACAAGACAAAAGGTCTCTGCAAGACTTAAAAAAAAAAAGCTATCTAGAAAATGCAGTGAAGATGTTGGTTCTAGTTTGTATAGCCTTCTTTTAAAAACTATTACCTTTCAGAATTATTGTTCTAGTGACATTCTGCTTTTCATTCTCCAGCCTGTGCTCAAAAGCTTGTAAGAGACTTCAGTTCGTTAGGACTCTTCTGTGCGAGATGGTATTAATAAGGCTTGAATTGAATTCCAGCAGAAATTTTTACTGGATGTGCTTTAGATGTTAAAGCCAAGGAAAAAAACTTGAGTCATTAAAAGAGAATGAAAACAACACATGGCCAGATGAAAGAGGTCAAATCCTCCTCTGGAGGGGGGTGGTGGAAGCCTGAGGAATTTTGGATCCTAACTCAGGCGTCTCATCTCACTGAGATGACGGACTGTAGACCCTATTGTGCTGGTCTTCTATCCTGGCCAACTTCGTGTCTTCGGCTTCTAATCCAGCCAGGTGGCTCAAGCAGAGGCCTGAGGAAAAAGGAAGGAACATTCCACAGCCTCATGAAAAACGCTTGCTTTCTGAAAGGAACAAACAACTAATCCATCAAGATGCAAATCAGTTTTAGTCTTGGTCTGTGAACAGACAAGAGAACATTCGGAGTAAGGCAGCTTTTTTACAAAAGCACAAAATCCTTCCAAGACAAAGGCAAAGGCTTATTGCTAGTTGTTTATGACAGAGGAGTTCCTTCTGGAAGAGTCATTACAAACAGCATTGAGGCAGCAAATCATATCTTTCTAATTCAAAAGAAACAACTCATTCAAGGAGAAATATGCCTTTTCATAAATGCTTTCACACATCATCAAGATCAGAGAAGCTGTGTGTCCAAGTACCAGTTGTTCCTGCCGTGGCTTATTTGTTCTGGACTCACATTCTGCAGTAACACAGCGCTCAGCAGGAGGCCATACCAGCTGGCCTCTCCTTCCCTAGTACATCTGTTGGGTCACCATCCTGACCATTTTCAGGGCCATCTCTCCTTGATCAGACGGTACCTAGTATGGAGATGAGAGCACATGGTCAGCAGCTGCTGTAAAGAAGCAGGGAACGACAATACATGCATGCTCAGTTGCCTTGCAGGTATCGGTGCATCCTACCCCAATAGGTCTGTTATTTACCATGTGCCCAGCCTTAAGAATCCAGAAGAAAGCAAAGTTCTTATAGGCTTTGTGGAAAGCAGCTGTATCCGTGGATTCTGGAGACACATAAAGTGCCTTCCACCTCTGTTGGCTGAACTGGTCCAAACAGGGCCATTTCAGTTTCCGGATCCATGCCTCCTGGCCTGTTAAGAGATATGAGATTTAACAGAACGTTTCCATGTGCTCAGATTCTAAAAACAATTTTGCTCTGCCTAGAGGAATGACCAAGGCTGCAAACAATCCAGGACAAGCAGAAACAAACCAATGGAGAGGGAAGGGAAAAAGCAAACAGTGAAAATGTATGTGCAATGGAGTTATGGTGATTTTTTATAGTTGCCTGTAGGAAATCTTCCAGCTTCAAGGTACCAGCCCACTGCTGGACTCCCTCCCAGTCCAGCTGTGGTCCCAGCAACAGCTGGATTTTTTCATAAGGCTTTATTTCTATGCTCAACACTAGCAATAGGCAGGTTTGGGTAGCCAAGTGGCACATGCACCTCTTACAGGCTCTGCAGCCCTAATTCTGACATGTTTTGCTCAAACACCTTGAATGTCCTGCAATGGAGGAGAATCAACCCCTCTTGGAAATCCAAAGAGACACTTGCCACATGGGTTACTGCTTCTTTGTTTGCTACAGTCACTCAGCAAGAAGAGCCTAAGAAAGACTCTTTTCAGATCCCTGCTAAAGAAGGCGGAAGTCAAGGCAGCAAAAAGACCAACTCCAGGACACCAAGGGGGGAAAGGTTTATCTTTAGCCTACCTCTGAGCTACTGGAAGAATTTACACATGAACTGAAGCTAAATTTTAGCTCAAAATATGATAAAATGGAGCACCACTAACTGCTAATCTGTTTTGACAGCCTAAATACTCTGTTTTCTGACATATTGATTGCCATGTTGTTCATGAAGGGCACGTGAATATCTAAGTGGGCAAAGAAACAAAGAATAAAGCCATTTGCAACACAAAAAGATGTTTATGCAGACTGTAGCTGCAGATTATCTGCATCAATAGAAAAGGCGAATGGAAGAGAGCATGGGCAGCACAAGGCGTTCCAGCAACACTTGGCCTGGCTCCCGCACTGCCACTTCATCAAGTCTGCATCTTGCAAGCAGCAAGGGACAAAGCCCTGCCAAAATGTGCAGGTGTCTACAAATGTTACTGAGCAGCAGGTGCAACCATGCTTCAACTGCACCCTCACGGACTAATTACCAACACCCTCACTGCATCTGATCTGGCACCATGCTCTCTGCTGCAGGCTGCTCAGTGAAGGCTGACCTGTGTTCTGCATCAATCTGTAGCAGGATATGGCCTTTGCCCCACAGGACAGGATTTTCAAGGCAGAGCAGGAGAGGAGAGGACAATCTCCAAATATTTATTAATTTATTCTCATTCTTCATTTATGAAAAACTGTACTTATATACACACACCTACCCAGAATAATTCAGTGGGTTATTAGCTACCTGCTTATGGGCTTCATTGAAACAAGAAAGTACTGATGTTGCATATCCATTTCCCAACACTATAATTATAATGGAAGTAGGGAAATTGCCTCTCTCACAGGGGTGTAAGCAAAACATAAGAGCTGCTCATTTATGACTGAAGTATTTAAGCACTGCAAGTTACATAGGAGGTTTTCAGAAGACATCCAGGTACAAGTGTTACTCGTGATGACATTTCCTACTCATAACCTGTTCTGTTCCCGACCTCAGTCACAAAGTCCCTTACTTACCCATGGTGTCAACGATGAGATCCAGCTGCCCGTTATAGACTGTAACATTGACATTGGCTGCTAAAAGCTGATCAACAATGTCAACAACAGGCTTCATGAAGTCCTCAGCCATGTTCTCGAAGACGTTTGTGGACTGACCTGGTTAGAAACAGAAAGGAGACAAATTTTAACTGATGAATGATGGCATCCCCAAGCTGGGACAGAAACAACTGGCCAGAGGTCTCAAAACACAGTTCATAGCTACATAAAATCCAGCTCTAGCACAAAGTATCAGCCTATGATTTATCAGTCTGAGGAACTAACGAGAACCAGAAAGCAGCCACACTCCCACTGGAGCTAATACAGCACTGTTGTTTCTAGCTCCTATTACACAAATACAGGGTGCTGGCATCAGTTCTTTTTGCTTTTCCTTTGTTTTTTTCCTCTCTCCTCCACACCATGCAGCAGTTCATGATACCATCCTTCTGGCAAAGAAAAACTGACAGAAATTCTTTCAGCAAGGCTGTGACGACAAATATCAGATGCTGAGATGTGGGAGATCATCTTCCACTCATGAACTCATCTGCTTGGCTAAAACAGATATAAGCAGCAGAACCAGAACCATGTCTGCTATCACTGATTTGCCCATTACATTTTCATTCGTGAGAGTAAGTCTGCTTCTTAGGATGAAGGACAATGAAAATTTAATGTGACTGCTAACTACCATAAAATTTCCTCCTTTGGACTTTAATACAGTGGAAGGCAATAATATATTCATTAGATCCACACTAGAAGATAGGAAAGTACCTCCCCATTTCACACAGTCAGGAATAATTTTTAGCTTCTTTCTGATGGGTCCATTCATCAATTCATTTAGGCTGTTCTTATGCATATTTTTGACATGGCGTTGGTAAAGTCTAACTGGAAAAGAGAAAAAAATGCTTTGAGTAGTTGCACATTTAAGACAGCCATCCTGCACAGATAAGAATTTTCAGTGTTACAGTCACAGCCATCAAACTCTTCTAGTGAAAACATAACACCATGAAGAACAATTTGTTTACTTTTACTAGAACCCCCTGAAGTCAACCCTTATTTAGGTCATGGGATAAAACGGGAAGAGCCCAACCATCCATTTCTGCTTTTAGCTAACACACTACTTCTTCAGTTTCTGTTTTAGCCACTTGGCACAGTTTCTTCTCCTCAGCAGACCAGTTATTTTAGAGTTGTAATGCTTTACTCTAGGGAGTTGACTGTGCTGTTCACCTTCC
The DNA here is from genome assembly GCF_964035555.1 of Netta rufina. Taxonomy (NCBI): domain Eukaryota; kingdom Metazoa; phylum Chordata; class Aves; order Anseriformes; family Anatidae; genus Netta; species Netta rufina. The sequence goes on along the minus strand of NC_140143.1, from coordinate 5,881,351 downwards.
CAGCTGAAGCCAAGAGAGAAAGAGCTTGAAAGAAATTCAGTACATGTGCTTGTTTTCACACAGATGCATAAGCACCACGAAGCCAGAGAGTCTAATCAGAATATTTACATGAATGGGACGTTTTTGTATCCTAGCTTGAAGACAAATGAAAGGCATTAACAGGAAGTAACTTAGAGGTCATAAAACTTGTGTCGCAATTACGCTACTTCCTTGGAGTAATCTGTGCAGAATGTGTAGGTGGAGGTGTAATCTATAGCGGGGTTACTCCACATTCCTATTCATCCCTATCTATGCAAGAGCTATCAAGTTCTGCTCAGGAGAATATCCTTTGGATCTGACGGTCCCATTTTAAGGATGTGCTAAACTGATGCTGTTCCCACTATCGGAGTTGATGGTAGGTGAATGCAACCAGAGCCTCAGAAGTTCAAGTACTTAAATCCAACTTACTGAGATGAAGATTTTCTTGTTCATTTGTGTTCATTTCTGGAACTTCCTTAGTCATGATGTTATAAAAGTTCACATTGTCTGTGTTCTGAAAACACAAGATAGTTTTTGTAACAGTGTTACTGAAACATTTCTCAGATCTGAGGAACAGAATTCCTTCTGAAAAGAAGAGGTAAGGCCTAAATAAAGGACCCCGTGACCTACCATTTGTCTACATATCAGGAAATTATTTATGGAAAAACTTTGGCTCTACATTTGCTTTGAGAATGGTAAAGAGTTTTCTCAAGTCTCTGTTCACATGTGGTTTGTGCCAGAGATGCTACTTCTCTAAAAAAGGTGTGAAGCTACAGAAAGCCCTACAGCCTGCAAATGACTGCAGATTCTCACAACTCATTACAGAGATAGTTACAAGTGATACTTTCAAATGCCCTGTTCTGCTAGATCTAGTCTAGCCCAATGCCGAGCTCTTGCTCGACATCCTCCCACCCTAAAACCCTTCAATATCCCAAATGCCTCCTTAAGACAGTGGTGATAGGTATTCATCATCCCTCTTTTGGAACTGCTGACATCTAGACAAGTCTGAGAATCATTAAATGACAGCTCCGATACAGACAGTAGACTGACTATGTCCAAAGAGTGATCAGTGTGATCACCGTTGCTATTAGCAAAGTTACTCAAGATTCTTGAAGCTCCCCTTTATTTAATTGTCAAATCTTAAAAGTTATGAGGCTCAGGTTAGGAATGAGCTCGCAACAGCCACCCTACTGGAACTGAAATGCCTGCACCCTTACAGTGATCAGAGCCAGAACGGAAAGACAAACATGTTTGAAGAGAAAGGCGAAATGGGAACCACAAGTTTCTAACAAGAAGTAAGAAGTGAAACCAACTGTGTGCAAAGCACTGAGAAAGAAAGAGGGGGGTGGGACGCAGCTCAAGATTAGTCTTTCAGTTTGAGGAAGCTGTAATTTTACTTGCACTAAAACTACAAATACAAGAAAAGATTGAAATTTTGGAGCAACCCTTTAACAGGAAAAATTAGAACAAAATTTTACCTAGTTTTTAAATTTGAACTTGTTAAGTACTAAGATGCATTTACCCACAGTAACAGAATATAATTTGATGTTCCTTTCCATCTTATGCTCCTATTGTACTTTTTTAAATAGAAGATTTAAACTTAACTTGAAATGTGTGCCTTCCTGGATGTAGTTTTCAACAGTCAAAACAAAGCTTTCAAGGAGACATAGCCTGTTCAAGTTGAACGTAGGTTCTATAGAAGTCAGTGGGACTAGTGGCATGCTAAAAATTAGGCATCTACTTAAATGATGTGGTGGGTTGAAACCTTTGTGCAATACTGCAAGCCCATGAGGATTGCTCCTCCCACTGCCTCTTATAATCACACAGCAGCGCACAGCAAACAAACAGCTCTTTTACAGCAGCAGTATCATAAAACACATACTGGTGGAAGTGACTGGTCAGGGTTTGGAGGATGCACACCAAGCCAGTGCTCATAGAAAAGAAAACCTGGCATTGGGTGCTCCCCCAAGCACCAGCTATTTGTTAATGCTGTTAATATCTTGTTAATTCGTTAATATCTTACCTCTTCAATGACACCTTCAGCCTTGCTCCAGAGCTCAGTGGCCAGGCCATATTGATTTTTATTTATGGCATCCATTATTTCTTTAGCAACAGCAGTCACCTCTGCTAGACCATGATCATCAAGGAGAGACTAGAAGAGAAATGCAGTAGGACAGCTTTAATTATAATTCCACATTCAGTTCTCATTAACAGTCTCCATGCATGAGAGATTTTATACCAATTAAGAGCCAACCTTAAAATCAACCTCCATTTATACTATATGGTAGTACAAGTTCTCAGAAGACCAAGAGCTTAAGGTACTTACGGTGCTATAAAGATAGGGCCCCCAAGACAGCACCGAATCTAAAGAAACAGAACAGATTGCAAACATCTACATTTTTGCCATATGATTTCCTTTACTTTTCCTTTATTGTAGCAGAAATGGTCATGACAAAAACCACACAGAGATACGTTACTCAGTGAAGAATTACTGTCTGCTCACTTTAGTCTGAAGCTTACATGCCATGGAGCAGTTTCTTTACAAATCTCAAGAACCACTAAGACTAATTCAATGCCATAAACATAAATTGGTGAAATTTATATAAAGCAACAGACATGTCCTTACCAAAGCATTCTCACCCCAGCACTGCAGCACATTGCTACAGCATGGGGAGAGAACGGACAAAGTCTAAGCATAGTCTAAACTAATCTATTTGAAAATATTTCAGGGAAAAAATAGTTATAGAACAAATCTTTTTTCTAACAGGATAATTTATAAGGTTTCAAGGAACAGATGATCCTTCTAAGACAGGCAGGAGTTGGCTTGATACTGTCCCATGTCACAAAGAATCTGTGGAGCCTACCCTTGCAAATCTTACTGAAGACCAAGAATCCTTTTCTTTTTTTGGCCTTCACCAGACACCCTATCTTCTCCAGGTCAGCAAGCACATCAGTTCCCTAGCACAAGGTCTCCTTGTGAAAACAGTGAGAAAACTTCAGTTGCAACTTTGTGGATCATCTAGTGGCCACATTTTATGTGCAGTACTCTTATCAAAACACCACAGACACAGTAGAGATTTGTAAGGACATTTCACCACCACCTCAATAAAAATGCAAGTGTGCTCCTCATTGACTTTGCTCTCAGACTGTTCATGACTTAGATATATTCTAAAGATACATTCAATCAGCTCGCAATACTAAAGTATTTATTTTTGGTGATTTGATTTACCAGACTCACTAAAGTCCCTTAAGGCAGGGCTGGCATTTTTGACTGTAGATACCCATGAAACGATTTTAAACGTACCCAAAGGAGAAATCCATGAGTCTCCAAGAGCAGTCCCAACAAAATTGCACTTTATACTTCCTTTTTGAACAGCCTTGGTGAGAAGAGGAAAAATAAAAACAAGCCTTCTTTTAGTAAGAAATTCACAACTCTAGAACCAGTTTTCCTTATGTGAAAAACAAAAATGGGTTATTGGCCTGACTTAGGCAAGAGGCACAGCGTATTCCAGGAAATACTAGTATTGTAGAATATCACATTTTAAAGTGAAAAGTGAACTACATCCCAACTACTTACCTCATGAAGCGCTAAGGCAATGCCAGCAGCCATTTTACCTCCGTAAGATTCAGAAAATATGTAGAATGGGATGGTCTGGAGAGAAAAACCACACAATGAAGCCATTAGACAGAGGGCAGAACATATCCCCAACCCTCTTCCGCCATCCCACAGAACCCAGGAGCTTGCTTGTCACTTCTCACTATCCAACACTGGAGATTTTTGATTCTAAGTTGCAGATAAGATTTCCATAACATACTGGTGTAATTACCAGGAGTTTTGAAGTGGGCACTTCAGTATTTTGGAACTAGGAACAGTCATGTTCCTACATGCTTCTCAGGTCACCATAGAAAACACCACACCCTTTTGATTACCTAGCTGGTGCCTAAGACAGAAATTCAAGATACCAGTTATAAATTGTGAAGAATCAGAGGCAGTGCTTACATCTGCAGTGCCTCGCCCCACCGCTGCATGCTGCCTAGTAGCAGACACCTCCTGTTCACCAATTCCTTTTGAGAACTATTTAACAATCAAATAAAAATAGGATTCTAATCAATAATTCAAATCACTTACCTGGAATTCTGTTCTATGTGTGAAAAAGTCTCTGAGAAAGACCATCATATCAGAGACTACTGTGGTAAGGTTTTTGGCAAACAAGCTGCAGTCATCCACATAACTGAATCCAGTGCCAACAGGATTATCCACAAACAAGATACTGGCTGCCTGCAACTGTAAAAGCGGAAAGCAAGTTTCTGTGAAATCTCAGTTCAGCTAACAGTCTAGCAGAGCACTACTACTGTAAACTATGGTTTTGATGCACAGAAGTCTAACAGTCACCATATCCCTGACCCTGAAAGAACCTGCCAAAAAATTAGGTACAAGTCCAACACAGGAAATGGTACAGGTAGGACTTGTCTGTCAGATGTCAAATATGCTATTGAATAGTGCCAAGTTGTATAGTTACAAGTGTTTACGTAAAAATCAATAGATCAGCACAGAGATAGCCAGCACGGCTCAAAGCAGTACAGCTCATACAAGAGAGGTACAACATGAAGTCTTTCCATTTCCTAATCTGTAACAGGAAAGGCGCCCAAAAATCCCAGTCATTCAAGGGCAGATCATCCATGTGATCTAGGGATCTCCAGAGTAGTTAAGGCTATTGGTTGTCTCACAGCACAAATATGTTCTGTTGAATAAACCTTCATAGGCAGCTATAATTATATTACAGCTGGTTTCCCATGAAGGTGATACTGGGCTTGTAATTACAATCCCTTGGTTATACGTTGCCAGCCACCCAGAAAAGCCTTCATGAGTGCATGCAATGAAGCAAGGATTAGAAATAACATCCTCCTAGAATTTCCCTGCTCTCCGTTTCCTCAGACATGTGCAACTCACAGATTCACGGAAGCCCAGCCATATTCCACCAAATCAAATTAAGAGGCTACTTCTTCAGATCTTAACAAGGCTACTCATATAAGCCATTTTTATTAACCACATCATTTTAAGATGAAGTATCATAGTTCTATTTAAATGAAAATTATTCTGTGTGTGCTTTTGCCTAACAATCTTTTGCCTACACAAGCAACAAACATTTTTCAATCAATTATTAGGAGCTGAACTCTCCACTATACCCAGGTTGTATTTCTTGGTTTCATTTCTTTGTCTAACGGACCAATCTCTTCAAAGTTCCCAAATCCGCAGCCTGAAGCTCCTGGACCTCCCTAAGGGGAAACAGCAAATGACAAGTAAATTAGAAGGCAGCATGGTAGAGACATGAAAGACAGGAGAACAAAAGCAACCCCCTAAGCACAACCTATCACGTGTTTAAAGAAGTGGCCTTTGCCCTACATGTTAACTTGCAAAGAAGGCTCTCTTCCTCATTGTCTTTTCATTATGCGTACACAAGCTATTTCTGAACGGAGAAGCAGTCATCCAGTTGTGAAAGCATCTAATGAGTTGCATGATATGAGTGCTGTTTGAAAACCTTTCCCCTTAATCCCCTAATATCTAATGCAAAAAAATAGGTAAAAACAGACGTTTGCAAGTGATTATTTTTTTCTCAGCATGTACAGCACATGCATTTCACTCTGAAAAAATAACATGAAAAGGGAAAGGACCAAATCAAGCGATTATATTCAACATTAATTTCTGAAATGTAATACTGGAAGTGAATGTGGAGCACACACCACTGACTTTTATGAGTTGTGATTGAATGGGACCAATCTCTAAAACAATCAGTCTCTCTGACTTGTTTCCTTACAGCAGTTATCCTACATCTCTGATTGTTTTGTCTACTCTCCCTCTGAACGTCAGTTAGGCTGTAAACTCCTCAGGAAAGTTGCTGTGACGCCTCTAAGTACTTGTCACGTCTGGCACAAAAAGCACTACTGTTATTTGAAAGATAAGAACAGCTGCTATTTCTGCAGTTTAACTCTATGAGTAGTTGAGGGCATCACACAACTGTGGAATGACACTTTAATTATTTCTTGCTAACCTGAACGCTTCCTTCACAACATGAAGCATTAGAATCAGACAGCTTTGAACACTACTTCTGTCCAGCTGTAAAGTACTTACCACACTGAACCAGGCGCAGATGGAAAAAGTTCTTGACTAAGTGCCTTTACCAAGCCTTACCTGAAGCCACATTATGAGAGGTAGCTCCGTGAAGTTCTTGGTTGGGTTGTTTGCGTAGTAGAGCCACCAGAACATGTGGGCTTTACTTCGGACTTGCACATATCCCCACAGCTCTTTGGGCTCTTGGGGTTGCTTCAGCACCACACCTTGGGGGTAAGAAAAACAAACACTGAATAAAACAACCAAACAAACAGCTAAGTCCAAAAGGTTCAGCTGCGGGCTTTCTCCCACATTTGTTCCACAACGTTACATTTCAATCTCGGGTGTGATAATTAGAGGTGCTTCAATTAAAGAAATTACTGTAAGAATCATACTTACACGCCCGTGGCTGATTTACCATCAGTGAATGCGGTTAGGCGTGCAATTAGGCGCTCGCTTCCCAGCGCCTGACAGCGCAGCTGCTGCGGGCACAGCACCGGGCAGCCGCTGGGACAGGATTTTCACAGAGACACCGAGGGGCTGCGGTGGGCAGGGGGCTCCAGAGGCCCACCCGGCCCAGCCCCTGCCCAGCAGGGTCACCCAGAGCACAGGGTGGCACCCAGGCGGGTTTGGGTATCTCCACACGCGGCCACCCCACAGCCTCTCTGTGCAGCCCGTTCCAGCGCCCCCTCACCCGAACCCTTTCGAGTTCTCCCTCCCCCGGCTCCCTTCACACCCGTCATCCCTCGTCCCGCCACTGGCCACCACCGAATAGACTTTGTCCCCGTCCTCTTTCCAAGGTCCCTCAGGTGTTTGCAGAGCTTGATGCGATCCCCCCCCAGCCTCCTCCCTGAGCTGAGCGGCCCCAGCCGGGTGTCCCGTCACAGGACCGAGCCCCCCCCCAAACCCCCCATCCCGTACCTGCCGCCAGCGCCGCCAGCCCCAGCCCCAGCACGACCCCTGCCCGCTGCGGCGCCATCCTCCCGCCGCTGTCACGCGGGCAGCTCCCGCACCGCCCCTCCGCCCTCCTCTCCCCTCCTCTTCCTCCTCCTCCTCCTCCCGCCGCAACATGGCGGCGCCCGGCGGCTGCGGCCCGCTCCGCCTGCGGCTGCTGTTCGACCACCCTCCGCCGTGCAGCCCGGGCTGCGCGCTGTGCTGGCTGCTGCTGGAGCCCGGCCAGGCGCGGCTCGTCACCGACCTGCTCAGCATCATCCGCCACAGGTTCGGCTTCAGCCGCCGGGCCCGCCTCAGCCTCTTCTTGGACGGGGCGCTGCTGCCGCCCACCGAGAGCGCCCGCCTGGTGCGGGACAACGACGCGCTGAGGTACGGTCGGGGGTGGGGGGGGGGCACGGAGCCTGATCGGGGGGGCCCTGAGGGCCCTATCGGGGTCCCCCCAAAAGTTCTGCAGGGTTTATGCCGGTACCGGGCTGGGCATCCCCGCCCCAAAGGCCTGCAGGGTGCCGCCTGACCCTGGTGCGTGTCTGTCTGCTTTTTGGCAGAGTGAAGCTGGAAGGGGTACTCGCGGACAGCGATGATGAAGAGGTGGATGATGAGTTCTCCTACACGCCAAACAAAAGCAAAAAAAGGCACAAACGAAAGCAGAAAGAGGAGGAATTGTCTAGGAGTGAAGATGACAGGCGTAAAAAGGAAAAGAAGAAGAAACGAAGCCCCGAGTATTCCTCTTGTAGAGAAGAGGCCTCTCTAGATATTTTGGACTCTCAAAAGAAACACAAGAAACGAAAAAGAATGGAAGAAGTTAGTGGGAGTAGACTCACAGAAGGTAAGGAAGAGAGCCCTACTGACCGATCTAAAAAGCTTAAGAAAGCAGAGAGGGAGAAACAGTTGGCAACAAAAACAAAGGATGGAAAGCACACAAAGGTCGCTGCAGCAAAGGCGGCTTTAGAACGGAAAAATGACAGCTTTTCTTTAAATTCTGGTAAAAATAACACCAAAAAATTGACAACAGAGACCAGGAAAAAGAGGGTGGGAACTTCAGATTCCTCCAGCACGTCATCTGACAGCGACAGCAGTGAATTAAATATAAAGCAAAATAAATCTTCCCATAAATCTACAGTGGCAACACTTCCCAGAGACAAATCCCAAGCTGCTACAAACTCTGAGGTGAAAACTGCTGTTTCTAATAAAGTGACTGTAAAATCTAAAGCTGAAAATTCCACTAAGACTGCAGTTAGTAAGACTGTTAAAAAATCCCAGTCCTCTAGTGAGGATTCTGACTCAAGTACAGAGGATGAGAAAGTGGCACCAGCACAAGACAATACCACAAAGGAAAAGTCATTGCCTAACAATGTAGCAGCTGTAAAAGCCGGTTCCAGTAGTGCTCCCAAAGCAAAGACTTCCTCTTCAGAATCTGACAGTTCAGATTCAGAAACACTTGTTATTAAAAAACCCACAGCAAATGCTGGAATGAGTAATTCCATAGTAAGAAACAGTACTAAACTGTTGCCAGCCAGTATTCAAGGACCGGTCGCCAGCCCAGGTCGTGGAAGGGGGCGTGGAACAGGAGAGGATAACTTCTGGAGAGGACCTAGGGGCCGTGGGTTTCGTGGGATGATGAGGGGCCGAGGTCGTGGGAGAGGAGAAAACCCTGGCTTCTTCTATAACTACAGCAGTGAAGGCCAGAAACAGAGGCAGATAAATGAAGCTGTGACAAATACTTCTTTTCTTGTCCAGGTGAGTGATTTATGCAGTCATTGGTCACCTTTCTCTTGCAGATCTAACTGTACAAAAAATGTATAGGGTGAGAGTAGTTCAGAAAAGCAGAAATAAATAAGTAGGAGAAAGGTTGATGGGTTGTAACTTAGCGATGGATCTTAACTTAGCAAGTCTGATGTTTACAGTACTTCCATGTATCAGCCTGAAGGAGTGTTTATGAAACAATACTTAAGAGACTGTATTTTCTATCTCAAAGCACTCATACACGTACCTTACTATTCTCAGAGCTCTTACGTTCCTACATCACAAACATTGTCTTCCGTTTTTATAAAAACAGTAATCAAATCAATGGGTTTATTGTTTGTTTCACAGAATGCCGTGGAAGTCCCCAAGAGAGACTATAGTGTATTACCTCTTCTAGCTGCCCCACCACAAGTGGGAGAAAGAATTGCTTTTAAGGTAAAGAACTTTGAAATGCTGACTGTTACTGGGCTAAAATTGCTTCACTTGGGCCGCTCTAAATTTTGCATGATATGATAAAAATGGTGTAGTCCTGACAACCAAAAGCTTGCACTTTAGGATATGATCTTGCATTGTTCAGGGACTGGTACTGTAAAAGTATAAGGATTAAGAATCCATAAATTAATTTTAAACTTTTTTTTTCTTCCAAAACTTTTTTTTTTAAAGTTCAACAAGTGGTTCAGAGTGTAAAACTGCTTCCAAATGTTTGTAGGCTCTGAAAGCATTCATTCCTCTTGCTGTCCTTCTAACCTAATAGTTTCCCATACTATAGAAAATATTACAGGTTCTGTTCTAAAAATTCCTTTCTGACTTAGATTTTTACAATGGTTTTGAGCATACAAATAGGGCTAGGTAATTCTGTCCTGAAGCTAGATAGGGCTACGAGGGAGGAGTTTGAGTGTTTGCACAGTGCTTGAATCACCTGTATCACCAGGCTTTTCCATTCTCTGGCAGCGCCAGCCTCCCATCTCCCCAGATAACAGAGCATTGCCTGTACTGCTGTAATAAAACTCATATTCAAAGATATGAAAGTTTTCTTGAGCTGGCATGTGCTGGCTATCTGTTGCAGATCATGGGATCGAGATGAGCTGTGCTCGCCAGTGGCATAAAGGCAAAATCTTGGCTCTTGTTAAAATCCTTCACAAAAAGAATAAACAAATCCTTTTTTAAGATTCCACATTGTGGTTGGACTTGGTAATCTTAGGTCTCTTCCGACCTAAAAGATAATATTATTCAGTATCTTAAATGCATTTCTTAAGACTTGCCACATTTATACAGCACAAAGAAGTGTCTCTGCGGTTGTTTCAATGTGAATTTCCATGTACAGCTGTACAAAGACTCCCTTACATGGCACCCAATCAGGTCACGAATAACTGAGCTTTCAGGCTTTATCTTCTCAAAGTTTCTCTCTATCCTGAGGATGGTTTCAAGGTTTATGTTTAAATATAAGAATGACATAAAGAAGCATTACCCCTCTCCTATGTGCAAGGAAAGTCAGTGTTAAAATTAGATGTTATTAAAAAAAAAAAAATCCCTCTGTTATTATTTCTCTCTGCGGTGTTTCTAAAATATTATTGCAAAGCTTACAATAAATAACAAATAATTACACTTCACCGCAAAATAAAAAAAGTAAAGAAAAATGAAATCACTGGAGCTGAGGAGACTGGATCCTTCTCCTTGATCTCATTTCACAGCCTGACCTAAACAGAAATCCTTCAGAGCAGTGAGTCCTGAAAGGCTGCCTGGGACTCTGATAGGTGTCAGGGTCTAGGAGTAGGAGACTTGGTTCTTGCACTTCCCTCTTGCTGAAGAAGCCAAGTCTGGATATAGGTGGCATCTTAAAGGATCATAAGTTGTAACTTATTTGTGTTTCTTTCAACAGCGCTTGGAACTAACTGAAAATTACAGTCCTGAAATTTCAGACTATAAGGTATTGTTTTTCCTTCTCCCTAAACCCCCCAACTCACTGAAAAAAAATATTATAGGTGAGGTAAGACTTAAATATTTTGATGTTCTATAGTATTTTTCTTCTTACCTGGTTGAGTCTGCAGATGATTCCTTTTGCAGAAGTAAAAATTAAAACCTAAAACGCAAAGCTAGCTGAAAACTAGGTGAAGCTGTTAAAAAAAAAAAAAAAAAAAAAAAGAATTATTAATGATCATTAGTATTTTAGAGATGACAGAAAAGCAGACCTTCAAGTACAAAAACGTAGCTGTATTCAAGTATACTGCTCTTTGAAGTCAAGGTAAATTCTTGATATTGGTGTATGTAAAATTCAGTACCTACTTGAAATAACTTGGTTTCTTGGAAAGTACTGATTTAAACTACAAGGATAGTGACAGTATTATGACTGTATTGATACTTGTAACTGCAGATTGCTAAATGTTAATACCTTACAGATTTTGTATGTAGAGATAGAAGTATGTCTGTTAAATTTTTCTAATTGTGATCAAGTATCAGAATGGTTGTAATATGGAATGGTTATCCAGTGCTGAGATGTGTTATATCAGATTCTTTTCTTGTTGACTTATACAGGAGGGGAAAATAATCAGTTGGAATGCTGATAAAAAACAGATCGAGCTTGAGATCCTATCGTCTTCAACAAGCCAACGTATGTACCCTGGGACACTGCATGTGCATCACCTGAAAAATAACTAATCTCGGGCACATTTCCCGCTCCATGAGCATTTCCAATTTCCTCCTGTTCTTTCTCAACCTTCCTGCCCCCTCCAAACTGCCTCTCCAAAAAGTCTATTTAAATCGAGAAGTTCTGATGCTTGCTAGTCTTAAAGAGCATGCTCTTATATGCTTGCAAAATGAAATTTCTCCAGTCAGTAACTCATTTCCATTGCTGTTTCATTTCCTGAAAAATTAAAAAGATTATGTAGAATTCCAGAGAACATTTTAGGTCCTAATATTGTTATTTGTGAAGTCAGTGAAGTCACTGTCTCCACTGGATGTGAAACAGAGCCTATACAATGACAAAGTGCACTTCAGAGACCCAGAAATATATATGTGTATGCTGCAGTTGAGATTTATACCACCATTAATGAATCATTATCATATGAGCATTTTTCTCAAATGTAGGCAGCGTATTGTTGACAAACATTTTTCATGCATAGTTTTACTAGATAATTACTTTAATTTTGTTGTGTAGAGTTCAGTTCTCCTTCAGAGTTTTGTTAGTTACAAACATTGCTGATATGATATATGTTTAAAACTCAAAAATAGGCTAAAGAGGGTTCATATGAAGTGGATTAATAATGTGAGGCGTGGGTACTGTGTTGTGGAAAAGCGTAACATAAATACAGAGTAATGTCACAGCTCAAGTGGTTCCTTGAACCTCTGGAGCCTCAATTATTGCAGCAGTTTAGACTAATAATTTAAAATTAACAAAACAAACCAAAACAAACAAACCAAAACTGCACAGCTGTGCTTGACTAGCTTTGCAAACATGATGAAAATGTTAACCTTTTGCATCTTGTTCATGTAACTAAGAAGCTTTTTTTTTTTTTTTTTTTTAAAGCTGCTAAAGAGCCAGGGAAATTTGATCTGGTTTACCAGTCTGCAGATGGAGCTGAGCTGATAGAGTACGCTGTTCCTCATGATACAAAGGTATGTGCATATCTTGTTCGCACTTCCTGCTTTATGACACTGTTCTTCTCAGTGGGATTCCTCTTATTATAATGCATCTGATTGAAAGCAAAAATAATTGATCCTTTCTAGCAAGAATCACAGAATGTGTATGATTACAAGATAAGAACTTCATGCGTGTGTTTTCAATTAACTAGATTCAAAACCAGTCATCAGACAGTGTAACCATTTAGTTTTGGCTAACAAACAATATCACAACTAGATAGAGCATCAGTTCTTAAAAGGCTATTCCTTTGAGGTAGCCTGCCTGATGCACAAGTAAGGAAGACTGAGATTCACTAAGATCACCAAATCACAGGAAGAATCTATGATCTGTGATCAGTAGTGCTGCTGTTCAAGTCCAGACAAAGTATAATGTAGAACAAAACTGCATCTGCCTGTATACTTCGTACATGCTAACTCTTGTTTGTATTTTGCTTTCAGATAACTGAAAGTTGGGATGCGCTGATAGAACCAAGACTGATTGTTGAGACTCGAGTTAATGGATCAGGCATTGAAAACGGAGCAATCTAAGATGTGAATACATGTAAATAATCGTATGGACTTGTTTTGTGAAATACTGCCTTTGAATTCTGAGGGCAGCAGATGCACTGGTGAATATTTTTAATAAATGGTTTTGAAATGAAATTGATGCCAAAAGAAAACACTTTTTCTTAGGATATGTTTTTTATGTAATGCAAGAATGCTTTGTTTATTATAGGAAGTCTTTAATATAGATTTGATTTTTTTTAAATAGAATCTTAGCCACACTTTTCATATCTCACAACTGTGAGCTGTAAAACTGGAACAGTTTGATCAAAAATACAAAATATGACCTTGTACTGTCAGTAGCTCCATTTAAATGTCTTGTTTTGTCTAGAGCAGTATAACTGCCATACAATGGCAGCATGCTGTAAGGATAATTAAAGACCATCATTTAAAAGTCAAATAGTATTGATACACATGACTCTTCCTGTACGGCTGCAGAGCACGATACAAATGCCATGGCTTTGCAGTTGTGTACAGGGTTCACTTGAATGCGTCAAGAAAAATGTACAGACTTTAAGCTTCTGTAATTTTGAAAGGCAGATAAATACTATTTGTAACTGAGAATTTTGTCTGGAACCAGTGGAGTATTTCAGAAATCCTAGACAAAAATGTGTCCCTGTGTGTTAATCTGTGTACACTCTGAAAACCTTTTTCAGCAAACCCTTTTGCCGTTTCAGTGCTGAAGTGTCTGTACTTACTTTTTTGTTTCCTTTCTAATCATAGAACAGGTCATCATATGGTAGTGGTGCACTTACTGACATCTCTGCTAAATACCAGTGTTGAGTTAGAACCTTGTGCCCCTAAGGTATTGTACTTGCATCTTGGCAAATCTTAAAATTTAAGACTCTCCAACTCAGATAGTTGACTCTTAAGCAGAAGACATTTAGAAAAGACAGACCTGGGTACAACAAACACCTGAAAAGCTGCATGTCATGGTTTAGCTAGTATATATTCTGACTAATGCATGACTACATCAAAATATTGCACACCTTTGTGTTATTCCTATTAAAATGTCTCCGCTGTGAAGAAATGCTTTTATCAGTAAAATTAATTTGTGTTGCAGCTCTCTTTAGTTGCTGTTGTTTTATGTTAAAAATCTGATTCTAAATGTGGATATACTTGCAAACTGGACAAAGAGAACACTTCTGATACTAGTGCAATCACGTGGAGACAGGATTAATTGAAAGATTACTTTTTAAGGAAATTGTTAATTTTGAATTCTTATAAAACTGCAAATATTACATGCAAGTATTTCACAGCCTGTTAGAGCAGTACTTGCCTCTTGTTCCATTGCCTACCGTGTATTTTGGCTATAAAGTAAAGATACAGCATCCTGTGAGAAACAGATCATGATTGAAAACAAATATACCCCAGAGAAAGGATGTTTTGAAGATAAAATCTTGAGTTTTATTTAACCATTGTTACCAAGTTAGCACAAAACTCCTGTTCCAATGCACAATTTAAATCAAGTAAATGCAATCTGATAGAGATGGCTTACTGCCCTTCCTGCCACACCAATGCATTTGTTCTTGACAGAACTAGGCACTACTTTCCTCATACCAGGCAAGCTGGAGCTGGGCTGGGTCGCTAAATGGGCAGGAAATGCAGAATAAGGTAGATGTGCACGTGAACCATAGAGGGAGATGGCGCTACTCTGAATAAACCTATTTTGTTTTCTTTCTGTCACCTTGCAAGCCCCATTGCTGAGGCAGCCCTGGCTATCTGTCACAGCAGCTCCTTGCCACCTTCCTTCATGAAACTTAGAATTATAGGTTTGTTAAGAAAAAATATCTGTTCATGTTTTTTTTTTTTTATAAACTCCAACCTCATGACTAAAAATGTGTAAGTTTGACCTAGCAGGCTACAGTCACAATGTGCAACCTGCTGTAGGCCTACAGACATAATAAACTTTTGCAGCGAGAAGCTGGCAAACAGAAGGTGTTGAACAGATTTTAAGAGACCCAGAAGTTTGCTGCTGTGACTACAGACCTGCCAAAAATACAGTGTGTCAGTTCTTCAGGAATTTGGAGATACTTATAATTTTGATGGGGAAATTGTACCTACCTAAGCCAGTTCAAATATTAAATCCAAAGAAGTCCCAAAGTATCAGAGTGCCTATCTTGATGTTTGCTCAGTCATGTATACGGATGAATAATTTCTTCTGCTGTTCTTCTAACTTCCTGCTTCAAGCCTGAGTGGCATTTTAAATACACAATATCTGGGCAAAGGGTTAGATTTAAATCAGAACCACGTGAAGAAATCCTTGAGTAATTATGAGGAGGCAAACAGCTTCAATAGCTATTTAAATAGTAAAGTTCTTCAATTATCTTTAAACTTGTTTTTGGTCAACAGGAGTGGTTGGGTTCACTCAACAGAGTATCAAGATCTGGTTGATGATGGGGAAATTTAAATTGCTCATCTGAGCTCTAAACATCCCGTGTTCTGCTCCAGAAGCAAAGTTAGAATTGTGAGAGTATATATTTAGTTACCCTTTATATTTGCATACCTTTGCGTTAATAGATGTCAGATGAATGTTGCAGAAGTCAGCGAGGGTGCCAAGCCCTTGAAAGATGGTGATGGCTTAATGCAAACGAGGCCAGGAAGAAGTGCTTTTTTTTCACCTAATGAAAAATAAGAAATGTAAATATCAACAGGTGCTTTTTGGTAAGGCCCACCGCAACGCACCACTGTAACAATGTTCTTTTGCAGTCATTGTCAGTGACCAGCTCTCAGATATCTCCAGGCGTTTGTGTCCCCTCAGGCTCATCACAAAGTCCTGAGCTGCAAATCCCTGCGGAGCTGGAGGGAGCTGGAGGTAACGGTGCAGCCGCGCCACATTTCCTACAAACTTATCCACCCTCAAGCAAATTACATACCTGGTCCCTGAGCTCCTCTGTCACAGCCAGGTTATGCTGTTATTACAGAGCACTTAATCAAATTTCCATACTGTATCTCCTGACTAACTTCCTTCTGTTAGTTTGAGGAAGAAGCAAAGCGTGGAGGGAAAAAAAAAAAAAAAAAAAAAAAAGAGAGAGAGAGAGGAAATGCATTGAGGTGGTTTCTGCGAGCACACAGCCCTAAGTTGGGTGCATTAACGGGAGCTGCTTCGCCCGTGCTCGGTGTGTAAAACCAGACGGGGCCCTGCTGGGAGCCCCCCGCTGTGTGCCCGCCCCGTACCGGGGGGGTCCCGGAGCCGCTGCCCCCGCTCGCTGCGGCCGGGGGCCGGTCCCGGAGCCGCCGCACCTCCCAGCGAGGCGGGGCCCGGCCACGTCGTTTGCCGGAAAACCTCGGTCCCGAGTTTCGTTTCTGGGCAGCCGAGGAGCGGCGGCGGTGGCTGCGGGTGGCACTGTCGGGACGATGGCGGCGCTGACCCGAGCCGTGTCCGAGCCGAACCTGGCGGCGCTGGAGGAGGATCTGACCTGCTCCATCTGCCTCTCCCTCTTCGACAGCCCCGTGACGGTGCCGTGCGGCCACAACTTCTGCGCCTCCTGCCTGGACCGCACCTGGGCCGAGCTGGAGGCCGGCTTCAGCTGCCCTCAGTGCCGGACCACCTTCCCGGGGCGGCCGCAGCTCCGCAAGAACACGGTGCTGTGCCGGGTGGTGGAGCAGCTGCAGGGCTGCACCGCGGCCGAGGAGCAGCAGAGGCAAGAGGATGAGGATGAGGAAGATGAGGCGGTGGCGGAGGAAGCGGCGTCCCCCGTGTACTGCGACAGCTGCCTGCAGGCTCATGCGGCGCAGACGTGTCTGACCTGCATGGCCTCCTTCTGCGCCGAGCACCTGCGGCCGCACCACGACAGCCCGGCCTTCCGCGACCACCAGCTCTGCCCGCCCGTGCATGACCTGCAGCAGCGCAAGTGCTCGCAGCACAACAAGCTCTTCGAGTTCTTCTGCAAGCAGCATGGCATCTGCATCTGCTCCCTCTGCCTCCTCAGCCACAAGCTGTGTAACGCCAGCCCCCTGCAGCAGGCTAAGGCTGAAGCTGAGGTGAGCGGGGCAGGGGCAGGGGCAGGGTGGCTTGGCTCGGTCCAGGCTGCAAGCCTCCTGCCTGTCTGTCCTTCTGAGGTCTGTCCTCCTGTGTGAGCCTGAGCTCTTCGGAGGCTCTACACACCTCACCCTGCCCTCACCGAGGCGAGGAGAGGGGTCTCCAGGCTGGCGTCGGGGGGTTGGGTGGCCCAGCCTTAAGCCGTGCTGGCTGGTGAGGCTCCTGGTGGGGCTTGGCAGGGAGCCGCTGGCTTACTGAGAGCCTGTAGGCACCGCTCGCTGCTGCTATGTTCTTAGAAAGCGAAGAGCTATAGAAGTAGCCTAGAGCAATCTCAAGCACGTGCTAAGGAAGAGCCAGGAGCAGGTTCTCCAGGGAGCAGCAGGGAAGGAAACCTGGCTTCGAATTGTATAACACAGCTAAAAATCAGAGGGTAGTTGAGGAAAACACTGAAAAGTTAAGTGAGACTCAGTGAGCACCGGTATGGCTTAACTGAAGACAGCTTCCCTGACTTTGCTTAGCAGCATTTTAAACTAAAAGAATAACTGACCAATAAAATTATTGGAGTGAGAGGTGAAGAGCAGTGTTTACCTAGTAAACCTAGTTTTAACTAATGCTCAAAGTCCAGCCTAAGAGATTAAGTAAAGTTTATTTTAAGCACGGGGAACAGCTTTGCTGATGAACAGCCCTTATCAAGAGAGTGACTCAACAATGTCCATCCTGCTGCTGGGAAAGGCGGAGCCGCAGGGAGGGTTCTGGCTTCACAAACCAGGCATGTGCAGGAGAGCATTTTTACATTCCATAAGGTTTAAGGAGCAGTGAGTTTTAAATCAGTAGTACTAAATGCTTACAGTGGTTATGCAGAAGTTTCCATAAATACAGTAACTTCTTTTTCTAAAATCTTATCTGATCTCCTCTACTACAGACAGCACTGAAGAAGAAACTGACAGAGCTGCATAATCACAGTGAAAAAGCTACTCGAGCGATGAACTCTGTGAAAACGAGCCAAACCCAAACTGCTGTAAGTGGGAAACTTCCTGTTCTAAACACTGTCCAGTCGCTTGGTGTATGCTGGCTGCTGAGCATTGTTGATGCTCGTACTCTTGTGACAACAGCTGTAGTATCGAGATTGCATTGCCAGGAGAAGATCTTATTGGGAAGGAACAAAAAAGAGATGTTTTGGCAGAGCCAGGCAGCTCCATGGCAGATGGGAGTAAATGCAGCCACCTTACAAGGGCTTTATTCTTGCATGTGCTGATGTACCCAAGCAGTAACTGGGCTCGAACCCATCCGTTCCTGTGCACCAGAAAGAGTGCATCTGTGTAGCCTAAGCTGAAGCATGAGTGGGCAGTAATAGCTGCCCCCTTGCTGAAATGTGGAATGGCTCTTTCCCATAATTTAACACAGCCTGTCTTTGCTCATACCGAACGATTGGGGTTGTCATGTGCTGGCTGCTGGATCAGGTACATCTCACCTGTACTGTCCTTTCTGGACTGGGTGGTGGGGACCAAGAAACTGCAAAACTGCCAGAGTAGCCCTTCTGTGCTCCTCCAGAACACCTCTTGGAGGATGGGGAATAACTCTGTATTAACTGAAGATGCCACAAAGCACATCGCTGACACAGGAACAACTCCAGCCGTACAAGTGGGTGTGTGGTGTCAAAGCTGGCGAAGGCCTGATACAGTTCCACTTCTTCTAACCGCTAGATGGCACGGCAGGCCTGGCCTCTGCCCAGCAGCCCCCCGGAACAGAGGCTGAGAACTGTCTTGATTTCTTGGGAGTAAATGATTTTTCTTTCCAAACAAAATAGGAATGCATAGCTTTTCTATTGCTAATTTCAAGTAATTAGTTTAGATGTTCCTCAAAGACTTTCATTTTTTGTTTGGTTGGTTTTTGTTCGTTGTTTTTTTGTTTGTTTGTTTTGTTTTGTTTGTTTGTTTTTGTAATAGCAGCAGCACTTTTTCCACAAACTGTTCTTTTGAAACCAGTGTCTATCTGTCCTTGTTTGCTTCAGGAGACAGCTGCCAGAAAGCGAGATTTGATGAGAAACGAGTTTTTGGAAATTAAAGCTTTGATTGAAGAAAAAGAAAACCAGATCTTTAAAGTAATCACAGAAGAAGAAAAAAGAGTTTGCACTAAGTTTGATTACATTTATACTGTTCTGGGAAGTAAGAAGAATGAAATTCAATCTCTCAGAGACCAGATTGAGATGGCACTGACAGAACATGATGACGTTCTGTTTTTAAAGGTAATAAGTCCTCTAGATGCAAATCTAATTCTTCAAGTTTCTAGAATGCAGAATCAAAAAAAACCTGCTGTGGCAGTCCTGCTCTCCAGCCGCTTTATTCAAATGACAATACAATCGTGCAAGAACCTTCTGTAAAAAGGTGTACTGATAAGCACACAAATAACAGTGAAAGAGCACTGGAACAAACTTCTGTCCAGTAAATTGCAGCCCCCTCCCTCACCAGCTTGCCTACCAATACTGCCACAAGCAGAAAGGTCACTGAATGACAGAACCCATCTCTGTGAGGTGTTACATCTCCATACTGCGATGAAGTCTAGTAGATCTTTCTCATTGCTTCAAGTATCAGTTAGAAATTACTGCTTATGGTTTGCTGAGTTGTTGTTGAAAGTTTGCCATGGCTCATGTCTGACTGTCACCTTTGCTTGTTCGCATTTGAGCTGAATGCACAAAACCTACTCCATTTAAAGTAACTTGGTTGTATTTGTCTACATCTGCCACAGAAGGTGGTCTGCATGAGATGTTCCATTTCTCATTTCAGAGAGCAGCAGCACTGCAACGAGCATCAACAAAAGATGTTTTTGTGCCTGTAATTGAAATGGACCAAAACTTGATACATACTGCTTATCAGTCTGCCATTAACCTTAAAGAAACTGTCAAGCTTACAGTGAGTCAGCCTAAGGAGAAAAAAACAGAAGGTATTGTATCACTTAGAGAACTGGCATTTTGTGATTTGTTCCTTTATGCCTTTGAGCTCAAGTGAGAGATATTCTCACTGCAATTGAAATATCATTTAAAAAAAAACAAAACACAACCACAACTAGTGCAGCAAATAGAGCTGGTTAATATAAACTGTCTTCCAACTTCTGTGGTCCTGCATTTCCAAACAAAAACATACAGTCTGCTCTAAAGTATAGGAGAACAAAATGTGCTAGTGTTTCTTTACTCATTACTTACCCAAGTATAGATCACTGGGACACTAAGCCCCTCTGGCACAACTTGGCCTTTATTCCTTAGAGTAATTTACATTTTTATTATGCAGCAGGGTTGGACACAGTCACAGAATCACAGAATGTTATGGATTGGAAGGGACCTTGAAAGATCATCTAGTCCAATCCCCCTTCCAAAGCAGGCACATCTAGATCAGGTCATGCAGGAATGTGTCCAGGCAGGTTTTGAATGTCTCCAGAGAAGGAGACTCCACAACCCCCCTGGGCAGCCTGTTCCAGTGTTCTGTCACTCTCACTGTAAAAAAGTTTCTTCTCATATTTAAGCAGAACCACCCATGTTTCAGCTTGCACCCCTTGTCCTATCATTAGATATCACTCAGAAGACCCTGTCTCTGTCCTCCTCACACTAACCCTTTACATATTTATAAACATTAATAAGTCACCCCTCAGCCTCCTCCAAGCTAAAGAGACCTGGCTCCCTCAGCCTTTCCTCGTAAGGAGATGCTTCACTCCCTTAATCATCTTTATGGCTCTGTGCTGGACTCTCTCAAGCAATTCCCTGTCCTTGAACTGAGGGGCCCAAACTGGACACAATATTCCAGACGTGGTCTCACCAGGGCAGAGTAGAGGGGGAGGAGAACTTCTCTTGACCTACTAACCACGCCACTTCTAATACACCCCAGGATGCCATTGGCCTTCTTGGCCACAAGGGCACAGTGCTGGCTTATGGTCATCCGGCTGTTTACCAGGACCCCCAGGTCCCTTTCCCCTACGCTGGTCTCCAACAGGTCAGTCCCCAACTTATACTCGTGTCTGGATTTGTTCTTGGCCAGATGCAAGACTCTACGCTTGCCCTTGTTACATTTCATTATATACATGTATGATATGTGGATATCAGGATATTCAGGATATGTGGATTTGAGGGGGAGACATAAAACACCCTGGAGTGATTGAACTACCCAATTGTAAAGGCACTAATTGTATAAATGTTGTAGAATGAAACTCTATTTATGGGGTTAAGCAAAAGTATCTTCTGGACTGGGGCTTGGGTAACTTCCATGTAGTTCCGACTTTGCCAAGTATCACTTAAGTTCTAATCACATAAATTCTAATCACATGCCTGAAAAATATGATTGAAAAAATGTCCTTTTTCATGCATAATTGTCCTTGGCAATACAAACCATAATGTAAAATATTGATATTGCAGAGAAACAAACACCTAGGAAAGCTAAGCCCCCTCAAGCAGCTGCACTAAATAGACCCGTTCCTGGGAGAAAGCCAGTTGGACCACGTAAGTACTAAGGAACATCATCCTCTCCTAAGGTTTTGCCATTAAATAAAGAGCTCAAGCAGTACCCAAGAGCTGCTCGCTCTAGTGGGGATGCAGCAATAATCTGTAATGAGCACTTTTGTGTGGGAAGGGGAGGATGTTTTATGCTATTTAGCGATGGATGTCGTGTGAGCTGTAAAGAAGCAAACTGCATGGATACAATGGTGCATTAGCCTCAGCGTGCATGTGTGCTTGTGGTGTTGTCAGCGCAGGCTGTAAAGCAAAGGAGAGCTTCCCTACCCTCTGGTTCTTGCAGTACTTCACTGCCCTTCTGCCTTGCAATGCAATGGAATATTTACTTTTCACTTGTGCAAAATGTCTATGCTTTTTTGATGGATTTGTATGTAATGAATCCTGCTTATTAGCTATTCATGTTCTTTTTTTTTTTTTTTTTTTCCCTTCACAAGAGCGTCCGTACAAAGAAAAAAAACCTTGCCAGGTTCAAGAACCTTTGCAGGAGGAGGCAGATAACCGTAAGTGGTGATTAGCAGTGGCCTTACTTAAACATCTTGCTTAAAGTCTAAGGCTGATGGAGACAGTCTTCGTGGCAGGGTATGCTCAGGTCTTTCAATGCTGTTTTATCCAGTTACTGGTATTCATGTGGCATTCTGGCCTCTTTGGAAGATCTTCCATGTTCTCTTTTTCAACTTGATCTAAGTGTTAAGAAACTAATTCTGTCACTTCCACTGAGCTCCTGACATACAGTCCTTTCTGTTCATGAGTCCTGTGTGGAGAGCGCTCAGAGTGGTTTGCTGTGGATCACTTTACACAGTGGACGAGCAGCTCCTGGTGCTGTACTAACAATTCTGTTCTGAAAAAGAAGCAGCCTACGTGTCTCATGGGAATAGGGTGATTACCACTTCCTCTAACATGTTGCATCCAAAGGTAGAAATTAAGCTCCTTCCAGACTTATGACCCTAAGAAATAGGAGGCAAATAGTAGGTTGTGCTTCACGTGCAGCATTCCAGTATGTGTGTATTTCTGCGTGGCTTCAGCATGCTAGACTGTCAGCTTTATCTACTGCTGTAGCTTCAGAAGAGCCATGACAAGAATATTACAGCTAGCGTGGAGACAACTAACAGATATTTTTTTTTATTTTTTTTTCCAGCGGACAAAAAGTTTTCCATTTCATTTGGTAAGTTCAGACTTGAGGATACTTATTCTAGTTTTCATTGACTACTCTTAAAATGCCAAGTAGATGATCACCGGGATTGGTGTATTAGGCAAAAGTTTAGCTGTTGCCTCTGAGGAGGCTCTTCCTGGTCACTGTGAGAGCTATCAAGTACTGAAAGAAGTTGCCTGGTGGCAATGGGATTTTGAAAACTTTACAAGACAGGGAGCAACCTGAGCTAATATTGAAGTTAGCCTTGCTTGCAGCAAGGAAGCTAGACCAGATAACTCAAGATCCACTCCAGCCTAAGTCTGTGTTAAGCATGCAATGTTTCCTCCCAAGTGGCCAAACTCTCTTTTATTTTGTCAATACAGGAGCACCAAACACGGGAGCACCAAGCACGGCAGCAACAACTGCAGGAGCATCAAAAGCTGCAACTGCGGCTAATACAAAAGATCTTATTAGCAGCTTTCTTCAGAAAGACAGAGAGGAGCTTTTGCAGTGTAAGATATCAACATTACACTATGTAAAGATGAACTTTCTGTGCTTATTGCACTGGTGTTATGTGACCTTTGTAGTTATCTGAAAGTTTTTGAGGGGGCTTAGTTAGCTAGGTTGCCTTTGGGGGGTTATTAACTAGTTGTTACAAGTTAAAGTTTTGAAGGATAAGGAGGAAGAAAGTTTACCTTACTAAACAGTGGTTATTTTGCCAGATGAATCAAAATTAATATTCTGTATTCATGTATTTGCCACAGTGTAATTGAAGTTTTCTTAGTAATGACTTGGGTTTCCCCTCCAAATGACTGCATTAGGGGAACCTAGAAATGCAATGAAACCCACTTGATTTTTCTTTGAAATGAAACGTAGGCTCTTTCACTGCCAGATCAGTAATCTCTCTGTGCAGCCAGTATACATTTGGGTGGCTAGAGAAATTTGTGGGGATGCAGGAAGGAAGGAAGGAAACCTGTCCCTCCCTGTTTGCCTGCTCTGCAACACGGAGCTGCAGTTGAACCCAGCAGCTGTTACTGCAGCCCCAAGAACTGCCTACACTGCAGAGGAGAGCCGAGCAGGGAGATAAAGATGTGTAGGAACATGTGTTGCCTACACAGGACTGTGTAAATAAAACTGCATTGCTCTTTACTACCTTCAACTGATTCATGTCTTTACAGATGCTGCTAACATCACCCTGGATTTCAACACAGCTCATAACAAAGTGCATCTGTCTGAGAGATACACCAAGATGTCTGTCTCAGACACCCCCCTGAATTATAACCACCACCCTCAGCGTTTCACCTATTGTTCCCAAGTGCTGGGGTTCCAGTGCTTCAAGAGAGGCATCCACTACTGGGAAGTAGAACTGCAGCAGAAAAACTTCTGTGCCATTGGCATCTGCTATGGCAGCATGGACCGGGAGGGGCCAGACAGCCGCCTGGGTAGGAACAGCAGTTCTTGGTGTATTGAGTGGTTTAATTCCAAAATTTCAGCCTGGCATAATGATGTTGAAAAGAATTTACCCAATGTGAAGGCTACCAAGATTGGCGTGCTGCTGCACTGCGAGGGAGGGTTTGTAATTTTCTTGGCCGTTGGGGAGAAGCTTAACTTGATTTATAAATTCAAAACCCAGTTTACTGAGGCACTGTACCCTGCCTTCTGGGTATTTTCAAGTGGCACTGTTCTCTCCCTCTGCCAAATGAAAAAGTAAGGTGTGATATCTTAATGTAGTTTGCCTGGGTATTTACATGCAGATAATCATTCCTTGCAGTAACTTATCTTAGTAGCTATAACACGTATTTTACAAATTCATGAGCTATTAACTTGCCTGTCTTAGTCAAAGCAGTCTCAAAAAATGTTTTAAGGTGAAAATCAATTTTTCAGCAGTTTGGAGTATCTGATGATTCTTTGGTCTGAATTGCTAAAACCTTTAGATAGTAATTTAGTAAAATGTGGATGATAGTAAAAAAAACAAAAACACACAGTTAAAGGGTTTGCAAAAACCTTGTCTGTCCTTCCAAAAGCAGTTATCATATGATCTGCTCCTAAAAGGCTGCAGTAGCTGCTGTGGCTTCTGAAGTTTCCTGTAAAGGATCCCCAGATGTAGTTTTCAAGTCTGTAATAGCCTTGAGTCTGGGTAGCAATACATGAGAAAGAAACGAGGAATTCCTTGAGAAATTCAGGTTTCAGGCTTTGAGGTTGGTCTCAGTTTTACCTTAATTCTTTCTCTATATTCAGTCCACTGTCTGTAGTCCAGATTTACAATATACATGTTCTTAGTGTATGATGGCCAATGAGATGCTGCAGAATGAACTATTGAAATCAGTAAATTCAGGTCTTGTGACAGCTATAAAATTAAGTATGACAAATCTCATCAGAATGGAATGCAGATATTTTTAGAGTTGATGGATAAGAAATGGTATCAGAATCACCAGGTAATGAATTGCTGAAGGAAGATGTCCTGCACAGTAGTAGTGTGGATCCTGTAATAATAGAGTTCGTGGGTTGAAGCAATCTGTCTCATGTTCTGACCCAGAATATGCTTTACATTGAAGGCTCTTCAGTGTTTTGTGTGTTGAGGAATTCAGGGAGCCTATTTTTGGCTTGCATAGGAGCATAAATGTGCTGTTCACTTTAGTTTATGACAGGAGACCCTGCTTTCTCTTCCTCATTGTGAGGCAGGATATTCTCTGCTGGCATATTTTTAGTTGCTTAGTTGGTAGAGACTGGATTTCCTACAGTGTGGTTATGTTACTGGGACTCTGATTTGAGGAGCCCAGTACATAGAGAATATTTCCTCTGTGTGTGAAGCCTGCACACAGGGGAGTCTTTCGAAACAGAGAGGGAATTAGCACAAAGGAGAATACACTTCAACCCCCACTGGAATGGATTTCTAATTCTCCTGGTGTTCTTTCCTTTGGGTTGTAGTATGTGTCCAGAAGTCCTCACCATGTGTAGAGGACTGTACCTCTGCATTTCTTAATTACAACTTTAAAAGAATTAGTAGGCAACCATGGTACTTGGATCTCATAGTTATTGGGCCTGTATCTTGGTGACATCTCTGGACTTACCATGCCAGCTCTAATTTCTTGGAGTAGGTCATGAAGAACAGAGAGAATTCCTGGACTCTGATAGGACTGAGAAATAAAACACAAACCTACAGCTGACAGCTTGAAAGGGAATTGTTGGAATGCTCAAAGGAATCTCTGACTACATTTCATATTGATTGAAGTGGGAGACTTATAGGAATTTAGGCTTTGATGTCTCCGTTTACTTGGTTTGTAAACTCTCAGTACATTGTCACAGGTAGCCCAAGTCCAATAGGATGTGTCTATCTGTTTGGCCAGAATGGGATATGAAATTGTTGCTGGATCTAAAAGTGCAATGGCTGTCTTTGGAGTGGTTGTCCTGCCTCAAGGGTCCCAGCCTTCCAAAGCACAGTCAGCACTAAAACTGTCAAATTAAGCAAAACATTTTGAAAGGTGAGGAAGGAGGATGTGTCCTGTTTGAAGCAAAAAGTACACTGAAATACTTTTTTCTGCAGTTCCAGTTTGTCAGCTGTGGGGACATGAGCAGTTTGGTCTGAGAAATCTTGTCCCTTTGGCTGCCTCACCATAGCATAGGGCTGCAGACCCACTCAGTGGGGTGCTGAAAGTGTACGACATCCCCCCTTCATGGCTCTTCACTTCTCAAAGTGCCCCAGCAACTTGTGCAGTGGAGAAACGCCACCTCTTCTCGACTTCTGTTGCTTGCTCTTTGACTTTCAAAGGGGTGTCAGAGTTAACCTTTAAAGTCTTTGGGCTTCTTTAGACATAGTGTGGAGTGACACTCAACAGTTGGACTTAATGATCTCAGAGGTCTTTTCCAACCTAAATGATTCTATGATTCTGTGTTCAAGCTAACAAGAGAAGAGTTCTTACTCTGCCACACTGGATAGGGGTAGATTCTGTAAATGTGACATGGGTGTGTAACATGTTAAGACGTGTTCTGGTTTACTATGGGCAGTGAAACAAGCCTGCCCCTGCACTAGTGATTCCTGTTTGGTTTTGTGCTTTGAATGAATTAAAATAGTAGAATGAGGGTCAGTTAATTTAGAACAAAATGAGAAATGCACAGTTGAGTTGTCACACTTCTGAAAACTGGTATTTCACTTAGTTTCAGAGAATATATCCTTTGCATATATAAAAATGGTGGGGGCAGATATATCATTAGAATAAATTATCAGTTACAGCATGATAAATAACAACTAAAGTTTTTACTCATCCAGTAAGAGTATCAAAGCTGTACTGGTTCGTAAATGAAATGTAGACACGAGCATAAATTTCAATTACACTTCTCTTTTTAATACTGCAAAGAAATTGATTATCCAGTATAGGAAGAGAACTAATTCTGGTGTTAATAAAGCCATGAGTATGTGGAATGATTTGCATACTAATGTGTAAGTGATGGTAACTGGATAAATGCTTGCCCACTGAATGCCCTAATCTGCATTAATCTCTTCTTCCATTAAATAAATCAGTAAAATACTGTAGTTAGAAAAATAAATGCTTATGTAAGTACAAACCTGATGATTGTACTGGTATCAGCTATGTGCTTCAGTATGTACGTTATATGCTATTTGATATAGATGTTTCAGCTAAACAGCCTTGTCAGGGCAGTAGACATGGATTTTATGCCATCTGCTTTACTGTTGTACCTACAAATTTTCTAGAAGATGACTTCTGATCTTTTAAATTTTCAAGTGAATGAACTGATATTTTGAATTCAATAAATATTCTTGGTAAACTCTAACTCGAGGTATTTTGTTCAGTGCTCAAAGTTGAAGTAAGCAGTAAGGGAGGCAGAAATAGATGCTATCGTATGCAAAAGGAGACCAGTTATTTGTACAACTCACTAAGTTACACAAGAAGTAGGGAAGAGAGAAAAGGACAAGAGCTGCATGTGCTGTGGTGTCCTCTGGATTGAGACACGTGCCTGAACTACCTCTGTCTCCATCTGAGCTACACACCCTTTACTAGTAACGGTTTATTCTAGCTGAGGATGGGATGAACATCCCCTCCAACAACCGCACCTGTGGAGACCTTTTCAGGTAAGCAAAAATGCCACTAGTTGGAAGAAGATAACAATTAAGAACTAAGTGTGTGTAGTGGGACAGTTTAAAAAAAACTTAGATGATCTCTAGTATTTTCTTGCTCAAGTGATGCCTGGAAGTGGCAATGGGTGATGATTCAGGTTGGGTATCAGAAGAAGGTTCTTCGCTGAGAAGGCTGTTGGGCACTAGAATGGGCTCCCCAGGGCAGGGGTCATGGCCCCAAGCCTGCCAGAGTTCAAGAAGCATCTGGACAATGCTCTCAGACACAGGGGCTGATTTTTGGGTGGTCCTGTGTGGAGCCAGGAGCTGGACTCAGAGTAGTTCTTGAGGGTCCCTTCCAAATCAGGATATTCTGAGACTCCTAATAGCAGTCAGCAAGGTCAAACTAAAAGGCTTGTGGCTTGCAATCTGCCTTGCCCTGGGACCAATGGAAAGCAGACAGCTCAATAAAGTTTTTAAAATTAGCTAAAACAAAGGCACCTGTAAAACAAGGTACAAATTGACTTTGCCACTTTTTTCTGAATGAGTGTAGCTGATGAAGGTTTCTGGGAATAAATTCTCTGAAGAGTTCCTAGAGAGTCAGTTACGATATTGCTAGATCAGGAGAGGCAGACAGTAGGAATGCTGTAATTCACATTAATAACTAAGGAAAAATACAATCCTCATCTTCCCTTCACTAACTACTTGTCCTATGATGTTCTTGGGATTAAGAGGTCAATTAGGTCTGCCACACTTTGGCCTAAGCTTCCAAAGCTTACACAATTCCAATACAAATAAAGTATCTTGCTCCCGTGTAAACGTGACTGACAACAGCCTGGCTCTGGAACACATACTGAACGTGGAGAAGCCAGCATGCACCTTACTCATAACCAGTCTGTTCTCTTATCTAGTATCGTTTTCTCTTCATTTAGCTTTATGACCTTTTCATAGTAAAAAGAACACAGGAAGGGGACTGCAAATTATCTGGGAACACACATGAACACATCTATCAAGACATTTCTTAATGCTTGTTTCTCTTCCTACATTAAAATAGGACTGGGCTACTGTTCAACTGACTGCTTCCATGCCCAGTTCTGACTCCCTCCCATCTATTCTCACCCCTTCCTGATCCCCTCTCAATGGAGGGGCTGCTACTGCTCAAATAATGTCAGTTAAAAACATGTCATGGTGTGGTCATTGTATGACTCCTATTCAAAGTTCATGTCATTTAGACTTTCATTGGCAGCTATTTTGTCCCATTAAAAAGTTCAAGACAGCAATTTGTGAATCTTGCTCAGCCATGTAGAACTGAGGAAAAAAAGGAGTTATTTCAAAAGTCAATTAATTGTGGTCTGTCACAGTGCTTCTCATTCAGTTTTTTCCAGGCCTTGTCACAGGCTCACATCTGTCAGCCCTGTGTTTCCCAGGCTGCTATCAGATGCCGTTACATTGAAAATAATGGGCTTATTCACACCATTTACTGGACTTCATGTAGTAGACACATTTGTATATCATTTTACGGTGTAACAATTCCATTTACATAAAATAGAGGCAATTATGTGAGCCTGGCCAAAGCACTAAGCAAGGGTGGGAGGAGCGACCATTAAAATAATAAAAGCTAATTGAAAAGAGGCAGATAATTTAGGTGAAAATACCACCGTGAGCAATTCTTGATCCTAAATTAGTTCAACAGAACTTTAAGGATCCAAGTCCAAGTATTATAGATCCAAATATTTTGGATGTGTTTGAAAACATTAAGAAGTTTAATACACAGTGTAAAAAAATAAGTTGTATTTTTTTAGAGTACCAACACTCTATTTCAAAAATCTAGTAGTTCTTCGTGAAGGAAGGAAAGTCTTTTTTCTGCCTTAGGGGCAGTTTTTCCCACAGTTTAGAAGCAGCTTCCAGATTTGTCTGTAAAGGATTGTTGTGTCCTAGGAACCTGATCAGGAATAGCATTGTTGCAAAAATAATCTAGTAGTCAAGTCATACATGTACATTCATTTTACATGAAACTGATACTCAGGCAGTTTAACAATCCTTAATCTTGGCACTGTTACTGGTAATGAAGTCATAATTTGTTTGCAAATTCTCAAGGTCACGGTGAAGAGGGCTGCTGCTCTATGGCATGCTGCAATGACAGGTTTGATGGCATACCTGGAGCCCCTTTATTCCTTGTTGGCCCCTGATTCATTTCAGGTACTTGTCTCTGTACTAATTCCTTGAAGACAGAGCTATGGCTTTCTCAGACACTAAGAGAATTATATACCCTGAGGCAAAATTATAAATATGGTATGACTATTAATTACAAGAGCATTCACTATGTATCTCCAACGTACCGCTGCACTGTAGCAAAGCCAAAACACATCACTTTGGAATAAAAAAAGCGTTTACAAAAAAAAAAAAAGTACTCTCGATTCTGATTCTTCACGAGTATTTTGGAAGCCTTGCTAAATTTCAGCAGAATGGGATTAGAACCATTAAAAAGCGGGAAAAGATGGAGTCTTGGTAAAGGTCAGAAAAAGAGTGAAAAAAAAAATACTCCTCTTCCATGCTGAAGTTAAGCCTAAAGATCTCAGTGGAGAACGAGCTCTGAAGGGAGGTGCTAAAACCTAGGATGTCAGATAGAAAACACATGCTGCTTTCTCAAAGCCATTTTCACTGTCCAGCTGCGAACAAGTGCTAGTGATTCTGAACTGAGTTAATTCTGCAACGTGTTCAGGAGTGTCTCCCTTAATCCTTCTCATCCCTAGCCATCTAAAACTGCTTTAAAATACAGACTCTCACTGACAACGGAAGGCATTAGGTATGTGAGTCAGGTAAAGCTCAGCATAAACCCAGATTTCAACCCAGAACTTTGACATGCAGCTCCTGGGCCTTCTCACTACAACTCCTGACCCCTCTGAAAGCCACAGCTTTGCCATTTCACTGTGACATTTTACTTTGTTACACCAACAGGGTTCTTACACTTCTGTTTGAGACAAGTTGAGTTTACAGTTCAGCTAAAAATATTGAAACGTTTACCTTTAAAGTACTAATAGAATTGGAGAAAGGGAGTGAATGAGTCACTGCTCTAACAAAAAGTCTGAGCCTGTAGTCATGCAATTAATTTCCTACAGAACAGTGTGTTGATAATTCAGTGCACTTGAAACTACGCAGAAAACGCAAAGGTAGACATAAGGAAAAGACCAGCTGCATTCAAAAAGGGCCAAATTCACTTGGGTGTAAGCCAGCCAAGCCACGTTCAAATCAGACGAGAAAACTTAGCCCCCACTATCTATTCACAAACTTCTACTTCATAGTGTTGGTCCAGTCATTCACCAACTCATTAGAGATTCTTACAGCTCTTTTTTGTCTTTCAATGAAGTGAGGAAACATCCTGTCTATCTTTTGATTCTCAATCTACACATCGGGCACGAATCCAGCAAAGAACAAATGATTAAGTGCACAAAGACCCCACTGCTTTATGAAATGTTACAGAGCAGAAGGATTATGGAAAAGGCTTCACTTCCTTCCTGGAAGAGGCCGAGAGACTTAAGCCTGCAATGCTAAAGGGGAAAATGTTCAACAGGCTTTCCTCAATAAAAATATTTCACTGGGTTAAATTTAATCACAGTAAAGAAAGAACATCACGTGTTTGCTTGCAGTTGCTCACAAATGGGTTGAGCATAACTTACCCCCCCTTCCCCATAGTCCATCTAGCTCAGATCACAGGGCTTGCACTAATGAGAGCAGGCACCCAAATCCCACCAATAATTGCCTCGTGCTGCCTCAGCCCTCCACTTATGAAACAAGTGATATTATTTCACTTCAGATCCAATTTTCCTACACCTCTAGTTGGAGAAACTGATCCCTAAAGCTCAAAAGAAACAGTTGTATTAGGCTTCTGGCACCCTTACTTTGTTTTTAGGTATTCCCTTATTCCCTGAAGGTTCCCTATGCCCTTGTAATGCTGCCCGGCCTTTGTTTACCCACCACCAACGCAGCCATAATGTCAGAAAACCACAGGAAAGGAAGGTTTCCATTCTTTACTACTAGGGATCCCTGGTTATATTCACTTATTTTTAAAACTCTCTGCTGGGTGCAGTACAGACTGCTTGCATAATTTATTTTCTTTCACTCTTTCCAACTTCTTGCTGCCTGATAAGACCATAATGCATACATAACTGCAACTGTTGGCTCCTGTTATACACAAGCTAACTCAACAAGAAAGAGTATTCCCTTTACCTTTTATTCTGCTACACCTAAGAAACTGTAGCTAGAAACTGTAACACAGGATGCAAGGGAAACAAACATTGCTTGCTGCCCTGTGTAACTAAGAAACTGCACTGTATTACCTTAGGCTGACAGTTTAAACCACCAGGAGACAAAATTAAAATGTCCTGCTTGTTGTTACAGCTCCTTGTTCCAATAATGGTTGCCCATCCTGTATAAGGATAATAATCTTAATAAAGTTACTGAAATTAAGTAGTGTGTAACCTGATCTTATATTGCTCTTCAAATACATCCCTGCTCTTCCACTGATTCTGATTTTCCACCTTTTCCAGCTTTATCCCACTGTTACTCACGCCTATTATCTTGACATTCTGTCTTGAAGTTGGAAGAAATTTGGACCTAGGGTAAAGAACTGAAGCACTATGGATTTTATGAGTGTTGGCACTTCACATATCACAGAAATTCTCTCTTAAATATTCATATACTTGTTCATCTTTCTAACTGCATTTTTGTCTGGTCTTTGCTTCCGAATCTTTTCCTATAGAGAAAAACATTTGGCTCCCTCAATGGACTATTTTCCAAGAATGGTCTGAGCACTTTGAAGTAACTTTCACCTAGTTTCCTTTTTTTTTTTTTTTTTTTTTTCCCCCAGCTCTTCTCTTTCACTTTCCTATCTATTGTTTGTTTTCCCATTTGCTAGCAAAGTGGTAAGGAAGGCCCCTAGGGGAAGAACAATGCGATGCTTTTACTTTCTTTTTTGTTCTTTCAGAGTATTTGTTTAAAATCTGAAACAAATTCAAACTAAAAGATTTTCCTCTGCCAAAGCTTTTTGTCCCAGCACTTGGAAACATTTGGGTATCTCTCTACAAGTTACTGGTGTCACAATAGCGATCTCAACTCCATGCAATGTATGGAGACTACAGTGAAACAGAATTAATATATTCAACATCCACAAGCTCTAGTAATCTCTTCATTATGGATCACTGATTGCAGGAATTTCGTGTTACTCATTACAATGCAGACAAGCCTGCATAGCTGTGGATTAAATCACCAGATCACATGCACTTCAGAAGTATGTACCTTGTATGATATTTCACATCACACTGGGTTATTTCAGGTTTTCAACCAATTGTTAACTGAAGTACCTATTTGTTGGAAAAAGAACACATTGTTTCAAAGGGACAATGCTCCATGAAAGCTAATATTAATTATAGTATTGATACTATTGAGAAATCACTAAGGACCCTTTAAAATGAAAAAAACAAAACAAAACAAAAAACAACACACACAACAAAAACCACAACACACACATTTGCTATGTACAAATATAGCAAATATACAAAACAAGAAATGCAGTACCTAAGTTCCTCTAATCTATACCAAGACAGAGATATCTCTCACATTTTCTCTCACATCTACAGTGCAAATACCAAAGAGTACCCCATTTAAAATCTCAGATGTAGCAGTGATCTCCAGCTCTCAAAACCATGTACTTGGATACCCCTGTATATCCGCTAATACTTTCCAAGAGCCAATTCTCTTAGCTCTTTCCTATTCTGCACTCAACAATAACTAGAGCTAGCTGTAGATCCAGTACTATGAAAACCTAGCATTACGTTCCAATGCAGACAATGCTACGACCTAAACTTCTGATTATTTCAATGCATTTCTTGAAGAGCTTTCCTCATCTGGTAATGATACCAGTCCATATGAGCTTAGTGCTGTATCTCTCATTGGTCATGTGAAACAAAATCAGATACTATCAATTATGCTGAAATCAACAGAGAACTGTGGAATTACATCAGCTGTGATCCTGCCCCAGAGGGTTAGTTAATGTTTCTACTAACATACAGAAGGGGAAAAAAATGGCAAACCTACCAATTGTTTGAAGGTTTAGTAACAAATGCTAACTATGGTTTTAGCTATAATCATAGGAATGTGGAAATGATGAAGTGGTGAGACGCCCAGAAACGATCTCGTAGTTAAGAAGATAAATAGGAATCAAATGGAAGGGAAATCAACTGGAGATGGGTGAAGAGAGGAAAAAAAATAGAGAAAAAGCACATAGTAAGTGCCCAGAGTAAAGATGGAGAGAATATCTTAATACTGAGCACTAGCTGCCTTCTAACTACAAAACAAAGATAACCTTTTCAAAATTCACAGTTATTTTTTTGAGGCAAATAAGATTTGAAGAGGGAGAAAGTAATACAACCCAGTTTATGGATTAGTGGTCAAAGTTTACAGGGCTCACAGAGCCATTATCTCCAAGAAATTCTCCAGGCTCCTGTTTTGGTGAAATTCTTAGCTTTAGCCCTTGGTTTTAATGCTGTTTCAGATTCAGTATCCAAAAACAGGGCTGAACTTTTTCAACTCTCATGTCCTGTGTTACTCCTGTCAATTGAGCTGAAACTCGCATGGGTTGGCTCTTCTTTCTCTGGCAGCATGGTAAATGAAACTGAAATCTTTAAACCGAGGAGCACAGCCCAACCAGGCTTCGCCAAAATGTTCATTTCCAGTGAAAAGAAAATCTCCAGCTCCCTTCTTCACCTTGCACTGTAGCAGGGTTCGTATAGGGCCTCGCCATTCACCACTTGCTTCATCCTGCTGGAAAATTCTGTTTTTCTGTCTGTAGACTTTCTGGACGTTGACATCAACCTGTGACATGTGGTTCTCAGAATCGTGGGAAACATTTCGGATAGATCCTTTCACCACTAAATGTGAAGAAGACAGGAGTTGGTTATGGAGCAGCAGGTAAGTAGCTCATGCATAAGGAGCTCACTGAATAAAATAATTGGAGAAATAAATCTGTTGCATGGCTCGCACTGCAACCACCTATAGGCAGACACATTTCTGAGCATACATTGCTTCCTGTACAAAGGACGGTCCAAAGTCCGACACAAACAGTGCTATGTGCTTGTAAGCATGCTTTATAACTGCTCAAATCGACTATGCTTGCCAAGAAACGTATAACTTGTTTGATAATGCAAATCAGCAGTAAAGAATAAAAAGCACAGGAAAAGAGGTCAGCTCAGGGATTCGGTTTATGTTCCAAGTCAAAGACTGTCACAGACTAACTCCTTCCTGTCTCCACAGGACTCTCAGTTTTCTTCTTTGACAGCAGTAAAATAAATTGATTTAAGAAGAATTAGAATATGACTCGATTGGGAAAAATAAGAGCTTGTTAAACACTTTTCATTTAAATGTTCGAGGTTTCTTCCCTCAAAAGAAAACATTATCCATCCAGAAAAAGATACTTTCAAAGTCAATGAACAGCATGCAGAACTCTTCAAGTGACTTTATTTGAATCCCTATTTAAAATCACATAGATTCATGTACCTCTTTCTCCCAAAACAATCCCATTTGGGCTTTGTGCAACTGAGGGGTTGTCAATGAAACTGGAACTTTGCCATACTTCTGCCACAAACTCTTCCATTCAGGTACAGAGAACTCGACAACAGATGAAACAGAAAGAACGTATTTCTGAAATTTCCAAGACCTTCCTATCTAACTCAATTTCCAAGGGAATCCAGGATTTTGTGTAACAGATGTCTCTGCTCTCCATCTCTCTCTCTGTGTAATAATTTTTAATCAGATGCATCCAGGTCTATTGACAAGCTATAATGCACTTGTTCCTGGTGCTCCAAGTTGCTCCTGCACTGCTCAGGGCCTAGTGACAGAAGACCTCCATCCTGAGATTAACTATAAAGCCCCTATTCACTCCCAGTGTCATTTACACTTTCATTAGCAGCTATTTTCTCTAATCAAAAAAGTTGATGATAGCGATTTGTGAGCTCAGGGCAAGGAAGTCAGGCCATAAATAGAGTCAGTTCAAAGGGCTATTTCTTCTGGTCTGTTGCTGCTCTAAGTGTAAATGCTCCCCATTGTGCTCTGGGCCTCCACATCTGTCAGTCTCTGGTTTTTCAGGCAGTACAGGGGAGAGTGCCTTGCATGGGAACTGATAACTTCATCAAGTAGAAACAATGGGACAGATTGCATCAATTAATTTAGATGAAGAAACATTACCAGCTAAGGAGCACTATTTAAGGGAAGTATGCTCTGTGCTCTGGTTTTGTGTTAGCACAATGATGTTGGGGTGTGAGAAAATTATCTGTAGTGTTTGAAGCACAGCAATCTCTAGGAAGAAGTAGGAAAGCAGTTGTTTCGTGTTTTCTTTTAAACACTGAAAAGAAATACAGCTAGGGACTATATTTACACCTGTTCATAGGCACATTTACAGCAATACAACTGTGGCCATGTGGAGATACAGCTCTACAGCTTCATCTTTCGGACTTCTGTCTCTAAGAGGCACAAATTTTAATGTGTAAAATTATGGGAATAAAACAAATAGCAATCCACGGGGAAAAAAAAAAGAAAAAAGATAGCGATATTGCAATTGAAGTAAAGAAAATAGGAAGAGTTTTTAATGTACCACCAAATCAGCATTTTAACTGCTTTGTTTTCTCATCAAGCCTGAAACTGAAACAGTATGTCACTGAAGGAAGTTGAAATCACCTGAAATCCTTAGCTAAACTACAAACAACTCACTACTTTTGTAGAAAGAGAACTAGGAAGTGTGCAAATTGTGAGGAAAAAGAAAGGACATATTCATCATCTGGGAAAAAATAGATTAAGGGAATAAAAAGGAATGTAAATAGGATGCATAATTTGTGCATATGTGTGTTATCTACAGGCATGTGACTTTGTTATATGTGAGAGTCAGCAGTACACTTGTGAGAATTACTTTTAGCTCAGTTTTAGATCACAACCTTTCTGCCTGCAGGAAATGAGGACCTTGAAAGGAAGCTTCTCCCTTTCAGGTTTCATTCCCCTCCCCCAGTTCAAGTTGTTTTTCACAAAGATATTTTCCTTCTCAGATCAGAGTGCATAGTCATGTCATTACTTTAAGAAATCAATCAAATAAATCCAAATAATCAATATATATTTATAAAGTCAGAATGACTTCTCTTTAGTCAGCTTACCAAAATCACTGCTGCAAATAGCCATAAGAAGTTCCACATTGTCACAAGGACGGCACATAGCTTTAAAAAAAA
The DNA here is from genome assembly GCF_964035555.1 of Netta rufina. NCBI lineage: Eukaryota > Metazoa > Chordata > Aves > Anseriformes > Anatidae > Netta > Netta rufina. Next base: position 5,844,405 of record NC_140143.1, on the reverse strand, counting down.
AAAAAAAAAAAAGCCAGTCAGTTACAATACAATACTATGCCTCATTTCTAAAGGGGTTGACATTGACACGTGAGAGGAAATAGGGCAGAGGTACTAGTTTAAAGAGCATTATGATCAGACAAAACAAAATTCTTGTTACGCAAACACAACCAAAACAATGAAATAAGCACAGAGGATTTCTAATAGTCATTGAGTGACAACGTGGCCTGACAGCCTATAATCCCTTTAACAACTCATCAAACATGCAAAAGATATAGCAGAAAACATGAGCACCTGGCACATTGCTACCCTCCACCATTTTTGAAACAAGGAAAAAAAAATAGGCATCTATGCATGAACTGGGTCCTATGATGACTTCAAACAACACTTAGCTCCACAGTCAAGGAACACTCTGGTATCGCTTACTGAAACAACATTAGCAATCCAGCATGGATGTGGTTGAATTTTAGTTATCCATACACGCATTAGATATCCTGCTTGTTATTGAAAGCTCCTGTATCAAGTATTGAGCAGTCAGGCCAATAAGCACTCCCTAAAATAAGTGTGTTCCTCAAGTTAATGCCACAAAGCTCTAGCAAACAGCAAAGCCATGCGAAGCAGTGGCCTGAACAGGTTAACAAAAGGGATATGACAGTCCAGAAGTGCTATGGTTGCTCTTTTATTTATTATTTCCCTATTTTACAGGGCAGTTCCTTACTATTGTAACGTGGCTTGAACACTCCCCTTATTTATCTGCCCTTGGTTATCAGGTTTGACTTAGATATTATCTACTGGGGACAGTGAGGACACAATGGCAGCAGTACGTGGGTCCCAACCTTTTAGAACCTGAATTGAACTGAGCCCTCTTCATACATAAATGGGGGGGGGGGGGGGGGAGGAGGGCACAGATGCACATAAATGTTATTGAGTGCAAGATTTGTTTGTTTACGAACAGGAACAAGAAAGAAAGGTAAATGAAATTTCAAGCAACTTAGGTGTTTTTAAAAGACTGAATTTTCAGTGACCATCTTGGGGAGACCTTAGGTTCTTAATGAATTTAAACCTCTCCTAAATATGGTATTTCGACTCCTAAACCACACAGATGCTCTCTGTGACAGTACCTCCCAGGGGATGGAGTCACCCTGATTGCTCTGCATATATCCACGGCCAAGCTAGCTGCTAAAGGAGGGACTGAGTTTCTCTTTATAATGCAGTATTTGCTCCTGTGCCTACTGGATGCCCCTGACAACGGAAATCTGAACACAAATAACTGGTTATACTGCACCCCTGTAACACTGTCCATGAGCTGGCAGAAGGATTTCCCTTGCCATGACAAACCCCTTCATCCAAACCAGCTTCCATCACTAGATACAGGTGCTATCTTGGATCCACCCCGACAACAGAGCCCTGAAGCAGACCCTTCTCTTACCTTTGACCAGTGTCATCTTTTTGAAGTCAGGGCCAGCAGCACTCTGGTTGCCCAGCAGCTCATACTGGAAGCTGGCCGTCCGGCGGCTGATGTCCCTCTGCGGGCTGGCCTGCAGGAAGAGGGCCACTCGTTGTGGTGTGTGGGCGCTGAAGCAAGACACTTGGTGGGGTCGAGCCCCTCCTGCCTCGCTTACCACCAGATGCAGCTGCCCAGCACGTTCCACGTAGATGCTGGCACCCTGGAAGTCGCTGGCTGGCTTGATGCAGACGGTGGTGTGCTTGGCACTGGACAGGTTGGGCTCCAGAACGACACGCAGGGCTCGTGCTGGGTACATCCATTCCAGGGAGCCCTTGGTGCAGCGCAGGTGGACTTGCTCCACCGCACGGGAGCGGGGCTCCCAGCTCAAACCACTGCCAAGACAACACCATCAGTCCATCACTAACGATATCCACAGCACAGGTGGAATATCCAGCAGTTACCGCCCAGAGGTAAGGGTGGTGTCTGTGCAGCTAATGCCCTCCAGCTGTGTCTTTCCTCCCTGGCCTCTGAGGACCTGCTGCAGGTGCAGCCCCAGTGCCACGGGACCGCTCGCACCTGGTGCTGCACCGGCTGCAGAAAGGAGCCTCAGCCCCCTATGCCCAACCACAGGTCCACACCTGGATATCTGCAGCATCCAGAAAAATATTAAATTCCCTCCGTGAAACAGCAGCAAAAGCTTGGTGTGCGGTAGGTCTTTCTAATCTCTCTGGAAAATCCCACCTGGGGGCAGGTGAGAGCATGGACTCGCAGTAGGAGCTGCACAACTCGTGGCGTTGTGTCTGAAAATCAGATTTAAAAGCCTACATTTTAAAGTTTTGTTTTTAATTTATTATTATTTTTTAATGCTGCTGGCAAGAACTCATCAAGAAAAATGGTTTTATCGGAAGCAGGCTGAGCACCAAGCCGGTGCAATTTCGCTGCCTTCAGGAGAGTTACTTCTGGCTGTACCGCTCTCAAAAACCCCTCCAGCAGCAGCCCTGACCGAAGGGCACCGACCACGCCAGGCGCTGTCCCCTCGGTGAGGGCTCCGCCAAGCATCCTCCTGCCGAAACGCCGGCGCTGAACCCTCTGGCGGGGCAGAGCCGAGGCTCGCAGCTGACTCTCGCCACACGGGGCCGGGGCCGTTCCCGCCGCTGCCCCCCCGGCCCGGCCCTGAGGCGAACCCCGGGGCCGCGGGCTCCAACCTGCCCCTGCCCCTACCTGCCCCTGCCCCTCTCCTACCTGCCCCTCCAGCTGCAGTAGTCGGCGGCACCCGGCTGCTGCCCGCCGGCCGCCAGCAGCACCAGCAGCAGGGCCGGGAGGAGGCCCCGCTCCGCCTCCATGGCAGCCCGGCCGGCACCCCCGGCGGACAGACGGCGCGGCCGGGCCGGGCAGGGCTCTAGGGGCGGCCGGGGGGCGACAAGGGGGGGGTCCCGGGGCCCCGCCACCGCCCCCGGCCCCGCCGCGAGCACCCCCGAGCGGCCGCAGCGCCCCGTGCGGGACTGGCGGCGGTGCAACAAGGGCAGATTTGTCTTGCAAGTATCTTAACGCCATCAATAACAGCTTCTGAGCGCATTCCAGGAACAAACACAAGTCGTGTCACTGTAATCAAAGCAAACAGCGAATGATTGATGGAGATTCAAGAGTTTAACTCCTGCTTTCATTATTACCTTTCAGGGGTCCGCGCACAAGAAAGGGTGAGGGCCTGTGATTATCATACCAAAAGGCAGGCCGGGCCTGCCAGTAATTAGATTTCTATATGCATTGCACTTTCCATATTTTCAATGAACGACATGGGGAGCTGCTCTTTTGCAGGTCTGAGAGACCGAGGCTCTTTTCTGCGGCTCTTCAGCGTGGAATCGGGATTTTGCAGCAGGGCCTCGACAATGGGCCCCAGCACTGCTGGGTGGCACAGGCGAAGATCCGCGCAGCATTGTCACCAGGGCTCCATGGCCATCTGTTACCTTGTGGTGAGCAGCACGCTCTCACATTGCCCCCAGCCGCTCCAGGAAACAGAAGCAGAGTTTGTGCTGTCACAGCTCTGCACTTATGGCTTTTCCTTAACAGGAAGACATAGATATCCTGAAAAAAGTTTTAGCCCTCAAGTGCTGAAAGCTAGACTACTTGAACGTTGTTTGGACCCCAACACAACCACTTTACTTTTCATTATCAAGTATTTTACAGTTTTATTTTTATTTATCACAGAGCAGATAATCTCAGCCTTGACTTGCACTTCTCTAACACCCCACAGTTCCCCACACCTACCTGTGGTGTGACTCGTTACACTTCAGGCAAAACTGGCTCAATCTGGTGCTGTGCACAGTTCACTCCAGCAGTTCTAAAAACATTTAAAAATGCATTAAACCTAGATCTTGTATTAACATTAGTGTCAGTGATCCTCAGTGCTCTGTGAAACTATTGTCTTACTACATAAGAGAAAAACCTGCTATCTATGCTTTGACCCAATCCTGAATGGGAAACAACACACAAATAGTCTTTAAAAGGTTTGATTGTGGCATAATCTAGGAGCTAAGAGGCCAGAGCCCATTCTCTCTTTTGTGCAAATTAGATCAGGGAACAGAGGAGAGGACTTGGGGAACAGAACTGACACCATGATAAAGAGCCCCCCCCAGGAGGATTTATTCACTTCCAAAGGCTCAAACTAACCCATCTGCTGCCATCAGGAAAAAGCATTGAGCCACTTGATCTCTGAACTTCTTCCAGCAGCAGTTTTCCCTTTCTGTGGAAAGCACTGCATGTGTTTTTGCTAACTTGTGTTCAGCATCCCTCCTGCTCCAGTTTATGTTAATACCACGTAACACCAAAACATCTGCAGTTAAAACCCTTATCTGTAAAGAGCAATTTCTAAATAATACAGTTGTACCTATCTTCCCCTTTGGCTAAATAAAAAGCACACACTGTTCTAATAACCCTAATAACTAACAACAAAGGCAAGATAGAACAACTGAGACATTTCATTTCACTACTAAAGTCTGTGTTTTTTAAATTATTTTAAATGGTTTTTAAATGACAAAGTATCTATTATAAAGCCATACAAACTCAACTTTTCCCCTCAGGTAAATACCTCCACACAGTACAAAACCCATCTCCTTCAACCCTGTTGTAACCCATTTGAAAAAAAGCTACAGAACCTTTTAAGTGATAAAATTAATTGTTTTGTAAGACTCAAGCAGGAAACTGCTAGCCATTATAAAAACTTGTGAATGCTTACCCAGGAAGGATGCCCCATATACACACGTAATAGTTTATTAAAAAGATGTAGCATGCATGCTACGTAAGAAGCTGCTGGTCCAGCTCTGCAGCCCAGCACATTGCCTCAGACAGAATGAATTTTAATGCTTTGGGCCATTTATGTGCCGAATGTTTCAGTTTATTACCTGTAATGAGGAGGCTTGCTGAACAAGCATAAAGGGAAAGGTAGAAACCGAAAGAAGCTTATCGTACTCCAGCCCCCTAAAGCCAGGCAGCAATCTTCATCACTAGGTTGTTATGGATTCAAAAACTCGCATTTGCTTCTGTGCATAGTGAGGAACAGGAAAAACTGAGTTTAAATATTTTAATCCACACACTTTAGTCTACAGAGAAATACAGTACAAATAGCAAGACAACAAAAAGATGCATTAGGAAATCTAGTAACAGAGTCAGTACTGTGAAAAATCTATAGTTGCAAACTTCTATGAAGAATACAGAGTAGATGTTTCTCAAAAGAGCCTTCTGGGAGCTTAAGTCACAAGAAATAGGCCACAATACTATTGACTAAACACAAACGTTTTCTTCAGTTTCACTTGTGTTAAGGTGGAGTGCTGCCACAGAACCTGATGGAGCCTATAGACAAAGCTTGGCCCAACTACTCAAATAATACATATCACCCACATGTAATAATTTGAGTAAACCTGTCACATTTCACATGTCAATGCTAGTATCACCTGCTTCAGTAATAAGGGATTAAGCCAGTAAGAGCACAAACAAAGCAGAGTTTTATGCAAAGTTCTAGAATCATACTTGTTGTGTGTCTACACAGCAAATAAGACATTTCCAAGCCTTTGCAAGTAGGAGTTGTACATGAATACCTCCTTATCCTCCCATTTCTACCTTCCTTCTTTTAACCAAAGAAAAAAAAATTGTATTTGAAAGCAGCGTGATGTAAAGAAAAAATGTAACAACTTTTGTCTTTAGAAGTTTGCATTGGAGGTTCAATATTATGCTGCCTGGCTATTTCTTTGCAAGCAAGATCTCATGTACGTTACTGCTACGAGCATTCAGCTTTGCTCTAAGATTTTGTTTTCTGAGAAGAGAGGTGGGAAAGGTGCAAATGGCTTTTGCTGAGGTTGGACACTAAGTAATACATGTGTGTTAAACTGCACCATAGGGAAACAACTGTTCTGTCAAGTGCAATGATCATTCCTGCGTTAGGGCTCTGCAGCAGGGAGAAAACAACAACAACAAAAAAAAAACACATGAAAACAAAACACCAAATGCCAAATGTAATCTTGGTTGAAAAAAATGATAAAAATTCTACCTTTTCATCTATTATTTGCATTTCAAGTTCATTTTTTCCCCTTTAGTGCAATTTCAGAATACGCATAAACACATTCAATGCAAATTCCAAGTCACAGCATCACAGTATTTCCAAGCTAAAGAATAACTTTTTTTTTTTTTTTTTTAAATTTTAACATGCTGGTATTTTCATTTAAGTAGTTATTAATTTAAAGTTACAGCTCTTAAGAGTCACATTTTTACAGTATTCTAATCACTAATTACTAAATAGAAATAACTAGTATACATATTGAAGTTACAAGCTACAAAAATAAAAATCCGTTCTGTTTAACTATAAAAATCCTATAAAGAGAAGATGGCTGGAGGTACTCGAAGGATTACAATAGTTGGTAGCAGACAAAATGGCTTTTGAGGGATGTAAACTTTGAAGACACAGAATGCAATAAACTCACAACATTAGTTCCCACTTACTCTTAAGAAAAAAGTGATTTATGCTGAAATCTGCAAACAAGTTTCAAATAAACAAATGAATTACATACAACAATAGGAGTATACAGCACAGTAAACAAGGTAGCATTAATGAAAAACAAAGTAAAATTTTGAATACATTCATACTTTCAAACAGTAAAGACCAGAGCCTCAGCGAAAGCAAGTCAGCATAACATCACTAGGTTTAGTTGAGGCATGTGGCTTTACTCCAGCCTAAAGTCTCTCCCTGAGATGCCCAAAACCTGAACTGGGTATTCAGCATTCTTAGTGAGATATTTTGATCTGCCATGCTTTTAGAACTGCAGCCTAAACAATACTGAAATACTGAATGTGTAAATTCACTCAATCTATCTAATTGCTAAATGAAAATGTGGTCTCATTTCATTCCCGTGTTCAGGAAGCAGCTACAGTTTCTCAGAAAAGAAGTCAGAACATTTTAAAACAAGTGTTTCACATTCATCAGGATCAGTGATGTTACTAGCATTTTTAAATCTAAAAAGATATCCTAGTCTATTCTTAACCAAGAACAATCTTGTTTCTTTTAAAAAAAGAAAACTGCTAATACTAGATACGAAATACAGAACAAAAAAGGATTTTCAGTTAGAACACATGCAAAGATTCTTAAGTGTCCTACTCTTATGTGTATATTAACCAGTTAGGCTTCAGTGCTGCTCTACCAAATGTATTTGTTCCTACGTAAAAAAGAAGCATTGTAGCATTGATACTGTTATGCTGTTTACAGCTAATGTACAGTGCTTTTTTTTAAAAAAAAAAAACAGTTAGATACAATAATATACACTAAAAAGCTGTGAGCATCAGTGCATGTAATGCAGATACAGAAGAAATTGGCAGAACCTAAACCAGAAATTACTAATTCTGAGAACCTGTGTAGAAAGTGGAGATTCATCCCCAGCAGCTAAAAGCAAAAACTGTACTTTCAAAATAGGTCTGGAGGACAGGGAACACTACACCTGATGTGCCCATTCTAATATTCTCCAGGTGTCAGGTGTCAGTCTGAGTAAATTAGAAATTAGGTTGACTGGAAAGGGCAAAAAAGGTGAGTTACAAATATGCTGTATGAAACCATTCCAGTTTGCGTTTCTGACAAACCAGCTGGCATAAAGTATAAAACAAACAGAAGAGAAGCTCACTATCCTGTTTCAGCAAAGCTTCTGACACTGTCCCAACTGATGTTTTTAGCTAATACAAACTAAAAACGAGAAGTTAAAATGACTGAGGGGAAAAAAGTACTTACTGAATAGTTGCAAATTCTGTCAAGACAAGATGTACCAGGGAACAAACTCCCAATCTGAATCAGCTGAAATTATATATATATATATTTTAAACTTTTGATATAAACATCGCTTTAAGATGACAATTTTCTCCAAGCGTGTTCAAACATGGTAGCATTTTCTTGTGCAACCAGGAGAAACTCAAGCCTGTATTCCAAGAACAGTACTTAAAGCTTCTAACTGTAGTAAACAGTGTTCCAAGTTACTCAGTGCCTAAGAAAAGCAAGACCTGAAAACACAAAACTATGAAGGGGCAACAGAAAACTGAACATACACAGTTATCACATGCATAAGTTAAGCTATACCATCTTTACATTAGGAAAACAAAATGCAATTCATAACAGAGCTGACAAAAATATTCAAGTTTGAGCATAAGTTCAAATTAATTTGAAACAAATCTCACAATTGCAGTAGAACGAAAACAAAGCTGAATGTGGTTGCCATCCACCTCAGCTGTTTTTAAAGACGAAGAATGCACCTTTGGACTTCAGACACCTTTTTAAATAGTCCATACAAGGATAAAGATACGAAAGGCAGGTGGTATTTGAAACAGTTTAACCTTGCTATGAATTGCTCAAAGTAGAGGATAAAAAAAAAAAGTAAAAACAAAGCCTATGACAAATCTCTATGCATATGAAAATGCACACACATACCCCCTCTCAATGAACACGTAAACAAACTAGGTTTGAGTAAGGCAGGAAGCTCACGCACAGAAAGACTCTCCAAATAAGTTAAAGTTTGCTGTTTGCATTTCACAGGATTGAGAACCTACAATAAAGGAAATTATCAGCATCTGACCAAACTTCTGTTAAGGTAGCCTATACTGCAGTAAAACTTAAAAATAGTTTTAGTGAATTTGCTTTTGAGTGCTTGACAATATATGTTATTATTCACTCTATACATTTTAAGCAAAGTTATACTGTATGAAGACTGCCAGAAGAAACTATTCATTATTTATCACTATTTTCCCCAATGTTAGTCAGTAAGAGGGCATGGGAGAATCTTTCCACGCAGGGCATGAGCTCCAGCTGCAGAGTACCCTCTTCTGGGTAAAGGACGTACTGCAGTATTTTCAGGTTTCCGATTGTTTTCAGAAGAGCTATCTATACAGTTGCTATTTGTACTGGTGCTTTATGCACCTACAACATTAAAACAACATGTAGCAGTTTTAAAGCCACAACACACATGACAACATTAAGCAACTACAGCTATATTATAAGTTAGAGATGTTCATTTACGTCAGCATTAGAATCTGGGAGCCTGTGTACTATGTTTGAGCTTTCTCAAGTTGGACTAATAACAACTTCAGGACAATTTGCAACGTACTGGAAAGGAGGACACATGTAAATCAAAGGATGGTGTGTTGGACACAGCAAGACTTCCCAAAGACTTCCTAGCAGATTCTAGTGCTAACATCGTATGTTTAAAAAGATTTTTTTTTTGGTCATGCATATGACAATGATATAATTATAATAGAAGGATGACCACACATCTGTTTAGGAACCGGATACTTACAGAATATTCTCCATACCATAAATACAATTTTACAAGAGGCTTTCCATGCCTAAAAAGGCTACACATGCTGTCTACCATTTCCTGCATTCACCAAGAGTCAAACTTTTTCACTTCCACATGCAAGACGGGGATGATGATCTGTCCAATACAAACAAGACCATTTCTCGGGGGTTCTCCGTCAAAAGTGCTCAATTAGATACATTTGCATTTCCCAAAGAGTATTTCACACATTTAGGACAGGATTCATAACAACCTGCAGTAAGTGTGAGGATCTAGTCTGCACAAATATAGTACAATATCACTGGTACACATTCAGGCAAAACAGATGTGGAAAAGTCAGCTCACCTACTGGAGGAAAAAAAAGGAAGCTTTCAAAGTCTTCACGTCACATATTTTTCAGGATGTTGGGAGTTTAAGAAGTGAACGTTTTGAACTGTTAAAGATTCTTAAGCTACAAAATAATTTGAATAATCATCTGATCAACTTTAGATAGCTCTTTAAACTGCATTCTGAATAGTTTAAATTAAGTATACAAAATACTGCCCTTCATAACACATACCCTGCTTTTCCAGAGACTTGTCAGTTGTTTGTAAACAATAGTTACATAGCACAGAACTTAAGTATTTTGGGGATGCTAATGTCTGTAAATTATCCAAATAAAAATAAATAACTAGCAAGACTTTTGAAGCTACAATACAAATTGAACCTCCATAACAACAGCAACAAAAGGTTAGGATACTGGGTTTATCTAACATTGCATGTTTTTGCATATTTTAAATACATTTTATATAGACTTAACAATAAATTTGTCCTCTGTATTTACATACTATAAAATAATTAAGATGAGGTGTGGGAGGCTAATGAATATGGAATTTACAAGTGGCTTCTGTTTTACAGTTCGTTACACTCTGGTCACGTATCCAGACAACTATAAATTCACTGGCAATCAGTAGTATTTTAAGATCTAGCACATACACTTTCTAGAGTAAATACCATCAGTTTAAAAATGCTCTCCAAAGATGATTACAATTGAAGATTCTAAAAATACTAACATTTCCAAGGCTTAAATAAATTATTTTAAAATATAAATAGTTCCTTCACTGTTAATGCAAACTTTGTTTTACAGATTGCTGAAAAACAGTTTCATTTTACAAAACCTAGAAACACAGTCTACTTTACCCAATGGTTTCGCTTTCAGTTAGCATAAAAAAAAAAAAAAAAAAGTGACTGGGGCAGTTTGACAAAAGCAGCAACATTCAAAGCTATGATCAATGCCCCTCAACTTCTCTTATGATCTTAGCTTATGCAATATACATTCAGCGTAAATTCTTTTCTTATTCAAGAATTCAACTGGACTTAACTGAATTATTAGTTACAAACTTCAAAATCTTAACTCACATGTCTCACCTGCTGCAGGCTTAAAATACCTCTAAGGGAAAACTAAAAAGGAAGCAGGTTTTTACTTCTGTTAGACATGAAGATGTTTTTACCTGAGAAGCTTGGAACCTGAGAAGCTTCAGATATGTCAAATTGACCGTTTACTTGTACTGGTGTGTGTGTTCTTAACCTTTACTACCAGTATAGGCCACTAACCTTTTCCTGGCCCAGTATTCATATGAGAGATGAAGATTCAGGCCGAATTATCTTTGACCCCCCTAAGAGCCAGTTAGAAAACAAATTTACCCTCCACACACATCAAATGATACAGGTGAACAAAAGAACTTGCTAACCTCTGCAAACCTCTCTCTCAATCTCCACAATTCAAACTGAAACAGTTAACAGACTGACTTGCTATTGATTGTTTCCAGGTAACAAAGCGAGATCTTTAACAAGCCTCTTAAAAAAAAAAAAAAAAGATTTGCCAGCTATCATTACTTCTTTAAAACAGTCTTTAAAACACAGCTAAAACAGACAGCTCCAAGTTTTCTTCCAAGAAGCCTCCTCTAGAACTATAACATGTTGCTATTTACAAAAACTAGAATTAATCTCTTGCTGACTGAAGCAGTCAGTCACAGGATCATTCAGTGCAAGTCATGGTACAATTACTTTGATGTTGTATCTTGGGTACTCAGGAATACTCCATCTATGGCTTACAAAGCCACTGAAAAAGTAATTCGCTAACAGACCCTTTCCAGAAACCTTTGGTCCAAACCTACCTTTCTTTGCTAGCTGCCTTTCCAAGAGCCCCCACATCTCCACTCTCCCAGTCAAGCCTACTAGGTATGTACTGCACACACAGGTGCACAAAAAAGTTTGTCCTACTTCCAAGAAGAGATGGCAGACAGGACCAGCAGGCTGTTGACAGAAAAAAAAACAGCCCACATTTTACTTGGTCTGTTTTTCTGTTCTGGAAGCATTCCTGGAGAAAATAACAGGTGGAAGCAGGCTGAACTTCAACTGTTCCCCTTTTCAAGGGTATCAAAACTTATGCATACTATATTGTATATGTGCAGAAGATCTGATTCCACAACAAGGAAGGGCTTCTGTATCTGGTCCTTCCCTGACAGAGTAACTGGCTCCTCAGCTAGAAAGGCTGGGTACCACTATCAACCTAAAAGGCAAAGCAGTTGTGGTAATTCAGCTGTGAAAGTTTTCATGAATGTGAAAGCACTGCTTTTTCCTCGACCCTAGTTCATTTACAAGTATGAACCTTACAGCACAATCCTTGATCTAGGTTAAGTGTTCTCAGTGCTTTTAACGGGCTGAAGTTCTTCTTTGTATTACATTACATTCCACAACATCTATACCTCTTCATCTGTCTGTTCTCTCACGTGCTCTTGCTCAGACACGCTGGAAGCGTCGTCATCTGTTTGCTCACCCGAGTGATACAACATCAGTGCATGTGTCTTATGAGTTATGGTAACAGTGCATGGCCCCTGAGCCCACGGCTCTCCATCCACCTGCATTGGCATCTTTGAACTCTTCAAGATCAGCTAGTATTAAACAGAAGAACACACAATCACAGCAGTTCAATGTAGCTCTGAAGATACCTTTTATAAATACAACGTATTGATGTTGCACAGTTCGAGACTAGCCAGGGAGAAACTTAATACATAATTAGTTGTACTCATAGGTTACCAACCACATCAACAGAGGATTGCTAATTATAATTAAATTTATTACGCAAAAGAAGCATCCTGCTCAACTGCAAACTGCAACTTTAGAACATAGAGCTGAGTGCTTGAAATTGTATGCTGCGTATTGAAAAAAAGATTAGAGAAACAGGTTTATAAATAGTACTTACCCTTACTGTATGTGCCTGCCCTAGACGAACAGGATTTGCTAGTTTCACCTGAATCTGGGCACAGTGGAAAGAACCGTGAACTCCAACAACCTCCAGAAGTCCATCATCATGTCTATGAATTAAGAAAGCAGACCTCTTAGTGATGTTCATGAACTCTGAAATGCCCATTCAAATACTAGTCTTTCCTCTGTTACTATAAAAAAGACAACTGTTAATCTACAAATGTTTGAACTATTTATTTCCTGGTGAATAAGTCACACTGAATAGAAAGCGCAGCTGTACAAAAGCAGGCCAAGTACAGAACAATACTCTGGTTGGTACACCCTACACAGTTACTGGCGATCACAGATATATTATTCTCCAAGACTCAAAGTGCATATTTAAGGCCTTTGGTGGATTTCCACTTCAGAAATTTGAAAAATTTTCTGTCTTGCTGTCTTTTTAGGCAGTTATTAATCTACAGGAAAATATTTTAATTGCCCCCACCTTTTTTTTTTTTTTTTTTTTTTTTTTTTTTTTTAAAGATTTTGGTAAAGAACTTTGGCCAAATAATTTTAGAAATGCAGCCTCATAAGCATTTTCTAAAGAAGGAAGTCACAGGGGGGCAAGTCTCATGTGCCCACAATTCAGCACTGCTGCAGCCAACTTACATCCATTTCAGACTATAAAAGAACATGTCTTAATACAAATTAAAATATAGAATAATAATAAGGCAACAAAAATTTGACTTCCACGATGTAAGTATCTTCTACTTTTTGAAGGCTATTTTCAATAGTCTTTTCAACCCTATTGCCTAATCAGGCCAGACATTTTGAGAAGGTCAAACCTGATGCATGGGATGCACTTAGCTCTTGTTAGTCTCTAACAAAAAGAATCCTGACTTTCAGACAAGACTTATTATGTAAGCATAGCCTACTGGGGGGAATTGTTTACACTACAAGAACTGTTAAAAAAAAAAAAAAAAAAAAAGAGGTATTGCATACCTTGCCAAGGGATAAGGTTCATCACCCATTCCTTCCCAGAGCCTACAGCCACCTCCCCAGTATCCAATGTTCAGGACAATGATGCCTTCCAAATTGGGCAACTCAATTCTCTCACCATCCAACTCTAGCTTTAAAAGAAAAACAGAAGTTAATTACCATGAATGAAATTCAGTACTTCAACATAAGCTAATTATTCTCTTTGTCTAATAGGCCTCCACTTGAAGAAAAAAAACATCTGTGAGCAAAATTGGGCCTGTACAAATATAACGCTTTCTTTCCATACTTAAAAAAAATGACTTCTGACTTCACAACCTGTAATCAGTTTCTGTTAATAGAGAAAAGAAAAATGAACTGTCACTTATTTAAGTCTCTAGTCTACTACAGATTTCATCTCAGTATCTGTATTTGAACTCAGAGATCTGAGTCAAGACCAGAAAAGTTTTTAGTAATTTTCAGCAAGCTCGAAGGCATGAATTCCACAAATAAAGTTGCAGATAGCAAAGAAGCCTGGAACATCAAAAAAATTCCAGAGTCCAGAGCTATCCTCACACAAGTATCATGTAGATGTAAACTGCACAGTTTTTTTCCTTTCCTTTCACAAGATAAATTTCTCTACTTCCCCGACTGTCCAAAGAAAAAGCAAGTTAAAAAACTTACCTCAACTTTCTTGTTAAGATCTTTACATTCTTGTACTAAGCAGTCTTTGGTTCCATAAAAAAAATAAACAGCCTGCAAAACAAACAAAAGGAAAGAAGGACAGAAAGGACTGTTAAAAGAGACAGTTAGTATGAAATCTATTTTAAATGCTCATGTATAGTTATGGTTCTTCAAAGCTTATCATCTAAAATACATATGTAACATTTGCACAAGGCAGCTGTGCAGAGAAATTATATCACTACAGTTCATTAATATCTGAAGACATTTTGTTTCAGAGTAATGCAGTCCCTGACAAAGAGTCCTAAGGGTTGAAAATCCAATAGAAATTAAGATGAAACTAAGATTTAATTGCAATAACTTCTGTCACACTATGCAGAAAAATAATCATGCTGAGTCTTTAAAAATAGCCTTAAGTTAAGTCAGCAACTACAAGGTGAAAGTGTCACTTTACCGAACATACCTTATTAATAATTCTGCTGGAAAACAGAGACGGAGTCTTCTCACGATGAGCATGGAAATTTAAAGCCATCAGAGCATCAGGTCCTATAGAAAAGTAGTTGTTCATTGTGAACACCTGTAAGAGAGAATTTCTATTTATGGCCTTCTGAAATATTATTAGGATTTAAAAGTCACTATGTTTAATGGGAAATAGGTAATCAGAAAATGATACAGATATTCCATAGAACCCATATTTATAATCACAAGCCATACCTTTGGTTTCCTTAGGTTATAGTATCCTTTGTTTGTTACCTGAACTTTCCATCTGAAAAACAACAGCCATTATTTAGATGCACGGCAGGCAAACTATTCTCACTTAGTATCAAAGTCGTAGTTAAGAATTTCAAGAGATTCAGATTTAGCTACACTACAAAAGAGTTAAGCACTTCAGAAAAACTAAATAAAGACTAATTTTGGACCTTGGTTATTCTGCAGTTCCCTAATCCACTGTGTACTTTACATATACTGCTTTAGTGGCATAGCAGTAGACCTACAGTAATATTTGGTTAAATAGAATTTGTCTTTTCACTGTTACTTACCTGTCTAGTTTGATTCCATCTGCCTCCATGACATTTCGTAAGATTTGTTCTACAGGGACTTCTCCAGCATAACCTGCACCCCAGCCCAGTGTATTAGACAGGTCATTACCTGTTCCCAGAGGTAAAATAGCAACTTGTGGAATAAAGCGTTCTTGCCCCTAGGATACAGAAACACTACATATTAGCTCTATTTTTAGCATCATTTTCTACCTTCTAAAACCAAATGTTCAAGTCTGATAAACAATCTTCAGATCAGCTTGTTACATAGTGCAGTACAGCTGGCAGTATTAGTAGAGCAGATGGCCCGTTTAAGTACTTATGGTAGTGATAATGTACAGAAAGGAAATGTGAAGCCATTGTGAGGAGAAAAATTAAAAAAAAAAAAAGAAAAAAGGAAACAATGCATTACTGATACTCAACAGAGCATCCCCTCAGAAGAACGAAGCTTTGGAACTAAAAGCAGAAGCCTGAACTTCTCATCCGATTTCCTAATTTTCTACTTGTTGCAACCATGGGTATAGGTAAGTTAATAACAGTATTATTGCATATACCTCTGGGAAAGTGCTCTGCAATGAATGCTAAGAGACAAAAAGAACACACACGACTGTGGACCATAATGAGCAACAAAAAGGCTCTTAGAAGACTGATGTTAGTTCTAAAAAAACTGATGCATGTAATACTAGAGCATTTCAACTGTGGACAGAAATTCACACACCCAAAGTAAAGTCAGTATCTAAGTTTCTGAATTGCAATATACACACACAAATTTATCTGTCATGAACAGATTGAGCAGATGATAATTACCTCTGCAGATCACACAGCAAATATCAGAAACAAACATTCAAAACAGCCACTTTAGCAAAGATCTTTGCCCTCTTTACCAGAGAAGCATGAACAATTGTTTCAGACATACTATAACCTTTGACATTCAGCTGTGAAAAATACTTGGAAAATGTAGCATTATGGTTACTACTTTTCAACAGGAGGTTTCTGCCAGGCAACCTGGATTTGAGAGTCAAGATAAACGAAGGGAGCACAATCTACTGCTCATAATCTTAACGGTATCTATGTAACTCCAATGCCTCAGTTGAATATCTGTGTTCTTTGCTACCAGGTTTCATCAACTATATTGGCTCTGGGGACAATATATCAAGTGTCCAAAACCAAATAACCACATACTCATATTAGTTAAGCTTTATAGTTCTACTTTGTTCTATTTCTACTTTATCGGTACATAAAAAGTCTCAAAGAAGCTCAATTTGATTGTGCGTGGAGTTGTAATAATGGCCTTCAACAACAACATTTCATGCATTAACATGAAAGCAGCATCAAGAAAATAAAGCTACTAAAAACGCTGCAATTGATTCACAGCCAAAACAGACAAAAAAAGAGATATTGATAAAGGAAGACATTCTTTTATCACTAGAGAAAAAGATTACTAGGTAAAGTACAAGAGCCCTGGTAGTTATTCTTTACTTTCAATCTTCTCATGGGTTCTTAGCAGTACTCTGTAAATTGGATTATCTTCCCTTTCAAATCAACACCAAGCATACAGCATATTTTTTCTATTTGCTGTTAATGGATGAGTGCAGACTGATAGGTTCTTCAGAATACACCATAAGTAGTAAAAGCACATTACAGCCCTCATTTATGCACTGGCAATATAACCACTGTAGCTGGCAAAAATTACGAGGTTATTATAAAAGTGCTTTGGGATAAATAAACAGCAAGTCAGCATTACTAATAATGGCTACTGATAGCAAAATAAATCTGTTTAGACAAAGAGGAAAGAACAATGTATAAAATACTCTGCATCTGTTCTTTTCTTGTTCTACAGAAAAGAACAAATTTAAATACATTTTTAATTCTAAAGCTTTTACATATTTTTCCGAGCTACATGAAAAGATGCATTATTACAAGCTGTTTTTGCCCTGATAAGCAATTCTGCAAATATTTTTCTGTATGCTTATTCAGGAAGATGAAAAAGATAAATGCAGGTAAAAGATTAAAGTGTAATAATTCAGCAGCTCCAAAACTCATTTCTCCAGCTCCAAAACTCATAACATATCCTTTCATTTAAAACACAATACCTTTATCTTCATCTCATCAATTGCATCCAGGACCCAGCCTACTGTACCATCCCCACCACAGACAAGAACCCTGACAGCATTGCAAGGCAGCAAGGTACAAAGTTGGAGTGCTTTAGCAGGCGTAGTTTTGCTTAGATCAAAAACCTAGAATAAAGGAAAATAGAGAGTCTCATAGGTTCACGAAACATGAGTCATGATTTGCCTCGTAGATAAACAACTTCAAGATGTTTATTCTAATGTAAAACAAACATTCTCTATTTATAATATTACATAAGCAATTAAGCTGTTTTGATTTTTATGAGCAGGATGTGACCTGAAGTCACAAAATAGCTTCAGCTGCTTCACTAGGAATAAAAGCCATTGATAAATCAAGCTGACCAAGTCCTAAGAAAAGTCTGTATCTAGTAACATTTTCATGAGTTTTGTTAAGGTGAAAGGCTTCAGATAAAAGTTACTTTAAAATATTCAGGATACAAAGAGGTTTATTTTATAAAGCCTTACTGGGATGTATTTAAAACAAATGTGTAGTGTTTTCTGTTAGTCTGTATTCTAAGATTCAGTTTTAAACTTCAAAGGGAGAATATTAAGGTACAGCCAGGAAATCCAAGGAACAACTAATTGCCTTAACGTCAACATCCTGTGCCATCTCAAGTGGACTTTAAAGGGAAAGCAACAGCACAAAACAGCAATTGTAAACACCAATATTTTCACAAGTAAAGTGAGGATTTAAGCACATGTTCCAAATTAAGATTTAAATATTGCAATTTCTAAAAAAAGTATATTGTTAATAAGTACGTGACTATCAAAGCAGAATTACTACGTGTATTACTATAAATAGAAGACTGCACAACTATTAAAAGAACCAGAAAAAAAAACATGGAAGTGGGGGAACCTCTGAATTTTTATTCTGCACACAACCTTATTCTTTCTAAAACAACAAACTGCATGAATTTGTTTCCTTTACTGACCTTCTAGAAGATCCTACTACCATTATTGAAGCAAAGGGATGCTGATTCTAACTTAAACTGTTATTTAGTTATAGTGGTTTTTCAATGTAATTACCTGAACAGGGTTCAGCAGAATTTTAAATTCTCCCAGTAAAATCTCACCCATGTTGTTTCCACTACGAGTATTAGCCAGTACGATTACCGGGATCCAGTGTTTTCTGCCATAAGGTACTATCTGCAAAAAGATGACGATAAGTCACATAAACACTGCATGTTTGAAAATGTCTAAAGTCTTGCTTCATAATCAGTTCCCTCCAAATGCTGAAATGAGGAAGTTACCAATTAGTCTGATGTAGTCAAAACAAACAGATATTTTCAACACAAAGGCTGAAGATTTGTTCTACAGTGCTTAGGAGAACAAATGCTATGGTGTTATAAACTCATTTTTTGTTATGTAAAAAAAAAAAACACACAACAAACCAAAACAAAACTTCCTACATCTTTATCAAGTTTTCCAGTTTCATTAAAAAACAGAAGCAGAAGCCAGACAATACATTTTAAAAACAAGAAGCAGAAGGCAATTACCTTTTCATAATCGGTTCTTTTGTCTTTACGTAGCTGGTTGACTGTGGACAAGTAGTATGGTGGAATAATTAAGTCTTTGAATTCTCCAAATGTACATTCCTCAATCTTTAAACAATCCAGCATGCAGTCATCATGTACAGTGCACTGACACCATACACATCTGGAAAAAAAGAAAAAAACAACTGAAATCCTCAAACAAATGACACAAATTTTGCTTATGTATTTTAGAAAGAGAAACTAACTTCTAAGAATTACTTATGTTTACATGTACTGTTATAAGTGATATTTTAAGCACATTTTAGAGAAAAGCATGCATTCTCTGGAAGTTGAAGTGACTATGTATTGGCTACAGAAAATTACATAACTTGATCATGTCCTCAAAAGTCTAGAAAAACAGTTGAATTTGTTAAAATAAAGATACCAGTTTTAAATTAACTCTGATTTTTGGTGTTAAAAATAAGTGCTACAAATACCGTATTGCACTGTATGCAGCAGTTACACTGAAAGCTTGGATGAGAAACTGAACTCCTATCCATTCTTGGAAAGCACATACTAGAGTTCAGTTTAATAATTTCAAGTGTTACTAATACCATGAATTGACTTTGGCGATAAATTTGCAAAGTGATAATACCCGTAGGTCTGAAACCTAAAAGGTTACACGGTACTGAGCAAGGCTTATGGGATTTTGCTATGCAAAATTGCTCAGCTTTTTG
Source organism: Netta rufina (assembly GCF_964035555.1). NCBI lineage: Eukaryota > Metazoa > Chordata > Aves > Anseriformes > Anatidae > Netta > Netta rufina. The sequence continues at coordinate 5,824,909 of NC_140143.1, read as the reverse complement.
ACCTACTCTAAGAGCTGCCCTGGCAAACAGACCAGAACAAGAGGGAACACTGCAATACCTCCTGCCAGCCTCTGCAAAATGTTAATCTTCATTTGCTACATCCAAAGCCTTGGTTTAAGCAGCTGTGAAAGCTATTTTTGGAGTCCTTCTGCTTAATCCAGCACACAACTAGAGAAGCGATGATACTTGCCCTGTACTGTACACAGTGACTATTGTCAGTTATTTTCTGCTTCTTTTCTCATTCTTCCTCCTTTTGCATTCAGAATCCTGTTTCTTTCCTGCTCTCATAGACATGCTCTCTCTTTCTCAAGGTTTTGTTTCTGACAATATGCTCACGTATAATGGAATTCGGCTAACTTACCATGCAATTTCCCAGTATCACATAAATGTGGAGCAAAAGCAGACATCCTTTAAGAATGCAGAGGTCACACTCTACACAGGATGTGCACCACGACCTCTATGTTCTAGCCTAACATGTCACTATGTGCCATGCCGATAACTTTACAAGCAGCCTTGCTAATGACAGTATGAGCCTTTCAATTTCCTAAAACTTTTTTATCATTCTTACTACAAACCGTAACAATGGATTATATTGCAGCAACTTTCATGAACTTCCTATTAGCTTCTTTTGAGCAGCCTTAAAAAGGTAAAAAAAAAAAAACAAAAACAAAAAGCACCAGTTATAGGAGGGTTGTTTGTTCTAGCTGCACTAAGCAGATGCAAGTTTTGCAGAGATGCATGCACATTTTGGCAATCTGAAATGCGCACTATGCCACTGATATTGCTCAGGCTATTCACTGTACAAACGACATGTGTGTTAGAGCCTTTTTAGAACTGTCCCATAAAAACATAAGCTCTCTTAGACATTGCCTTTTAGAGGTAATTATACGCTAGCTAGCACATCATTATGGAGAAATGCAAGCAAGACAACAAGTAGACCGAAGATGCAATATCCTGCCCTTAACTTATGAGTCAGGTAACCCACAGGCACCCACTTTCATTTTAGGTTCTCTCAAATTGTTTTTGTGGCCATGTGTTCTAAAAAGACTGCAGTTAATTAAACATGGATGTAGCATCACACTTCCACATACAAAACCAAACTCCCTTGCAGTACCTGTAGTCGCAGAGCTTGGGCTGTGTGCCACACTGTTGTTTGCATACCACACAGTAGCTGCAGAGTGGGACATTGCCTCTGATCCAGTGATGCGGCATAGAGCTGCGGGCTCTACCATCACTCCTCATCATAATTTCCTTGCAGAGAAAGTGCTGGTCAGCCTTCTTTAGGCATCCTTCACTGACACGCAGCCCACAGCAGTTGCAGAAAGCACCCTGGAGGATGTGCTGAGCACACACGCAGCAGTAGGAGGGCTGCCCAAAGAGATCAGTGTAGTGCCAGTCGTGTTTGCTCTTGCGAAAGATGTCACGTATCAGCACCTGCCGCCGGGACCGCTGGAAGCTGCACCACAGCGTGATCAGCACCGGCACGATGACGGAGCACAGAGTCCAAAACACCAAGCTCCAGTCCGCGACGACAGAGGACGAGGAGGAAGCACTGCTTCTGCCCTCCGTGCCCGCCATTCCTCGTCCAGCTCGGTCTTCCCAGCCTAACCCCTCAAGAAGACAGCCGGGCGAAGCCGGGAACGGCTGCCTGGGCCCAGCAGCCAACGAGCAGCTTCGTGAAACATCTTCTAACCCCTCCCTCAGCACCTCCGTGCCCTCAGGGCCGGCACCCAGCAGAGGGATGCCGCTGCTGGCCTCCTACCAGGGGCTCTGCCTCCGCCTAGCACAAGGCCGGCCACCCCCCGACCCCCTCCCGCCCCCAGCACGGAGCCCCCGGGGGCTGCGGCTCCTACGAGGGCCCCGCGCCTCCCCTCAGGCCCCTCGGCGGGGGAGGCCCAGCCCCGGGCCGCCCCCCCTCAGACCGAGACCATGCGCTGGGGGCCTCCGCCGCCGCCCTCCGACCTCCCTCGCCCCGTGCCCGCTTCCCTCGGCTGCTGGCGGCCGCTGCTGGCGGCGGCGGCTCCTCGGGGCCGGGGCCGGGGCCGGGGCCACACGGGGCCGAGGGGCTCCGCTCCGTGCCGGCGGCCGCCGGGGATGCGCGGGGTGCAGGAAGCGGAAGCGGCGGTTACCAGGCAACGGGCGCCGCCCGGAAGTGGGGCCTGGCCGCCACCGGCTTTGTCGCGACTGTCGCGACTTGTAGAAAGGGGCGGGGCTTGTCGCAAGCGGTCCCCCCCCGACGCTGGTTCGCCCTTCGCTGAGTTTTATCCCTTTGTTCGCAGTGTTTGTCCCTTCGCTGCCCCATCCGTAGCGGCTCTTTGCTCATAAATTCTTTCACGTGGTGCTGGGAAGCTTTCCCTGGAGCAGTTCTAAAAATAAAGCAATGGTTGCTATTAATAGAAACTACAAGTTTTTTTCAGCTATGACAACAAAATACTTCACAGTTACTTAAATCCATACAGTACACATCACATCTCTTGGATTTTAGGTTATCAGTACCTTAAAACATGCTGGAAATGCACGCACCGCACAGTTGGACAATCCTTATGTTGACATTAACGTGAGTTCCGTGACACGATGGGATAAAGAACCCAGGAATTGCCCATTGTTTCTTTCAAGGCCCAACTACTGAGCTGCTCTGCTTTGTTTTCGTCACCTAATTCGACTCTGGTCCAGTCCTCACACCTGTGGCACCCCACGTTAGCTCACGGCTCACAAGCTGATACAAACGCCCCGGTACCAATGTCAGCAGCTGAACTTAGCCAGCCCAGTGAGCTGAGGAGAGGTCTCTGGTGTTCATTGGAGCCCCTGGTGTTCACCACAGCTGAGCTCACCCTGCTGGTTTCTGGTCCAGCAGCACTGACAGCACCTCAATCTGACCCGCCTGTCTGATTTCCTGAAACTTTCCGTTTCTTAGTATTGTTGCAACCCACAGCTTTCACCCAGGTTTCGCTGAAACTGACTGGTTTGCTCAGAAGCCTGTGAACACAGAAAATGCTGCACAGACACAACTGCTTGAACACTGCTTCTCCAAGGAAAGAAAAAAGGCAGAAACAAGAAGCCCTGCTCAGGGTCTGGGCTGGCAGCCTGTGGTGCAGCAGGGATGTGGATGTGCTGCACCTTTCCCTCTGAGGGGAAAGGCTACTTGCTTATGTCCTTTGTATGGGAGCCGCTGATGAATTCTGACTGTTTCAAAGGATATATTCAAAGGGATATGTATTTATTTCCCTACAAATTGGTGATGCTGGTGCCCTACGTCCAGAATAGTGCTGCTCAGATGTATGGCCGGTGACATTTCTGAAGGTAGAAACTAGCTCTCTGGAAACATCTGTTAAATTCACATTCATAGTTCACACTGTATTAAATAGTGAGGTCATTTATAATCCCATTTTCCACTAACTTGTCCTGAAAAGAAGAATTATATGAGTTTTCATTTCTATGATTCTATTAATTTGATGAAAATCTCTCTTTGTATTTCCACGGTGGTAGTTTGGCTTTGCTAGAGTTAAATCAGGTTAATACATACTTCTGTGCTGGAGTAAAGTTAGAGAGAGGAATTTTTAACAAAAAGCCCCTTCTAAGATTAGCATTTAGTAATAGGCAATTGTGTCTTTTAAAAAGCGATTGTTTTTCTTAGGCACCTGAAACCATGGCTTGCTATGCTAAATGAAAGGTGATGTGTCCTATTTTCACAAATTTAAAATATCCAGCATAACTCAGAAACCTGAAGTGGAAAAATAGTCTTCTATTTTCTTTCCCTCAGGAACAGAGTTATGCTGAGAATGTTTGAACAGATAATAGCCATATTCAAAACTTCAGGCCAGATGTCTTCAAAATCATACTATAAGTCAAATTAGTTAAAGCATAAACAAACATTTGTGACTGACGTAGCTACTTCAAATAGGCTAATGCCTCAGTCAGTGTTATTCATTTTGGAACAGACTGAGAGAAAGCAGAATCAAAATGAAGAAGTTACTTGTGTTTATCTTCTTTCTGGTCCTCATGACCACTTTTACAGGTAGGAGTTTATATAAAATAAAACTGTATATGTATGTAACTATAGAGTATAGCTGCAGAGCATATTAGCATAATATTAGTAATTTGTATTTTAGTATCTTCTTATTTCATTTTTAATATTTAACTATTTTTATATTACTGCTTGACATGATTTGTTTTTTAACAGTTGTGCTACTGTATTAGATATTCTACTCTCTGCATTAGCACACTGCAGTCATTTATTTTAAAACCAAAACGCTTTATTTTATGAGTTTACAATTTTAATATCATTTTACCAAGGTCCTGAAAGTTAAATGTTCAATTAAATCTCTCCTTTGCAACAAATTCTAACTCACTACTTAGACAAATAATTCTAAAAAGCAAAGCAATGCAGAAAAGAACAAAGAATTGGAAGAGTTACAAATGTTATTGGATAGATGGTGCTATTATATTTTCTCATTTTAGATAGTAACATTAATATGTACAGTTTGTTTCATACTGATAGAACCAAACTATAGAAAGCCCAAGTTAAAAAAATGGTTTAAAATTCCACTCATATCGCCTGGAATGCAATATCCCCTGGGAAGGGGCTGTAATGAAAGGACACTTTGTATATAGACAAAAATAAGGTTTGGAGACATTTGGTTTTACAACTGACAGGTAAAACATTAACTTTATCATAATTTCATAACTAATTTCTGCTTTTCCTTAGACACTTCACCAATTTTGACTGAAAAGGAAGCCAAACAGATTCTGAGAACTCGTCGTGAAGACAGACAAAGAAAAGCTGGTTTCCCTGATGAGCCCATGAGGGTGATTTATGATATTTTTAAATTACATTAACTATATTAAAAAAAAAAAAGAAAGAAAGAAAGAAAGAAAAATGTGCTTAATATTAGATTTCTGTACATGTAATTCTAAGCAGTAAGTTATGAATGTCACCTTTTAAAGCAGCTGAGCTCCGCGAAATATTAAAAATCTCCTTTGCATTCTTTCAATTACTGTCATGTAGCATTCTGAAAGTGCTGAACATTGCTCAGGAAGCGTATGCTTGCAGAATGTGGAAATTATTTATCACGGTTCAAAAATGCCGATTAAATAATTGAGAAGAAAGTGGCTTTTCATTTCTAGAAATGTGGAGTTCATCAGGTTGTTCCTGAAAAACTAAATAACAGGAAATGTCTTCCACTTACAGTACATTCTGCACTCAAGGCAGAAAGGAGATGCAGGTGTCAGCGGTCAGTGTGGAGATTGAGGTAGTTTTAAACTAGCTGTTAAAATCACTTACTTTCATTCACTTTTATATGAATGCTACAGATTGGATAGTTTGTTACGACATTGTAGGCATTTTTAGCTGCTAGCTTAATGCAACAGCATTATTTTTGCAAGTAATATTTGCATTTATTAATTTCTAAACTATTTTACAACAAAAGAAATAAATAAAAGAATTTAGAAGGCTTCTGTTTTACTTGCTTTGACAAGATGTAACATATAATTCTGCACTTCTCAAGAGCCACTTAAAGTATTTTAAAATTAGTGCCTATTTCTTTCCAAAGTAAATAAACTGTGCAAGAATTACATGGTTCTGAAGAGGCAAAAACCACAGAAGCCAGAAAGCACACAATAGATTGTGCATGTATGATGAATACAAGGAGCTCGGTTTAGCAAGGTGCTGAATGAACACTTCTGAACTCCATAGGGCATGAAGAGCAATATACACCCATAGGGCATGAAGAGCACTATATACCTCCCAAGACTGAGCTCACTATGTGCCAGGCTTGCGGAGACAGCAAGTGGTTTTCTCTTTCCTACAGTTAGTGGCTGGCCGTACACCACATCTGATTACGTACTTTGTCAACTGTGATGTCTAAAACAAATCAAAGCTGTCACAAGAATATTATACTATGCTTGTTAACAATCTTGTACAAGTAATGCTATACAACAGAGCCAAGAAACAAGTAGGCATGGGCTTGACAGCCGACAACATTCAAGATTGGGTTGTTTTCCATGCTGTTGTTAAGTAAGCCTTGTAGTTTTCACAAATTGGTGGGAATACATCCCATCCATGCTTATGTTTGGTATACCCCCACGATTACATAGTACATTATAAAGTAAATATCTTAAATATAAAATAACTAAAACAGAGAGGATGGATCAAGTTACATTCTGTATTACAGGCAGTTACACTTGTACATGTGGAGAGTAGAGGGAATTAAGGCTAGAGAAGCATTTGATCACTGACCTCTGCTGCTATATCCTGGCCACTTTCCATCCTACCATGATTGGACTGGCATACACTTTGTTGAGCTCTCTTTTGATGAGAAATTCCAATTGATTTTTTTTTTTTCTATACAGCAACACTCTCTTTCTGTAAGAAAACCCAAACACAGAGTATTTGTTTTTCTCACTAAATGTCAAGATTTTCAGTAGAAAAGGAAATATCTTTCAATAAAAAGTCCATCCCCCCTGCCACGTTGAACATAGAGATTTACCTCTGTGAATGAAGGGTCATGGCCACTGTATCCCTGTGCACAATTCTACCACAGTCTCAAAGAGAAAAACTGATTTTGCATGGATTCCTTGTACAGAATGAAGTTAGTGCTGGGATGAACCTGCCTCTGTTCAGCTATTTTAAGCAAAAACTGTTTGTACTAGGCCAGATCATGCTGAGCTAGGGAATTTAATTTGCAATTCTTTGTGAAACAGTTTGACACAGTGCTGTTTCACTAAAAATGCCTGTTCACTTACAGACAACAAGATTTGCCATCTCTTATTATTTAAAAATGTCATTTATGATATTAGCATATTTTAATCTTCCTTTGACCGAGGCCCTACTTTTATCACGTAGCATCTTCACGGTCGTATAGTCCTGTTCTATTCAAGTTCATAATGCAGATTCACTGAGGGATTTGAGCCAAGTTCCTTTGCATGGTGAGGAACACAGAGCACAGTATACGGCAGGACACCAATGCTTCCTGCTGCTGTTCTGTGCACCAACCCTCTGAGCAGCTCAAAGAGCAGAGAACTGGATGACAGCAGGAATACTTGGCCACTGTAAAAGGTTTACACTACAGCTTCCATTGCTACAACGCTCAGTGTGCTAAGCAATGGGGTATATTTTGAAAACAATATATCTTATATACACAAAGGTTATAAGCCCACATGTATTGAGACTGTAACTTTTTTTAAAGCAAATTTTCTTTTTTTTGTCAAGTTTTTGGCACATGGCTCACTTAATTTGAGAAGTTGTTGCTTACACCATAAAGCCTATATGTTACTATGGGAAATTCACATTACTTATCTATCACACAAAGACCAATCAGCACTGATGGATAGTGCTTACTGGACCCCCTCAGAGAACTGCCACATGATCCTATAAAGATGTAATGTTTTTTAATTAGCAGGAATCAATTTTCAAAAGAGGATGCAACAGACCTGTCTGTGAGACTCCTTCTGTACCCTCAGGACCAACAGAAGTTTCTGTGTAGATATGCCAATAAGAAATGTGCATGTGGAATTCTTAATTTATGAATATTATTGCAAAATTCATGCTCAATGTGTTTACTAATACGGCTGCTGATGTCAACCATTAAGTATTGCTACATTGGGACAAACTGACTCATAACCTCATTTCATTACGTTTGATAATTTTCAGGGGTAAATTCATTGGTCTTGTAAATGCTGTAAAATTATCCTGGTTCATTGGCCTGACATCAGACCTGAGTGATTGCATAATTAAATTACATTTTCTTGTCTTTAAATAGGAGCATATGCTTTACATCCAGCGCTTGGAGCAGAGATCAGAAGAACAATTCCTTGAACACTGGTTGAATCCACATTGCTTCCCACACTGCAACAGGGATTTAGTCCATCCAGTCTAACAGTTTTGGCTACCCCACAATTGGTATATAAATATATATATATTTACAGTGCATGCTTCTTTTATTCTGCTAGAATAAAGGCAGAACCATGAACTGGAAGAGGAGAGAATAACCAATGCCTGGAGGAAGCACCTTGCACTGAAAGGTGTCTGGCAATAGAACAGAACAGTGGCAGGAAACATAAGAGCTTCAGGCATCAGCTGTGCCCATGTAGTTCTGTTCATATTAATAAAACATTTGGTCATGCATGTATCTGCTATATGGATAGAAATTGGTGACTGCACAATGTTCTTATTAACATTGCTTGACATTGTTCTGGTTTCTTTCCTTTCTGCTTATGCTTTTTTTCCAACTATTTTTCATTTATTTAAGTCTTGTACTTGTTCACTTAGCTTTCAGTAAGACTGTGGCAGAATGAAACTCACAGTCTTCATCCTTGAGATATCTGAGATACAGTCTGACCTGCTAAGAGTTGAGCTTGTTCTTCAGTATCTCATCTGCAATAATCTGCTGACAGCTGATTTTTTAAAATGATTTTTTAAATTTAATTTTAATTTTTTAAATATTTGAATGCTTAGTACACATGCTGGTAAGCATTAACACAGAACATTTTCATGGTGCTTGTATGGGTTACCAGTTCTGTTTATCATTTTCAACATCAGTGTAATAGACAGCATAATTTGCTTTACTGCCTCTGTTCATCATATGCATCATAAAATTAAATGGGAAAATATACTCCAAAGCTCAGCCAGAAAGCAGACACCACTCATAAGCCAATTGGTAACAATATGCCACATGCCAATAGAATGTCGTGCACATTAGGATTGTGCTATGGTCATCCTATTTTTTCCTTGTGTATTTTGCACGCGATTATACTTATCACTACATTCAGAAACTGTGAATCTGGGGTGGGTAAGACAGGTATAAGCTTGTAAAATACAAGTATTAATCCTAAACTCTTCCAATTCCTAATGGCTGTTTTGGATGCCAAAAAGGAAGATATAACCATATTTGTGTATTTCTGTAACAGGATAAGCCTTCCCCCTAATGTTCTCTAAACAGACATGAAATTTGTCACTTAGAATTATCACCACAAAGTGACGCTATATCACTCACAGTTAATTTCTTAACACAAGAATTGCAGATTTAGGGCCATACTTTAAAAAGCACTTAAGCATTAAAATACAGAGATGGTATCTGTCAGGGCTGATCTGAGTCGAAAGATAGAAAGTTCATCTGCTTAAAATTCAACTAGGCATCCACCTGTACTTGTATGTATCTAAAGTTCTTTGAAAACTTGGATGTTGGGGTAGGCTTCAACGGAGCTACGCTAATCCACAGTAAGCCAAAGGTCCGACACTTATTTAAAAACAAAACCACAAAATTCCCAGACCTTAGCCCTAGGAGGTAAGTTGGCAGTTTTCAAAAAATCTTCCAGCTGAGACAATTGAAAGCTGGCTCACTTCTACCCGGCTCACAATGAGGTGAAGAATTGTCAGAAAATTGCTTAAAAGATTTGATGCCCCTTGTATGTTATTAGTGTGGTCAATCTCTCTGTGTGTTTTAGTTATATTTTCCATTTTTTTTTCTGCAGGTCTCTTCATGGTCACTGAAGAGGATACGTATTATGATTGCGTTAAGGACAAGGTTATTCCTGCATTGGCTATGTGCTCATTGTAGAGCTGAATCTCTTTGCAATACAGTACAACCCTAGTGATATGGCAAAACTGCCAAACATAAATGGCTAGATATATTATAGACCAACATACATATTCTACCAGTAGGGAAAAAAAGTATTGCATGCATAGATAAATAAATCAAAGGTTTCCTACAAGTTCTGAGGTATGGGCAAGGAAAACTCACCAATTAGTCCTCAAGTAAAGTGAAGGCCACCTTTCTGGACTTTGGAGGAAACATTACTTATAGCTTTGTAGGTTAAAAAAAAACAAAATTGTATGAAGACACTGATCTATGTTTCACTGCCTGATGAGTATTTCATGTATTACTTCATAATAAATGCTTGGTTCAAATACATTTTCAGATGATTTTGTTACACTACATTCCCATACTCTATGCTGAAAAAGATCACTGGAAGTGAGGTATTACAAAGTGATTTCTTTTTGTATTGCAAGTATTTCAAAGTGAGGACTTCCCATGATCAGTAGGTGAGAAGGAAGAAGAACAATAGAAGAACAATAGAAGAACAATAGAACAAACAGTAGAATTAGTTATGGACAGAACAAAGTAACTTTCAGAGTTCTTCACTGCAGTCACACTAAGAACCTGATCACAGGTAACAAAATAAAAAACAATCCATTGAAGATACATATGATAATTACTGCATCAATAGAGCATCCGGTAGGCTGAAATAGAACAACTGTCCTTCCAGTAAGACAGCCCTCTTGGATGACTCCAAGGAAATAATTTAAATCTCAAAGCATCAAAGGCTTACTTTCCCCTAATGTCAAGATGGAATCATAGATTAAATCTGGGAGTGTAGAAAAGTATAATCAGGCTGCTATTGTGTGCTCCATTTATAATACTCTATGCCACATAGATCTCAATTTGCATATCTCCATAGAAGTTAACATCATTAGGGGAAATCCTGGCTCTGTTTTCTCTTGACTAGAGAAAAAAATCACGCCGATCCCAATTATGCCAAATTTCACCCAGTGAAAGTCTATTTAAGTACTTGTCTGAAATAACAGAACACCCAGCTAGTTATATTCAGTCACAGGTTAGATAATTAGTAAGGTTAAATTGTAGCTGATAGGTCTACCTCAGTAACACTTAGCTAATCTTATTGCAAATGTGGAATTGAGATTATTTACTGTTTTTAAGGATGAAGGGATCTCATATGAATCTCCATAGAAAGGCTAAGTATTACTATGCCTAACTTACAAGAAGAAAACTAGGAATAAGAATGAAGTGCTTACAGGTCCCTCTCTGTACTGTGCTCTCTCCCACTTTGTAAAGAAGAAAAAAAAAAGATGTTGTTAGTATTGTTTACCTCACATTTGCCTCAGGCTGATTCATATGGCCAATAGGCTAAAGAGCCAACTCACATTTGCACTCAGATTCAAATCAAAACCATTACAAGTGTTTCTAAAACTCCATCACTTACACCTCACAAAAGTAAATGCTGTCTTACAAGTAGCTGCACTTCTGTTCTGTGGTGGAACAGATCACTGAAGTAATTCCTGATCCGTCAAAACACAGACAGCAAACACTGTATAAGAAAGTTGGAAACAGAGAGAGTAAGGGGATAAAGAACTTAATCAAGATATTTCATTTTAAGACATCCATCTGTTCTGCTGGATTTAAGAAGCCAAGTTCTCCATTCATACAAACTAATTTAGGCCCTATAAGTAAACAGAGAAACACTCCTTCAACCTACATGAGAGACAGCCAAAGAAGGCTGTTACAGCACAGCTGATCTTTGGAAGATTGTTCAGCACTGGCAAACACTGCAGTCTAAAGAGACAGATAGCAAGATTATGACTGCCTTAGAAAATTTTTGACAGTAAAATAACTCAGACATCAATTAGCATAAAAGGTTAACACTGCGTAAACATTATACTTAGTTTTACCTACAGAAATTATATAATTAAACTTTTTCCAAAGTCCTTCAGCATGGCTGCTTCATTGTGCTGTTATTCTCTTCCTTTATCCAGGTCTTTCCCTCAAGGCCATGCTGCACTTGAAGTTGTCTAAAGTTGAGCTAAATAAGTGTATTCAAGGACTAGCTGAAAGTTTGTATTTGTCCATGTCTGAAATCACGGGGAAAAATGATAGACTTCTTCACATGCATGCAAGCCATTAGCTTTTCTGCTGGGTGAAGATTTTTGATCATCTGTATAACACTAAGTCATTAGAATTTACATCTGAATGCCATGAGAGGGTTTAATATAATGAGGAAAAAAAAAAAAAAAAGAACAAGTGTTCTGCAAGTTGTATGCAGAGGATGGAAAAATTGGCAGGGTAGTTGATTTCCTAATTCTTTTACAGAAAAGTGTTACAACAGACTTGGGAAAATCTTTCACCTATGAAAAAGATAAAGATAGCATTAGCTTTCATCACTGCCTGACTTGCTTTATATTTAGTGTCTGATAACATTGTCTCCTTTCATGTGAAAAGCTGTCCACTAGATGCCACTGTTTCTGCATAAAACTGCACCACAGCCCTCAACGGCCATTTGATTCGAAATATTCTGCATCCCTCCTTCTCCCCTCTTGATTTTTTACTCCTTTTCTAAAATGTTCAGGTCAGATGACTGAAATTAAAAGTCACAGGATAAAAAAAAAGACCCTTTAGCAAATGGTCAATTTTTCTCCCCTTTGCATCCAAGATTGTAGTGAAAGTGGATGTTACTGTAGTGTCTGCCTCGTTATATGGGAGCACCCCATTACATCATAGAAAGAAACATTTGGAAGTTTTTACAGCACACATTGTAGAGGCTTGTGACGTTTTACTGTCTGTCATTAAAATACTTACACTAGGAATGGATTTTTGTGTCTGATGTTGTTCTTCACTCTCACAATGACTCTCATTTGATCTATTTTCAGTAACCCCAAACTGTAAGCTGCAGACAAATTATATAGTGAAAGCATCACCTATTATCTTTCCACCTTTGTTATCTTTAGTAGCTTAGGGGACTATGTGTTAGGTTCAGTACCAAGCAGTACTGAAAGATCAGTCTATGCCCAGGGCTTGAAACGTAGTACCCCTCTTAAAAAATGGTAGATAAATAATATCAACTTTAATTTACATATGCAACAACCCAGCAAAAAGAAACAAAGGCTGAGATTTTAAAAGCATCAACTTCAGCAAGGCCAAGACTGAAAGACTTCATCAAAGCCTGATAAGTATTATATGAAGTAGCTATAATATTGCTACTAAGCAATTTGGTAGTTCAACTAACTGGTTATTTCCAGAAGATCACCTTACCTTGCAGAAGAACATGCACTAGAAGTACTTAATTACTAAGACTGGTATTTCCAGAATGGTCGCTGAAATTAAGTCTGTAACTTTGTTTATTTGAAATCCACTTTCACAGTGGTGAAGGTAATGAAAAATGCAAAATTAAGATTACCGGTTCGTAGTTAAGATGATACAGTACTTGCCCACTTCTCATGGAGGCCAAACAGGTGAGTATACTCTTCTACCTACGATGGCAGTACTGCTTCTCTGCAATATTTCTGAAAAGCGAACATGAAAGAATGAGATAAAGCAAATGCACATGACAATTTGAAATGAAATGGTGTGTATGTAAATGTTTCCCTGCAATACTTTGGGGCTTTCCCCCCCCCCCCCCCCCCCCAGTAGTTAGAGACTTGTTTTGAATGTTAGAATCTGGTTTTGAATGAAGACTTCTGTTTCTCTGCCTTGATGAATGAATACAAAAGTAACCTCTGAAACTGTGAAGGGAAACTGGATTGATTGAATGTGACCACTGAAGTAGGAATCTAGCTTAGATTCTCAGTAAAAACAAACAAACAAACAAACAAAAACTTATTTAATGACTACAGAGATCAGAGTGGACTTCAGAAGGTTATCTGAGCCTTTTATGGTCTACAACAAGTAGAAAACCTTGTGAGAACTATGTGTCTTGAGATTTCTGGTATGTGACTAGAAATGCTGAGTGATCTGTCTCCGGCATTTTAATCCTTTTTCAGGACTGGGAGTAAAGATGTGTACTAAAATGAAAAACAGTAAAAACAGAAAAGGTTCAATGAACTTTGAGCTGATATAACTATCTTTATTGTAGCAAATAAGCAATCCAGCACAGTGTAGGCTCAACATGAAACCATAGAACTTCCTTTTTTTTTTTTTAGGGAGGGAGTTGTTCCAAGACAAGTGACATACCCTGTTTCCAATTCTGATATTTATGGCCATTTCTAAGGAGGGCCAGGCTGAAGTCTGGGGGCAAGAGGTAGCATGGGACAACATGGTGTTCCATAAATCGCTGCATTCAGCTCTGCTGACCATGCATGTACAGTTATTCATTTTTCAATTGTAAAAACCACAATTTCAGTCTCACGGGAAACAAATCTGCAACAAACTTCATATAAAAGCAAAAACAAAACAAAGAAATAAATGAATAATATTTATATCTATGCTTATTTATGTATACAAATGTTTACAGATATTTTTATGTAGTTTAAGATACAGAAATTAAGCTTATGTTTTAACAGTGGATGGATCTGAATTGCATGTCAGCATTGCAGATGCAGAAATTACAGTTTTCAAGAGCCTTTTCTGCCCAGAGTTATTCATTCTCAAGTCCTGAGTATTTGGATGCATTTTGGTGAAACACAAAGTTTTGCTAACATGAAATCTACAGCTCTGCAGGGGATTTGGCAGACGGTTAGTGTTTGGTGTTTTAGATAAGAGCCATAGCAGAAACAAAATCTTTCATTTTTACTTTTTCTCCCTCCTTCTCTCTATTTACCATTTGATGCTTTAGAGATGCCCAGGGAAAGTGAGAAAAAATGTTTTCTATTTCACATTGCACAGCTGTGGCACTGCTGGAGAAAAAAACATTTTAAATATTAATATGGCTTTGGGACTAAAAGCATTTCTAAAAAGGCACTTCAATGCAATGACTTTCAGCAAAGTGAACAGTCACAAAATAGAGTCAAAGATCAAAATCCCTTCTGCTGATAGTAAGGCAATTTTTTTTTTTTTGATGGATGCCTACAGAACTCGTTACGTGTGATTGTATCAGATGTTATGTGTGATTGCTTTCCACCTGAATAAAGAATCGTTCATAGATGCAATAGTTTATGACAGCCTCTGGAGTCAAAAACATCTTTTTCTCACCTCAAACTTTTGGAGTGAAATGGACTGTCTCAGTCCTCTCTCCATGCCAGCTTTAGTGAACCGGGAATACTTCAGCAAAGGTTAGAGCACAGCCTCTTCCACCTGCTAAATTCTGTAGTTGTGGTTAACCTGCAAATTGAGACTTTAGTGTTCTTACCCAATGCTACTAATGCGTCTAAGGGTGTATACTGTGGTTATCTCATTTAGCTCTGCCACAAGCCAGCCTGTGTAGTAATCGTGCCAGCTGCACCTTGAGGTCACCCACACCAGTGGTACTCACAGTATTTCATCCCATCCAAAAAAGAAGCAGGGGCTTCCCTCAATGAAAACAGCTTGACAGTAGATTTCAGCAGAGGACGTTGCTTTAACTTTGTCTAGGATCCATCCCCAGGAGGCAGGGTTCTAGCACAGACAATACAGTGATTGGGTTTACTAATGGCTGCAGCATTATTTATGCACCCAGACTGCTGACATACCTCCAGTTCTGCTTTGAAAAGGAACCATCATCCTTCATGGTCTGAAATTCATGGTTGCCAGGGGGCAGAAAGAGGCCACTTCCATCATTTTGGTTGCTCATCTATTTCCTATTTACCAGGGATGACAAATGTTCAAGCCACCTAGTTAATTTATTCCCAGGCTTTTAATTCTGCTCCGTGTGCTTTGCTGTCGAAACCACACTCTCTCAAGAGCAGGTCTGAAGTGAACAGCACCTGTGGCTCCAGTCTTTCAGCAGCAGGACACACGTGCCCAAAACAACTCGCCTAAGCAGAGAGAGAAATGGATTACAGCCCTGTGTTACACACAGTAAATCACTAGCACAGACAGAGAAGCACAGAGACAACAGAAGTACCAAAACATGCTTTTTTAAAACATGACTCTTTAAATTAAATAAGACAAGGAAATATATGAAATGACAGCAAGGTCACTTTTTCCTTAACTGTTGCTCCGATTTAAGCCCGCACATGTATTTCATTTATTTTCACCTTTGCTCTTCGGCTACCTCAGACTCGTAGGAGATGGTTACAAAGCATTATCAGTGGAAAAGGGCTACAAATGACTCTAGGTATTTATCAGCTTACGCCATTTCTGGTAATTTCCTTTTATTTTTGTAATTCGTTTTCAGAAATGCCTAATGTTCCCTATTAACACTCAAGTTCTACTACAGCAAGCAGTGTACAAACATCTCTCTGTATAATGAGGCTACATATTATGTAGGCAAACTTACTAACTGTAGATTGCAGTGCTTGGTTGTATTCACCCACGTTGTGACAGTGCTGATTAGATGTTGCAAACAATTGTAGTAGTTACTGAAAATCAAGATCAGCATTTACCATAACATCAGCATTCCAACATTGTTCACTTCATTTGCCTCATGACCAGATTTTACTGCCTACATACCTCTCCTTCTGATCTCCTTTGCTATCACACAAACAATGCGTGCCACTGCTCAAATTGATTGTTATTAGTCTGGGGTACTTAGGAACTATAAATACATCACTTCAACTGGCCTAAAATTTTTAGGGTGGAATAATGAACTGCATGATCTACACATATTGTTAAATAAAGTAACTTAATTTTGCTCAAATTAGCACTAAGTGTTTGCATTTAACTGGAAAGCTCCATAAATTCTATGTTCTTATTTAGAACCTTCAGCTAAAATTGAAGATGCAAACATCCAAAAATCCAAGCTCACATTAAGAAACCATGTGCCACTCAATGAATGAAGACCTAGCCTCCCCAAACCCAGGAACAGGGCAGTCTGCATGTATGCGGACATGGAAAATTGCTTTGCCAAGGTTTATGTAAGGAGAATAGAATCCACAATTCTAGAAGTGTCATAAAGTTTGACATGCACTTCAAAATGTGTGCCTGTTTCAAAAGCATGTTGGAACAGTTATTCTCTCCGTCCCTGATGAGACAGAAATGTCTTTGCTTGCAGCTTTAATGCCTACTCAAGAGGAGAAAAAAGGGAATTGCACTTTCTGGCATTTTGGAGAACATGGGGCAAAGTTGGAAAGAATCCACGTGGAAGAAAGCTGAGGGGGTGGGATAGGAGGGAGTTAGGGCTGGAAACAGAAGACCTTTCGTTGTGCTTTGATTGAATCAGGTGAGGCGAGCAGGGACAAACAGAGGGCTGGTTTCTGAGAGGACAGAGCCCTTGCCTACGGTCTGTGCGGAAACAGTCTCTCAGCTTTGCTCTTTGTTCTTTTGGCTTAATTCAATCCGGGGACAAATCGCAGTGAAACTGGGTGTGTGTACGTGCAGGCGTGCATGTGTGTTTGGGGGGGTGGGTGAATGGATGGGAAGGCGGACAGAAAAAGCTGCCCCTGTGACAGGGCCCAGGTCTGACACAAAGACCACCAGTGACCCTGCTTACACTGGGGCTGCCCAGCGCAGCTGTCTGCTTGTCTGTCTGTCCATCAGTCGGCCACAGCCTGTCAGGCAGGGGGTCAGCTCCCCCGCATCACCTGCCTGCCTCACAACCACCTCGTGTGAAGGCATTGGGCCTGCACGCGGCTGTAAGCCTGCCTGCCTTGTGTCACTGTGCTGCTCCGACGCGTTGAGCCCAGTAAAGACAGGTTCAAACTGACAAATGAACCCCAAGAAGGTTTCCACTGCCATAACAGGCCAAACCAAACCTGCCTATGGGACAAAGGACTTTCACGGTGAGACTGTGCCCGACGGGGAAGCCTAAGGCAGCATGAAGTCCATACCCTCATCTTCTTCCTCCTGCACTGAGGATCTCTTGGCCCACACTAGCAGTGCCTCCTTCCAAATCTCCTCCAGAGCTGTTGTCCTGTCTCACAGGAGGAAAGCAGATGAATTGGCAGAGAAGGGGCAGTGGATGCCAGGCTGAAGGCACCGAGGACCTGTCTTTCTATTGCATTTGTCCTTTGGTCATCTATAGGGCATATATTATTCCCTCTGGAAGCCCCTGAGTTATGGTCCATGGACCACTGGGAAGTGATCTACAGAAAATAGCTAGCATAGCAATCTCCCTTTTAGTCCATATCATACCAAATGAGGGACCACCGGAAATTTTGTTTAAATGTACATTTGTTTTCTCTGTTGCTAAAATAAGACTCTCACAGTTATATACAAATACCAATAGGCTGATGTAAAGAAGACCCAGAACACTGAGTTTGTTGGCTTTTTTTTGTGTAGTGTGGGAGTTTACATTGTGTTGGATGGTTCTTCAGTTTGATGTTGCTTCTACTTCAAGCATTGGGAACTGTGCTTAAAAGCAAAGTGGCTATTCTAAATTAACTGATTTTTTAATTGCCTTATGTTGCTGTGTCCACTTAGCTCCACTGTCTGAGCATCTTTCTTTGTGTTTTGATATATGACAACAGTGCAGAAATACAGCATTGTGGGATGTGAACTGGCTCAGTGGAGGAGGATATAAACCAGATGTGTAACGTATCCAGTGTGTGCTCAATGTACCTCCTGTGACCTGTCTAGAGATGATACAAATACAATCATTTATTGAGACAAAAAGATGGAAATTAGCTCTGAGAGCAAGGAGGGAATATTACAGACCAGAGCAGCTCAGAGAATACAAAATCATTTCAGGCTACCAAAAAAAAAGAAAAGGAAAAAGAAAGAAACATCACAATTTTTCTACAATTTTGTAAATAAAAAAGAAGCTAAGTGTCTTCCCCCCATATTTTGATTAAAACCACAAAGACAATTCTCTGAGGAGACCTCCAGTTTGTTTCTTAAAATCTTTTGTTAAATTATATGTAAATTATCTCAGACAATGGTTACAATAAAGCTGCAAGCCTATCACCTTTTGTCACCTTATGTTTTATCCTAATAGTGCAAGCATCTCCCACAAGACCAGACTTTAGTAAAATGATACTACTCCCTATGGCAAGTCCTACCAAATTGATTTCAGAGGTTGCATCTGAAAATAAAACCTCATTTCAGGATGATTTTTTTCCTCCAAGGGATTTTCATTTGAATTGCTAGACTCATTTGTTATAAACCTGGATAAACTGATGTCATGGATATCAATGGCTGCTAGTCTCCATTACAGCAGGGGAAAAAATATGACCTATCTGTGTAATAGTTTATACCCAAATTCTGCTAGAGTTACCAAATGGGCTGGTTTGTGGAATACAGGGATACTAATGTTAGCAAGTGTCACCGACTCTTGCCTATTACAATTGAAGCAATGGTAGAGGGATTTGAAACCGGCCACTTTTCATTGGTATTTTGAGAAATGTTGGTTTGTTTGTTTCAGGCAGTGGAAGCTGCTGGCATCTGAAAGCAGGCACGTAAGGCTGTCCTAGAAACGACTGGTGCTAGCTCACAACTGCAGGTATTAAAAGCGATACTGGATCTCAAGACAGGTCAATGTAATACCTTTAGTCCAAAATTCTACCTCATTAATACCTTGTCTACCCCCTAGAGATTGTTTTTCATTAATGAGATTTTAGGTTCCTTGGAGCCCATGTCTCAGAGGAGGCTGAAATGTGGGGGGTTTGTTAAGCTGTTTTGCACCAGACAAATGGATTCAGAAAGGTGCATCAAAGCAGCAATAGTTGTCAGCAGCTCAGTGATAAAACTGAAACAAACACAAAAAAAGGTGCAAAACACTGGCCTGGCAGATAGATGTCTTTCCAGGATGAGTCCTCATTATTTTGTTCTGTTACTGGGTCTTTGTCTGCACATTGCTGGTCTCAAGTCTTGCGTTAATGTGCACAAACAAGTTTATTTTGATTTTTTTTACAGTCCCATTGTATTAAAGAAGAAATCACAGATGCTACAAAAGGGATTATTGTCATGAGCTTGAACCTGCCCAGCCTGAGCAGTGGCTATGAGAACATTTCTCTTGTGGCAGAGTTTGGGAGTGTGAGTTTTCCCTTTCTTCTCTCACCTTGGCCGCCGGCGCGGCAGGTCCCAGCAGTGGCCCTCCCTGTTCCCACACAGACGGGTGGGCTGGGAAGGGGAGCTGAGGAATTTTGGCTTGGCACCCCTCACGTACCGAGGCAGCCAGGCAGCAAGGAGGGGAACACAGTCGGAGCCAAGCACAATGCGAACACGGATTGCTTCTTTTGGAAGGGAGCAAACCCAGGAGCCACAACTGAAGCACTGCTTTGCTGTTGGGATAACTCAACCGTACACTGCGTTGCCCCTAAGTCAGCCCAATAAAACTGGGACAATATTTCACTAACTTGGGAAATGATCTTTGGGCCGTGTCACAGAACTGAAGTACTCATTGTTTAGATAGTTTGGAAAAAAATACCTTGTTTTTCTTTGGTTGACTGGTCTCTGGAAAGTTGAGGATGGCATGCACATTGTGGTAAAGAGGAAAAATGAGCACAAACAAGGAATTTGAATTAATTTGACACACTGGGAGTAGTACTGCTGGGAAATTGTAGAAATTGCAAACTGAAAAAGAAGGCAACACAAATAACTCTGTTACTGCTGATGAGATGGACAGAGGATTCCCAGGACAAAGCATGGCTGAAAACTGTAAAGTGCTCAGTGGCTGCTGAGAAATGGAAAGATGCTCCAGAAAAAGGAGCAGAGGAGTTACCCAGGAATGTGAGAAGTTCACAGCCTAGCCTAGATAGTTTCATCTGTGTGGCTTGGATGCTGCTAGTCTAATCAGGCTATCCTTCAATGGCCCTTTGGGCTGCTACTGAAAAAGCAGTTCTTCCACTCCCTCTTCCCCCAGGCACTCATTTCTGTGCTTTCTTATGCCAGCACAAGCATTCATGTGGCTGTACTACCCTAAAAAACTAATTATGCTTTTTTTTTCTTTTAATTGGGTTGATATTCAGCTGGATCAGTTCTGTGGTCCAGCTCGCTGCACAGCCACATAAACACTGGTGCCAGACAAGAGTGGGTGAGAAAAGTGACTGGGTGCAGAGGAAGAGGGGAGAGAGGACTGGAACCACCCCTTTCAGCAGCAGCCAGATTTATGCCAGATTAAAGTGACCGTGTAACCGCAGCCTCTTTGAGTAGCCCCCTTAATTTCATTTGGGGCATGTGAAGAATCAGCTCTTACTCCTACCGAGTAAGAGCAGCACAAGCAGGCTTTTATCATCTGATAGGCTCACATTTGCTAAATTTGTGATGTGCTCCATGCTCTGCCAGAATTTTTGGAAGGATCTGTGGCAATTACAAGGAAACCCACCTAGGGACAATATCATTCCAGTGTAAGAAGGCTGGTATGTATGCAGCCACTTCAGCAGCTCCATCTGCTATGAAAGCAAATGAACTCAAGAGCAGACAAGAACTGATATGTGAAGTTACAGTGTAAGTCTGACTGCATAAATTAAAAGGACGGGAATGCAATGGATTTTGAATAGGTTCTTTCACATGACAGTGTTCTCCTGGAATCAGAGGGCAGACATTGCAGAAAAAAAGAAGCTTTACGGTGTTCTGAAATAAATATTAGTATTTTTCTTAGCACAGAGGAGTTAAATGAAGTAGCAAATCAAAACACATGTGTGTATGTGTGTATGCATATACATTAGAGACAGGAAGCATGGACTGTAGCAAAAGGGGATTGATGCAGAATATCGACTAATAGAGAACACGGACAGAATATTGACTATGTTACAAGTTTTCTGCTTTACCCAAGTTGCCTTCTTTCTGGGCTGGAACTGGCAGACATGTGAAGGTCTGAGCTTCCAGCTTGGAATTTCAGCTTCCCTATGCAACCCCCTGCAAACCACTTTGTGGAAAGAGTTTTGAAATGGTGCACCAATGCTTCCCTGAATCAGCGGACAGCCTGCAAGGAAAGGTCTATGGGAAGAACAGCTACGGTCATATGTTCATTCTGATGCTGGGCTAGGTCAAAGCCTTGGGTTAAATGGCTCTTGTACATACCACCAGGGTTAACTAATTCACTGCTCTTCAAAATAGATATAAAAATAATTGGTTTAAAGTTGTGTTTATTTGTAATGTCCAAAGCAAACAGAACTTATTTTGAAGGCAAAGCCTGAAGAAACAACACTAGCTGTTCACCCAGAATTCAACCCCGAGATTTTGGAGTTGATGGGAGGACCTGGGAACGCAGAATGTAGTCAGCACCGGGCAAGGGTAAGTACAAAAGGGTTAATGCTGGTGTTTAAGGCATTCATTGCCTCCCCAGTAAATTTGCATCTGATAAATGGTTCTTCATAACCCAGTGTTGCTTATAGATCTATAAAGAGGCAAGTGTTAATTTCAAACCCATGCGTAAAGACGTGGGGCCAGTATACTACCCAGTCTGCCACTATCATTCTCCCCAGTTGAAATTCTGGCTTGTGATACCATGAGGTATTGTGAAATCACAGTTACCAAAATAAAATAAAATAAAAATAAAAATAAATCCATTTACATCTGTACTCACTTGGATCCACCAGAAGGAAAAAAGACTTAACTTGCAGTAAGGGACATTTGTGGACCATCTGCGCATTTATGTACTCCTAATTTGCACCATTCTGATTCATTCACAAAACATTGCTCCTGCTGATGTGATGGGTCTTGGTGCTGCCTGTGCAAGCCAATGCATTAACTTGTTGCCATACTGCTGCCTGTTCGGCTATGAGAATTAGAGTAAGAAGTCATTTTAATGCTTTCCAGTATACAGATGGGGGATTGACTTAGCTGCTCCAACATTATATCTTTGTGTGCCATTTCCAATAGGAAAGCACCACGCCAACCCTTCCTGTACCCGCTTAACTGGTGGCCATTCATTTTGCTGAAGGAAGACAAAATATTCCCCAAGCAGAGGCATCTCTCAGGCTGAGGATGGGTGAAATGCTGAGTCCAAACTTCTAGGATTTAAACCCCTCTCTGCTGGTCATCTGGAAATGTTCTTACACTTCCAGACACGGCAAAAAGACCAGGCACCTAAATATTTATGGAAGCTTCTCGGAGAATTATGAGCCCGACCACTTCTTCCCCAGTGTCATTACAGTATGCTGTCTGGCCCTGGAGCGATGGTAATGGTTCCCCTACGGGTGACATTGCTGATGCTTTTGCAAAGTGCTTACTTCACTCTCAGTTAACAACTGCTCCGTTCCCTGGGTGGCTGGCAGCTGAGCTCTCCAGCCACCCAGTTACAATTTAGACAATATTTTTGCAGGAATCATAAAAGCAGAATAAATCAGGATGTGTTGAGATCCAAGGACTCCTACAGGGTCTCCAAGAAACAGCATAATGCTATTTTAGGTCACTGTAGTAATGACACCAGTACCAATGCTGGTAACAGAAATAATTCCATGCCCAGTCTGCAAGAGACTTAGGACTATTTATAAAACTGCCACCTTTAAAAACTTTCCATCTGCCACTATGAAAGTAGCCGTGTCTCAGAGTGTTTATAGAGAACATTATTTTTTTGCTGTTTTCTTCCATTTTTATTTAGGATTTGTATAGTTTATCTCCAATTTTAATGAAATGCTTTAGCTTTTCTGATAGTCTGCTATGAGTTCTGCTCTTAATCTTGTAGGTGTTCATTTGATTTTGAGCAACTGAATACTTTAAGCTTCAGTTTGTCTTCTATTAATGTAATTTCAGCGACAGCTTTTAGGTTTGTTCTTTCACATTTATTGATTACAATAAATTTATTAAAGTTCGGAATTGTTTTTCTTTCAATAATAGTACAGATCAGAAGCACTGCAAATCCAGTCAAATTGGTTTTCTAGGAGGACATACATGTTAAAACTGAATCAAGGAAGCATGTTTTCACTGAAAAGATACCTCTAATTCCCTATAAGCTGAATTTTTGTGACATTTGGAATGGGATATTTCTGGTATAGTTTGACTACAGCCTTTTTTTTCCCTAGGCAATTACTTCTGAAGCATTAACAAGTTTTCTCTGTGAAGCTGTCCTCTCTCAGCTGACCAGTCCTTCTCTTATAAGCCTGGTCCAAAGCCTGCTGAGGCTGATTTCCATTCCTTTAACTCAGACCCACCATCCATGTCTCCCAAACTTCTGCGACAGTAGAAATTATTCACCCTCTAACTGTCTTATTAAATTTCAGCTGGTCTTGGCTACCAGCCTGCTCCAAGGGTTGCCTTGTCAGGTTGCTTGTTTACCTTCACCAAAACACCAGAAGTAGTTTAAACTGAAAACATACCAGTTTGGAGTTTCATGCAAAACATTCAGTCTAAATGAAAAGAATGATTTAAAAGAAAAATACAGAACGCTGCTGCAATCCAGTGTGTCTCTGCCATCAATAAAAGATACAGCTAGTCACTTCATTCAAAACAAAACATGCAGTCTTTCAAAATACCCTCCCCGATCAGACCACCAAAGCACTTAGCTTCTCTCCTTTGCTCACCAAATATTTTTATGATTTTCCACAAGAAACAGCCAGGCAAAATGCTAATAACCACTCGGCGAGTATGGGAGTACATCATGTCTCCAGACACCATGAAAATAAAATAAATCACTAGAGAAACAAAATTTTATACGGCTTGTTTTTTAAATCATGTTTTTTCTATAAGGCAATGATGAAGAGAAGTGTGAACCAAGCTAGGGAGCAAATGGCTATTCCTGCTTAGATCTTGGAGCACTGTTATTATCAGGAGAAGGCCATCTCTAGAAGCAGCCAAGATGTTTAAGATCACTGGCCATGGTCTTTAGAAGCCCTTTAAAATCAGAATGTCAACATAAATGGCTGTATCTATACTAATACATAACATGCACAATTTTAACAATGAGGGCAATTAATCACTGTGGTATCTTATCTAGGGATGAACAAGATTCCTGTTACAGTCTTTAAATCAAGACCTGGCATATACATGTCTGTGTCATGCTGCGATGTAAAGCAGAGACTTGAGAGCCATCTTAAAACCACCTAGCTCATACTGACATGAGGCCAGCATAGTCCAAATTAATAAGGACAATTCATCCTGTTCTTACTTGGGTAAAACAGACCATCCAGGGTTCAGCTGGACTGCTCTCTGTCCCCACCAGCTTGTGTACAGCTAGCTAGGCACCTTCACTCTTCCTGTGGTCTCCAGTGGAGATGTAGCCTGGCTGACTTCCTACAGGACGTGTTAAAGTGCCACTGGATGTTCTGGGCTCTGTGGAGACACCACTGGATCATGCTGACAGCCTGGTAGACAGCCCTTCTCCAAAGAGGACACAGACAAATAGATCAGCACTACCACGGAGATCACTCAGTGATACGGACAAAAAGTTTCTCCCTCTGGGACTGGCTCTGGGTCCCCCCAGACCCCATTGTGGTTTGTGAACTTCAGGCTACGCAGGGAGCCAAGCCCGTGACCTTCCTTGGTGTCAAGGTTCACAGAGAAGCAGCTTCCTGGGACACCCGGTGAGGCGCACAGCGCCGTGTGCCTTCATGCCTCGTTGTGCTTCCAGCCTAAGCAGTGTCAGCCACTACCTGGGAAGATCCCTTCTGCCTGTTCCTCCCCCACATGGCAGAACAGACTCCTATTTCAGCATCCATTTCTATTAATACACACTGGATATTCCCCCCCCTTCCTCCCCAATTCTGTCTTTCAGTGCTTGTCCTTGGCTCCCCTTACCAACCTGCAGGACAAACTTTCTGCCTCTTCTGCAAGGGCCTGAGCCCAGGAGCCATGCCGAGCTGGCACAGCAGGCACTTGAGGAGTGGGAACATTTCAATCCCACTTTAGGATTTGCCACCAGAAAGCCAGGCACACACACTGAAATGCTGCCCATGCAGTACCGCAGTGTCTTCTGTAAGAAAACATGGATTTCTGCCACAAGACAGACACAGCAGCTAGTAAGCTATTCCCTGCATTCTTCTATCCCCCTGGGCACCCTGTGTAAGGAAAACCATTGATGCTTGCCATCAGATAGACACACAGACTAGTAATAAAGTACCCATGATTCACTGCATTTTTATTCCTTGGGGTACTTCTGAAGAGGGAGCTACTGATTTCTTACTTATGTTTAAATGATTTGTGAAGGGAAAAAAAAATCTATTTTATAGCCCGTGCCGTTAGCCATAGGGGAATCTGTTTTCTGTGAGCTCTGTATTTCATGTGACAGATAGCTTTCCTCTAATCACTTATCTTTACTTTGGTTGTTTTAGGAAGCTAGAGTTTTCCCTTATCTTGTAATTTTGATCAGTTAAAAGTTGCTGTCTATTGGGTGAAACATCAAAGCCCTCCCGGTTTCTGCATTTACTCATTTCAATAGATTTCCCACCATGAGGGACAGGATCTTTAAAGCCTCATCATTTACAACACGGTAGCCCTCTCCAGTCCATACAATTACCCTAAGGATCACGTAAAAGCAAAGAAGATGAAGAGAAACAGACATGCCGAGTAGGCGCTGCTGCTCACAGCTTCCGAGCTCCTGCACGGAGCAAGCCCAGCACGTGTGGAGGGGAACTGTCAGGGGAAGAGCAGCCAGGACGCCCTGTGCTGCCAGCCCTGTGCTGGGGAGGCCACAGCCATCACCTCTGTTCTCCAAAGCAGAAGGACACTGCAGGTTCTGCTGTAGCCAGGGGCTTGGACACCACGGAGACAGCCACAGTGCAGCAGCCTAAATAAAGATAGAGGTCTCCACGTTCTGCCAGCAAGGGGAATCCTATTCCCAAGACAGACTGGAGCCACATCATTGCATAATGCTCTAGAAAGCACATCATCTCCTGGAACTCCCACGGCACGGCACGACCACAGGGCATATTTTGGTGAGTGGTGTGAATATGGCCCTTCTTCGCCATTTCCTTTCCATATTAGTCACATTTAGTCCTGCTCTGCTTGCTGCCTCTGGAAGTCTAGCATAAGCCCTGCGTCTGGTCAGGGAAGAAAGCAAGCAAAGCATTTTCTGTAGGCAAGAATCCACAGCTCAAAACCACCTAATAATACGTCTCAGTTCTTCCTGACTTGGTAGTGTCTGTGCTGGAGAGGCCAAGGTTTGCAATAGAAGGAGTTGGCCAGGACAAAAGTGCACTGGCAGAGCTCTGTGGAGGCACTCACGCAAATCCTGCCCACACTACATCTGGATCCATCCAGGGCTTTCATGATCACTGGGTTTGCCAACCTTTTTTTTCTTTTTAAAGCAAACAATCAATAAAGGGAGAGAAAAAAATTAAGTAGCTGCTTGGCCCGAAGTTTGCTGCTACTCAGGAACTTCCCACATTGTGCTAAGTGAAAGCAAAGCAGGAACTGTACTCGTTTGGGGCCCAATTCGCACCCAAGTCCTTGGCCTCTGCA
Organism: Netta rufina; assembly: GCF_964035555.1. NCBI lineage: Eukaryota > Metazoa > Chordata > Aves > Anseriformes > Anatidae > Netta > Netta rufina. The sequence goes on along the minus strand of NC_140143.1, from coordinate 5,798,051 downwards.
GCATCTGCTCTTTCAGGGAGGCTCAAATGCTTGGATGTGGCTGGTGAGCTCTTAAAGCTGCTGGGCCAAACAGGCAGAGTTCAGGGCTGAACTGGCTGAGAGGCAGCCTGTTTCTGCGCATTTCTCAGGGAGAGGTTGCTGACAGAGTCCTTCAGGAACCCAGGCTGGAAAATAAAGCTGTTGTTCATGCAGGGCAGTCCTTCTGAAGATCAGCAGTGGAGTAGCAGCTTTCTTCCACGTGCTAACATTTGCTACTGCCACTGCAAGGTAAATGGCAGCCCTGCACTCAGCTCTCACAGCACAGCACCCACACCCACATCACACCCACAGACTTCAGTTCTACCAGGCTGCCCAACCAACCTTAAAACCCCTTAGCAGGGAGGATTCCTTATTTGACCGACGCAGACTAACTTACGAACCACCTGGGGCATCACAGCCTTTCCTGTTGTCTCCAGGCAGGTTTCTGTGTTACCTCCTTTACCTTGAGAGGACAGCCTGTATCTTCATCGGAGTTATCGGCACACAGAGACCTTATTCAGAGGACTCCTGCTTTTAGGACATAGAAGCAGACACAATAACTTTCTTGGTGAAGGTGAAGATAACACCTTGTGGAACAACAAATTCAACACCACCAAATATTTCAAATATTTCTTCTATATAGAAATATTCCTTCTCCTTGCTGCCAACTGTTTACCATCGTCTAACTTCAGTGGGAACAGCCTCCTTTTCACAAGGCATAATCAGTTTGTCTTTATGGGGCATTACAATAAGAGATCTTCTGAAGATTATCTCTTATGTGCAAATTATTAATTCAAGGTAAAGATCTGGAATCATCCAAGAGACACAGAGGCTGCCTGAAGCAGAGGTACAGATCCTGGAACGAGCAACTAAACACCTCATTAACTGAGTTTCATACCAGTTAGTCTGAGTGACTGAATATTTCCAACACAATTGAAACCGTGGTTCTCTGAATTAATGTTATTTTTAATAAAAGGAGGCGTTGAGTTGCCTTCTTTGGTGTGCATTGTGGAATGTTTCTAACTTCGCTACCAGACACGGCTGCATTTGAGTGATATTTGTGAGGCACTTGGAGAAGAAATGTGCTATATAAAATTAGAGATTATGCCAAACCTCAGCGTTGGATTAATACGTCTGTATGAATTCAGAGGATGAAAAGCCATCTTCCATTTGATGGCAGGGTGTCAAATTCCATGTTAGTGTAAACTGATGCAGGCAGTTAATTATAACAAAGTCATTCCAGTTATACTGACAAAGAATCTGACCTTGGTCCATTTGCCTGAAATGAAACAACCAAAATCCTGGGTCTGAACATGCCAAAACTCTGTATTTAAACTGGCATCTTAGTTTTGCTTTTTGGGCTTATTTTTGTTTGTTTTAAGATGAATCTTCTTATAGCAATAATATATTGCTATACAAATATACTGCAATAAATACTAGCAGAGAAAAGTCACAGATCAGAAGAAAATATTATTTATAAATTACAGAATTTTAGAAATGTTATTTTTTTTTCAGGTGAAAGATTTGTGTGCTCACCTGAAATTGCTAAGTGAGCACATATGGCAGTTCAAAGAAAGAGTAAGTTTCTCTTCAACACTAAGGAATTAATTTCATGTTCTCAAACTCTAAATATATCCCTCCCATGGTTTGGTAAATGGCACACTGTGAAAACTCACTCCCTGCTAGTGCATGAAATTAGGATGCTGCAGTCCAGCAGCATCGATTCTCCTTTGATTAAGAAGTGAGCAGTGCAGTAGCACTAATATCTCAAGCCAGATCCCTTCTGCTACAGAGGACCCAGCTAATACAGACCTCAGCAAACAGATCTGTGGGACCATTTTCAAAGTGGTTTCAGTGTCTCACTGGGAGATTTTTGCTGGCTAAATTAACAAAATTCAGAGCATACATTAGGTCCGTGACTCCAGTTAATGAGTCCTTTGTTTTATTAGATGAATGGGTAAGAAGGGTCATTTTCTAATACACTTTTTCCCAGCAGAGTAAAATATCCACCACTGAAAACAGCCATAGGCGATCCATTATTTTTTATATTACTCATGTAAGTTGCTCCTTACAAATAATGAACACTCATAACTAAGCACTGCTCAGAAGAATAAATGACTAACCAGATTTTATCAGTACACAAGCTAAATTCAATGATTTATGAAGAAATCTTGGTCCCGTCTAATGGAATTTTCCCAAAATAAATTCATGTAAACAACTTGCCACAAAGAGGCAGTCAGTGCTGGTTGGTATGTGTAAACAGCTTTAACAGTTGAGAATATAATCTCCTTGACTGCTGGGCAGTCTGGGGAGATTCATGCAGAGTCTCCGTTCAGAAAACCACCTTTGGCTCTGATCCTCCTGACATCATAATGCCACCCATTTCAGTAGTTTTTAGCAAATGTTACTGTCATCATAGATGGGCAGAATGATTTTGCCTCTCAAAGCCAGCACAATTTTTACAGTCCTCATCAGAATCTCAGGATGCTATTCATGTGTAGGACTAGTGGGAGGAGGTGAGAAATGGAAAAAAATTCCAGCTCCTGAATAAATGTATCACAGTGTGTTCAGCTTCCAGGGGTGGATTATCAATACCTTTTTACATCTTCCTAGAATCAAGCTGAAAATCCATTTCAGCTGTATTAATGGGTTGCAGTCATTCTTAACATGTTTCCATGGGAACTTCTGTTTTCATGGTCTCTAACTGCAAGGTGAAGTCAGATATTTGATAAATTATCTCACTGATGTTAATTAGTCCTGCTGGAAGATAACACTGAAAGCAATGCCTGTAAACTAATCTCTGTGAGTGGCTCAAACCGATTTGGACTGGTTCCCAAACAACCTAAAGCTCAGTTCTTTCAAACTGAACCACACCATTTACAAAGTTTGCATCATTATCAAAAATGTTTCCTTCTCTGCCTTAACTCATCCTTAAAAGCAACACATCACAGACAGCATCGGTTCTGTTAGAATAAGAACCAAAAGGGAGCCTGGCTGAGTACCAAAACTGCAAAAGACAGTTAGCTTTTGCTAATAACTATTTGTAAATATAGCATCATTAGCTGTTTCTTGGGGATGAAAGCTACAGTACAGCATGTTCCACTGCTCAATGGAAGAAGAAATCCTACACTACACACACAGATTTTATGGGCACTAATAAGTACCTTTTTTAGCTTCGTAGAACTTTGGAGGCTTTCTACATTAGCCTGGTTTCCCAATATGTCTGCTAGGTGGATGAAGACTGGTGTATTTTAAAAGGGCCTAGTGATTTTACATGCCCCTGCTGGGTTGCCTAACTTGTGCCAGCCCTGAGAACAGCCTGATAGCTTGAGGATTTCCAAAAATCTGCTGCTTTGAGGTATCTCTGCATAACACCTCATCAGTCTCTCCTCAACTCTGGTCAGTGACAAAAAACCCTCCCCAAACACTCCTTGCTCCTGAAGTTGTCACTGAAGCCAGACAGGGTGCTTGCTCATAGAGATGTAAGATTTAATTTTCAATTGGAACCAAATGCTGCTGGTAGATAGTTGGTGGTTGTGATCTTGACCAGGAGGTGACTGAAGTGGTTCTTACGACTTTTATCATGTAACTCTAAGTTAGACCAGTGTCAACGAGATCAGTATTTACTTCCACCGCCTCGCATGGCCACCCGATCAGCTTGCTCTCATGTGAGTTGTGAGCTGTTTTGGAATAGATTTGCTTGAATATTGAACTTGTCTCAAATTTTAGGTTCATTTGGTTAAAACAGAAGGAAGTATCTTTAGCCACCTGAATTAAAGGATATTATCCATGCATGGCTTTTACATTAGAATAGTTTCATTTTGAAATAAGAACAGAATAGTTCAATTCAATCATTGGCACAAAAATAATACCACTATCAGATAATGGAGACTTCCTAGGAAAGATATACCTGATGTCAGACAGCTTCGTAAGTAGGCCAGCAGCCAGTTCTAATGGAAAAACAGTCTGTGAAGAATTCCCAGCATATTATATTCCCAAGCTTTTTAGAAGCTATTTTCTGGCTAATCAAAAAACAGAAGCTATGTCTTCAGCAGATATAGAATAACACCCTTGCTGAAATACATCAGCTCAAGATCTGGCCCACAGCATGTATTTAAGATGTTTAGCTACACTTGAACTCAATTCTTTTTTTTACCCACCTAGCTTTAATCAGGTGTGACTGCACTTGAAGTCGATATGTTCAAGGCAATGTGAATGAAATGGGAAGTGAAGACAGATCAGAATGGTGGCAATTTACAGTGACTTTGCTGAAATGGATCTGTTAGGAGTAAGGCAAGAGAGAAGTCACACCTCTGTGCCTTGCACATACCATTTGCATACCCGTTGGCCAGCTTATATCCTAGAGCTCAGAGCACTCCAGACAGAGTGGGATCAATCAGCCCTCAGCTGCAAGGCATGCAGTGAACACATGGAATCAGTGCCGTTAGGTTTAAAGCATTCTGTGCAAACATGGATTAATCTACAAAAAGAAGTTAATGAAGCATGAAATGCGAGTGGTATTTTTGTAGCATCTGGGCTATAGAGGACTGTAACTGTGATAACTTTGAACCTCCCTCTTGGAAAGCTCTTTTCCTAGTCTCCTTTTTATAAAATGTTATTTGAGGTCATGTACATGTATATGGAGACGTTGTACACTGCTGAGAACTGCGGATGTGCACTAGCTTAGTTTACCAATGCAATTATTTCAGTCCCTTTATAGACTATTTGCTAATCTTAATACTATCCTGAATGATTACATGTAAATCTATGATTAACTTTATACATAGTGTATACACAGAAATAGCACCAGATCTTCAAATCATTTGGGATGCTGATTCCACAGATAATGGAACTTTAGTGTTGGACAGCACTGAGTAGCACATTGGACAGGAAGGCAGGACATAGCAGTGCTTACAACTGTCATCTAAAATGTAAGCTTAAACTTTTATATTGCAGAACGATATAGTTGATAAACTATAGTTCTAAAGATCATCTGTGACTTGGGTCCTTATTATCTGCATTTTATGGTGGTAGAGAACCTCATCATATACTATAGCTCTAAAGGGCAAGTTGGAATTTCTAATTTTCTACTCAAATACCCAACTCCCTAGGATCTTTTGACATCTGCAACATAAACACCAGTGCTGTCTTCACATCTACAGTGCAGCGTGGCTGAAAAATTGGTATTCTTTAGCCACTGCTATCCCTGGCCACCAGTGGCCATGAATGAGTGTCTTTCACAGCGAAACTTCTTCTTTATAGACATGAGTGCCATTTCTCGCTATCATAACTTAGCCCGCAGCTATCAGTTAATTAATGACCCATTACAGTTTCACACAGAAGCCTTTTTGGAGAAATCATCCTGTTTATACTTCCAAGTGGCCACTCCTGCAGCCCTTTCCTCTATAAGTAGCCCCACTGACTGGTGAGTAAACGACACGGGACCGAGTCCTTAGGGAGTTAGTTTTGGAATGAGCTGACAGCTCGAGGCAATTCACTGCTTGGTGTGTTAACCCGATTATGTTTGACATCTGAGGTCAGCTAGATCATTGGAAATGTCCCATTGCTGATCTTCTGAGGAGTCTCAGGGTTTCTCTCCCCTGACAGCTGGCTGTTAAACCGCCTGTCATAGATGCCACAACCAGACAAATCTCTTCCTGCAAATGTGGTCCCTGGAGCTGCTACTTTGTGCAATTGTTTCTTATCTGTACACAAAGCATCTTGCTTTGTCTAATTATTGAGATGGCACCAAAAGCTATTAACTATAAATTCAAAATCTTAGACTACTTATCTGAGCTAGCGAGAAGATCAAAGCTTCTGCATGTTTTACGTAGGTAGCTGGGTATATAATGTCACTGAACAGGAGAAAAGCAGTCTAAAAAGGGAAAAGTAATAGGGAATGGCATATACTGTTTTTTAGCATATGTAGCTTTTAATACTTGTCTTTCTCTTACAAGAAAGAAGAATTTATTTCCTTATCTATACTACTGCATTAGGGCTATTTAAAGCAAATTCCAAGGCATTGCAAATTGTTTAATTTAATTTCCATCCAACTAGCAGAGCAGCCATGGGGAACTCCAGGATAATGACACTATTTTGAAAGTCTTAAAATGCAACAGAAAACTCACTGAACTTTTATTTTCCTCCGGTTTGCCTCCTGATATTTATGTCCTTAGGGAAAGCTTGGGTCAGACTATAAAGCTTTTTCCCCCAGAAGTACAGGGGCTACTGGAAATGAAAGCAGAGCTTCTTGTGCATCCACGCGAGACATGGCTCAGGGCTCTAAGCAAGGCACCAAGCACTGCTGGACTTCCAATAATGTGAGGCTGTGGATGCCCCATCCCTGGAGGTGTTATGTGAAATGAGTTTATGATATGATTGACCAGCACTGTATTGATTTCAGCTGTGTGATGCTGAATTACACCAGGCAAGACAACAGTCCCTGGGTCGTCTGGGAAGCAAGAACCTTGCTTCTGCTCTACGCCCATGGCAGGCCTGCAGGCCAGACACTGCTCACAGCTGGACGTATATAAATGTCTCGGTGTCGCGGCACAGCCTGCAGGAGCTGCTCCCAGGCCTTCTCTTCAGGTTCTCACTGCTGTAGGCCTGGACACCTCCTGTGGCTTGGCCCTGCCATGCCCGTACTGCGTGCAGCCAGGTGAGCTGGGCTGCTCCGTGCTCGGGGGTGCGACACGGCAGCGTGGGGAGAGGCTCAGGCACATTGCAGGGACTCGGGAATCTTCCTGGCTGGGCTCCAACCCCAACTGCATGCACGGGCAGCAGCTCTTGTGCCCTGGGGATGCTGCGAAGCGGAGCCTGGCATGAGCAATGTGCGGGACCCCGCTGGTGCTCCTCAGAGCACAGGCCGGAGGTGGAACAGCTCCACGTGTCAGGTAGGGGTAAGCCGGAAAATTGTCCCCTACTGCTAAAACCACCAGAGGCCCCAGGAAAGCCTCGTGTGGGTGGTTGCAGCTGGCCACAAAGTGTCGCTGTTACCCCGGATTTTGGAGCAGATCACTCATCTTTCACGCTACAGCGTTAGGCAGTTGAGAACACAAAACAACCGTCCCCTTAAAATGAAAAATATATGTATTTATCTGGTATCATCTCTTTGTCTTTCCTTTAAAATGCCCAACTTTTTCTCCCCTGTCCTCCCCTCCTCTTTTCTCTTGGGAAACAGGATTCCTAAACTCCGCTTGGAACCAAAGTTCAGATTTTTTGGCAGCGAGGAGGGACTCAAATGAGAGCTAAATTAAACCTTTTCAAAACTTCCCCAGCCAGCCGGGTAGCAGACAAGAGGCACATTCCAGGACCGTGTGGGAGATCTGAGCTGAGGCAGACAGCAGAGGCAGAGGTGATGCTTCCAGCTCGCGCTGAGGTGCCGACCCGTCTGCGCTGCCCCAGCACAGCCCACACAAGGGTCGGTGCTACCGTCCCCACAAAAGTAGGAACCCCCCGCCCAGATATTCTCCTGGCCAGGCAGAACGTTTGTTGATTCCATAAAGCACAGTACAGCAGTAGAGCAGCACACTGGGATTATGGGGTGGATTTATGGAAGTTTAGTACAGATGACAGTGAGCAGAAGCAGCAGCGCTTTCAGTTGGGCTGTAGTCTGAATTTGGGGACAACGCGGAAGGCCACACAGAAAAACCCAACAGAAGTAGGCATCCTTACGCCTCCCTGATTGTCTGTTCGGGGCTGCTCAGAATGTACAGAAGACAGGTTTCTGGTTGGGTTGTGGGCAATGACATCTTCTTGCCATTTCTGTCCTGGCCTTTTTAAAGCAGCTTTGAAGCAGGGCTGAGCAGCACATCCAGCAGAAGGAGGGTTTGAAGAAAAACAGCGAAAAATGTCTACCCAGAACTGTGCTGAACTTCTGCTGAGAATGCTTAGAAAACTTAAGCTTTGGGAAATTTTACGTTTTGTTACAATTTCATAACAGTAGGACATTTATTTGGAAAACATAGAAATTACTGTTTTTTCCTAAGCTTTATACCAAGATTTTCCCCAAGATCAGAGAAAGGGACTCATTTCCATCATTTCCCCATCATTTTTTACACACTGGTTCACTGATTTTTTTTGATCAGTGGGATGGAAACATTTCATGCAAGATGGGGTCTCACTGCACAGGGGCCACAGCCACATTACACTGACTGCAACTGAGCCACACCTGGGCGTACCAACAAAGGAGCTGGTCTATTTTATCCTATTTTCATTGTCTAAATGTTTTTCTACGAACGTTGGAGAAGAATCACCATTACTGGTCGCTAAGAACAGGCCAGACAAGCATCCAAAGGCTTGAGGTTTCAGAGCAGGCAGAGGGACAGGACTAGACTCTTTGGGTGTATGATTCTATGGCAACACCACAATCTCTGCAAAACTGTATGGTTTGTTCCCAGAACCATAAATCTAGCCTGGCATCATTGGAAACTCAGTGCTAGAGACCTTGGTTTAATTTCAGATTTACTGCAGTAACCAAAACTGAACAAAGTAAGCCCAAGTCTGAGCCTCCTACCTGAACCTGTGATTTGTGGAGTGAAAGTTGTTTGCATTTTCTGGTACTTACAAATTCCTACTGGATCAGAAATGTCACAATCATTTTATGTCATGGCTTACAGAAAAAAACAGGAGTCAGAGCTGTTGCCCCAAACAAACTCTTGAGTCTTAGTCTGTTGGTGGGTGATGAAGGAATAGTGCAGTGCACTAATTTTTGTTGAATTATCTAATGTCCTCATGTAAATGAAAGACTGTAGTGTCAGGCAGTAACTGAGCCTTTAATGAGAACATTAATTTCTGCTTTATGATTCAGCATTTTCCTTGATGGTCCCTACCAAAGTTAAGAAGGGCAAAAATATATGCAGCTTTTTATTGACTGATCCCAAGCCCCGTGGAAATGTCCTTCATCTTTAAGAATTAAGGTTCCATCGACTACTGTACCAGTAAGTGAATTAAAATGCATTTACTTATTTTACTCAAATTAATCTATCCAGTTTTATAACTGAAGTCATAGTCAAGTCCACATGCCATTGCTGAACTCTTTACTCATGGGGTCTGCATACACTAAATAAATATTGGATCCCTAATCAATAGGTCCAAACTAGTGAATGCCATAAGGCTTGCTGGTCAAAACTGGCATCTCACTGCACTGTCTTAAGGCCACCTAGAATTTGAAATTACATTTTAAAAACTGTGTTTGATTTTTACCACATTTAAAGTAGAAAATCAAACTGTCTGCAGTAAAGTGTATCTAAAGAGTTCATACCTTCCACTTGAAAAAGCACTGGACAACCTCTTAACGAGATAAGAATCTAATTATATATGTTTAAAATGACATTTAGAGGCCTCAGTACTTTTCATACTTGGTCTCAGATCTTAGAGCTGGCATCTGTTTCTCCTTTTAGTTAAGGAAAGGAAAGACTATTTACATATTCTTAGGAGTATATCTCCAATTAAATCTTTTTCAGAACTGCACTCTCAACATCTCATATTAAGTTTCTTGGCAGACAAGTATCTTTTTCTTTAAGAGATTTATTTATTCAGTTGGATACTTTTTTTCATCCTTTGCCTGGGCATTTGGAGTCTTCAGCCTCACCGTCCTATAAGTAGAAAAATGACCCTGCTCAGAAGTTTTAGAGCTCTGCTCCAAAATTTATTCACCTTTTTAGTGATGTGGCTTCATCCAGTGACTGCCCTTCTAATAATCTGCAGCAGTAAAGTGGAGTAAATTTAATCAGGGATTTAGAAATTGATGTTATTGTCAAGGACCAGCAACCAAAGCAAGAAACCAGATTACCGAATGATAAATAAGACTTCACATTTATCATTCAATGAGAGGGGAAGGTGGGTGGGATAGAAGAGCAGCACAGGGGAAATGCATACTTGCGGAGGACTTTCAGAAGTCACAAGACGGTCCTTTTATAATAAATCCCTTCTTTCCAAAGGAAGCATAAACACTTATTTCTACCCCCCAAACCATAGGTACTGTATCCCATTTCCTAGCTTCCCTAATGAAATCTGTATGTATTTTCTATTTAGTTTTCAGATAACGGAGCTGTCTGCCCAGGTGTCTCAGCAGAGACCAAATGATTATATTCGACATCAGCTCCCTGGCGTCTCATCCACCGCCTTCACAGGGTAGAAGAACAGAAGCATATTCTCACTTCTCCAGATATCTGACAAAAGGATGTCTTTTGCAACATGCCAGGAAAGTCAGATCTGGACTACTTTGGACTAGAGTAGGAAGCAGATTCCAGAGTATTTCAGACTCCTCATAAAAGATACTCTGTCAGCACCCTCTGAGTAATGGAGCGGGGCGGATTCCTCCCCCTCTCGCAGCTCTGCTGTTGACATCAGCGCCAGCAAGACTCACTGGGTCTGCCCTCGGTGGCACCACTGTGAATCTCATTGACCTCTGAGTTATTCTTCTTTTGCACAACACTGGAATCCAATTTACCAGAAATAGATATTCAGGATTTAGTATCTAAGATCAGTAAAGAGAAGCAGTCTTTGGCCTGTTAGATCTAAACTGCATTTCCTTGTTATGACAAAAGTCCAGATTCAGTCCAAGTCCTTGTTAAGTCCAGGCTCAGCGTTGGTAACACTTCGCTGGTATCCAGCCTTGCCATCCGTACAGCACACAAGCAATGCTATCTGCATTTTCTGACCAATACATGGACTTCTCAATCTGCCAAAGGTACCAGGGACCAGGTTCAGGTGTGCAGCCTCCATAGCTGTGCTCCCTTCACAGGGGGGGCCACCAGAGCTACAGAAAAACACGATTCCAGTATGCAGCTGTATAGCCTATAAATCTGACCTGCATTTTCATCAAGGACTTTTGCTCTGAATCGCTCTCAACAGGAACCTCTCTGTTCCCAGCACAGCAGAATGACCATTTTGGTCAGCCCTGAAGTTCGACAAAGTTTTTTCAGCCACTCCCCAGCTTCTGCTTTATGGGAGCGAGGAAATCTTTGTGGTGCTCAGGGACAAACCAGACCACATGATGTCAGTTTAAAGCAAGTCCCTGGCTAAAAAAACAAAAAAAAACAAAAACAAAAACAAAAAAACAAAAAAAAAAAAAAAAAAAAAAAAAAAAAAAAACAGATTAAACCCCATGACCAAGAAGTCAGCTTGATACAGTTTATCATTTGTTTTATATAAGCTCTGGTCCACAAACAGGAGCTGGAAACCCTTGCCTCAACGTGATGCAGCACATCGATGGCCTGTTCAGAAGCAGGAGGCCTGGAAATAAGCTGTGAGTGATCGGTGCTTTTACTTCTCTTCCTTACTGCTGATTTCAGGGCAATTCCCTCCATGTTACAAACCAGATGAGATTCTGTCTCCAGAGCAAGACAGAGGCTGTAATTCCACCCAGGGGATGGGGTGTGGTTTGCAGGCACCGATAAACCACGGCACATCCCCTCTTGTGGTTCATGATGTCATTGGAATGACTCAATACAACTACAGCCTGTGTCAGTCTGCGTGTATATTATTCTACTGAAATTAAAGCTTTTGAAATAGGAGCTTATTGTTTTTAATAACTTCAGTTATATAATTCCTTTCTCATGTTAGTGCTTCAATAAACATTTCTCATGTTAAATTTTACTCCAAACCTATCCTTGCCAGTTTTAGGCTCAGAGCTGATATATTGGAATAATCCTCTTCGTTTTAAGTCCCACAGACACTGCGCTGTTCACATGATGTCATTCTGTGTATATTCCTTCATTTACTACTGGTGAGTCATTATTATCGTAGCTAATAGAAAGAGGATTATCTCTTTATTAAATCAAAGGCATGGCATTTTGTTGTTGGTGGTGGTATGCCTCCTTGATTTTTAACCCTTTCAATTACATGAGTCAGGATTTTTCATCATGGGCCGCAGTCAGGAACAAGAACACAGCTGCTGCTAGAAGCTTGCAACAAAGTGGTCAGGGAAATTAAGGTGCAATTCCTTCCTCAGTCATAAACCTCCTGAGTGATCTTGGGTAAGCCACTTGGAACCAAAGCAGCAACAAGTGTCTAAGTCTTTGAGAGTCAGGATCTTAGTCTGACACCTTTTAATTCATAAAATTAATCTGTATCTCAACGGCAGTGTTATGATTATAATATATTACAAAGGCAGCAGCAACACTCATAATAAGGCTTTAATATAAATGAAGTGATCAGCATAGTGACAGTCAGAAATACGGCTAGCTGTGAAAGATGTACAAACTCTACCATACAGTTCAGGAAGGCAAATATTCATCCCAGTAATCTTTTCTAGGGAGCAGCTCTCAAGCAATAGAAGTTTTTTTTCAGAAGGCTGCAGAGGTATGAAGAACTAAAAGATTAGCTGGAGAAATTAAAAACGTCTGCATTTAATACAGAACTAGTGAGAAACCTGATTTTTTTAATAGGAAATTTCAATGCTTAAAATGTTTTCATTCTAAATTAAAATGACATATTTTCCCCAGGAATCAAGATTTCTAAGGCCTTCCAAGATTTAGAATTAGCTTACTATTTGGCTTAAAGTTAAATCATTTCATTTTGGCAAAGCAAAACCCATTCCAGTACGATTATGTAGAAACAATAAGGTACCATACTAAACGTGAATACGTGTTACTGAATATCTACACTTCCAACCTTAGCATAAACTTAAAACCTAAACATTAATAAAAGTGATAAATTCAAAACAAAATATTTCAACTTCATAAAATCTTCCCTCAAAGCCAAGATGCTTCTTTTTCTTTCTCATGGAAAAAATTGCCAAAATTGATACCCTCCCTGGAGAAGCATTTCAATGTTAGTGAAACTGCATTTATCAGCAGAAAACTGCTCTGTCAAAAAATTTCAAAGAGCTCTCTAATTTAAACAGTGATTGCTGCTGCGATAGAAACAAAAGCTGTCCATTTGCACTATTGCAAGAAGAATGATTCCAGAAAGCAGCTCCTAGACCGGTGATATCTCTTTACAGTAATCTCAAAGTCTCCGTGAATGGCTGGTACGGAGGCATTAGAATGGCCTGCCATCAATCGTGGCTTTCTCTGCTTTAAAGCAAGAGATGCCAAGTCAGCCATCACCTTAGAGGAAACAGCAGCTGCGGGTAGAATGCACAAGATTGAATGAAATCCTACTGGCACATTTCCTTCTCTTATCTACCCTGAAGCCCATTATCAGACAGCGGATTATAATAAAGAACACAAGGTTGAAACAATTATCCATAGACGCATTTGAGGACTCACAAATCTGCTAATGTTACTAACAAGCTGAGTTACCCATTGCAGAACACTTCAGCACTCCAGACGAAGGCTTAACTGTTAATGAAACCTAAATCTCAGCTCCAGAGATAAATTTCAAGCTTCTTGTGGCTTAAACCTGGAAGCCAATACATCACGGAAACTTTTAAGAATTATCTAAAGAACAAATAATGTTGGTAAGTCGCCATAATGAAATCTCGATTTCATGTCTGAGGGATCTAAGAAGCCAACATATTGTCAACGAAATAATTTCTTATGTTTTTGTGATGGCATGCCAAAATCCACCATTAAAATACTGTGGCAGTGGTCTCAGAACCAGGATATGAATCCCTTTAACAGGAAAGAACAAGCTTCTGGATTCCCAGCCTTACCAGTATTTTAGTGACTGGTGTCAATCTGATACTGAGAAAGTAAACAGCTTTAAAGACGCATGTCCTCAGAATGATGCCACTTCAGTAACTAGGAGCCAGGAAATCCAGGTTTACAGTTCACTTTTGTAACAGATTTCCTTCATGACGATGGAAAGGCTTTTTCCCTAAAGAAAATTTAACTTTAAAATTATATTGAAGTTATTTTATCATCATATTTTTTTCGTATTATGACACTGTTTATAAGAGGTGCTTATTTTGGAATAAGAACGCCTTTTCTGTTAAATAGGTACATACCATTTTCAAAAGAGCATATGCTAAATGGGAAAGAGTGGGGGAAACAAGGCATTCTTATTCCAGAAGTTATCCAGCCAGATCTGAAATGGGATAACTACAGTGGTATAGACAAGCTTTGAGACAAGCTTATGAGACACCTTGGGCCCAGGCCACAAAATACCTTGAGGATTAGGGTCCAGACCTTGAACTTGACTTGATACTCTTGGAAAGCTGGGGCAGAAACCAATGGACAATTTGGTATTCTCATTGCAGTGGTTCCTGAGGAAGTGCATTACAATGTGATCAACAACAAAATCTCTGTCCTTCAGCACTCTATCTGTACAGTAGGTATATGTAATGGGGATAATAGATATCATACATATAACCAGACACTACAAAAGCTTTTTGTCAATCATTTCTATTTAGGCTGGAAATATCTTAAGATTAATAAGCTTTGTGTATTACAGAAACACTTAAAGACCTCTTGATGGAAATATACCGATAATAAACTGTATCTTAACAGATGCTTTCTTTAACAGACAACTGTACTGTGCTGAAGAAACACCGCACTTAACCTCGACTGCATAAATCAGTCATTAGAAGCTATTTCCCCATCTCCCGATTTCATATACAAATGTAGGGATTTGTGTGAATGTCTACAAAACGTATAGGTAGACACCATGCTGTACTCGCACAAGCTCACAGGGAGCTAAGGCACTCCCCACTAGAGGGGGAAGAAGAGCAATTGCTTTGGCTGAACGCATGAAACATAACAATCAAAACCACAGTCAGGAGAGTAACATACAATTCTAAATGGAACTTGAAAACTTGAGAAGTCATTTAAGGGAACCACATTAAATGCTAAAATGTTTAATGGGACCCATGTGTCTCAGGCAGAGAAAGAGAGTGAGAGAAATGTAACAGAGGAAATCAAGGAGACAATATGTCTGTGCGACTTGTTCTAATTAGGGGCACAGTGCTGGTGAGGATCATTCATTATAATTTAGTTAAATCTTTAGCATGGCAAAGGCACCTCTGTATAGTGGTATAAAACAAAAGACCCCCAGTCGTAAACCAAGTTAAGGCCCATAGAACAGAGGTTAATTTCAGTCATTTGTGAATGCTAAAGGCAGTACATCACATGAATACCAGCACTTCTTTATTACCGCAGAGTTGTGCTCCAGCTAGCAGATGTCTGCAAATTTGGCATGTGGGGGGTGGTACTGGGGAGGGCAGTGGCGCATTGTCTCCAACTTGTCTGTCGCTTAACTGAGTAGATCTGTCTGTTTCTTTTAGCAGGGGTGGGAAAGGAGTTCAAAGAAAGAATCAAAACAATCCATCCATCCAAGCTTTGGAATATCTGAACTGAACCCAAATATCACCAAGCACTTCCCAATCTCTGCTTTGAAACAAGAGAGCGGACGATGATTTGCAGCCGTTTGGGATGATTTACACGCACGCAGCATGTGTAGCACTTACTGCAGCGTTATTTTAAAACTTATAAAGCATCAGAAGGCTGAAGGGGGTCAGGTTCAGGTTTGTGACACCAGCTTGCGTCACTGCGCAGCAGAGCCACAGAACAGCTTCGGCTGCACTTCCTCAGTGCAAATCAGGGCCCCAGCAGACCCAATTCACATCACGTTTGCCATTGTGTATTTCAGGAGTAATTCTATCTAAATATGGGTCAGATTCTTAGCTGGTGTAAAGCAGCTGAGCTGCCTGCATTCCAGTGCAGATAAACTAATTCACACGAGCTGAACGCCGGCCCAGCAGAATTACGTTGCTGTAAATCCAGTGCGAGATCAGAACGGAGTTAACCTGGGTTAGCGCTGGTGGAACTGAGAACAGAATTTAACCCACAACATTTTGACACCGTTCCAAATATTTGTAAAACCCATATTAATTTTGAGTGTAAATGTGCCAAATTCACCCTGGTGTCATTCAGAGTCCAAAAAAATTACACCCTAGGGATAAATTTGGCTCTGCATATTTAATCTAAGTACACGGCATCATCCCAGCAAGGAAAGCAAATGAGCAATAAACATAAGTTTGCTGTTGGATGTTGTCTCTCTGCTCCTCAGCTTTCTAGTACATTTTGTTTTTGGAGCTTACTTAAACGAGCAGTTTATGGTTTGATCAAGCCCTAAACAGGAAACCTAAAGGGTTTATAAAACATTGAGTGTTCTCATTACAACTGACCTAAAAAACTCCAAAGCGGCAATCTTCCTTTCTATTATACCTGCTGTTACTGTGACGGGAATGTTTTCTAGTGGTTAACGCAGACGTCAGGGAGTCAGCACTCTTGAGGTCTGACTCTCAGCTTTGCCACTGACTTGTTGTGTGGGCTAGGGGGAATCATTTAAGTCCTCTGTGCGTGAGTTTACTTATATGGTGTGGGACAATTAATGATCGCCAAAGGGCTTTGGGTTCCTCAGATGGAAACAGAAGGGTTAGTGTTCAGAAGTATGACAGGAATGCCCTCCCCTTTTCTATGTGACATTAGGGTAACACACTAATCAAATTACACCATAAAATAGCCATAATAAACATTACAGTACCATAAAAACAACAATACTACTACTAAGACATAAAGATAATAATACAGAGTTATTTATAAAGCTGCTCACTACAACGTTGCCAAGCACCTTAAACGCAAATCTGAGTACATCTTGGACCAAAACTGCTTTTGATGCAAGTGGAACCTCACTGAATACTTGAGAGCCACTGCTGAAGCAGTGCGGATCAACATGATGCCGCTCCTATTAGGAAACTCCAGCAGGTTTCACCAGAAGAAGCTCTGGCCACTTACACACTTTCTGGATGAGAGCAATAAAAATTCTGATAAAGAATACTCAAAATAAATAAATAAATAAATAAATAAATAAACTTGAAAACATAGATGAATCGCCTTTCCCTGGCTCTAGAGCTCCAATCTCCCACAATTTTTGCAATAAGGTCTGGAGGCAGTGCTCTTCACTGTCTTTTTCAAATGCAGTGAGTTATTGTGCTTCTTGCACTTGTGTTGCTGTGAGATGGCAAGGCCCCTTTTTGCAGGGATAGAAGAAATCATACAGCAAAGATGGAGAGTCAAGGTTACCAGCTCACAATTCAGGTTTTGGTCTCCCCAGTATCTAGCCTTCCCCTGCTCCTCCCAGTGCAGAGGTTACCAGCTCAAGCTGGCAGCACCTGGCCAGGACAAGAAGCACAGGACAAGGCCACCACAGCAAAGAGGGGGAACTGGGGGCATAGTAACAGGACTGAAAGTCCAGTCTCATGTTGCATCTGCTGCTGCCTTAATACAGGCGCTTGGACAAGTCACAACATAGTCTATTTTAAACTAATTCTGCCTCCATGTGCCTTTGAAAGAGGGATTATGAGAGCTGATGTTTGCAGAGTATTTCAGTGATGGACACCGCTGCGTGCTGTGTTCCTTCCCCAGTGACTATTAACTAACCACTTCACAGTGCTCGAACTCAAAGGGCCTGTGCTGCCTTTGATCCAGGCAGAAAATATCATGACTGATTGTTTTATTTAAGACTTGATAAAAGCAATGACATGGGCTTTTCCAGGAATTATTAAGCCATGTATACATATTACATTACCTAAGCTATACTATTTGAATGGGGAGATACCAATCCCAGATTGATCTACAGGTGTGTCCCGACCAAGTTGCTCACTTGCTTGCTGCCTGACTTGCGAAGTAGACTATTTCTAATTAGAAATGACCAAACGTGAATTGACTTGATATGGTAACTTGAGTTCAATAAATAATACAAATCTTTGATGTAAGGGGCAAAGTAAGTGGTACCAACAGGAAGGCCGTGATTTAAAATAGCAAGAAATACCAGGAATTAGAAGCAGGTGATTTGTCCAGCTAACCATTAACAACAAAGAAATGATGTAAAAACTGTTTGAATTAAATGAAAAGAATCTGAGGCTCCCTTTTCCAAATGAGGTAAATGTACATTAAAAAAGCTTTTAACCTGTTTGAGTAGGTAGATGATCAGTTCCGGAGATGAGTCCTATTTCCAGCTTTCCTATCAAGCTACTGCATAAGCCATAGCCCCCTGTACAGCTCTTAAAAAGAAAACTCCAATTCATTTAGATCACAAGTTTGAACATCAAACAGCCAAGCAGAGCGGTGATAGAGCTACAGCCAAGGAGCACTACAGGGTAGCTCAAACAAGGAGAAAAAAGCCCAGAGCTGAGCTTAAATGGAGCTCCTGGAGCTGTGAGTGGAGTGGGGAGTGTCCCAGGTGAGGCTGGTTGAGACAATGCAGGCTTGCTGGTGTCCTTGGGGGCTTGATGTAGTGAATATTTGATGTTTTTGTTGGGGGAATTATATAAATCAGAGCTCAATGAAAAATAGGGTTAGCCATTTTGTGTGGGAAAAAAAATAGTATATTTTCTTTTTTCTCTAAAATTTGGAATATTCAGGGATATTTATTGAGTTAACAACTGGCTAAGGAACAGGAAAAAAAATCTCATTTTCATAAAAAAGTACTGGTGGTTAGGATGTAAGCACTCTTTAACCTATTTATGCTGAAATTAAAAATAAATCATAGTTTTTTTTTTGGAACTGTACTTTTTAAAACAATCCTTTGTTGAAATGGAAAAGGAAAAAAAAATCCTGGCTTCTTTATACTGGCTCCTATGATAAAAGGTATGCTCCGATCACTGGCCTCTGAACTGGATACAGGGCTTCCTGCACAGCTCCTGCCAAACCGGGAATTCTCCCAAATATGATAATCGTTTGTTAGCAAGATCATTACACCAGCTATTTGTAGAAAAATCCCCTTGCTCTAGATAGTTTACAAATAATTTGATTGGCAAAGTGGGAAGATTTATTAGAACTATAGCCTGGTATTTCAGCTGTAATACAATCCAGTTTTGTCTGGTTCCTCAACCTGGTCATCAGGATTCTGGTCCAGAATAAAAGAAAAACATCAAGGGGAGGGATGGCATGTCCTAAGCAAAGCTAGTGGGAATAAAGATAATAAAGCCTCAATGTAGAAATATTAGCATACACAACTGGTTGACTGAAGAGGTCTGTACCACCCAGGAACAAATGTTGTGTTTTCCAACATACAAAAGAACGTAAGTAACATTTTCCATCTTGGCTGCTCACAGTGAGATATTCAGGCAATGTTCAAAGTGACGCAGTTTCCCAGATATCTCAGAGGAGACACATGCTTATGAAAATCACGGAAATCACTATAAAGCAGGGCACTTTAAATTATGATGCCTAACTACAGTGGGAATCTATCCCTAGGTGTCAGCCTCTGGAGGTAGACAAGCAAGATAAGAGCACAGGTGGGACATGATCTTGCCTGTTGTAATGTTGGAGAGTACGTGGAGAGTCAAGCTAAGCTTCTGCCCAGCTAAATAACATACATATGAGTAAGACCTTGCTCTCTCACAAGGTTTGGAAACACTTTACAAGCATATATGAAAGCTGAGGTATAATGAAATGTTATGATTTAACCATTTTTAGACACTCTGAAAGTGCCCAAACATATATAACAGCTTCAAACATATAACAGCTTCAGCTGCTAAGCATGTGCTCTAACCAAGAGACAAGTGCCACCCTCCGTTAGGAGACAAGTGCCACCCTCCTCATCAGCCTGCTCGGTCTTCTGATCTCCTCCGTGTGGCCAACCATCATCATTTTGGGGCTGATAACGTAATGCTGTACTATTAACCACGCAGTAAGAGTAGCGGTTCAATTGTTCAGTTACAGGTATCAACCAGATCTTCAGTCCAGGGCAGATATCACTGTCCATGAGAAAGACACTGCTGTTTGATCTTCAGGTGTCAGATTTGGCTGGGTGGGCCACAAGAAAGCGTCAGCCGTCTGTACAGCCAGCAAGGTTGTGTGGTGTGTGCTGCAAAGAACCGAGAGCCAGAAGTCCCGGCTCTGACTCCGCTGAGGACTCGCTGTGTGAGTTGAGGCAAGGCTACTCTATCATTCTTTTTGTTCTCGGTAGACTGAATGATTCTCCCGTTGAAATCCAAGGGAGTCTGAAAGCATTTAACTGCCTCACAAAGATATGTCATGCGATCTAACATTCTGAGCACAGAACTGGGAGCCAGGAGCTTTTAATGGTGCCTGTAGGGATTGGAGCCAAATCACTTAACCTCTTTGCTTCTCAGCTTCTCATCCATAAAAAGAAAACTATGCTTGTGTTGCTGGCTGGGGTTTTATGAGAGTTAATTCATAGACCTGTATGGAAAATGATTCCTCCTCTGCTGCAGAAATGTAAACTTTTTATTTTAAAACCCCAAAAATGAATAGTGTCACCAGAAACTGAGAGTTTGTAAACAGAAGCTTAAAATTTTGGCTGAATTGTTCTTGAGGGAAATACATTTCTCCTGCAAAGGCAGATCTCCATTGTGAAAAGATGGCTTTTTTTTTGGAAATTCAATTTTCCACTGAAAAAACAGTTTTGACAAAATATTTTTGATCAGCCCTAACATAAGCGAGCCATTTTGCACTTCGAAAGTGCTGCGCTTGCAAAATACTTAGCAATCCTCCCATTGACAGCACACCCAGTGCCAAATAGTTGTATTCCCCTTAGCACAGTGAAATCATCAAGTACTTGCGGCTGATTTGCATCGTTTTTAATTTGTTTGAACAAGCCGGGCCAGATCCTCAGCTGGAGTCAATTAGCAATGAAGCCGAGGGCAGAACGCTGCCTTGCACCACGGCAAGCTGCGGCTCCTCGCCTCGGCACGGCGGCGGGGCCGCTAGAGGGCACCGGCGGGCGGGGGTCGCCCTTGTCCCCGTCCCCCCCTCCCCATCCCCGTGTCCCCGGGGGCTGTGGCGGTGCCGCCCCCTTGTGCCGGGGGCTCCCCCGGGTGGCACCGAGGGCTCCCGCAGCTGCCCGGCCGGCGGGGCGCGCGTCGCGCCGCTGAGCTGCTAAGCTGTCAAAAAGTTTCAAACTGCTCCGAGGAGAGGAGCCAATAGAGCTGCTGAAAAACCTCATTCTGTACGGGATTTTTTTTTTTTTTTTTTTTTTTTTTGCTTCCCCCAAAACTGCGCGTGTGTTTGCGAGCCAAGGCCGGCGCGCCAGCGAGGCTGGGAGCGCGTCTCCTCGAGCGCACCTCGGCTGTCCCGCGCCTCGCAGCGAGCCCAACGCGTGGCTTTCCGCCTCGCCGGCCTCTGCTGACGACAGCCCGGGTGCTTTGGTGGCTGCTGGGCTCCCAGAACAAATTGCTGCGTGTTTCGGGCTGCCTCACCAAGCTTTAGCTCACGACGGTAGGTTACTCACGCACGCCTGTTCCCATTGAAGTTAATAGGGGAGCATTAGCCTAGCACGAACGCAAGCGGGCTGCCTGATGTAATGAGCCGCTGCTGTGAGTAAGGCGCTCAGCAGCCAGCCTCTAATTAGAAGATGCCTGGCTACTTGGGAAGAAAAGAAGCACGGTTTGTCAGGTCAGGAGAGAAAGGCTGCCTAGGTTCATTGCGTTTGGGGGGATTCTGCTAGTGTTAGCAAAGGAGGCAGGAAGATTTTGCCAAAGTCTTCCTGAAGTACGGATACTGAGTCTTAGCTGATAGTAATAGGGAAAAATAAAACAGACAAAATAAAACGCTGCCTGACACTAAATGCAGCTCCCATCCAGATGCAGTCTCTTGATGAAGGACTTCCAGCTAAAGGCTAGAAAGCAGCAAATAAATACATCCTTCCTCCTCCCCCCCAAAAACATTTTTGTTCCGCCTTTATACAAGCCTAGCCTCATTGTGTAGGCTTTATACTTAAATTTTGTAAGCTCTTAGTTTGCTAGCTCTTAATTCTTCACACAGATTCCCAAATTCTTGTGCTGATCTGTGTGGCTGGGCCTGTGACCGCAGAAGCGAAGCATGGCATGGTTGGGTGGTAGAAGCTCGCTGTGCAGCTGAAAGGCCAAGCGGAGCCTGGGACCTGTGCTCCTGACAAGCTGAGCCCGAGATGGAACCAGCACCATGGCCACAAACTTCATCTTGTGGTCCCTTCCAGTCCCTGCCAGTCTGTGATTCTGTGATCTGACAGCTGCTAACCTTCAGTGCCACGGCTGCCCTGGCACCAGGCTCGTGCCTCTGCAGCAGGCAGCCTTCCTTCCTCGTGCTGCTCCACCACTTTGGGTTCTGAACAGCATTTTTTTGCTTACCTTGAAAGCAGCACGGTGAGAGCTCCACAAGGGCTTCAGCTCTGCCCAGCACTGGGGGTTTTCTCCTGGGCTCTGTGGGGGGCTGCAGGTGAGGGCTGAGCCCACTCCTCACTTTGCCCTGCAAGTGCTGCGTTGCTCAGGTCCTTCAGTGCCTCCCTTCCAAGCCCAAACCAGCATCCACAGCTGCTCCCTGCCTCTCAGAGCTGGGCTAGTATCAAGCATGGAGATCCTTGACCAGACATGACTGGAGGCACGCAGAGCACACTTGCCGTGACACCGGGGAGCCGCCCCGCTAGGCCTGCAGGACAGCAGTGGCAAGCCCAGCAATGGGAAGGCAGCAGGAATGTGGATGTGGTGCGCAGGAACGCGGCGTGTACGCAGCCGTGGCTGGCTGTCACTCTTCCTCGCCACTTCAGGAGCCTGGCACAAGGCAACTACCACCAAGGCTCATTTGAATAATTCCCACATACATTCCAGATGTTGACCACATGGCTTGCCTTTGTAAGGTTTAAAAATAAGGGGTGGGGGAGGAAAAAGGGTGAAGCGTGTTTTTTTTCTTCAGTGTCCATATTTGTTTTCTACACAGATGTTTGTAGTTGCACAGAATAAATAAGCATAAATCAGCCCTCCTTTTTCTTTATTTTTTATAAGTGCACTATATGATTCACATGGATGGAACCTGTACACAGCTCAGCGGAGATGACAGAGCTAAGCCGCAGACTGTTGACATATAGTAAAGGGCGATGTATTCTTTTTAGGGACAAGAAAATCTTAAAATAACCACATTGATCAAAAACACAACCAGGGCCACTGCTGCTCCGCTCCCTCCCTTTTCAGACAGGGAACCTGACCCTGTCTGTCTGTCTACGCACCATGTCCATCCTGCCTTGGGCCAGGCTGTGCCTTAGGCAAGGATGAGGCAGCTCTGCAGGGAGAGGGGACGCTGATGTATGAGGGCTGGGCCCACTGCCCACATGCACAGCTCCTGCATCGACAGCCAGGTCCAGGCTGGACGCGGTGCTGCAGCCCTGGGCAGTGAATGCTTGGGGATGTGAGCTCAGGGAGGTGAGCTCCTGCTTCCCCCAGGAGCTGGGACGGGTCTTCAGTGCTGCTGCCAAAGGCGGGCTGTTAACAGTAATTAAGCTCAGCTCAAACACAAGAGAGAGATTCCTTTCCTCTACATGCTCCCTTCATTCCCAGTTCTCTTTTTTCCTCCCCAATTCAACCTTTCGTAAGTCAAAGATGCAAACCAGTATCAGAAGCTTAACACTGTAGAGTGGAAATCATTTCCTTCAAGACTGCAATACTGCGTCTCAACCTGGAGAGGGTGGAATGGAATATGACAATATCCCTGCGTGCCACCTCCCCGAAGTACCGTCTCTTCAACATTTATAGCACAGGAACCCCCAAATGGTCCTTTTAATAACATACAAATACTACTTGCATTTTCGTCGCTCTTTCGCATACCAGCAGGGTCACAAAAATGTTTTGGCCTCGGGAGCATTAGCTTGCAGGGAAAATCCCTTTCTTCCCTAGCAGTGACTGAGCCAGTGGCAGCTGATAAAAGCAGGGGCAGGGACCAACATAAGCACAACACTGCAGTCATTATCTGGCTTCCTCCTCGAGTTGGTAATGTAACTTTTATGCTGAGATGTAGCTGCTGAGTGCAGAAATGGATGAGGTAACTGTGCCATGAAGGTGGAGAAGGATGAAGGCAAGCCCTGCCAGCTGCGCCATTTCATCCTCTCTGCTACAGGCAGGTTAGCCCGGCTGTGTTTCTACAGGGGCAATTTTTTCTGGTCACATTCATTCTTTTAGGGGCATGTGAGGCTCCAACATTAACAGCTAGTGCCCAACGCTATCAACAAGAACACAATATTTTGACTAAAAAAACCCTCTGTTCTGTTAGAAGTACAATGTGTTCTTGATCAGCTAGAGAAGACCTACTTTAAGCTCTCATCCCATTCCTCTCTGATTCTTGGTTCATCTGCTTTGGAGGCAGAAAAGGTTAAGGCGATGCTACTGAGACTTGGATTGCTCATCCTAAATAGCCTGAGAAAAACTAATGCTTGGGCTGCTCATACAGTCCTTCTCCATCCTGCTGAGTCCAGTAAATAAGCTACACTATTAGTCACTGTAAGTGTGAGAGTCCCTTTCTATATAACAACTCCAACCACAACTTCTCTAAAGACATTTTAATAGGAGGAAACTACAAAACACAACCGAAACCGCAACTTCTGTCAGAACATTAGGAAATAAAGGTCATAACACCAGTGATTTTTAAAATATATGAATCATAGACCCAAGGTCTTTCCATGAATCATAACAGAAATGTGGAGTGGTGCGGTGTATTTCACACACACACACACACACATACGTACGTGCACACTGGTACTTACTGCTGTTCTCTACGATGAATGAGATGTCTCAAGTCTGAACTAACACCAAGGCAAAAGGGGTCAGAAAGAGCTCTCTGTGGCCATTCAGCTAGCAGCAGTATGGCTGAAGGAGGGGATGGGAAGAAAGGCCTCTCTCTAGAACATCAGGTATTGTCTCCCCTTCCCAACACAAAACATTCAGTGATTCTATGACAATTCTATGGTTTGTCACAAAATACAACCAGGAGAGATGCAATTAGGTCTGGAAAATACCACGTTGCCAACATCAGACTAGATACAGTGGAATTAAACCCTTCAGATAAATGGATGGAGCTAAACATAGATCTTCATTCCCTCAATGGGGGGATTAGGGTATAAATAACACTCAACAATATGTAAATTAACCTATTCCAAGCTCCTCAGCCTGGGCTGGAAGTGTGTCTGACAAGTTGGGAAAAAAAAGAGTCAGATAACTCCTGCAGAAAGTTTCTGGTATCCTCATTTGTCAGAAGACTTCTCTGGTGAAGGCTGACTGAGCTGTACCACTTACATTCAACGTTCACACTTCGGGATTAGCATTCACCTTATTCAACACAACAGCAATTATGACTCAGAATGGGTAGATCAATCTTCATCACTTTGGGTATATAGCCCCTTTAGGCACAGCCTCAAACAAGGGGTTCAGCGTTAATCTCACTGTCTTGAAGATAATCCCCAGGGCGCTCGTGACTCAGAGACACACCTCTGAGTCACTATTCTTTCATTACTTCCTCTTACTCCTCTGGGGTAGAAACTTACTGCTGGTTTACACCAGCAGCAAATTACAACATCCTGCTGTAACGCTGACCTTGCCATTTTGGCTAGTGACTCTAAAATTAGAGCCAACATTCATTCTTCACTCTACCTACTGGAAGAAGGAAGTCAGCTGATGAGTGAATCCTGTTTACTCCATCACACCCAGATCTGAAGCTGTAGGGTAAATTTTCTGAGTAGCCCAGTTCATTGCGATGGAATTATCTATCTGTTGAGTGATGCAATGCTCAGTCTTAGGTAGGATGGCAAAACATGGTTTATAGCTTGTGATCATAGAATGAGATTACATGAAAAGCACTTCAGTGTTGCAAGATATAACAAACACCTATTATAATAAAGACCTAGGAAAAACTAGAAAATAACAAACACTGGGATCTCCAGTTTGTAACTCACATCGGCTATGAGAACTATCAAAAATTGCATCCATTGAAAGTAAGCTTCTTGCTTTCATTCTCACCTGAAACAGCTGAAATTCAGAATAGCTCAAAGTGACACAAATC
This sequence comes from Netta rufina, assembly GCF_964035555.1. Classification (NCBI taxonomy): domain Eukaryota; kingdom Metazoa; phylum Chordata; class Aves; order Anseriformes; family Anatidae; genus Netta; species Netta rufina. The sequence continues at coordinate 5,772,318 of NC_140143.1, read as the reverse complement.
TTGACTGTATCTGAGATCAGATCTGCATCACAGACCAGTCCCGAGAGACCCAGGGTAGTTTTATTTAGCCAAGCCTGAGAGGGAAAAGCTATCTTTCTGTGTCACGGACTATCACCACTCTAGCAGATGCCACTGAATCTATTTCCTTCAAAGTAATGAAGTGAGATTGTTTATGTGAATGTTTTCAAAGAGCTGAACCTGCAAGGTCCTGCTCACAGTTCAGGAAATAGCAGAATATAAATCTGTCCAAATCAGCCAGGCTCATACAAAATTCAATATTGGAACGCAGCGACACCAGCAACATCTTGTTCTTTTGGTGTAATGACTGTTGATGCTAGGATTTAGGAGGATTATGTCAATTTAGGAAAAAGAGGGGAATATTAATATACAAAATTGTTAAACGTCAAATCAAATCCTTTAATAATGTGTGTGTCTGGTTAAGGATGGGAGTGCTTTCAAAACTAGCTACAAATATTCAAGAAATCCATTTGGCAAGTTCAAACAAATAGCCCAAATCAATTATACACGCAGTATTCTTAAGGGGGCACATTTTCAGCATAGTATGTGGAGAATTAAGCCCTCTGCTCCCATTATTGTTAATGGGATTGGCGCACCCAATTTCTCATTCACATGGTTGTAAGTTTAAAGCAAACAAACAAAATTATCACTCTGATATAACAGAATGTTTTCATATTTTCCAGTCTTTCCTGCATAGCATAACTAAGTTACTTTTGTGTTTTTGAAGAAATCTTAATGCGTACACAGTGGGTTCCCTGGCCCTACACATACTCAAATGGAGATGGAAGAGTGCAGAAACTGTTCTTGACAGTTATGTGGAGAGCTTCAGAGAAAAATTCAGGCTAGAAAATAAGAACTGTATTTTGTGGGAATTGTTAAATATTAGCATCTACTCTTAAGCATTGTTTGCAGAACAAAAATAAGTCCTTCTGAATTTCCATGTGCAAAAATCTGAGAAGAAAATGAAAAGCTAACAATTCCAGAGTAACAATTAGTGTAAAGCTACTGGATAAGCTTTAAATCTCTGAATCAGAGGGATTAGAAGCCAGTTATCTCACGTTCCAAGCAACTGTCTCAGCTACCAATCTACTATTTTGAAGCGGGTGGAAGGAATGACTTCTTTTACTCTGTTTCTCCGCTTTTGATCTGAAATTCCTTCCTAAATATCAGAATGTTGAATTAAAATTAAGTTTTTCCTACTCAGGAATCTGTTTGGATAAACTGGTATTGCTCTATGGAAAAATAACGATTAAGACAGCTGCAGCTAGTGCTAGGCCTTGCTTTTTGCAGAGCACCCATGTCATACCCTGAGTCAGGAATCCCTGCGGTCTCTCCACTGCCTGCAGATCACTGAGGCGTGCCTGTTTCTACTGCGTGGAACCACAAAGATCAAGCTGGCATCCTTAGGTGCATCTAGCTGTCCTTATCATCACAGCAATGCATGGGCAAATCTGATTCCATTTTTTAAATAAGGAGATCTGTAATGCTCTCATCTGCCCAACTGTGATTAGTTGGATGAAAAGAGATCAAATTCTCATGACCAAAACTCGATGGCTTCCTCCAACAAGTCATGCAGCACTCTCCACTTTGCAATATTGCCTGTTGGTATGTGTTGGACAGCTGCGGTTCTTTGCACCAACACCCATGTATGTCTCCAGACTTCTTCACTGTAAGTGTACTATTGCTCGAAGGATAAAAACGCATTGTCTATTACTGTTGGAGTCTGCTTCACAGTTAAGTGCTCTACGGAAAAAGCACTCCAGAAGGGCTCTGTGGACTTGGCAGAAGAGCTCTTCAAATTCCACTACCAGAGTTTTGTTCCTGATATTCTGGCTACCTCTTCTATGCTGGGCTCCTATGGATTCAGCTTACAGCTTAATTGAGCCTCCTCATTACACCTGTGTAGTGCAGTGGACAGGGTACTAAGACATTGTTAGAAAACGTAAGCGCTATTTCTGGCTTATTTTCTCTGTGCTGCTATGTTCCCTACTCCCTCCTTCCCCTTCCGTACATGAGGTCTTTTGTAAAGCTTCTCACATTTTATTTTACATATCAGCCAAGATCCTTTGTAGCCAGGTGAGTGAGCTTACACCAAATTATCACCAGCATTAATTGACGAAGGACTAGGCCTCTATAAGCAATGCTTTATGTAGATCAGAATTACTGAAACTGCAGTGACTACTTTAGTGAAGGCACAAACTATTGTTCGGACATCTTCTGAAGCTCACAATGAGGAAAGGGCAGGGAAGGAAAGGGAAGGATCCAGAAATTACTTAAATACCATGTACTTCAGTTTTGACTCAGATTGTTTAAGAACAGGGTGTAAAGCTAAGGACTGGTTCCACAGATGGTGTAAATTGGCACAGATCCGTTTACTTCAATCTGAGATGTGCTCCTTAAAGGTCAAAACACCTGGAGTGTGTAAATAATTAGGTCTGTGGGTCAATAAAACCTGCCAACTTGAAGTAGCTGTTGGGCTCTTTGAGTTTAAGCCAAACATTGACTATTCATTGGAGAATGCTCTTCACACTTACTGTGACATTAGTGCTATCGCAGGGAAATATTTTCTGATGGTCAGTCTTTACACTTTCACAAAGAGCAAATGTTATTTTTTTTTTTTATCATATCATGAAGATTATTCTTCACTTACAAGGTTTTACATTGAATACACACCAGTGAAAGCCGGGAGAAGTGATGGAAGGCTCTTCATAGAGCTCTGCCATGAGCAATTGTAAAGCCCATTAGCAATTCAGTGCAGACAACATAACGTGCACCAGGAAATGAAATCTACAATGTCAATTTTTTAACTTAATTAGAGGTTTCCTTAAGATACTAAACCTACATTACTGGAACATTCTTGATAAGCAATTTACATAGCCATTGTCTTGCAGAACATGGTATGAATAAAGGCAATGTGTAATGATTATAGCTTAATCATTGTGAGATCCATATATTCCAAGCAGTACGTGAAAGTCATTTACATAATGCCCTAGAAATAAAGATGCTGTCTAGTAATCTGGGATTATAAGGCTAAATATTTAAAAGGGAAAAGAAAATGTGGGAACAATATGTATATTTTTATAAAATATGTACTTGCAGTAACCACATTGCTATTTACTGTGGATGCCTACCTTGCCTAACATTAAATATTCACTGGGAATTCTATTTGTGGTCAGAAAGACATTGCTGCATTTTCCACATGTAAATAGCCACTTCTCTATGAAGTGGCCTAAAATCTGCGCTGAAAATAATGCAGTAAGTACTTCCTGGTACCACTGGTCCAAACAAAATCTTGCAATTCACGATATTCTAATGAGCATCCAGCCTCTGCTTTAAAAGTGCAGGTGTAGCCCCTACCTCAAATCCCACTACAGACCATCACCCTGCAGAAGCCAGTTTCACGTGCAACCTACTCCTGTGCCAGCATCGATCCTGGTGTCTGGAGAAGACCTATCAATTACTCTTATGTTAGTGGATCAGCTTGTTTTCAAAAAATGTCTCAGCAACTGTTCTTTATTGGCCTGACCCTACAGTATTAAACAGCATTATTTTTAATCTCCATGGACTCTCATTAGTCTTTTCATTAGACTTTTCATCAGACTTTTCATTAGACTTTTCTGGACTACCAGGACTCTCTAACAACAAATAGCATTAGCTGATGAACCGTCTGAGGCTTGGCTAATTCTGGTCAAGCAGCACAGATATTATTTATACACTGCAGTTTATTTCTCTTCACGTAACTGTAGCATCATTTCATTCTGTCCAGAGCCCCAAGAAGCCTTTTTGCCTTCTGATGGTAATTTATATCTATTACAGCATTATGAAGCATTATGTAGCTGACCCAGAATTATAATTTCTTTTAGAAAAAAAAATATATCTTACAACAGTTTATAAATATTTATTGACCTGTGTTTGCCTTCTTGTCCTAAGGACTGTGTCCAAATGTAATAACCACAGTAGTGAGAAATATATTTTTAAATATAAAAACTGCAGATGACTATTCTAATGTCTTCAGGTAAATCCCAAGGCCAAGCCTTTATGTATAAACACGAAGTGTTAAGAGGGCTGGCAACTCTGCTAATAGAAAGTATGTGTTGAGGAGAGGGCCTATTTTATAAAAATGTGACAGGCATGTAAATGAAATAGAAATGAAATGCTGAAGACTGTCACCGCTAAAAGTGCTTTTGAAAGAATTTTTTAAAGGGTTGGGGCTAAACTCTGGCTACTGAAAATTTAAGTTTAACTGATATTGCTACTTGAGATTTTATCAGCAGAGGGATGTGTCCACTGTCTAAAAATAGGAAAAGAAGGACTAGAACAGCTGTCACGGGGAATTTCGCTTTCTAGAAATGCTCTGTTGTGACAGTCACCACAAATACAAGATCCCTCACCAGAGAGTAAAGTCTTTGGGATGTCTGTGAGAGAAATGTCAAAGAACGAGCAATAGTCAATACTATGTGTTCAAAATCATACTGAGTAAAGCTGAGCTGTGCACATTCTGAGCTAGTGTAACTTCGTGGTTTTGGTATTGATAGCATTGAAAGCTGCTTGGAAAAATGCTATGAAGGTGGAGCAGGGTGTAGGGTCAGGGCAAGGTTTCTGAAGATGCCCCAGACTTGTGTTACAGCCACGAAAGTGGAGGTTCATTTCAGGCCTGACAAGGAGTGACTGGGCCCTATGCTGGTGTTACAAGCAGCTATTCCTATAATCACTTCAGGCCACCTTGTCATAAATGGCCTAGTATTTGTCATGAATCACTCTGAACAAACAAAAAATAACAGCACTCACAAGGAATAGCCTGTAATGACTAACAAGGGAATCTTTTTTATTCCATGAATTTCTAAGGCATGCTTTAATACAGATAGATTAGGGATAGACTGATTTCTAGCTGCTAATGCCTTGAGTCAAGTCTCTGTCATGGTTAATTCTCCTGTCTTCCTGCTTCTGAAGCTTTTTGACTTTCATAGGCAACAAATGACTTCAGCACACACTTGACTTTAAGAAGGTTATTCACACCCTTGAGGTTTTTCAGGTGCTGAAACTCCAGACCCGCTCCAAGTGACAGGAAGGTGAGGCTGCTCTCTGTTTGCTTGGGTGCCAAGCACAAGGCTCCTGGCCCAGTTCTCCTGATGCCAGCACAGCACCATGTACGTCAGCACCAGAAATACCAGATCCTTGCCAGCCCCTCACGCTCCAAAGGAAATTTCCTCCTGGGCAGCATGTGACAAAACAGCCACGCCATGTGCCACCGATATCATGTGAGTGGCCAGCCCTCTCTCCAGGGTAAAATAGGTCAAGACCGAGATGCCCTGGCAGAGCCACGCAGGGAGGTTTGCATAACACCTCCCCCCCTGCATCTGAATCCAGCCAGCATGATTAATCGCTCACTTTCATGAGCAGTAAATTTACCCATAAAATTTAATTAAAAAGAAATCTGTAAATGCATCCTTAAAATAAGGCATAAAACACAAATGCCCATTAAAGGAGTGACATAAACACCCACTCAGAGCTTCACTGGGGAGTCAAGGAGGAGGGTTTCTTTCTTTGTTGCTGTTCTGTATTAAGTTTTTAAATACTGTTAAAAATAAGCATCAAGAAGTATTGTTTTGAAGGGGTAAATTATACACCTTCTGAAAGAGGTCTCTGTCAGCTCAGTATCCCAAACTGAACATGCTATTAGGCAGACTAAATAGTAGGCACAACACAACTTTGTATCACCAGAGACCTCTCATATATTTGCCTAGAAGCTAACAGACTGAGGTGACCAAGCCTTCTCCCTACTGTGTTTTAAATAATAATTACATTCCTAGGAGAATTCAGCCCCAAATGTGAAATGTTCCAGCCAGTCTCTCCAAAAGCAGAGGAGCCAGTGCTGCTCTCTGAGTGCTGCCGTACCCAGCAGAGGTGAATGGTGCAAGAGCTGCTCCGCGGGGCACCTCTTCACACCGCTGCTGTGCAGGAGGGGCTAACCTGGGCTTGCTGTCAGGGTGGTGTAACGGAGCTCTGGTGTAACGAGGACGAAGCCACCAACATAGTTAGGAGACCTTTTTTGGCCCACTTGCCTCTCCCTCCACTCCTGAAAAAATCACTGAACTTTGTACTGCTTGTTTGTACTGCTCAAGACATCTGCAAAATAAACTTTTTCATAGATGATTTATATCCAGGGAAGTTAAAAACAAACTGACCTTTCTCATCCATCAAATAGTCCAAGCTTGTTCTTGTATCCGATTGCCTACTTAAAACATCTGACATTGCTCTTTGTTACGCATGGATATGCTTTTGTATGTGTCCACTTATAGAAGTTATGGGAGGAAAAGCAGTGAGGGGGTTTTGCAAGATGTTAGGCCACTTAGCAGATGGAACTGCTGGGAAAAATCACCAACTATTTTTCTGGAAAAATAATGTTACATAAGCCCTTCTGTAACTTTTTCTGTTTCATAAGTAACCTGGCAAGTTGAGTAATTCACATTCTGGGTATCATTCTAAAGAAATATTTCTAATAATCCTCTCTGTGTACAAAGCAGTATTGCCTCATCCTGGTCTGGCATTTAATCTACTAGTTACTATTTTCAGAAAAGCTATTTCCAAATCCAAATAAAAACAACAATCTTGCACTTACATAGTGCCTTTCATCCTAGAAGATTCCAAAAAGCTTTGCAGAATTAAAACAAAACAGACATATTGGGCACAAGGGTGGCTTCATTCATCACTGAAATGCAGCCAGCTCTGGGGTGAAGCATGGTTGGTAGCAACAGCTCCGAGCAATACTCTAGAGCAGGGAGTACAGACTGCCTGATTCTCTTCTTCCATATCTTAATGCAGCAACACGGGGTTTTGTGATGTTATTTGTCATTTGCACATGATGGCAAACATGCCAGGCTGTAGCTGAATAGCAAGTGGAAGGAAAACTTGTCCACATCCATTGCACTTTCCTGTTTTCCTGGCCCCCGAAATCCAGAGACGTTACTGCTCAAAAACTGTCAAGAAGGGAAAAGAAGCAGAGACTTGACAGGCTCCTAAGCAAAACAGCTAAGATAACAATATTTAGACATCATCCCAGTAAAAGTCATGCACAAAATAAAAATTCAGCCTGCATTCTCTTTTCCATGGAGCTTTGTCTGCCCAGACATCTGCTGACCACCCCGGGCAGCACAGAACTGGGAAGGTGTACTGAAGGCCAGAGGCAGCAAAACGGCATGGCCACACCTTCTGTTGAATCTGTGATCTTTGGGATATCCTTGACGCCACTCCAGCAGGGGCAAGCTCCACTATCACTGGAGCAGTGTGGGAGCATCTGGGAGGCAGTCGCCCCCCCCATACCTCACTTGCAGCTTCAACACAGCCCGCTACCAGCTCAGGGCTACCTTCAGCACCTGCCAGCACACAGAATCAGAAATCTCAGCTCCAGCACAACCCTTTATAACCAGAAGGCTAAGGCCCATTTTCTCTCCTGCCCAACTTGTGCACGCACGCACGCGCACACACACACACACACACACACACACACTTACCAACTTGATAGGGAAATATTCTGTGAACTTTTTTTTCCAGGCTATTTTTCTGCTGCCTCCAAGTGTCACAGCATAACTCAGTCAGGCTGTACCAGGATCCAGAGCTGGCCATATTATAATCTCATTTAAAGATACGAAGCCATAATTAGTGAACTCTGAATAACCATTCTGTGTTATGATGTCTAATTCTTGTCTTGGCTAATGCGAATACAGGGGAAAGGGTATAATCTTATTTATATGTATCAATGAACTGTATATATGTCTTTACGAAATCCCTGCGGTACTTTTGCCTGCACAATTTAATCTGTGTCACCAAAACTGCACATTAACTGCTTATACTAAGTTGTGCCTTGATTAAAAAAAAAGAAAAAAAAAAAGAAGGAAGGAAAAAAAAGCATGAATCTTGTTAACCCTCTTAACAGGCTAATACTTCACTGAAAATCCCCTTGGTTGTAATGGGTTTTTCTTTTTATACATACTTTATACTGCACCGTATTACAGTGGCTTTTTATAAACACAGCACATGAGGGTAAGAGCTGGAGCCTCAGTTAGCGCTTTTTTGTACCCTAAATCTCTACCAAGACTGTTATGTAAATGCTACTATTCTAAAAATAAAAACAAAACAAACGATCAGGGAAATGTTACATTATCACTCCACATACTGGGCTATTGATGGCAAACCAGGGCATGCTATTTGTAGGTCAAATAAAACTCCTTACAAAAAGCATCCATCTTTACCTGGTCAGAACTGCCTCACCACAGTTTATGGCCCGAGTTCAGGAAGCCTTTCAAGTGTATCTTTAAATATACGGCTGTTGTATCAACAGGTCTTAAAGGTTATGCCTTTTCAAAATTTCACTGACTTTAAATGGGATCTTAATACACGCATAGGTGGTTTTTTGAACTGGATATCCATGCTTACACAGATAATGGACATAGCAATATGCTTAAGACATTTACAATTTTGACTGTAAGGAAATTCATCATTCCCAGCTACCCTTGCATTCACAGCTCTCCTGATACATCCTATGCTGACAGTGCTCACAGTAGTGTCTGTGCTACACCATGTTTCCAACAAAGGGAGCAAAGAGAGATTAAGTATTTTTTCATAGATTTTAGGCCAGAAGAGAATTTTTAAAATCTCATTTACTGTAAAGCACAGCCCAAATAACTGCATGCAATGGAAAAATCATTACCAGCAGCTTGTAGAAACTTCAAGGATGTAGTTGTATCCTTTCTGACTAGAACTTGCAGCTTACCCTTCTAAAGAAGCTGCTCACGCACCCCTCATTTTATGGAAATTTGCTTGGGCAATGTTTTGTCAGGTACTTAGTGTAATTGGGAGGGGGAAAAAAGCTATAATAAATCTAAGACTATAAAATCAAGCATCATAAATTAGTTCACCTTGATCAGCTACTGCACTCAATTACTCCAAATGATTACGTTTGCTCCAGGCAATCTTTGCTTTGGCCTTCAGGAACTGTGAAGGAGCAGCCAAGCAGCCAATGGCTCCTTTTCTCTCTCCTCTGGATGATTTTGCAATGATTAGGGGATCCCCTACAGGGTGGGATGAGCTGCTCTGGACAAGGATGTTTTGCTGTCCTCTGAATGGGTACAACTCTGTAGTACAGCGACTGAAAACAGGCAGAGTGCAACTGTGGATGCTTGTGCAGTGGTCGGCACAGACTTCCTGGGCAGTGCTGATGGCAGGAGGAACCACAACCACTTCTGCCTAGGCACGGCTCTGGCACCAGGGTGTGAGTCCGCACTTGACTTCCCCAGGTTATTTTTGCTGTGAAATTGTTCGCTAGCCCAAAACACTGTATCCAACAGGGAAAAGCCAAGGGTTTCCAAGCTGTCAGTGGAGCTGTCAGAGGTGTGCACCCGTACTGGTGTTTTACTGTGTGTGGCTGAAGATTTGTTGCTCAATTATGATGGTGACACTAACAACAGCTTTCAATACCCTTGGTGAATTCCCTGGAAACATCTAGATATGTGTCAGCTGCATAATGAGAGCATGCGCAGCAATCTGGAAAGTACTTCAAAACCCCCACACTATGGTGGTGGCCAAACACAGCAACCACAAAACAAAGTTCTCTGGAGCCATATAATTTCCCTACTACTTAATTTTGTACTTCTACCATTCAACAAACAAAACCCACTGAATATGCTGCATTTCAAAGACATCAATTTAATTGTATCTGTTAGAGCTAATTAGGTTTTGTGTTCAAGCAGTCCCACCAAAGACTTAAAATCCCATCTGACTGGGCACTCTATAAAAGCACAGCACCAGACCTAAGCATTTCATAACGTCGGATGATCAGTGAACTGCCTGAGGAATGCTGTAGCTGAATTGAAAATTGAAGTGAGCTCTCCCCAAAGGCTGGTGTACTCTTCTTGGAAGAACAATAGGTACCTTCCATTCTGTACTGAGCCCGATGGCATAGACCCATCTGTACTCTGAGTGTCATCTCCTAACTGTCTTGGGAAGTGAAAGACCATAGCTGGTTCTTTTCTCAGTTTATGGGAGATAAAAAAATCTTTTCATAGTGCTCATGGAACTTTCCACAAGCTGAGATATTCTATCTGCACAGCTATTATTCTAGAAGAAAATACTTCAGGCATTTTCTTAAAAGTTTTAGCGTTGTTCGCTCATTTTTCTTTTCTTTTTGCCTTCAATTCCTTTCTGTCATAAGAATAAAAAAAATCCATTCAAAATGGAACATTTTCTTTAATCCTACAAAGAAGGACTATAATTGATTCAACTATAAAATTTATAGGCATGGAATCAATGCTTATTATAGTCAAAACATGCCAGGTCACTTCTTTGTGGCTGCTTTAAAGCTGTTCCGTTAAGTATAATGTTAAGTGAAAATACTTTAGTCTAAACATGAAAAGGTTAGATTATATTTCATCTCTACAGCTCTGCATGACTGTTAGTATCTGATTTCAGGGTTTCACACAGAAGACCCTCCATTGTTTTCTTTGTACCTTCTCTCTGGGGCAAAACTAGCTTGACAGTCAGAGTAAGTAGCTGCTATAATGTAGATATTAATTTAATTGGGAGCTGTATTATTCCTTAAATAGTTCAGACTTTGTCTTTGCATTTTGATGGTCATGAAAACAGTAAAAAACTGAGTATGAATAGAGCTTAACCATGGCAATGATGGCAAATCTTTTCAGTCCCTTAATTTTCCTGTTCTCAGACACCTACCTTCAGGGCTAATTGAAACGATGCAAGTGTTACATTCAGCCACAGACACTCCTGTAACTACAGCTCTGCTCTTCTGACTGTATTAAACATTTCTACACACTTAGATTTTGCAATTAATCTACTAAACATTTACGCAGACAATTTTTCTAAGCAGCACAGTGTTTATAACTCTTCAGTTGGCGTAAAATAGTACAGAAATATAAATCTAATTGTGGAACATTTAGCAGTTATATTTATTAGAGCAAGATCCAGACAAACAGAGTAGAGAACCTCAAATTGAGCAGCTTTCCATTTCCTTACTGCTTTATTATTTCACCTTCACGGCGTGCCTGGCGTATGTGTAAAGCTCTGAAACTAAGCTGAGGCCAGCTTGTGGCTACACGGTGTGGCTGTGCTCTGATGCAGCAGCATCTTTAGATTTTAGCTCCTGAGCCAAAGTTTGCTCTTGGCTCAACAGGTGTAATTCTTGTTGAACCAAGCAAGAATTCCACAGATTTAAATAAAAACAGCTCTTGGCCCATTATGCACTTACATACACTATGCCCAGGGGCCAAGACACATAGAGCTGACAAGTGATTGGGGGTTCCTCAAGAGCGTGAAGCTTTACTACAGAGGACTTAAATAAAGCAGTGTTTCAGACAGCAGGGAGCACATGCCAGTTTCATTTGTCTGAATTTCGTCACTCAGAATAAAGGCCCTTAAAATCAATAGTCACTTTCCAAAAAACCAAACCTCCAAAATTATAAATCCAGCAGTGTCAAAGCCTAAATAAATACATACGTCAGCTGCCAGGATCCTGGATGTCAGTTTTCAAGGCATGTATTGCCCCAGACTAGTCTGTAAATAATTTTTATTTTTATTCGGGACTTTAAAACCACATCACTAGGGGGCTGGACTTGTGGTTCTTCATTTGCATATTCTATGTTTTGACCTAAATTGAGTTAAATGCAGAGGGAGAAGAAACGAGGGTCAAATTTCATTAACAAAATAAAGCAACTCGTGTGAAATCAACGTCTAGTGATGGAAAAATATGTGACCAAACTAAGCCCTTCACCGGTTATTTAACTAAAACAAGGTCTCCTTAATGACAAACACTCCCATCTTCAACTGCATCACAGACACTAATGGAAAATCTTGGCATCTCTCATTGTATGGGAATACGAGGCAGAACTGGTGAGGACTTTTTTCTGCCATCCCCTTGCCAACTGTACATTCCATCTGACTGAGAATTACTGATAATTTTTGGCAACTTCGTGGCTACAGAGGACTCTTCTGTACAACTATTTATTTATCCAGGACTTCAGGAATTTATTTTTAACAGAACTTTAAAAAATGCTGTAAACACAAAATACGCTAACTGTGTTAACAAAAGGATTCCTACACCACTCTTTCTCTTTTTTTTTTTTTCCTTTCCAAGCATGCTGTGGGGCCAAGTTGCTCGGTTGGTGTAAGCTGGTAGAGCTGCTCTCCCTGTGGTGGACGCCTGCCAAATTTACAACAGTTGAGGATCTTTCCCAGTAAAGCGAAATGTGTATAAAAATCCTAACAGAAGAGAGTATTTAGATGTATGCATATTCTCTCCTTAGTGGTGGTACCAGGGAGCCTTTACCAGCCAAGTCCCTGCAGCTGCATAAGCGGCACAGCCCCTTGTGTGTGACAGCCTACAGACAGGGAACAGGCTGAGGACGTTATTCCCATTTTACAGGAGAAAAGCGGAGGCAGAAAAGCAGTTGATAGATGACTGAGAGCATCTCTGAGGCTGTGGTTGTGCCTCACTGGCAGCCTGCAGACCACCTGAGTGCAGTGGTTGCGAACGCGCCTCGCAAAGCCTGATAACCCACCCGGCACTGCGGGGTCCAGCACGATGGAGGCGCTGCTCCAGCCCTCCACGGGCTGCCCCTGGCCACAGCCCTGGCCTTGGGAAGTGAGGGAAGGAGGGAAGGAAGAGAGAACCGCAGGCAGGCGGCACGGTGTCTGTGAGGAGGGGACAGCAGTGACACGGAGCTGAGCTTGCTCGAAGTGGTTTCGAACCGCCTGTTTGTCAGCTGGCTTTTGTCTTCTACCAAACCAGACAGAGCCGACTCCAGCGGAGCCCTCGGCCACCTCTATCGGGGCACGCAGACATCCCCGGTTGGATCGTGCAGCTTGTCAAAAGCCTCTGACAGCGCTGAGGACGGAGCTCTGGCCTCCTGCGTCCCCATCCAGAACGCAGCCTCCTATTCCCTAAATGTCCTGGAAAATCTCAGGACCAGATTAGAAACTATTACTTTCACCACAAAAAATTCAGTGACAACTTTTTGGTTTTCAGTGACAGAAAGCTGAAATGTTTTAGTTTTGAACACAGTTCTTCCCCTCCGCTTTTGGGTACTGAAAACCAAAGAATTTTTACAAGCAAACCTGATTTTTTCCTCGTTTGAGCAGAAAGCGTGCTACCCAATCAGAGCCTCACAATATTTTCAGAATCTGAACCTGAACATTTTCAGATGTATTCCCGACAGAAAAAAAAAAAACAAAAAAAAACAAAAAACAAGAACAACAACAACAACAACAACAAAAAAACAGCCCAATTTTTGATAAGACCAACCTTTCATTAAAAATCACAGCAGAGGAGACAATTATCTCTGTTTCCTTCCCCTTTGCCACCAGCCCCGTGGGCAGTGCAGAGGAAGCACTGGCCTGTCCCAGCAGCACTGCTCAAGCACGGTATTGAGTGTCCACACCAAGGTGCCTTGCACGCAGTGGGTTCACCAACCTTGGCCTCCTCAGCCTCGGTTCCTCGGCAGCTCCCTGCCTCCACGGGGCGGTGGGTGAGCACCGCTGGGCACTGCTGCAGGACATGGCGGGTCCAGCGCAGGCAGGATGGCTGGGCCTTACCCCGGCCTCTCTGAAGGAAGGGTTGGGCTGTGAGGTTTTTTGCATTCATTTAACTTTCAAGTACTCCTGAACTATTTTTGGTGCATTGTTACAAAGTTTGTGTGAAAATTCGGTGCAGGATTTAGTGCAAATAAGGCAGTAAGCAGGCGGTTAACGGTGCTCTGCCTCTCCTATGCTCCACTGCAACCAGGAACACGAAACCCCTCAGCCAGGAATCCAGCTCGTCTACCTGACTTAACTGAAGCTGGGCAATAGAGCTGGCTCTGCTTTAAATCTCCCGTGGTCGATTTGTAAGTCAGTCAACGTTACCTTTGCTTTGAATTAAGAGTACATGCACAGACTATGACTGAAGCTCAGCACAATAACCGAGCGAGCCATGGCTGCACCAGCACATGCCTTAGTGCTGAGTAGCATGGAGGCTGGCTCACACGGGGCTGTGTCGAGCTGAAGCAGGAAGAGCATTATTTTACAAAGGGGGAAAAAAAAAAAAAGAAAATTTCTCCTTTAAAAGATTTAATTATTTTTAAATGTAAAATAAAATATCCATAAAGTAACCCAAAGAAATTAAATGTTCCCTTTGAGGGAAATTCTCTCTTTTAAAAATTATCCCTTTTTCTAATAAACTAGTAATTTATGTAATCCATATAAAACCACTAACACTCATTCTTCTATTTTTAAATAACATTGGAGAGTTTTCCCAAGGCTTATTTTATTTTTATGAGGAGGATTAAAAGTCATGATGGGCCAGATTCTTCCCCACGTCTATCTGCTGACAAGTAACACGCTCCTGCCGTAATCCCAGGGACTAGCAGCTGCGGATGCGTCGATGTGCCTAACTTACACCACTCCACTGGCTGCCCGGGAATAATAGCAGGCTGACAGATTCACTGCTGCGAATGCAACGCCATCTGATCTGGAGATTGCTGAACAAGCCATAAATCAAGGGATCTTTATGTCTCTAGACAAACATTTCCAGAAAAACAAGGCTAAAGGATCTCTATAAGGAGCTATTTGTCCTATCCAGTCTTAATATTTTTATTGCTTCACAACGAGCCTGCATATGGTGATTTGTCTAGACTGCCCAGATAGAAGGAAGCTTTATCCTTTCAAAATAAGTTCATGCCGCATCCCTATTTTTTACCCAGAAGAGGATGATGGGAAGAAACTGTGGCTGAGTCCCCATGCTTCCTGGGGCTCGCTCTACCAGGGTTATTGGTGTGCCCCAACACATACCTACATGTGCAGAAAGCACAACCCATCCAGAATTAACCGCACATCCATGACTTAACAGTGCTTTAGTTTTGGATGTAGTTTAAATCTTGTATTAAGTGCAGCAAGGCTCGGTGAATGCACGGTACTCGTAACAAGACAGCATCTTAGATGGCACTGCAGACACAAAGCGAGGGAGCACAGCATCCTTGCGCCACTCAGATGAGCGCTGCATGAAGTCTACTCAGATAAGCAAATCCCTCCTGCTCACTCAAACTTTCCCTCTGCCCCTTATTTCTCACTCAAATAATTCAGATGTTTTAGCCCTTCCAGACAAAAACTGGACCTCTAAATTAAAATGTCATCTGTTAGTAAAGAAACCAAGCTATGTTTTTCATTCCTGAGAAAGAACTCACTTATGCTTATAACTATAAGTTGCTAGTGATTAAGCAACTGGTATATTTTCACACTCATTAAAAGAAACATGGTGTGTTCGCTTTTCTAAGAAAAGGCATCTTGTTTGTAATACTGTAATACATTGGGAACACCTTCTAATTGGCTTCTAGTGCCCCTTGCCAAAATTCAGACACAAGTTTGTTTATTTACACAAGGAAAAAAATAAAACATTGTATAATTAGTTGAGCAAAGGACTCCTAAATTCAGCAACTCGGAGGTATGCAAAACTGACAAACTTTTTAAGATTCCATTTTGGTTTATGAAATATCTCAATAGGTAGCCCAGACTGCATCATGGCTATTGTAGCAATGTGCTGCTCAATGTGCTGTTTGTGTCGAGATGGAAAACTTTGACATGTTTGATTTTTATGCAAGTCAATTAACTTGTTTTTTAAAACTGTAAGGGCATGCTTTGCAAATAAGATTACTTACTATAAATTATGAGAACATAGGGCTCCATTCAGACAAAAATGTTACACACCCCTTACACATGCATAAGTCTGCAGAATATAGTTCTGCACCCTGACAACCTATTCAGCTAGGGGTAGGAGCTTATTTTGGTCTATTCCATGGGGGCCTTCCTAAAAAGATATGAACAAAAGGGGATAGAGACTTAATTAGAATGTCTCTCTACACCCCACCTTCCTTTGCACCACCCAGGCAATTCCTACAGGCCAAAACCTCTCCTTATGTGGTGAAGGAAGAATTTCTTTTTTCAGTTAAGTCAGCCCACAGCAGAATTAGCAATGGTATGTCCCCCTAACCACAGTACAGACAGACATTTGGCCATTCCCACCTGTGAGTTCTGCTCTCAACACTCACGCTTAGGCATGGTCTCTTGACTGACTGCAGTTATGTCCATCTGGTAACATAACGCCCATTGTGCTTGGCCCCAGCTCAGATGGGACCCTTAAACCAAGACAGTGGGGAAAAGCTGTCCCTGGAAGAAATGACATTGAGCAATAGAACCGACACGCGACCAGCACAAGTGAAGATGCCAGGGGTATTGCAGCCGGCAAGAATCGTTTTCATTTACTGCAACGTTTAGTCAAGGCGTTTAGTCAAGACTTCTCGCTTGCAAAACAGATTCTTCGATGGGTGCACGAGAGCTCAGGATGTCTATTTGGCATTCAAAACACAACATAAAGAACTGCAGATATGTACTTGGGGCCTGAAGGCAACCACAGTGCCAATACATACACAAAGCAAATCCAGAGACAAGTATGAGTCAGAGAAAGAAAAACTGCAGAATTTTGTCCAGGTCCTTTCCACTTTTACACATGCAGAGAATCTCTACCTAAGCAAATCATCCCATTGATTACATATGTGAGGAAGAATTACTTGCATGGAGAAAGGTTACTGGATCTGGTCCCTCTCTATACATGTTGGGATAAAAAGCCAACTCTTACTAAGTCCAAGATTCGCTCCTATTAGTTCTGAATATTAGGTTAAGGCACAGGAGACCACACAGCAGAGTGCTTTGTCTTCCTTGCCAGTCTGTCTAGGTAATGAAGTCATTTTTATTTGAGTTTGATGTTAGATTGTTGGTTCTAATTTAAAGTCAGATAGTCTGTAGTGCAGATTACTCATTTCCTTGAAATGTCTTTTACCTATACAAAAAAGTTAAAAACAGGGAGAGAAGCATGAGAGGATTAAGGGACAAATGGCTCACCTCGTCCCCTGGAGACGTTCTGGGAGAACCCTTCCCCAGCCTGTTTGCTATTAGAGCTCATTTTCAGCTTTGAGTGGCAGCTTCTACCCTTCGAAACAGTGACATGCATTCTCAGGAACACTTGTGTGCACATTCACGTTAAGAAAATGACATTCAGTCAAAAGACCTTCCAAAGTTAGATTCCCATTATTGTGTTCAGAATCAGGGAAGATGCTGGTCTGATTCGAAATCGGCCATGTCATGTACCAGAATTGACCTGCCACGTAAGGAAAGATACCTCCCATTCATCAGGAGAACCAGCGTGGCTACGTGCCTCTGAGCAGCCTTACAATGTCGGGTCAACTGTTGTTACTGGCAAGACACTGCTGTGGAAAGGCTGCAAGAGAATCAGGGACTCATCACTACCAGTATGTGTTGCTATGGACACCATTGAAGAAAAGCAAAATCATTTGAGAAGGAAATAAAAGACTCTTTTCCACCAATAGTGACAGGCACTCTAATAGGTTAGTGATCCTGGTGGAATGCTAATCAACAGCACATAGAGAGTTGGAAGTCATGCAACTTTTAATATGCCTAGTGAAGGAGTATAGAAGTAAATTCATGTAATACATGGCTACGCACACAGGATTTATTCTAATCCTTAGTAGTGAAAACACAGGCATCAAATGTTAATGCCACGGATAAATCGGATAGTATTTCTGTCTTACAAGTCTTTCCTCTCCAGGATCTCAGCTGCAAGCCACATCTACCTGAAGAGCTCATCCACACAGTCCCACTGAACCAAACACTGAAATGGAGCTGGACTCCTTGCCTGCACAGAACTGAGCAGCTTGCCCGACACCAGCAAAGCTCTGCTGATTTACAGCAGCTATGGATCTGGCATCTCATCCAAGCTGTGAGACAATCTAATTTTTCCATTCCTCACAGCTCTGGTGGATAATTTAAATAAGTGCTTGGAGGCCACCAAAAATAATATATTTTCAAAAGTTTTGGTGAACTGAAAAGAACTACTGGCTTAGGACTATACAAAATGTTGTGCTCAATCTTATTGAGATGGATTTTTGTCTTACATAACTTTAAAAGGAATGGATTTTTTGTAATAGAATTGAATAAGGGCTTTGAAAATGTAAAACCATTTAAAATAATAAAAAAAAATCAACAGCTAGTACTCTGAAAACATCAAAACAAAATATGTAGATTAACAAACAAACAAAAAAGTTTAACGATTTCCAAGCTGGAAAGCAGTCACATTTTTCAGCTGATATGAATCTGTAAAATGTTACATTGCCACTAGGTCACCATTTTTTGCCCCAGGAAAACTGTTAAAAATATTTTTCACAGCTGTACAAGTAGATAAATCCATTGACCTCAGTAACATGATTCACACGAGCAGGGCCAGGAGCATTTACTGTTTTAACAGAACCTAAAGTACTCCAAGCAATTTACAGCAGAGATAGAGAAACAGAGGCATTTTCTCAAATCTAATTCAATCTAATTTCAATTGTAGTACAATGAAACGAATTCAAAATGCTAAGAAGAGGGGCAAGGGTTACAGAATAAACTAGAGGGTTGCTCAGTAAAGGCTAAAGGGCAGCAAAATAATTTGAAATAAATATTTGATTAACACATTGCAAGTACTTGAGCAAAAATAATGCTCAAGAGTATCTGAGGCAGGAAAAAAATGGGGGTGATTGCAATAGGTCTCTTTAGTACCTGCAGTAGAACTATTCAGGAATTCAAGAGCTTCAGATCTATTATTCAGTGCCATGGTAAATGTTTTTTGTTTTTTTTTTGTCTTTCAAAGAAAATTAGATTTACTAGACTGTGCTGCCTACGTGTCTGTATTCTCTCTCAGTTATGAATATTAAATTCCTGATGGTGATAAAAAAAACACACTATAGCTATATTGGGAAGAGAGATCTAGTAGCTCTGCACTACGAAGGTGAGCTGAAGAATAAGCTCAGCTCTTACGAAAAATCGGGGAACTACCTCAGCCAGCGGGACAGCCGGACAGGCCGGGATTCAGGACATGCCTCTCGGAGCGCAGCTCGGCTTACTCAGAGTTGATGTCACCTGGCTTGCAGCACGCAGTAAGACAACGCGCCCCAGAACTGGGAGGGTCAGGGTAGTGCTGTCCAGGTTTGGCTCCAGATCGATTTGGCAAACAAGCTCCAGAAATTCGCTTTCAAGACATAAATCCACAGGAAACCAGGTTTCACATGTTCCATGGCTTAATATATTATAAATATTGCTATTTCCCCTCAGTGTTCAAATTATTGTTTCCAATGAGCAGTGCAGCAGGTCACTGGAGGTTACAGCAATAGCTGGCCCAGACTCAACCACAGGAAGACACCTCGCACACTTGGGAAATACATACGTTGCCTCCTGCTCTGACAGCAAGTCTGCACAGAAAAGAGAAGCCTCCTGCTGCTGCCAGCCAAGAGTTTTCTTCAGATCAAGTGGCAGCACACTGCACAGACACTACAGATCCTGCTGCAAGGTACTGACAGGGATTGTTATGCCAGGTATTGTAATTAGCAAAATACCTGCTGTGTTCGGCCCCTCAACACCACTGCTTTACACTAGGAAGTGACCAAAAGAGTACCTTTAACTGCAGACTTTCATGTCAACTCTGGCAAAATTGCAAATTGCAATTCCTGGAAGTTCCTCATGAGTTCAAGAATAGGCAGTATAGCTTCAGAATTCATTTATTTTACAGGAAAAAAAAAAAAAAAAAAAAAAAGTGACCAAAAAAAACCACATTTTGCTTTGCTTTTACAGAAAGCTAAGGAAATTCCATCAAGCTAAACTCACAAAAGAAAACTTGCAATTTCATAAAACATCTGCTATTTGGTCAAAAAAATATTTTAATCACAATATCATGACCACCTTCAGGGAGGATGTGCTAACAGACAAAGAGAAACTTCAGTGACAGCTAATTACTCTGCTAAAGGCAGAAGACTTTTAGGCAACAAGAAATAGGAAAAGGGACTTCTGAAAATACTTCATTTATTTTATGAGACTGAGGTCTCTGATCAGTATAAAATAACTGCATCAAAGTGGATACATCTATCCACTCCATCTGCAGGAGCTGATGGAGAGCTGAACTAAGAAGGGAGGGGACTCGGGCACTCCTTCAGCCTGTGACGGCAGCACCCACGCTGGTGGGAGGCAGGAGGAGGGAGAAAAGTGAAGAGAGGGTAACGCTGCCTGAGCTCTACCTCCCCCATCCTCCCTTTTTCCCTACAAATCCATCCTGGCAGAAGATATGGCTTAGAATCTCATTATTTTGCTTTATGATTTCTCTTGCCTGTGAGAAATTGTAAGTCCACTTCTTTTTCTCAGGGTTTCAGAGTGAAGATTTGAAAATGGGATTTTCTGCAGCTCCCAGGGAAGTTATGTACCTAAATCCCACATTTTTTAGTGTGCATCTATTTCTGTCAGCTCTTTTTGATTTTTTTTTTTTTTTGTAAGTCTTACATTAACCAACTACAACCTTCACGGTATCAGATACAAACTTCAGCAGTAAGGCTACATCTGTTGTTTTTCACCAAGTGGAATATAATCATTGACTCCTACTAGGATGTGTGAATGTCAGCAACCAAAACTCAAAACATAGTTGTTGTTTTTTTTTTTTTTTTTTCTCCAGTAGATGTCTGATTGTTGAATAAGATGCCGAATCTTACACACCCAGTCCTGAAAATGTTAACCTTAAAGTCTGTTGGCATCTCTCAAAAGCTGAAAAGTAAGAGAAACCTAGTCTGGCTGTCTGAAAAGTTTCATTCAGATTGCTTTAAATATTTTGTGGATGATTACAGTCTGAACATTTGACTACATGCCACTTCATTAGACTTACCCATTTTTTTGTTCATACCATAGATGGGAAATTAAAAATGATCTCTTTAAAAACTCTGATATTTAATTTCCCATAAGATATGAGAGATATTCAGGGCAGTGTCTGGAAAAAAATTAGGATAATAAGGTGTATAAATCTCTGCTTCATTTGAAACAAAGCATAAAAGCCAACCCCACATTAATTTTTTTGCTGAAAGAACTTCAATAAGTTTTAAAGTAAGTGTTTCATTTACTGCCACATGCCACACATACATGGCAAACAGTTTATACAAACCACAACACTCAGCTGTTCCTGGTTAGGTAAAACAGCCCTCCCCTGAACACCCAAGCTGCTCGTGGTTCCCTCGGGACTCTCCGCTGTAGGGTGCTGGGAGAGCTTTCATAGAGGTTTGACTTTAATCGGGTGAAGAGTCTTTCAGAGGAAGTACTCATGAAGCCCAGGTTGAGTGTGTGGTTAGGGTTTTGTTGGCTCAGACCAAAGTGCTCTGCACGAGCTATCACACGCCACTATCCCTGGCCTGGTGGTCTAGCAGTCATGCCTTCTGTGCATTGTTCCTAGTGAACCTCGTTGACTTTTCAGCTAACTAGGAGAATGCTCCACCGTGTACACATGCAACGTCAGATCTGGCTCCAGGAAGCTACTCAGTGAAAAGGAGCTCTTCACACCCTTCTGAAGCCAACAGCCTATGAGCAGAAACAGCAAGACAGTGAATAGGTATCTTAAGAGTTCCTAAGGCCACAAAAAGATTGGTAATGTAGCACTCGAACTTAATTTAGGGCTTGACTATAACTAAGATAGTACAGCTTATTTACAAGACCTTCAAGGTTTGAGTCAATGAGCTCATTTATTGTGCATGTACTACCTAGAAAACAAAATTTTAGCCACTTCTTCCAAAAGGACATGATGAATTTGGAAAGGCACTCAGCTTTTAAAGATATTACTTCAGTTGTCCTCACTGGCCTATAAGTCCCTCAAATAATTTGTGCAGGTTTACCATTATATATATGCACTATTTTTTAGTTTTCTGTTGCTGTATGAAAGACACAAAGTGCCCTTGGAGGGTCAAATCTATGCAAAGGTCAAAGTAAAACTGACTAGATGTGTAGTATCTCTCAAAGTCCAAAGCAAACAAGGAGTGGGAGTGAGGGAAAATTATTTTCTGCCCATTTTTCACTCACAGACAATATTATGAAGTGTTTGGAATACCAGAAGGTTCATTTTGAAACACAGGAGTGATGTTTACACCAGGCCTTATATAAATATGTGTTGGTTTTATGTACTTGTTTTTCCTAATACTTGAAGTTCAACTCAGCTTATGTGTTGCTGAGAAAAGGTGCTGGATTTTTTTATTGCACCAAACAGGTACAATGCAGCAGCTTGGCACGCATGTTCTGAATCACAGCCTGCTCCATCCTTTGTTCAGTGAAATGTGTGGTCAAAGAGCTGCATGACTGGAGTGCTATGAAAGGGTAACCTCTACCCTGAGCCCGGCAACGTTGCACTGCCTTACCTAAAGCAGACCAACCCAGCAAACAGAATGTAAGATTAATTTACTGGGAAGTAATTTGCACTGCACTGTGTAGCAGACACTCCTGATTTAACAGCAGGGTAGGCCCTTGCATTTGCTGCATCTTCCTCTGTACCATGGTTTGCCATCCAAGCCAGGTAAAAAGATGCCAGGTGTAGGTCAAGTATAAAGATATTACTGTGAGAGAAGGAAAATGCTATGTACTGTTAGCGTTGTGTCCATGTAAGGGGCTGTTTATATTCTCCAATGTTAACCCCCACCCTCTGCTCAAGCAAACAAACAAACCCCCCAAACAATACACCCTTATTGCTCCTAAATCACAAACACAGATCAAAGGTCCTCATTCCTGTTCCATTTTGCTCTTCTGATTGAGAAACCTTGCAGGCATGTCAGTTCTGGTGGTGGCTTTGTGATCTGGATCCCGCTTGGTAGGATCTACGCTGAGACCAACAACTCATTCTGCACAGCCCACGATGCAGGCATCAGATGACTGTGGCTTTCAGTTACTACCTCTGGACTGAAGCCAGAAGCCTAGCGGTGAAAAGCTCTTTATACCATTACCAATCCCTCGAGCCACCCAGTCCTTCTCCATTGCATACAGGTTTTTAGTGTTGTGCCTTAAGAACTGTTCTGGTTCTGAGTAACGTTCTTTGTGATGGGAGTCTTGCCACTCCCCCTCTCATGAGGGGAAAAAAAAAATACAAGGAGGGAGTGTGAAACCTATTTTCAAACTCTGTTATGATTATCTGATGCAGCTCGCACTCTTGGACTCTAAGAGAGAGACCCGAGTCCTGGGGAATCTCTGCCTTAGGTGAGGAGCTGAGATGTGTGTGCCTTCAGCCAGAGCTGCTGGCTCTAGCTGGTGGGAGCTCTTGCAGCTCTTGCACCGGTGCAGCCACGCAGTGCCAGAGGAGGCCCTGACAGGGACGCCTGCTCAGCTTTCCAGGACATCTGAAGGCTCCCCAGGCATAAGCACATGTGCAGGTTGGTCTGGTCCTGAGCGCTGCCGCAGACCGACGCTTAATGGCAGCATAAATACATCCCAGAGAGGGCAGAGGGCTCCACCAATGAGTCCCCAGAACATCTCCTCTCAGCTGCTTTCCACCCACAGTATCCACCTAGAGAGCCAGAGGCTGAGTACTGCCACCTCTGCAGAGCCTCTCTTGCCGCTCACAAAAGTGAGAGGCTCGCTGTGAAAGCACCTGTGCAGATTTCTCTCCCAGTCCCGTTTCCCTCCAACTCTTCAGAAAGCACATCACATACAGCTGCAGCAGCTTTTCCCGGCACAGGACTAGCTGCAGGAGACTTAACAGTACTACATTGGTACCCAGCCCTCACGAAAGAGCGCTGTAAGCTGCTGATCCTGCAATAACACCTCGAAGGATTTAGAGTCTTTAATGTTGATTGCTGAATATTTCTGTTCCCCTCTGAACCATTCCAACAGTTGTTTCAAGCGAATGTATTCATTCCCTTCCTTTTAACCATTGGAGCTTCTTGCTTGGTCTGGGAGCAAGGAAGAGGGAATGAAAGGGTCTCTTCAAATTTGCTGTAGCTGCTCTCTTAAAAGAGAGCATTGACATAGATTCTGCAGCTCTCGCGTGTAGTAAGGCTCCCAGAGGACTTACACGCACAGAAAGACTGCAGGATCCTTGTGGGTACTGCAGGAAGAGTGTGGCTATTCTCCTCCCCACGCGATGAGAGTATCGTATCTATTCCTAGCATGGATCTACCAGGTGGCAGCATTCCCCTGCCAACATACCTTTGGTTTGGCTTACCTTGAAAGCGATGATGTTACATTATATGATGACGTCATTATATTTATTTCAACTTTCAATGAAGATTCCTGGCAAACCTCCGAGCTGGAATATCTTCTTTTTAATGGATCCAAGATCCAGCCAACATGGTGCAGATTACATTTATATAACACAACCCAAGTAAGGTGAACTGCTAGGAATTTTTTAATGGCTGCTGACATTACTAAATTAAGATTATTTCTCTGTTAAAACTATGGAAGAGGAAAAACTTGTCCAGTATTTATACAAACACTGCTGCTCTAATTTCTTGCTGTGGTTATTTTTGTGATGACTACACCATGCAGTCAGGCAATCTCAAGAATATATCTTTGTAGTGGTATTTTGAAAAGGATAAAACAAATCAAATATATTTTTTCACTTAAGTACAAGTGCAAGGACACCACCCTCTAATGGCATGTATAACAGTTTTCTGAGTCGGTTTGTTTTCTGCACACTTTCTGGACTAATTTTGAATGAGCTTATTACAAACTTTTGGACAACTTACCTCTGGTCTGTATTTTCATCCTTTCATCAGCTGTGTTGCTTTTGGCACTTTCAAATTAGCCTACAACTCCATACCTTTCAAGATGTCACATGCTTTTTCTGATAAACAGAGGTATAAAGCATTTGAGAATGCTGCATAAGCTCCTGCTCTGCACTGGCAAAGATAATGCCTTGGGTGCTAAGCCCAGTACCACCAAGGAACCCCCCCCCAGACAGTGGGGCTTACTCTACCAGATTTTGAATTAACATGCGATAAGAGAGCACACATTATTCTGGACAAAACTAGCTACAGAGACAAAGGAGGCAAGTCCTGTACACTCCTCACAAGGAACTGTGGCACATAGGTTAACGGACTCACTCGAGGTTACGCATTCTGTGGGGGAGGTGGAAATGAATTAAAATTTCCAGCATTACACTTTAAGACACTAAAATTGCAAAAGAAACCGAAGAGTAACTAAAAGCTCAATTTCAACCTTTCCCTTCTTTTTTCTTCCCCACAGTGGTCTCTGTGAGGTCTTATGATGCCACTACAAAGATGAGCAAACAAAAATTGGCTGTGTTATGAATTGATTTCAATTTAAAAGAGCCATAATTCAATTTTGCTTTAAAAACATATTACAAAATCTAATATTAAAAAGATTTGCATAGAAACATTCATCAGAAAGATATTTTATTTGTTTGGCTTGAAACACTTCCACTACAAGCCAAACATTTCAACACTAGGGCAGGAGGACCAGAAAGTGAACCTGACCAGAAACAACAGTGAAAACTACTCGTTTATTTTTGCTCTACCAGCTGACAAAATTTAGTTATTTATTTAAAAAAATAAAATAAAATCACAGGCCCTGTGGATAGTGAAACTTGATTTTTTTTTAAACCCAAAATATTCTTGTAAATGTGTTAGTACCGGGGCATTATTAGTTGAGAAAGGCTGTATGTCCATACACCGTCCTGACTGAGTGACTACCAGGTTAAGAAACCAGACAGATATGGTGATAGATTACCACCAACACACTTATTTGACACTCACGTAACACCCACAAACACACACATCTCTGCACACGTGAAGTTTAAAATCCTCAAGCAAACAGGCAGAGGTGGTTTCCAGATGAAGCCTCTGTTTGCCCCATTGCTCGGATCACAGACAGATAAATCACTGGGTGAGTCCCTCCCTATGTAGTGGGAATATTACTTTAGTGAAGTTTGCTAATGGGGCAAAGGACCTTGTATTGTAATCCAGTGACATTTTCAACCTTCGGAGAACTTTTGTTGACATTCCCGAGTCCCTGGCTGCCATCCCAGCATGAAATAGTTTCTGTTCACATAATTCTCGTGTTTACCAGTCATGAAAAACTCTTGCTTTTGGCTTTTTTTTTTTTTTAAATAAACTTTTTTTTTTTTTTTTTGCAAGTGAAACTCTGTCTAAAAAAATATTGGCCCCAGGCATAGAAGGTTTTGCATAAATTCATATGTGATGAATGGCTGATTTTAATGTTATTTGGGTATTTGTCAGAACCTAACAAATATACATGGTAATGGTGGTTCATAAACTTAAACATCTCAATATCCCCTTTCTTCTAGAAATAAATTACGTTTGTTTGCCCTGCCTGGAGTCCTAAGGTAGCCGACATTAGGAATATTTTAAATGTGATCATCCATCCAGCATGTCTTTCAGGCGCCACGAAGATTAAATGAAAGAATCATAAGATGAAGGTCTTTAACTTTTAATCCTTTTACAATGAACCCTTAGATAGACATGGGGGCAGGGTGCCTTCTATGTGAGTAATAATGCCTCTGTTCCTCTTCACTAGGTTAATGAATACCCTAAATGTCCCAAGATCTGATTTTTTTTTTCAAACTATTGAAATTAAAAGCAAAGAGACTGATGGTAAAACGTACCAAAAGTGTGCGAGAGGGAATGAATATGCATTCAGAGATAGGCGGCACAGAGAACGCAGGGCTGGGCTGCGTCAATGAAAGACCCGCGGGTTTACAATAATTAGCATAGATTCGCTGGGAGTTTTTTTAAAAAAAAAAAAGTTTTTTGATTCCAAGATAAATAAGGAAAAGGCTTTCTGCACTGTCAGGCAGCCTTTGGAGAGCACGTGGCGGGGCTGTTTGTGCAGTGCTATCTCCGAGATCCTACCGGCGGCTCCGGCAGCGCGCACGAGCCCAGCGCTGCGCTCACAGCGCCGGGGCCTCCCCGCAGCGCCCAGCGGAGCCCGGGGCCGGGGGCGGCGGGGCCGGGGGGCGCCGGGCGCTGGAGCCGTGGCAGCGGCGTCCCGGGCCGGGCCGGGCCGGGCCGTGCCGAGCCGGGAGGTGCAGGGCCAGCCGGGCCGTGCCCCTCCGGACCGGGCCGTGCCCGGGAGGATGCCCCGGAGGCCGGCGGGTGCCCGCAGGGTTCCCGGGTTGCCTCCGGCCGGGAAAACTGTGCGAGGATCAGGCTAACGCCGTGTGCGCGCTGCAACCCCCCAAAGCCCAAGGGTCAAGTTTCAGCAGTGTCCCACCACAATGGTAGGTGTGAAAGACACGTGTCCCGCTGTAAATGAAATGTCAAGCGGTTACAAAAAAAAAAAAAAAAAAAAAAAAAAAAAAGCAGCAGCCCGAGGCCGGCGGGCGGTGCGGGTCCGCCCCAGGGGCGCGGCGGGCAGCGGGCGGCCCCCAGCGGGGCGAACGGGACCCCCCCGGGGCGCTGCGGGGCTGGGGGGGGCCAGGGGGGGATCTGCTGCCCTCCGGCACCGGCCCCCGGCACGTTCCCACCCCCCCGGCGCCCAGCGAGGGGAGAAGAAAGTGTCCCGTGTGTGCGTCCCCCCCCCGGGGGCGGCCCGAGCAGAGAGCAAACAGACTGCGGACGGCTCGTGTTTTAGTGGTTGACTTTAATTCTGCGCTGCGCTTTTACTACAGGGATATAAAGAATAAATAGCAGATACTCTTCATTTACATAGGATTAAGTCATTCAAACTGTTCTCTCTATTTACAATAACGTTGTGCTCTAGGCGTTTATTCTTTTTTTTTTTTTTTTTTTTTTTTTTTTTAATCTAAAGTCCGTAAGGAGGAAGAAGAAACACACACACACACACGCTTTCCGTATAATGGAAAATAGCTTTAAAACGTTTTCTTATCAAAAAGTTTGGTTTGTATTTTTTAATCCTTTTATTAAAAAAAAAAAAAAAGAAAACACACAACAGCAACCCCAACCTACTTCGCCAAAGCGAAGCAACTTCTCTCTGGAATATAAATACCAAAAAAAAAAAAAAAAAAAGATACATTAGCAACGATCAGGGTAATAGTCTTAAAAATACAGTAGACGCTGATTATTTCACGTATAATACTGACCTTTTAATAGTATATTAAAACGGTGCCATATATACACACAATATACATTCTCCTACACGTTACAGTGCATTACAACGTTAACCAGAAAGCAAGTGTCTTTTATTTTTGTTGCAGCAAAGGTCCACGTGAGTCCGCCAGGGAAGGGGCGAGAAGGGCGAGCGGCAGCCCTAGCAGGAGCACTTGCACTCCGAAATGATGGGGTACTGGATGGGTATCCATGTGCACCTCTGCCCTCCCCGACGCTGGCACCTCCACCTCAGGATCGTTAAATGCACGGACTTGGCAGGTTTGCAAACCATGCCTTCTGGGACTGAACAAGACCTTTTACTGTAGCAGCTGCCCACTTTGACGTACCGGGGCCAAAAGCGGCTGCCGAGATCGTTCCACGTGTATAGGACCGGGCAGAAGGTCTGGGACCAGAGCCACATCTGCAGCTTCCTGCGCAGCTTCTTGCTCAGCCTGTGCTTCTTGCCCGGCTGCAGCCCGTCGTAAAACTCCAGCCCTTTGATTTCGCTGGGCATCGCTCCCGAGGGTCTCTGCCTGAGCAGCAAGTCCAGCTCGGCTAGATCGTCCACCCCGAGCCGGTCCTCGGGCAGGGAAATAGCCATAAAGTTAGGGTCGAAGTGTCCGCCCATGAGGTTCCTTAGCAAGGTCTCGTTAAGATCCTTCTCCTTGGGGTCGAAGATAGGGTCCGGGTGCTCGATTAGATCCACCAAGGGCAAGTTGTCGCTGGGAGCCGGTCGGATGTGCAGATAGTGCTGGCAGGCGCCTTGCTCTAGCCGGAGACCCAGCAGAACCACCAAGGCGTATATAGTCACAAGGCACTGGGAATGATCCATCCTTGGGAGACCGGTGGGGGGGGGGGGAGAGGGGGGCTGGGTTCACCAAACGGCAGGGGAAGAAGGTGCGAGCAAATGCATCAGAAAACTTGTACGGGGATATCCAAAATAGCTTGTCTTTACGGGGGATCCCCTCCGCTCCCCGCGCCACCAGCAAAGACGGCCCCCGAATATGCCAGGAGAGCAAGCCCCCTGCAAACACTCTCTCTTGCAAGCCTCTCTGTAAAATTTCTCCTGGTGGAGCCGCTCCAAAATTCTGCCGCTGCTGCTGCTTCTCTTCGCCCTCCCCGGGCAGGGGAGATGCCGCTTTTTGTTGGGAATTCTGCTCGCTGCTGCAGCTCCGCGTTGTCTGCCCGTGCGTGTGGAAGAAGTTGTTGCCGATTCTTCTTCCCCGTTCCTCTCCGCCGTTCGCAAAGCAGCCTCCTCAGCAGCAACAGCAGCCACGCACGTTGGCACCAGTTTGTCTGCTTTGCAAGGACCCAAAGCCTTTAAATTTCCTGCACTTTCAGCTTCATCTCCATGGAAACCACAGACTCTCTTCTAACCCACCCCACCCCCCTTAAAAAAAGAACCACCACACACACAACGCAACCCCCACTCCCACAAAAGTCCAGGAGAGCTTCCCCCTTCCCACCCGGCAGACACCCTCTGCTGGGGAAGGCTGCAGGCGGGAGCCGCCGCCGCCTCCCCCCCGCCGCCCGCCGCCGCCGCGCCCCGGGAGATGCTGCAGGGGTTGGGGCTGGGGCTGGGACGGGGACGGGGGCAAGGACGGGGGCAGGAGCAGGGCTAGGAGCAGGGGCAGGGGTAGGAGAAGGGCTAGGGGTGGCCTTGGCGCCGGTCACCCCATGGGCGCAGCGCTGCTGGCGGCGGAGCGCAGCCTGCCCCGCTCCTGCTCCCCTGCCCCGGCCAGCGCTACCTGGCCGCCGGGGAGGGGGGCCCGGGGGGGTCCTTGCTCTAATTCCCACTGCGTGCCCGGCCGGGGGGCCGCTGCCGGCACCTTCCCGGGCGGAGCGAGCCCTCTGCTGGCGGCGCCGCTCCGCTCCGCGCCGGGCACGGGCAGGGCGAGCGGGGCCGCCCCGGGCAGCGCAGCCACCGGCACAACGGGGAGCTCCGGGGAGCTCGGCTCGGCCACAGAAAGCGGCTCCGGGAGCGAAACGGGGGGCCGGGGGAGGCGGCGGGGAGAGCCCCGGGGGTGTCGGCGCTTCTGCGGGGAGCTGGGGCCGGGGGCTGCGCGGTGGGATGCCCCGAAGCCCCCCAGCACCGGCGGCAGGAGCGGGCCCGCGGCCGGGGTAAGTGCCCCTCGGTAACGGCAGGCAGGCGGCCGGCTGGCAGGGGAGGCTGCTGAGATCTCGGGACAATCGCCTCGAGTGCTCACATGCCGCTGCTGCAGGCTGTTAGGCGCTCGGGAGTCTGAGTTTAACGGGGCTGAAGCTTTGTCATTTCTCCTAAATTATGTATGCGTTTGTTTAAGTGTTACTCTTCAAACTTAGGGTCTTAAGGAAAGCAATGTATAGACTGTATTACCCAGGGTGAGCTGTTTGTCTGAGTTAACTGTATTTTTGTCATCTATTTTCACTCCCTAAGCTAAACTTCATGCAATGCTGCTTTAAATCTTACTTTTGTTTATTCCTGAGCAGGTAGGGTATTTTATAAACCCTACAGAACTGAAATAGCTGTCATGAAAAGGATGGAAAGCCAACGCATGCTCTGCACTGGGAAAGGAGCCTCACGGTGACACTTGCCACTACCATGTCAGCGCAGGATCTGCTGGAGTTTTAGAAGGTATTTTTTCACCTGGTAGTTCAGGTCTCTACCTTCATCCAGAACCTGATGAACGTTCATTGCTGAAACTTGGCATTCAACTTGTCCATGTGCTAAGGGAGAAGCCACACCTCCAGTCTTTCAAAATAAGATCCCCCAAAATTCAAGGAGCAGCAATTGACCAGGAAATGAAGATGAACTTTGTGCTGGATTTGGTCTTCAACTGGATGTGACTTGGTTACTTAACTGCCTGCCAGCAGGACACAGAGGTGCTCAGGTCTGCACAGACCCAGCAGGTTGCTCAAGTGCTGCTGCTTCTGGCTCAGGTTCTCCATGCAGGTCTTGGCCTGTTCACGTGCTGGTTCCACTCCTGCCTGCTGGGAGATGCCCTCTTGGAAGCAGGTCCTCTGTCCCAGAGCTGAGCTGGTGAAGGTCTGTTCATCCCCTCTCATTCCTTCACCCTCCTTTTTTGGTCACCCCGCAGGACAAAATGGAATGGCATTTCGGAGCCTAAGCCCACACTCTGCACTCATCGGCTGATCCACGTCCCGGCAGCAGAAGCAATGCTGGGTTCTGTCAAGGAACAAGGATGTGAAACCACCGATGTACCTGCTCAGCTGTGCTGCTGCAGCACTGCTCTGTTTTGTAGTATTGCCTGGTGTGCCTGATTTCAGGAGGGAGAGGTGGAGAGGATGGGCGATGAATCCTAGCAAGGGGTTAATGGTTTTTGGGTTGCCTGCTTGTCTGGCTCTTTCCTCACTATCTTCCTTCCTCTGGCCAGTCTCATTTCACAGGGAGAACTGGAACTGTTTGGGGAGGGATTTCATTCAGACTGTGACTTCTGACCAACTACAAAAATGGGAATGTGCAGTGTTACGTGTCCGAGGAATAGAGAAACCGTTCCTCCTTGGATCCCCTCCTCCTTTCTCCTTTCTTTTGTGAGTCTTTGTTGACACACTTCCACTTCTTTCAAAAAGAGTTCTATGAAGGTAGTCAAATATTAGGTTGGATCAGATTGTTTTCCCAATGAAATTACTGCGAAAATTTGCTACTGGTACGGGCCGGTTCCTCTTCGTTGTGTACATGGCAATGCTGGCCAAGGAAAAGCTGGGAAAGGTTGTAAGCTGTAGCTCTATGCAAATGTTTGGGAATTTGCTCTTAAACTACCTTGTTTAAACAAAGGCACAAAACCCAACAATAGGTTAAAGCAAAGTGTTTTGAAGAGAAAGCAAAAATTCTGAAGTTAGAGCATGATGTCTTGTATTTCTCCTTTAATAATAAATTTGGTTTTACTCAGCTCAGTTAAAAACACTTTTTTAACTACCAGTCTCAGAGTCTAAAAATAAAGCCTATAAAGCTTGTGTCCTGTCTGCTTCATGCCAGGTGTGTGTTTAAGATTCTAATTCAAAACCACGCTCTCAAGGAGGCACTCAGAGCCCTTACGCTGCTGCCCCCAGTTGCAGGTAGGAGGAAGGACGGACAGGCTGCCTCCCACATGGCCTGAGCGGGGCAGGCTGGGGCCTGGGAACTCCTCCGGCACAGGTGCCTGCGTGGGGAGCACCACGCTCCTGGCGAGGCTGCGAGAGCTCGAGGGAAGCAGAAGTGACAGAAGTCGCTCGTGGCCCAAGAATTTCTTGGTGGAATGGCTGATAGCAGGACTGGGGAAGAGCTGCCAGTAACAGCTCTGCCAGAAGCCTCTGGGTCAGAGGGAAAAGAGATTTGGATGCCCATCAAACGGGTTCAGTGCAGGGTTTGCTGAAAACAGCAGTAAATGGAGCTCAGAGGTAAAGGGCCTGATCCAGACTCTGTGTATGATGCCAGCCCTGCCTGGTATAGGGAGAGAGGCCAGCGGCTCATAGAGGCCTTAGCTGGTCACTCTACTGGCAATGGAGCATGAAGCAGAGGAGGAAACAACTCCTTTCGCCTCAGCTTTATTGGTTCTGGAGTGCTGACAGTAGTAAAAATGTGTTTTTTCAGTAGACAAAGCAAATACAACTTTCAAGGCACGCAGGAAGCCAATGTGGGCAAGGCTGAGATGCTGCTTCTGCAGGGTCACATCTCTGATGAGGAGAGAAGAGGTATGCAGCCTGCCCCGTTAGGACTCTGGAGGCACAGCTCTGAAAACACATTATGTAAGGATCTGATTTCAGTCCACAAGAGCAAGGACGCACAGAAAGAACTCAGGAGAGATTTGTTTCCCATTCAATCTTAGGGAAACGGCCCTCCTTACCCACCCAACCCCGTGCTCAGCACCGCCACGCTGCTCGCAGTGCATGGGCTTGAACCAGCCTGGTCTGTAAGCAAGTAGCACGGAGCAAACTGCTCAGAAAGTAACAAACCACCACAACACTGGGATGAGGAAGAACTATGCCAGGTGCACTTGGAAAATCTGTGTCTTCCTTAGGAGAGGAGGCTTCCTTACAACCATCCTTATTTCCCTTATACTTGAAGATTATTTTAACATAGATCATGAAGTCCTTGCCTCTCACTTCTTATTTTCAAAAACACGTTGGCATATGAGACGATGGTTTGTTAAATAAAGCAAAACCAACAACACAACCAAATAAATCCTCTGCATAGCTCTCATGCAAATTTCTCATATGGCTTTGAGCGATACATTTCCTAGCTTTCTGCTTTATTTGTAAAGCAGGAATGCCAGCCCTTGCCTCTTTCATGGAGATGCTGGAGGGCCTGATTAGAGTAAACCTGTATCAGTGCAGACGAGAGTCCAGTATCTTACGAAAATTACAGAGGAAATCTGTGACTGATAGAGCAGACAACTGATTTCAAATATTACTCATATGTCCTAGTTAGCTGCTATACCAACTCCCCGTCTCTTTGTCACACCCCTATACATTTTGTAAGAGGCTGCTTAAGATTTCATTTTAATTTTTTTTTTTTTTTTTTAAACTGTGAATCCCTAAAATATTTCCTAAGGAGATACACAGACATTTGATGTAGTTCATATATGTATGCCACATGACATCTACCCAACCCACATTTTTAGCTGTTGCAGGCCATGTGTGACCTCACCCAGCAATCCATGCACCACTGCTCCACTGCTTCCAAGCTGCATCCGCTAGTTCAGAAAGGGTCAGGGAGATATAGCCAGGCCTTTGAAATGCAGTGCTGCATCTCAGGGTACCTCACTCACTTCTCCTTCCCCTTCCAAATTCATGAAAAGGGCTATGGAGTAAGGATTGTTTTAATGGACTACACAATGCTAGTAGGTGATCAGCTACTCTGAAAGAAAACAGTTATGGATCACACGCTTTGGAAGGTAAACATTTTTTTTTTGAGAGTGCAAAGTTCTGCCTTGAAATCCCAATAGAACAAAAACAGGGATGGATGCATTTGGCCAAGAACCTGTATCTGCAGTGATAAATGGTATATAAATAATGTATTTTGAAACTAAGCTCTGGAATGAATGTTTTATAGCAGAGTAAATCCTAGGGTGACTGATGCATTAAAGCAATAAAAAGGAAAAAAAAAGCCCCCCAAATAACAAATACAAGTTATTTTTTAGTATTCTCCAAGTACAGCTATATGTAAAGAACAGACTTGACACTTGCCAAACGTATACATTTCCTTTAAAAAAAAAAAAGGAAAGCTGTCAAAGAAAAAAAAAATCCTGCAAGGTCCTTACAGAACTGCTCTATTTTTCTCATTTCATGATTTCATGTCATTCATGCTCTTCAAATACCATGCCTCCCTGATTCTCAGCCTGCTCTCCTCTTGCTCCGGCATTTTTCCTAAGGTATAGACTTTTGTCTTGAGAACAGGGCTTGTGCATTCATCTGCTGATAAACTGTTTATCTTAGCTTTTATGAGGGCGCCTTGCTGCAAGCCAGCCAGAGACAGGATCCTGGGTGTTTGTCTTTTTTTTTAAAAGAGGGTCCGGGAAGTGGCGGGTATTTATACCTCCCCTTGGCTCTATATATCATGGGAGGTGGAACTCCACTGTCTCTGTCTCTCGCTTTTTCTCTCAGCAGTGTTTTCTGCCGTAAATCTGAATCTCTCAGAACAGTTTTCTTGGCTGCAACCCCACTTGGAGGAATTAAACATTTTATTTATTTATTTATTTATTACTGCAAAAGGTTCGCAACAGAAGAAACCCAAAGCTTTTTTAATATTCTCCCCCTCCTCTCACCCCACCTAACCATCCTGCTTTTTGTGCCAAATATTAACATCTCAGCAGTCAAGAGAAGAGACCGAGCTGGCTGAGTGTCTCGCAGTTTACAGACCAATTCATTATGAAGAGAGAGGCCAGTGGGAGAATTGGCAAAGATGAAACAGAAACCAAGGCATTTTTTATGTTAAAAAATGACACTTACATTTACAAGCTATGGCTCCTGACGGGGATTTGATTTTCCACACAGGCAACGTTGTTTATCCAAACAAACTCCCTGTTGCAGCATATATTACACATATACACACATGACAAGTAGGAATGTATTTATCTTTTTTTTTTTTTTTTTTTTCTGCCAGCTAGCTTATTAAGATAAACATCTACTGAGGTAAACCAATTTTTTATTATTCCTTTCTTTATAAAACAGCAAAGACAACTGAGTGACAGAGATTCAATGAAGCAAAAAATACAGCAACCCCCCAATCAAGCCCTGTGTGCATGTGAGTGATTCATTGATGCCAGCTACTGAATAACCCTGATACATAACATTTCCCACCTCTGATATTTAAAAAGACCCTCTCGCCCTTTTAGCACCAATGGAGCCCTTGAAATGTTTTATTGCTAATTGTCTAATGCTATGTGATGAATGGCTGCTTCACTGAAAATGACAACCCCTTTTCTTTCAACTACTTCATTTTCCTGGCTCCAGCGGGGGCGAAGAGGAAAAAATAAATCCGATTACATCATATTTATCCACTTCGTTGTGAATGAAAGAAAATTAAACTTATTTTAAAAGTGCTTCTATCAACTAAGCCCAGACCCCCCAGGTCCCCTGCACTCAGTAAATGTTGCCTCAGATACTGGGACAAAATGTTCCAAAAGACTCACGGGGTTTGTGGAAGCACAAAATCCCAAAGGCAGGGTCTAAACCTGACCAGAGAGCCAGGGGAAGCAGGATCACAAGTATATTGAACTCAGAACCCCCTGACCAAATCTAGAACGGCTGCACTTTGTGAACACAAGAAATATTTTGGCTACAGATACTCAAGGAGCACATTTTTACCCCAGTATCTATAAAACAACTGACTACCATCTTGCCTCAAGAATAAATGCAACAGAGGAAGGTCCTGCAAAGTGGAAATCACTGCTTTATTAAAGCACTGATTTAAACATCCTTTAAATCTGCTCTGGCTAGGAATTTGCAAGAATGAAGGATTTTGAATAACTAGAAAAAGATTAAGCTGCACGTCTATCCTCAGCATTTCATATGTACCATTTCTTTCCTGCTTGTTATGCTTTATCCCTTCAGGGAATCTGATCTCTTCAAAAAGAAGTAGATCACCATGATCAGCCGGAGTTGTGTGCATAACATTATCTTTGCAGCCTCCACAAAATGTCACGAAATACAAATTCACAGTGACAGGGTTGGCTGTGAAAAGCTGTTACGTTCAATGGGATAATTTTCAAAGGAACTTGTACCTTTATTGGCAAATGGAAAGACTTCCACTTTCTCTCCCACATGATGAAACAGACACACACATGGGGGTTTTTGATTAATTCAGATACAGAAACAGACACAAAAGAGACATATTCCAAACTTGCCAATGTTCAATAGGAACCTCTGGGACATGTTCATTTGGCTTGGGAGTTTCAAGTCTTTGCTTGCGAGGGCAAAGGGACCCAAGCGAGCAAAATAATGAATCTAGGCTTCCCAGACACAGATCTGACATTTGCTCTCTCCCTCTGACTCAGGCTTTGACTGGGTTCAGGGATTAATTAGGCCATGCAAACGAGTTAGGTTCCCTCTTCTGGCAACCTGGTCACGTAGGGAACCCCTACCCCTCCCCTTCCCCACACTCTCCTTCCCCATAATGAAGCATGACTGTAGTAAAACAAGTCTTTTGATGGTGCCTCTTCTCATCACTTTCAAGACAAACAATGTCTCAGAAGCCCCCCAGCTGCTTTTATTTTTCTTATATCTACAGTTACATCTTGGGTGTGTTTACTCATCCTCATTAAATATGTCTTCCCCCCATCCTTTTTAATATCCTTCCTTTATTGCAGCTTACACAACACATCAATTATAGCATAGAGTTAAAATCTTTTAGAGCCATTTTGGGGGATAGTGCAATATCCCACAACACCACCATCTCTGAAAGAGAATTGACACGGGCTGTAGGACGAATACGAGATAGACACCTCTGCAGCAAACATCTCCACAGCAAAGAACGAGGTGGTTCGCAAATTACTAGTATGCTCAGAGCAAAGCATCCCTTATGCTTAGTCAACTTCCTTCAGTAAACCCGAGTGAGGTGTTTGGCTTTTTTAACCATTCAAAAATATTCACAAGTTTACTACTTTCCTTCTTTTAACGCAGATACTTGGAAATCCTATGCTGGCACAGTAGGAAGAAAGCACCCATCACAGGACTAAAAAGCAGCTAGGCTTTCACACATACACCTTGGTCTTAAGATCATTTTCTTTCAAGCAAGGTTTAGATAATGACACTTCAGCTGAAGCTGCTGTTCAGCGTGCCTTCTGAAGTCACACTGACTTTTAAAGGACTTGTTTTCACAACAAACACATCAGCTGTTCAGTAAGATGCCAGGCACAAATTTGGTTTTGTTCTCTCTATGACTACATGTGCACGTGTGCACATGGGTGTGTGTGCATGCGTGTGCAATTGCTTCCCACGCAGGAACAGCCTCTCCATTACTCCCATTCGCGATGAGATAACATGTCTTTGGAATAAAACTGTGTTTTTATTTACGAAAAGATCATAACCAATAGAAAAACAGAATTGCCTTGATAGCACTGTAAGTTCCACAAGAGTTCTGCATACTTTGAACATGAAGGTTAACTTCTGTAAGCACACTGAATGCTTTAACTCAAATATTAGGGATTGATTTGGACAAGTGATTCGAAGAAGAGACCTGCCTTTGTGACAGAGAAAGTCACACTGCTGCATTTAGTGTCTCATGGCAGAGCTGCCTTTTTATGCCACTCTCATTTAAGATCTCTCCACTTTTCTCATCAAAACAGAAGGTGAGAATAACCTTGCTCTGCAGACCCCAACCTCAATCACTCATTCCAGGGGCACAACTCGGCTCCAGGCATTGGAGTTTGCCTGTCATCATTCTGCGTTAGCTCTCTTCAACAAATAAATAAATAAACAGCCTTCCCCTTGTGTGCCTGGGCTTAGCTCTTGCCCGGTGGCTAACTGCTGCAGGACTGGAGCAGGGTGGGGGGCGAGGTGGGGGCGATCGCCCTCCAACACCGGGAACCGTTTGTAAATTACCCTAAGCTTCCCTTAGTCATTATTCCATTAACTGCCTCTTGGTAGATCTGTCAGTAACTAAGCTGGGTCTTATTTGTAGAGAATCAGAGGCTATTTGCTGTACTAAGTGAGCCATGAGAGCGAAAGGGTTTGGGATTTATTTGTAATTACAGTCGGGATTTTTTTCTTCTCCTTCTTGCCTGGACCCCACTGGTACTTTCATTCACATTCCCTAAGCTGACGCTGGCGCCAGGATCACAGGCTGGCCCTGTGTTTATGTCATTGAGACTAGGACAATATTTCAGTGTGGAGCCAGACCGCAGGGATCCACTCTATAAAACCCTCACTAAAAATAGACAGCCGCCCTGCCCCCAGGCCCGCGGGCCGCCGGCACCCCGCGAGGCGCGCAGCCCTCAGCTGGGCCCAGCTCGGCCCTCCCGGCTGGGCCCCGGCAGCTCCCCGGCCCCGCTCCCACCCTGACGCTTCCCCCGACCAGGGTCCTGCCCGCAGCCCCCCCAGATGGCAGAGCTGCTCAGGCTGCAGCATCCTGAGGCCCTCCCTGCACCCCGCAGCAATTCGCGGGTGGATGTGGCACCTTGGGGTGCCTGGTGCCCCCTGCTCCCACAGCCCCAAGCCCCTGTTTGGCTGCAGTTGCTGCCCAGCCCTGCTAGAGCACTGTGCAGGCTGAAATTTGGGCCGCTGAGGGATCCCACAGCCGGGGTGCTGCGGCTGGAACTGGCAGAGAAAGAAGTACCTGAAAGTATCGGTGCCTGGGACGCCTCCTCTCCCTCTGCAGCTTGTGAAGGCGTTCAGAGAGACCCCAGCAGGACAAAACTGGGTCAAAGACTTCACCTCTGTCCGATAAATCTTTCCTGCGGCAAATTAAAAAAAAAAAAGAGCTGAACATTTCCATCTCATAGCTGTCAATTTTATTCAAAAGCATGAACCGGGGCAAATCATTCAGCCTTTTCAATGCCAGTGGTGCGTGATACCTCAGCTTGGGAGGATAAATGTAACCAGTAAAGTGTTTATTGATTAGTTCAACAGCTATACAGACACGATACGAGGCACTTAATGCACAGATTTTCAAGGTAAGAGCCTGATCCTGCAGCTTAGATCCTGGCACTGGAAAGGGCTTCATTCCAGAAGCCTGTGAAGGGAGAGAAAAAGTTCATGTGGATTTTAATGGGCAGTAGAGCCTTTCAAAAGACAGCAAAGAGCAACCAGGTCTCCTGATTCCCTCATATCCCCGGTTGTTCAGTTGCTGAAAACGCATACCCAAAGGCAGCAGCCGTGTGTGTGCTCACACAAGCAGACATCCAACAGAGGGATGCTGCTGCTGAGTGCCAGTGAATGCCAGCCTCCTGAGGGAGCACACCACTCGGGGAACAGCTTTCTTCCAGATCCCTGCTATTGAGTCATGGTCCTGGCACAGGTCGTGTCCGTGAAGCCAGCAGGAAGCAGACCAGGCGTGCATGCTTGCTCAGAGCAGTGGCAACACCACAGTGTGTGCAGTGGAGAGCCAGATGCTGAGCTGTGATGTGGAGCAGCTGGAAATGAAGACGGGAGTTTGGTTCTGTCGAGGACCCTGTCTCACCCTCTCCACCAAGGCCCATTCTGGCTGCTGCTGTCCTGCGAGGCTCACTCCAGATACAGGTGTGGACAGACACTGCCTGAGCGGAGGTGGTTGCATTGATCTATGACAACCGAAAACCAAACCTGGGGCTCTGAAACACCAGGTACAGCTTTAAAACCCTGCTGTGCCACACCAGGTGCTGCTTGTAATGACATTTCAGTTTGATTGGCTTCAACTATGCCATTCACTGGGCACCGGGCAAACAAACCGTTTTGTAAAAGGAGATAAGACTATTGTACTGTGGGCTAAGAGCACCGGAAAATAATGGCTCCTTGCTGAAAGGCTGCTTTGAAAATCCTCAAATCATCATGAACATGAATAGAGCAGAGTGCGAGGACAGCTGTGGTTTTGGAAAGAGATTTATCAGAGACTTTTGGAAGGGAATCCTTCAAACAAAGTAGTGCACATTTTCTGCATTATGATATGTGTACTTGACACTGGCTCTGTGATTATTCTGTCAAGTTCAGCTTCTTCTGTCAGTGGTTCACTTTGTTTTTTTTCAGCTAAAAGTACTAGGTGAATAATGGTGCACTATAATCAGGATCCCTCTGCAGCAGGCACTATGCTTAGACTGAAGGGTGGCTCAGGTGCATGTACTGGATCACCTCAATAGATGCCACAGATAAAAGGTGAGAAGATGTAGGCACGCAGAGCACTACAGAACTGGCTTGCCCATGGTCACAAAACAACAAAACCAAGAAGAGGGCTCACTGCTTAGAACAAGATCTTAACAGGAAGGTGTTGGCAGAGGCTGGCTGCATGGCCTCACGGGCTGGAGAGCATCTCCTGATTTCGTTAGAGTGGAAGTTATCCATCAACTAGAAAGGGAGATCCCAACCACAGCCGCATGAAAGGCAGTGACAGAACTCCGCAGTGCTGCTAGCAGTGGCCTTATCAACTGGCACTGAATATGCACAAATAAGAACGTAGCTCCAGAGAACAGTTGTGCACCGTGAAATACCGCTTGCTCTCTGCACAACTTCTCGAAGTAATCCACACAGCAAGGAAATACTGCACGGACAAAACTTTGTTTAGAAGCAGCCTTCTAAATTTAACACAAGTGCTGCTTTTGGAGGGCTTCTCACGGTTTTATCTGAATAGTCACCATTTCTCAAACACCAGTCCTGGGGACAGAGGGCCCTCAACATCCTTCAGTCCGCAGGGTGATATATAAAGGAATGAAGCTGAAGGGCCTTTGTGTGAGCATGGTAGAAACATTTTTGATAATGATAATATTTTGATAATGATAATATCAGGTTATATCAGTGGGTACACAACAAAAGGAGACTTGCAGAAATAAGACTCTAATTTGTTACAGGAATTAGATGCTAAGTAGTGAAGGAACCAGAGGATTGCAAGAAGATAAAGGCAACTCTTGCAAGACCTGAACATCACCCCAGCGCAATGAATTCTCTCCCTGTGTTCTGCCAAAGAATCCCAGCGCGGTAGCATGTAAGCCACTGAAAACTTTCCACAGGTGGCCACTTAATGTGTGTGTCTCATTTTCTACAATGCTTAAGCTATGCAGCCTCAGTTGGGACGCCATTCATAGCAGGGCACGCATCCACAACAGCTGCAGTTCAAGCCAACTGGAGCTGTGCTTTGAACATATGAAGTACTGATATGAAATATCGGCTCCTAGGTGGCTTCAGTAAGCACACCCACAATTAGGGGATATGCAGTAGTTTTGTCTTACTTCCCCAACCATAACAATGACATCACACACATGATGATACTATTAAGATAACACATACATATCCTTTCAAAGATTTATCCTAGTATCTAAGAGCTTGGACATGGACCGACCATGTTTGGTATTGGACAAATGCCTACGAAAAAGCAGTCCCCACCCTACAAAAGTCTACAGCTAAGTTAAAACCAAGAGGCATCGCAG
Organism: Netta rufina; assembly: GCF_964035555.1. Classification (NCBI taxonomy): domain Eukaryota; kingdom Metazoa; phylum Chordata; class Aves; order Anseriformes; family Anatidae; genus Netta; species Netta rufina. The sequence goes on along the minus strand of NC_140143.1, from coordinate 5,730,812 downwards.
CTATGAGAGGAGAAAGACAATGAAACAGTGCTGTCTGCTGCTCTGCTTCAGCACACCTATGCCTGGCTCAAGCGTTTTGCAGATAAAACAGAAAAAAAAAGTTTTAAAACAATGCTTAAAAAATCTGTATGTACTGTGATAAGATACAGAAAAAACTTGTACAGCCCATGTACGAGGCTATACAGCCTGCACTCCACACATTTTGATGAACAGTCTCTTTCAAAAGTCACTGCTGTGAACTGCCAGTGAATCTAAAATTTTTAAAGTGCTGAGGTTGCCTTCAAACAGAAATGATCACATAATTAAGTAAAAAAAATGCCTTACATATGGTATAGAAAGGTAGAGTGAATTGAATTTTCCACAGAAAACAAAACGTCTCTTCTTTAGTTACTGTTCATTCTTTGCGTTGCTACCTGAACAAACCAGTCAGATATTAGAGCCCAGTATCTCTCAGGCCCTAGGGATGCATATTAGAGGGATTGCTCCCACCACGAATACCTCATGTGATGGCTTCCTTGCCTAATTTGAAATGCAAGCATTTATCTTAATTTGAAAAGGAAAAAAATGTTGATCTGAATCTGAAGATCTCTGCATTCTCATCAGGTGAACAACAATCAGAATTTAGCAATCAGCTGGACTTCATACATATTTTCAAAGTACTGCAGGTATCTGTTGCAGGAGCAATCTGTGGACTCCTCTGAAACAAGTTTATGGAAATGTATTCTTTCAAATCCTTACCCAGCCCTTCTCCCTACCCTCTACCGTTTCAGAACAGGAGTACATATACAGTTCTCTCTTTTCCTTGGCATCTGGACAACTCTTCTACTGTCACTGCCCTGTAGTCCTCAGCTGGCATAAGAATTCCAAAATAAATGAGTGTGTTGTAATCAGGAGAAAAATATTGTGTCCTTGTGGTGTTGATGTTTTTGCAGCTAAGCTTCTCAATGGCCACCACAAGTTGAGCTGCATATTTCTTTACAAAAATATGCTTGCGTTGGTAACTTGGCGGGCCACTCGTTGAATAGACATTTAGCTACTTAACTGCTTACTGTGGCCAACAAAGTTCTGTTCAAGAAGCTGAACTAGGGAAGAAGAGGCACCTTGACAAACAGTACACAGCACGCAGGCAGTCTCTATGGCAAGCAGTGAAGAGTGTTTTATGAGTTTCTGCGAAAGCCAAAGGCTAATAGTGAGAGCAATATATTATAGCAAATGTCTTTAAAGAGACAAAGATACTGACTAAATATCTTCTAAGTCTAAGCATGTTTAAAGAAAACACATAAGCAAAATAAACCCCGGCAGATCATTTATAAATCTGCCTACAGACAACTAAAGAAGAGCATCTGAGGAAGGGCATGAGTCAATATGCAAAACCAGCATGCAAGCACTTAAAGGTGTGCTGCTGTGTAAACTCACACTGCCTGAGGGAATGTATGACCCACAGAACTAAAAGGGCAGGGATGGGATTTTTAAAGCACTCACTGTCAGCTTCATTCTGCCAACTTCTAGCCCAAACGAAATCCAAAAAGGCCGCTCTCACCTGTGTTCATCTCCAAGAAACTCCCCTCTTAGGGGGGTTGTTCAGCTTCCAGTGTCTTTCCCTTTCAGAAGTGAACTCCTGTCTCAACTTCATTTCCAAGTGCAAAGTCCCAATTTATTTGTTCTGTAGCCTTAGTGCTCCTGTAAATGTTTTTGCCTGTCCCCCATCAACTCACACCGAGGTATCAGCAAACTCTGCTTATTTGCTCTTTCAGCCTGTGCCTTCTTACCAGGCTAGAGGGTATGGAATAGGGTCAGCATCATATATTTGCTCAGGCTGAAAGATTTAAATAAAGATCACGCAAAGTGCCAATAGTTTTCCAGTATCCTTCCCGCAGGTCTCAGGGAATGCCAAGTTCTCTGGCCGCTGACTGCAGCAGGCTCAGCAGGGAGCTGAAGGATTTGCTCCCCAAAACAGGTGGGCTAACACACAGGCAGAGAGGTCAGTCACTGCAGCGCTTGCTCCCGGTGGAAGAGAACATGACTGGTCAGAACACCTACTTGCTCCCTGAACTAGCCAAGGTCCAGGCTATTTGCAGCATTTTCCAGCAGGGCTCTGCAGACTGAGACAGGGACAGAAAGGACAGAAGGACAGGTACAGCCCAGCTGCCCAATTTTTTCCACAGCTGTTATTTTTATTACAAAAGGGCAGTTACTTTTGTGAAGTCCACAAAATGCAACATTAGTAATAAACTGCTAAGCATCACGTGGCAGAATTTGTGGAGTCTAAACCTTTTGAGGGTGAAATACACCTCATTTCAGTGGCTGCAGGCTATTAGACTAATTAATAACGTCTATTGAAATAATTTATGTATGAATTAAAGCAGGAGACATCTGTTACACCACCAAGACTAGCTCAATGTATTCTGAAAATACTTAACATCAAAGGTACATTGTGAAGTTATAAGGGAATGGGGACAATTGGTTCTTTTTCCACTAATCTCATATTAAAGTAGGGAATTGCTACACTACATCATCCAGTATGAGAAAGTATTCAACGGGTATTTTTGAATTTCAAAAATGTCCCAATACAAGAGACATTTTCCAGGGACAAAGTTCAATCCATTCCTCATTTTTTCTTACTACTTTGCACATAGCTGTTTTAAAAAAGCAGACCTTGGGCCCACAAACTGGGCTAACCACCTGATTTTTCTTTTAATGACTTTTTTCATTTCCCTCATCTTTCACAGAAATTATGAATAATACATGTATAAGGCCAAATACAAACTATTTTTCTCCTCATAAAAATTGTTCATGGGAATACATGCTGTGGTATATGTATCTTATGGCATATGTATTAAAAATATTTCTAGAGATCATCACAAGCCCTTTTTTTTTTCCTTGTCTTTCCCTTACTTAAAAAACTGTATCTGGGGGTTAATTAATTTTTCCATATCCAATAAGAAATGTGAATTTAGAGAAGCAGTTCAATGCAAAGGGCACATTGATTCTCAGTAAAGTTTCCACAAGAGTCACTTACACTCGCTACTTCTGCTCAAAACTTCAGTATTCAGACACTGGGTCTCACAACGCAGTTTCTTGTCAATGTTAAGGCACCTTTACAGTCTGAAGCATCCATCTCACAAACCTACACACCGAATAGGAGCTAATAGCTCTTAGTCACCTCTTGGTTAAATGAACTAGAAAGAGTTGCTTAAGTATCTTGCTCCAAGCTATGTTTTCCAATCCCTGAATCATTCTTATAAATCTCTGCTGATCCTTCTGAACCTTCTGAAGTCTGAACAGGACGAAATACTTTATTATGCGTATTAATATGCATTAACATGGACCTGTATGTGGTAAATCTGGTAATTTGGCGAAGAATTAAAGTTAAAATAATTCATTAAAACACAAGTGGAGGAGACATTTACCAAGAAAAATACCAGTGAAAGGCATTAATTTGCCACTTCAAATGAGATTTTTAACATGAAAGCTGAAAACTAGATTATTGACGATATGGAATGTAATCAGGTAGTTGCTGCTCAAGACAGCTGACTTCTCTCCAGCTTTCATGGCTTCATTGGATGCTAAAGCGAATTCTCAGTTTGTTTTTAAAATTAATTGCCAAAACTAAAATATTTTTCTCAGCATTGGTTGAGCTGCTTTTATGTAAATTGATTTAGCAAATAATGTAGAACTTGTTGAAAGTGAAATAATAAATCTATCTGTCACAAAAACAATGGACCTCTCACCAGCTTGCTCATTAGTGGGCCCAACAGCATGGATCTCATTGACTTCATACTTGCTCCAAAGTAAAAATTATCATCAAGTACATAAAGAATATTCTACTCATAAATAATAACTAAGGCACTTTTAGTATTATTTTTTCAATGGATTTTAAAGCTACAATACCAAACATTGGATGAAATTACTATAGAGACCTGTGCATGAGATAATTTTCTTCTGAAATGCTCCTTTTCCTGATACTGTGGGAGTTTGCTAAGCTTTACCTAAGGAAAAATATTGCCATACAAACTCCAGCTGTGTAAATGTAGTTTTAAAAGCTTGTTGCATTAAGCCTTTATATTACTCTAATTTTACTTAAACTCTTACCCAAATCCTCCCTTTACAGATGTAGATATCATAAGAACTGTGGTCTTTGAAAAAGTCCAGAACTGTATTTTCTATGCATCACCTAGTTGTATTTTAGCAAATGATACAGTTTCAGTAGCTGAGTCTTTTGAAAATGTTTAGGATCCAATGCGAACACAAGGCTCAACATAGAAATAATTATTATCTGAGAACAAACATGAAAGAAAGCTCCATTTCTTTCCAAGTACAATGGATTAATGCAGGAGGAAGTCAATAGTGCTAAATTAATCCTGAAAGTTAAAAGCAAGGATTGCAATGACATTAAGGGTCAGAGATGAGTTTGACCTGCTGTGGCCATGGCTATTTAATTTAATTAACATTTACATTCTAAAAAAAAAAACATTTGCAAGTACTAAGTAATATGGTAAATATGGAACAAATTATCAGCAACAGCAGGGGAGATTTAAAATATGCATCTTGAGTTTGGAGTCACTCAGAAACCTGTGGTGATGCAATCACTCAAACAGAGTAATCTTTATGAGTTTAACTTTGCCAAGAATGCATGTACAAACGGTGTTCCAGAGGCTCATTCAACGCAGATGACACACAAACTGCCCTGGATTGTCGACATACCTCATCCATGTGGGCCCATGCCTGAATGTTTTTGCACTTCAGGTGTTTTCTAGTGACTGAGAGCAGTGGGTTTTGATCTCTTTTGATTTGGAAAGCTTTTCTAAGGCAAGATGTGGATCCCTGTATGGTGAATGATGGCTGGTGGCCATGGCCATGAGGAGACTGAGACGCAGCGACCCCATGTTGAGGTGCTGAGGTGACACCCGCCAAGCCACCATTTCTGTCACGAACCACTGCGTTTCTGTCAGAAACCACCACCCCTGGGACCACAACGAGACCTGAGTACAATAACTACCTGGGGGGCAGCAGCCAGGGCAGTTGGAGATGAGGACGCGGTCCACACAGGCCAATTTCTTGCGACGCTCCACCATGTCCAGCGCACGGCCCGCTGTCAGGCTGCGGCTAAGTGCCCTGGAGCTGTGGAAAACACGGGATGTTTGTTCCTTTTTTTTTTTTTTTTTTTTTTTTTTTTTTTTTTTTTTTTCACCCCGCTCGTTTATAGGTACTCGAATTAGCCCCCCGCAGAGCCCGTTGGCACATAAAACGACCCGCGGGGTGCCCGAAGCTGAGCTCGGCGCCACCGTTACCTCAGGCTGCCCAGGAGAGGGCGCGGCGCAGCTCCCGCCCGCCGCCATTTTGTGAGGGCGGCAGGCGAGGCGCGGCGGGAACGCGGCCCGGGCCAGCAGCGCCTCAGCAGCCACCGCGGCCATGCGGTCAGGAAAAGCCTATAAAAAACAACGTGTAAAACGTGGTTTTTTTTGAGCTGCTGCGGGTCTGCTGGTGCCCGAAAGGCCCCCCGACTGTCCACACAAAAAAGCGTTATCTCACTGCATGTTTGCTGCTACAGCAGAAGCATAGGCTTTGGGCTGCTCAGGCGTAACTGTGTGGCTCTGCAGAGCCAACCCAATGGGTGTATTTAGTAGCAAACTAGTTAATAAGGTCATACTGATTAAGGCCAATAAAAATACATTCCTCTTTAACAAAAAGTTAAATTGCAAGGTGTATTAAATTGGTTTGGGGGGTGATTTATTTATGAGACACAGCAAATGTAAAAGCGTAAGACGTCTGGTCTCTAGAAGAGGTCATGGCTGTATTTGCATTGAAGTGGAGCTCTGCAAAGCTGAGCAGCAAAACTGGCTTGACGTCAGCTAACCTGCTGTCCTTGGTAATGGCCTTTTGTAAAATTCACATCTCTGGGCATTTAAGACAGGGTGAGGCATCTTCAAGCTTTGTCCACTCCTGAGCTGCAGCACGCAGCAGTGTCCTTTTTACCTAATTACCACTTGTGAGGATAAAGTCAGAAATGTTCATCTGTTGTCAGGCTAAAGAGTCAGCTGCAGGAGCGTGGATTCAGGCTAGGACCATGAGCACATGGTAAAATGTTCGTTATGCAGTTCTATCCAAAAAGAAAGATAGAGCACTGCTGAAATCATGCGGGTATGTCCACCTCTGTGAGACACGGTGAGAAGTCAGTACCTGAAACAGCCCCCTCCAGCTGAGCCTGTGGTGCACGCATCTGTAGTTGGTGGATCTTACATCTGGAGACAAGCAGCGTGTAACTTGTGTGTTGGATCAGAGCCAGGGTTAAGCCCCCAGTAGTCAAAGCTGGATCCCTGGTAGCACTCATGATGGGAGGTCAGGCGCAATGAAAGAGCCCTAGTAGTTTGAGAAGGAACACACCAGCACCTCTCCTGATGGGAGGTCAGGCGCAGTGAGCAGGAGGGCCCCCCTCGTGCTGGCAGCTCCGTTCCAGTGCTTGGCTGGACTCCAGAAGATTAAAATAGAGCCTTAGACTGTCCCCTCGGCAGCACTGCCAGCCAGAGCCCTGACAATCCTGGGGTTGTACTCAAACGTGAGTCCCGCGGGAGCGTGGGCTTTACCCTAACAGCTGAGGCACTGAGTAGGTTGAAGCCGGCAGCCTTATTGCTCTTGTGACTCAGACTCAAGGAAGAGAGGGATCAGGATGGAGCCACAAGAGAGAAGGGGATCAGAATGAACCCACAAAGCACAGAAGGGGGAAGGAACAAGTGTACCCCAGAAGAAAGCTTGAAAAAATCCTTGTTCTTCCGGGGCCAGGTTCAAAGGACGTATAGCCACAAGAATTGGGTATTGAACTATTCAAGCCGAAGTTCTGATTTAGCTCCTTTCTGTTACCATTTCAGAGAATAAATAAACAAGCAAACAAATAAATAAATAAATAAATAAGATAAAGAAAAAAAAAAAGAAAAAAAAGAAAAAAGCCAAACAAAAAAGCAACATTTTCCTTTCTCAAGCATTTAAAAAGTAGTATGGGAAAAGGTGAATGCCATACAGGTTCTTGTGAAGAACCTCCAAATAGGTGGCAAAATCTTCTGTGGTCCACAAATGATCACAGCTGAGGGGAACTAGAGCTACATTCCTCTACATATGTGACTAGTATTAAGCACTTAAACAAAATGCTGGATTTTCAGAAATATGGAGCACTCCTGAGTTCTGCTAAAATCAACAGCAGTGGCAGATACTGGCATTTCTCTGAGAAGGGTATTTCAAGCCAGGTATCTGTTATGTATTTCTCATCACTTAATGTAGGTATCCACACTTAACATGTTTTGCTTCAGTATTTTCAGAAAGCAATTACAAACAGCAAACACTGGACAAAACATTTTGGCACTGCCTTTTTTTTTTTTTTTTTTTTCTTTTTTTCCTGGGAACTCAAATTTAGTTGACTGAAATTTTAAAACCATTTATTTTGAAATTACCACATTGTTTCAGTCAAAAGAATGCCCATCTAACCGAATTCAAAGATTCTATTTTGATATTTCCAAAAATAAGCATTAATATTTACTGGTAAAAAAGACTGGTTTGTCTTTAAATTGACTTTACTGTTAGTTTATAAAGCTCCAAAATTGCTGTTCACCATTTTTTTTCTCTGAGTGTGTATGTGAGTGGAAGGAGGGTGGGGATATTACCTGATTTTTTTCCCCTGCATGATTGCTGTAATAAAAATCAGAATAATTAAATCTGTAATTCACACAGATAGTAACATAAATCCTACTGATTAATTAGGACTAATTAATTAATATTTAATATTTATTCAAAAAGCTAAGAAAATAGAAAACAATTAGTAACTCCTTTCAAAATGAACATATATTTCTTTGAGATTTTAAGCAGTGGTCTGGGGAAGGAAATGGTGAAGCTTATTAATAAAGATTTTTTTTGTGTGTTTGCAAAATAAGCAAGCAAAAAAAAATCAAACCCCAAACTTTTATTTAAAGACAAAATTAAAAAATACATTAATAGTTCGCTCAGAGAGATGACAGTTTATATAAGTTAATACATTTGAATGGAACAACAAAATGGTTATCTTTTGCTGTCAGAAGAACAAGTCAAAAACATGCCTATAAGAGTTTTTTAGCTTCTTTCCAGTTGGTTTAAAAGCGTTTCAGTAAAACAGCATAGAACACAGAGGCAATTATAAAACAGCACTGTCTGCAAGAAACCATGGCAAACTTGCTATAAAGGTCTGTAGGAATCGCATTGTTCACCCACTTATCTTCTCATGGAAAGATAAAATCTTAGCTCTGGGCAAGCAAAACATGTGAACAACCTGGCCCTAAAAATGCATTGCACATGCAAAAGTGCATCAAAGTTATTTAAGTACATGCACACAATAAATCCTTCTCTTGTGGTGTTTCTTGTAGTTAATTTCATAGTAGTACTGTACATGACTAAATGCTCACATTTGTTTTTCTCTTTTACTAACTTAGAAAACGTGGTAACAATCTTAATGTTTTGAAATTAAAAATCAAGGAAGCAGAAATGACCGACAGTCACATTTTATCTTACATTTTAAGAATTATTTTGCTCTGTTGTTTAACTCCACTTTGGCTGCATTTTAGTTCAGATATTTTCCATGTGTGAAAGTATCCACAGATACTCCAGTAGGATGCTGTTATTCTGAAGCTTGCATTGAGTTGGCATGTCATGGCTGAAACACAAACATTCATCAACATTTGCATTACCATATATACTTCTGCACAAGCTATGGATAACAGACTGATGCTGTAGTAAGGATGCTAGCCAGAAAATTGTGTCCCTGCTCTGTCACAAGCTCTCTGTGTGACCTTGGGCATGTCACTTTTTCCAGTTACGGCATTATCTGTACAAAAGGGAGAACAGTGCATGAAACATTGAAAGGCTCAGACAACATGGCAGCTAAAATACATTTAGCAACCTGCCTGTCTTGGAAACAAAGTGTACAATTACCCCAAGCAGAATCTCTCCAGTGTCTCTGCAGCATTCAAAATGGGATTGTTCTTATTTCTCTTGCTTACATAGAGTAACCCAATTTTAGACTACATTAGAAATGTTGCTGTGCTTTTCTTTTCCTTGTATAAGAATATGTGAAAAACAGAATCACAACAGAAGAGCATGTTTCACTTTTATAAGGTAGTTGCCTCAGTAGGTAATATCTGGGGTGTTTCTCGACTACAACCAGATTATATATACCCACAATACCGTATGTTTACAATGTGGCTTGAAAGCATAGATTCACACCAGAAATAAACAGCAGATTCTGTCTGGCTGTCATTGTAAATAGACAGCTGAAAGCTACAGAGCCTGTATGAGAGCCTTCAGGCTCAGAAAAAGAGGGCTCAGTCTGTCAGCCTGCAAGATTTTTATGCTGCTCATTTCTTTGATGTGAAGATGCTTGTATGCCAGCAACTTCTTCTGCAGGTATAACACATAGATTAAAAAGATGCCTTTTCAAATCCGACTATCCAGACATCACTCCTGTATTAAGGCATTTACATTTATATAAAATGATTTTCAATTTCTGTTGATTTTGATGGGAGATTGTTTTCACCCACAAAGTCTGGAAGCCATGCCCATTCAATTTAGATTTCTGACAATGCAGATCAAAATTAAAATTTGGAGACCATATTTCAAAGCTTGGCTTTAGAAATAAGATATTTTCCAGTAAAAATAAAAGAATTTAGAGAAAGAACACAAACTACAGTCAGATTTCCATTGATTGTAAGGCTCACGTACATGGATACTTGATGATGGTCAGAACCTATTTAAAAAATACAGCTTAAAGATTATACAGAAGTACACATGGTATTTAGGATTATGTGAATGCATAGAGTAGCATTTGTTTTTGTTAATGAGGGAGAAGACTTGAAGTACATGATTTTAGTAGATCATACGAGCTGTAAGAATGCAAGAGCACTTCAGGTCTTCTAAAGCTTAAAAGAGCTAGGTTTCTATGATACTAGATCAAACAAAAAATTCTGTTAAGAACATTTTTATGACAATGATTCACTTGAATAAACCTAAGATTTCTTTTACCAACCAATCTTTTTTCTAAAATAGTATTTAATATCTGAAGTTATAAAAAATATTTGTAGTCTTGAAAATTATTTTTATTGTCTATTTTATGTACTATACATGCCTCTTTCAGGAATTATTAAAGAAGCATGAGTCATACGGCACTCATTTACTCTTGGCTCATGGCCATCCTCAATATATATTTTGCTATTTTCAAACCATTTGTAGGTACATATGCATGAAAATATTGTTGTGTCAAGTCCCAAGATCACAGTTAGCACAGCATACATTGTTCATCTATATATTTACAAAGTTTTAAAGCACATAAAATTGTGCATTATTATGTACCAAAGTTTAAACTTTAACATACGCTTGGTTGCATATATAGCAACAAGTTACAATAAAAATCTGAACAAAGACAACCAATAAACAGCCAAATTGCTATGTACAAACAAGGCAGGAAGCAATTAAACACTGCCTTGCACATTTCACTTAAATTACTTTTTCTCTGAGGGGAAAAAAACAAACAACCCCTCTTGCCCTCCCTCAGGCCCCCAATAACCCTAAACAGTCTTCATTTTTTTCAGTGAAATAACTGGAACTCCCATTGCATTCAGTAGGGGATTCATTTGCATAATATGGGAGAGAAATTTGGTCCCTACTACAAGACGTAGCAGTATGTTATGCCCTATGTGTTCCCCTCCCAGTACCACACAGCAGCAGGGTGGGCTCGCTCTCTGAGCCCTTCTCAGACAACAGTGTCTTTGACATCCAGGGGAATATTCCATGAGATAAAAACCCTTTTGTCTTCCTTACACGTATCATTTTTTACACCAGTGTAACTGTGTTGTTTTTATGATGACTCCACTGATCCAGATCCTTGGCTGGTATTGAGCCAGCCTTGTGAGTGAGTGGAGCTCTGCTGATTTATACAAGTTGATGAATACCTGACTAAGCTTCAGTGGAACTACTCTTGATTTACACTGGTGCAAAAGAACTTTGAATGAGGTCCAATGAGAGCAGAATTGGGCCCAATCTGACCTTTATATAAAGTAAAACACAAAAAGTCTGCATGTTTACCTTAACATCTGCTTAATAAATTACTACAATTCACAGTTTGAAAGTAGATCAGTTAGTGCTACACCAATCACTTTTTCTTATTTTAGATCATGTAAATTTTCAAAAAAATAATAATAATTAATAAACATAAAAATCTGTTATTATTTGATCAACAAAATAAGAGGTTTTATGTAGCCTAGTCACAGAAAGCTTAATAACACTTTACCCTTCTATAGGATGACTGGTTTAAAGGCTAAATCTTGCCCAAGACGCTGTGATACAAAAAGGCTGAGGAAAATATTCTAGCGTGACTCTTACAACACCCTTAAAACACAGTGTGAGAGACAGTAAACTGGGTAAGAGCTCCAAGCTAGTAGCATCTACACAGCTTCCAAGAGTACACAGGGCCTGCTCTAAAGTCCAGTAAAATCAACAACAAAATTAACAAAATCCTAATGAGTTTGGAAACACTTAGAAGAGATGCCTATAGTTTTTGTCTGCACAGACGAGGCACAAACTACTGGCCTGAGCACATTTCCAGAGTATAACTTTTCAGCCCACCTTGGGGAATGTTGCTCTCAGTTTTTGCAGAGAATATACTGGCCAACAGCTCTGCTTCGCACTTCTGGGCATGATTTAGCCTTATGAATTCTCCCTCATGAAATCAGAAGATAAATTATATTTAAAAATAAAGTATTCTAGCTATTTAGTATTTTGCTGTAGTGGAAAAATCAGAGACCTACCTTGATGAAGTCTCTGTTGTCTGAAAATTCAAGGCCCCTTTTCTAAAAATACTTTTTGCTGATGGCAAAGTTCAACACCTCAGAGAAATTCAGAGTAAGTTTCCAAGTTGTATACCATATTTTCAAATACACTATACCCTTGTTGTTAATAAGGCTGTATTGAAGTTTTACGTAACAGTCATGAGCCATGTGTTTGAACACCTTAAAAGAGTTGACCAGCAACTTAATGCATTTCTTTATACCATACGAAATGTAAAGATGCACCATCTCTTTCCAAAACACTCTAAACATAAATGTTCAAGATAAAATATTACATCCCTTAGCACCCCCTTTAATGCCTGTATTTAAAAATATGCATACTTAAGCAATGAAGTATTAATTTATAGATTTCTCTGTGTGTGCCCTTACTGTATAGAAAATCAAATTGTTTATTAATATCTAAAGGCAAAGCAAAAACACATGCAACTATGGGAAATAAATGCTTTTTAGCCACAGGTACCTTCAGGCAAACTGTCCACAAGTGGTCTGTCTTTTTGTATATACAAAGAATTGTTAGTGTAAACCTTGCTGTTTATCTATATCTAGCTTCCTACCAGCAGAAACAGGAATGTTGCAGACCACAGGAGATATAGGTCTACTGCTTTTCTGAAGGGTTATAATATTTAAGCGCTATGTTTTTTTTCTGGCCAGTCAAGTCATGCCTAGAAATTAGGAGGTACTGGGTTCAGCCTAGGCGAAGATAAACTGCCTGAAAAACACAGGACAAAAGCTCTGTGCCAAAATGTAAGAATAAGAAAGACACATATCCAGAAATTTGCAAAACCTAAGTACCCACTTTACAGCTGAGCTTCAGCTGACGTAAGTGGGTACAGACTCATTTGAATGAGCTGTTTGCTGACTCACAGAATTCTAGGATGCTCTGGGCTCTGAGCCTCAGTGTTTCCTGTGTCTGTGCAAGAATCCTCAGGGAGGGACCCCAGCTCCAGTTGGAGGGAGGATTCCTAGTGATTAAAGCAATGGTTTAGGTTCTTAATTTTAAATTGATTCCTTACTTTGAGCCTTTACTCTGAGGTCTACTCAGAGCAGTCACTGAATCCTTCTGTGCCTCTATGAAGTGGGGATAAAAGTGCTGAATTTCACAGGATTCTTCTGAATTGCTGTAGTTGCTTGTGAAACATGAGAGTGATCTTCCTAAGAGAACCGCAGAAGTATTATGATTAGTATTATGACAGTGCTTGAAAGACATCTCTTTTTACTGTCTACATGTATTTATCTCTGGGTGTTCATTACTATTCTTTTAAGGAGCTGCTTTACGCTGACTCACTGAATAGGCAGGAATAGCAATTTAGAACAAAGACAAATATTTCTCTCAAAAGATAACTCAGTACTTTATAGACAAAAGTATTTAAAGTCAGAACTATCATTTACTAGTTTGACTGTTAAAGCTTTGGAAGAGCCTCGATAGAATAAAGGAAGTGTGCCTCATTGGACATCACATAAACACCACTTCCATATAACAAGGTTAAAATTGAGATGGTGTAGACTGTGGCTGGCATTTACAGTCCTAGATTCAGATTCTGTCTTAGCACTTGCAGGTAGGCAAAGTTATGATAAGGTCAAGCCCTTTCTGCCAGTAAAAAAAAACAGCTCTTTATTAGATACTTGACTACTTCTGGAAAAGCCCAGCACCAGGAGTAGATAACAGATTTTTACATCCTTATCTACCCAGCAGTGTGTACCAGTTCTTCTGCTGTAGATTTTACTACTTCTTGCCCTCACTGTTTTTTGTTGTTGTTGTTTTATTTTGTTTTTGTTTTGTTGGTGGCGGTGGTATTTTTTGTTTTATTTTTTCCTGAAGAGCCAAAGCAAAGCAAGGTGGGTTTCATTTTAGGAACATCTTCTTTTATCTCTTCACTTTCTGCAAAAACATATTGCCTCAGCATATTGTTATTTTTATTCTTTAATAAACAGTTATACGGCAGTTTTGCTTAAAGGCTAAACAGGTTAGGGGAGCATGAGCTTGATGCTGTATACTAGAAAACGATGTAAATTATTTTGACTTCTGAATACAACGTAGCTCTGGTTCTCCCTGGTAAAGAGCCCTCTGCTAATGAACATAATCTAAGGTAACAAGCTATTGCTGCCTTCAGTGACAGTAAAACATCACTGTTTGGTGCTATGGTTTGTGAGTTGGGTTTTTCCCGTGCAGTTCCATGTGGCATAAAATGCACACTGTGTGTCCTTATAGCTGCAAGTTGGCACTGACACTTCTGCTCCCCCCATCTTCTCACCCACAGGAATTTTCAGTATGGGTCCCATTCAGAGCCTGTGGAGGTGAACGGCAGTCTTTCCATCCTCACTGAGAATTGGATCAGGTAATGAATATTTTTGGTGCAAAAAGTTAACTTCCCTCTCCCCAAAGAAAGAGAACTTAAAAATGTAAATCCCTTATAGAAAGTTTTTGCCCTTATATCACTGCAAGGACTCTTCTTGGCTTCTGCATACTGACCAAGCATGAAATAGTGAATAACATTTATTTTTGAATTTATGGATTGAGTTCACAGGGATTTTAATAGCGCTGGGGTTATGGAAGTGCTATTTTAATAAGGACCACAGATCATGGGCCCAAATCCTTACCTTCACCTCAAGGACTTGTAAACTCAACTATTTAACTCAAATCTCTTTATTGGAGGCCTTAGAATGTATCCACCTGGAGGCTGAAAAATTGAAAGGTAGAAGGCTGCACAAACATGGAGTGAGGGAATTTAACCAGCAGGAATGTGGCCTATAAAATTAAACTTCAAGAACTGTTTAAGAAAAATTAAAGCTTGTGCAACAGCTGGGGTTTCTCTTTTCATTAGTTCATTTCTCAGTGACTCAAATGTTATGGTTCTCATTCATTTTTGAGATCATCTTCTGTGGTACTATAAATCTTATTCTAGTTGCAAAGGACAAAATCGTGACTCATTGCGATCTGCCTCTAAACAAACATGGAGTACTAAAACACCATCTCCTACCCTGCTTATGATATTAATATTTATCAGTTGCACAAATAAAAAATTTTAGATTCAAACTGCACCCCAAATTTCCCTAACTGGAATTGCCAGAATATACAAATTTCAGACATAGTGATCAAATACCCCTGAATATACATTGAATATTCAGGACCAAAAGTAAGTACATTTATTTCTAATGTCTGCCTGAGAGTGCCTGCAACATAAAGAAATGTACTCTTGTGTGGTGGGAAGCAGAAAAGACCACCCTTCACTTTGATCTTACATAGACCATGCATGTTATTCATTCAGAGCTCAGCTTCATTCTGTCTATTCTTGACCTCAAAGGTTGACTGCCTTTTAAGCCTTTAAAATAGCCTGCCACCTTACTTTAAATCTGAGCTCCTGAGGAAAAAGATAAAAATTAAAAAAAATGCCCACTCCTCAGACAGTGTGATAATTATTATATCAGGCTCTGGCAGCGTTCAGAGATGGTGCATGCAATGTCAGTGATAACTTTTGAATTTTCACTTCTCTGTAACTGGCTAGAAACTCTGGGATGATTGTATTACTAGACCAGTTAACACTTTAGTCACATGCAATCTATATATATTCAGGAGGGCTGAGAAATAGAAAAAATATACGAAATGGTGGAAAACACGTTAATAGAATATTAGGACACAGTCCTAACATGAGCACACCAACGATGTTACAGAGTCTGCTACATTGCAGTCAGAACCACTCGTGCTTAAAATTTTACATGCTTGGAGATAGGTGAAAATCGAGAGAACTGCAAAAACTGATTACTAGATTTGCATCCACGAAGTGTTCTGTTATGTGGTGACAGGACCCTACCTGCAAAACTGCCAATGCAAATAATAATTGCTTGCATCGTGACAGACACCGCTGTAACACCAGATATCTGGTGATGAAGTCAAATGATTAGGATTCTTTAAAGTGACACAAGTTGCCATTTGCAGAAGCTGGATTTTTACAAGTGATTTTCAAAGTATGGCCCTATTTGTATGATGCTCAGTATCTCCTTGTGGAACAATGGGAAGCAATGTAGAAATCTGGGGTTAAAGTGTGCTGCTGAATACTTCAGAGACAGCAGAACCCAACTGATCGTCTGGATCCATTTTCTGTTGCATAGCATTGTGCACATCCTTATGTTCTACAGATTGCATGCTCGCTCCCCAGGAATTGTCCTCTTCACTCAGAAGTGTTGTTTTATAAGGTTCCACATATATCCTATGGACATTCTGCCTTGATTCCTCATACTTGCCTTTCCCATCTTCTGGAAGGCTGGATGCATGAGGTAAGAAAGCGCTCCGAGATCCATCAATGGGAATCTGTAACTGCTCACTGGAGGTAGGTTCTTGAGATAAATCTGAAGATCTCATGAGATGCTGAGTATACACGCCTTCAGACAAAGAGGCAGACTGTGTCTCACTGTGCACACGCAGCCAACGATGATGCCTGCTGAAGTAGTTGTAATGTTGATGTTTCCCTAGCTTTTTTTTCCCTAAAAAGCTCAGTGGCTGCTTGGAGCTAGAGGACTTGTCTATGCTTTTTGATGTATTCCCTGACATTGTTAGATTGCTCATATACTCTGTGCAATGTTCAGCATTAGTATCAAAGGCACTACATTCTGTCAGGCCTTCTTTCAATGTTAGGCAAGGCTTCATGTCGCGGACTTGTAGAACATCAGGTGCGCTACCACCCAGGCCACTGCCTGCCTGCTGGGATATGTCATGTGAGGAGGAGTAAATCAAGTCTAATTCTCTGGGGCTTAATGCATCACTGGAATCATAGTCACTGTCAGTTGGAAGGAATACTTCAGAGCAGCCTTCTTCATCTGAGCAGGGCTGGGAATCTGCAAAAAGAACTCATTAACATTAAGAAGACGAGCACAAGAGAAAAACTGCTTACCTGTCATTTATGTATTTGTTTTCTTAATTCAGAATAATATCTACAATCCTGAAAACATACATTTGTTTCCTCTGCAGAATTTTGTATGGGCCTAGGTGACAGAAAAGACAGTAGTCAGGGAGTTTTTAAAGATGTGTTACAGAGGTGGTGGCAGAATTAAGAAAAGCAGAGAGGATTCATTTATTCAACTAAACAGAGGAAAGAATTTGAATTTGAATTGGGATTAAGTTCTGAAAGGAACTGTTTTCTTTTACCTTATCTTCAATTTCATAGAGATGGCTATTTAGGAGACAAAGAAAATCTAATCCAGGTTCTGGTTTTATTAAAGGTGTTGGTTGAGTTACTGCAGATTGATACCTCTCTAACTGTGAGTAGGATGCAAGTGCATTTATGTACCAGAAGCTTGAGGCAAGGCATAGAGGTAGATGAGCAAAACTACCTTTTCCCCTGTTGGCTTAATTATGTATGTTCAAGTCCAAAACAGACACACGCAATTCAAATGTGAATTTGTTGAAAAAAACTCACACTGGCATTGAAATCTCTTCTGTCCTTTGGCTACTGAAAGATCAATAACATAATAAGTAGTGGCATATGTGATAGAACAGATTGATGCTCCGTAGCTGTGGGTAGTTTGTAATAGATCCAAAGAAAAAACCTGTGGATTTTCTACAGTGCTGGCTATTCACTTTGACCGAGTGTAAATTACAGTATAGTGCAACAATAAAGAATCAATCCCATGCAGGGCAAGATAATGCTGTAGGTTACATGGTGCCAGAGCTAAGGATTATTCTGTGTTCACGGTCTGTAATACAGGGAAAATTTAGCACAAGGTGCTGAGAAAGAACGCCACCACATAATGGAAAGAATCAAAGCACAATAATCTTTGGGTTTCTTTCTTTATCTTTCTTTCTTTCTTTTTTTTTTTTTTTTTTTTTTAACCTAGTCTAATCAGAGTAGACTTATATTTTTTTCTTAACCGTAAAAAAGTGCCAATTTGAAAAAACAAAATAAAACAAAATAAAACAAATTATTATTACCAAAACAGTCATGGTTGTTGTATAATGCAGCATCTATTGCTTTTGTTTCTACTGTTTCACTTATTCATTGCTTATAGACAGCTCAGCAGAATAAGGGCTTTCATTTTTATCCAAAGTCCTTCTTCTGTTAGCAAATTACGTGCTACTGTTTAATTTGCTTCATTTTTACTCACTGTGATCTATTTCTTTCATCAGTTTAATTTTCCAGCTGTTCAGAGAAGCAATAATGGCCAATGAAGTAGGTATTTATTTGTGTAATTTTGTGTTTTAAAGTGCCTGTCTAAAGCACAGAGAGCATTCTGATATGTGAAAATGGCTGTTGAATCAAACCGGACCACTGGCACTAAAATTTGCTCTATTAAAACAAAACAAGAGGAACATAAGAAAGAATTGCTCCAAAGCAGAAGAGTAGTCAAATCATGGAAAGAAAATGGCTATATTATCACAGAAACAGAAGATGACAAATGGATATTATGGAAAAGTTTGACTTAGATTCTGGACAAATTGTTAGAAACTGTGGTAAAGAACAGACAAATATGTGAGTGATGACAAAGAACTGGTAGCTTTTGTTTAGTAATTTATAGCTCATCAATCTAGTAAGACTGTGAACATATGCACAGTGTAAGAAGCACTAATATGCAGGCATCCTTCCATCTCTGAAGAGCTTTTTGAGAAGGTTCTTTACCAAAGATTCTTAAGAAATGAAGCTGTAATTGAGAAAGAGGGAAAGCCCCTTCCATATATTAATAGCAGATTGTTGCTGAAGACAACAAATGGAATAGGCAGTTTTCACTACGGATGGACTTTACTAATTGTGGTAAAGTCAGTGACAGAACATTAAATGATCTGGAATAGTGGAATGACAAAGTTGGCTGATGATGAACAATTATTCTGAGTAGCTGAAAGCAAAAAAACAGCAACAAAAAAAGATTGTAAAGGCTGTAGAAGGATCTCAAGATAGTATGTGGCAAATGATTGGTAAATTGATTGTTAAAATAACCTTAGCAGGTATTGGAAAAAATACTCCTTTTATAAAATGAAATTCAAGAACTGTTATAATTAAAAGTGAGTTCAAAGATTTTGTTTGATGAATAAACAAAATTCTCTTACCACTCACAGCTTTCCTCCTCTGGCTTCTAGCCTCAGGTGAGGGGGGTGGTGAAGGAAGACAATCTAGATGTGAAGAGGTTGAACTGATTTTCTTTTGAGAGTGTTCTGAAAGATTCACAAGCTTCTTTATTGGTAGGCCAGCTGCTGGCTGCTTGTATCTGGCATACTGCAGTGCTTCTGTGATCCATCTCATTTCCCTCCAGATATCATCAATTTGCTTTTGAGGAAAAAAAGAAATGATGAAAAACTACAATTAAGTCTGTATATTAATTTTGTGGAAGTGTGTAGTTTCAAGTGCCTAAGCAGGTGAGTAGTCACTGCCAACAGACAGCAAACAAGCAGGCTCCCTGACAGGAGACTTCTGATTTTAGATGGTCTGACCTGCCTTTGGTTAGGTGTTTTTTCTCATTCAGAACTGCAAGGTCTGCATAGGACCAGACTTTTAAATTAGGTACCTCAACTAAGAACTTGTAGTTATGAGGGATGAATCTAGGCCTAAGTTCTGACACAGAAAGAAACAATAACCATCTTTTGATGGAGTATAAAGTTTGACTAATTTTGTAGCCATTTTTTTCTTCCTTTTTTTTTTTTTTTTTCTTTTTTCTTTTCTGTATTGGAATGAAATCAAGATGTCTCAAGGATTCTTGTGAACCCAGGATTATGTTCAAAAGCAGAATGCTCACGTCAAACTGTGTTTTTGAACAGAAGAATATATGTGCATGTGTATATGTGTGAAGGGCTGCAGCAAACCTGTGAGACAAACTGCACGTCTGTTCCCTTATCTTTTTAGCCTGTATGCATTTTAACAGTATAAATCTATACTAGGACAGTTCTAACTCATGCCTGTTGATGGCAATAAGAGACAAGTGCCTAAATCAATGTCAGGATACAGCGTTAAGTATCTATGCAGAGATGCTGTTTAATGTGCGTCTTGTGAGTCTTTGATAATGAAGACTTTCAATTTCTTCAGGCAATTCAAGATCTTTGACAACTGAGTAAATGTTGCTGCAATCAGTGAATGAGATAAAGCTGTGAATATAATATACATCTGCTGCGGTATTCTTCCAGAGCTTCCCCTGTGCCTCTCTTCTTGCAGAAGCTTCTGCATTTAAAGCAGTGAGCCTTCATATTAATACTGCAGTGTTTAGGTAGGAAACTACCTTGCAGTTACACAGCCTATGTTCTGCAAGAATATAAAGGGCAAAGAGCCTTGGGTCAGTAAATGGGCAGGCAAAAGTGAGTGGTACTTTGTGCAGTGAGTATTATCAAAAGGGAAATAACTGAGGGATCAATGAAAAAAGGAGACTGTAAACTGATATATTCTAAGACCAGTTTTCCAGCACATCCTCTTAGCTGGAGATAATTTTTCACAAAAAGCATATTCAAACTGTAGGTTTCTTGCCAAAGGATACTGCAGATTACCCAGAATAGCTAGGGTATTTCTTGCAGAGCCCTGTTAGAGATAGGATAACTGGATAGCTATTTTAACCTAGTACATCCATTTTTATGTAGAGGTGAAATCCTGGCTCCAATGATGTTGGTGCAAGCCTTGCCAGTGAGTTAATTTGGGCTCAGAATGTATACCAATAAGAAAAGCAAATGGTTCATCCATTATCTGCTTTAATTTCAAGACTTCAGTGTAGCTCCATGAATAAAATACGATTGTGTGACCAGTTAGCAAACTTCTCACATATTTGATATTGGGGATCTTATATTTTCTTTCTGTAATTCTCCTGCAACTCCAAACAAAATCATACTGCTTCCAGTTTATGAAAATGTAAATCTTGTTGGTTCTCTCCCTGATGCCACTCTGTAGTATCTTAAAGTACAATGAACCAGTCATTTTAATGAAGTGTGGTTCTTAAATAATTTAGGAACATTTGAAGCATTACACCCTGTAAATTGCAGTTTAACTTCAATTTTAGTTTCAGTCATTGCAAATTTCTTGTGTTGCTGACTAACATTCTGGTAAAGATACTGATTATCTTATCTGCTTCTTACCTGCTTTTTGTTGTTGTTTTTAAAAAAACTTTTTAGTCGCCCTCTGACTCCTTTTCAGAACTGCATTTATATAGACTCCCTTGCTCTTTACAATGTTTGGTTTGTGTAGTAACTTCAACACTGTCTTAGATCTAGGATCACACAACTGCTCTCGCGGTTTTGTGGTCACCACTGAAGATTGCGGTATGTGGTGGGCTGAGATATTTTTGCCAATAGGTGGAATACAGCTGGTTTTCATTTGAGAGGAAACCTGACAAGGCTAATACACTGTCACAATAATTCAGCACAAAACACTGAAGTTTAAAATATTCTCCCGTATTTTCCCAGCGTATATATGTGACTCAGACACCAGAGAAAAGGAACATAGGACTGTCTATGCAGTGTATATGTACATACATTTATTTTTGATGTGAAGAGTAAAAATTTCCCAGATGCTCCTGCACACTGGGGAGAAACCAGATTTTCTAGGTGTGAGAATAGGAAGATAAGAAGGGTGGAGACAGTGGGGATGTGCAAGCACAATGGTATATTTCTCTCTGCTCCCCAGCAGGTTAGCAACAGCTCTAAAGTAGGTAAGACAAAGGCAATATGAATTCAGAAAAAGGAGGAACAGAAATATTATCATCTTGTTCATAATTATGGAGGGCCAAACGTGTTATCAATAAGTGGTTATCTTGGCCCCTATTCCAAAAGAAAGTTGCTTGTATATTAAGAATATAGAGCTGTAAACTGATCTGCACCTCACTTGTAGCAAGCCAGATAACTGGGGGACTGAGACAGTATTTCTGTGCTGGACAGACGTACGAATGCTTCCAGGGTTAGCTTGCCATCTTTAACACAGAGCTGCTTTCTTCCCTCTGATAATGTTGATAAAGATTTTTTCTGCAACCTAAGATGAATTTTCATTTTTATTTTTTTTAATTGGCAATTTATTGTGGTGAAAAATATCTTCAGTCCCCTAAGACAGAGAAAAACTATTACCCAAATGAATGCCATGTACTAGCCAGGCACTAGTTTACCTTGCATTAGATGAGAGTGAGTTTTACAAGCAGACTGACACAGTTCTGTATAACAGTCTAGTATGACTGTCATTTGATTTTACCCGTAAAAATCCTTGTATAAAAGCAACAACTAAGAAAATCATGTTCTGGGCTTGAATTTCATAAAAGTAGAATTGCACTTTTGATACAACTGCTCTTTTTTATGATGTCTGTAAATAATTCTCCATTTAGATTTCAAATTACAGCCTTATGCAATTTTTAAGAAAGCCACCTTAAAATCTCATTGGAATAGTCAGAAACAGACTATTACCTGTATGTAGTCTATAACTTGCTGGTGTCTTTGTTTGGCTGCAGCGACTTCACTGTCTGAAATTGCTTCCCTTAGGGATTGCTGGGTTTTCAGAGAGTCCAGCTCTATGACAGCAGAAAGGCGGCAATACAGGCTTATAAATTTTTCCTTGTAACAGCAAAAATGAACTGTGAAAAGACCAAGTGCAAAGGAAACACTTATATTCTGGTTATGAAATATGAAATCCTTAGCTTTCAGAACACACATTTTATTAAATGTAATTACTAACTCTCTGGATGAGTTACTTTAAGCTAGAAATAAATAACACAGGCTCTAATTCTCCTCTCATTTACACTGGACTTACTCTGTTACTTCATCGATTTCAAAAGAGTCATTTCTAATTTATATCTATGTGAAGGGATAATCAGGCTCTTAGTATGCAGCTGCAGAGGCTATGTTGCCCATGATAGCTTAAATCAGAAAAGCTGTTTTTTCTGAGGCTCATCATTTCTTTCATCAAGCAAACATGATTGTAAAACGGAACCCACCTTTTTGTTTGTTTGCTTGTTTTTCGATTGAGTGTTTCAGAATGAAAATATTGTTTTGGAAGGTGATAACCTTCTTTTGGTCTAGGCTAACATAAATCAGTAACTCAAATGTAAATGACAGCATTAAAAGCATTTCAGTGGTATCACAGTTTGAGTGAAACAATTATAACTTGGATAGGTGTTATCGCATAGCATCCTCTGAATTCTTGTGCAAAAGAGTAACACAGAAAGCTAAGTAGCAAAGAGCTATGTGAGCTATCTGTGAAAGAGCTAAGGGACAGAACAGCTATGAAGCCACGGAGCTTCACAAATGTTAAGTTACCTGGCCTTTTAAAGCTGTATTGGTCCAGAACCTGCATTTGTTCAATCAGAACTTGCCAGTTACCTCTGCAAACTGCAGTATAGACATATGAATCTTGCTGAGGGAGAGCAAGTTTTCAGAAATACTTCCCCATTCATTGCAAGCATACAGCATGATCTTGTTATAGCAGTGAATGGCAGCTGGATTAATACTGCTACTTTTCTGGATTGGGGCATGATATTTTTCAGGGTGTTTCAAACACAAAATGCATACACTCTTCTTATCACAAATATTAAAACAGAAATAAAAGCAGTGCCCCAGGTCTATTTATTCCTTGCAAACAACATAAGAAAAATCAAGAATTTCTCAAAATAAGAAATCTGATCACAGAACCATGATTAATGTAACAATAAAGGCCTAATCTGAACACAGAAATCCCACCAAAAAAAAAAAAAAAAAGAGAGAGAGAGAGAGTTGGAGAAAGAATTCTACCTTCTGGTTTCCCAGTGATGCCTAGATATTGCAGGGATCTAGTCTGAATAGTGTGTGGTCTTACAGTATATATGCCATATGTGGTGGACTCTTGAGTGAATTACAGCCGCGGTTTCAGCTTCAGTGCTGAAGTTTCTAGCCTTTGTGGTTTTAAGTCAGACCCTTTAATGTTACTTTAACAAATGTTACTTCAACATAGTCTTTTGTGGTTATGCAATTATATAGTTGGTAGCCACCAGCTAATGGGGAATGGAAGCTTCTAATATTTGAGATGTGAATCACAGTCACTTTATAGAACATCAGGGATACATATATAATAAGTCATATAGAAAATGTCATCTGCCTTTGGCCAGATGACTGCTTACTTTAAAAAAAAAAAAAAAAGAGGTAAAATTCAGCTTTCCATACTGTTCTCTCTGACATGAATTGCTTCCCCACTGCAGCAACATTGCTAAATAGAGAGGTCTGCACCCAGACTGATGTTTTAGAGATTACTTTGTTGCATGTTTATCAGCACCACATCATCTCACTTGGTGTCTTTTGATTTGTCAGCCCAGTGAAAACTACCTTCCAGAAGTGAGCATGGCTCCTGCCCATGGTTTATGTACCACACGATGGGAGTTAAATAGTTTGCAAGACCTCTAATACAAAGATGAATTACACCAGAGATGAATATACTTTGTGCATTAATTTGCACAGTGAATGCAGTAGTCACCTCTCATAGGGAGAAATAATATGCTGAATACACAGAGTCTTAACTGTAGACCTCAAGGTTGCATGTCAAGAAGACAGTAAATCTGGCATTAGGGCACTACAGCCACATCAAATGCCACAGCCATGTGACCCAAAGCACTGAACTAACTCTTTGAGTTCAATTACGTTAGTTTTCTGTTGAAGAGATAACCTTGCCACAGCAGACTATACACCAGCTCACGTATTGTCTGTCTGTACCACTCATAATTTTATGGCAGCTCAGCTGTCATCTGTCCTCCCACAACCAGGATAAAAACCCAGAGTTGTCATGGGCACCACTTTGTGTGCTCTGGCTGATGTGATATAAACACAATCATATGTTTCTGCTTGATTCAAATCAAATTTGGGCTGCTGGATGATGGTAGGTCACAGATCTACTACGATTACAGAACCACAGCTTTAGCTGAAAGAGCCTCCATTAATTTCCAGCTACCATTCCCCCTCAGTGACTCTACCAGCACCCAGCAATGATGTATAGCAAATACGGTGGTGATGCTAGTGGTATCACATAAACACTAGACAGATATATCACTGAGGACCGAGTTGCCACTAGAGACCTATTCTGCAGTGGCTCCTTGTATACTGTCTCCATCAGTTTTGGCTCTTACCATTCTCTCTTCTCCAAGGCGGAGTAAAGAAATGACAAGCAGTTTTACAGGCCAGAAGGAAACAGAGGAGACTAATACATAAGGCTCAGCAGTCCCCTTACTCATCATATTCTTTCTAAAAAGAACTATGAAGTCTTTGTGGGCTGCTTTCATGTGGAGCCTTTCTTTACTCTGTGGACCAATGAGAAAGAAATGAGAAATAGAGGAGCTTAGAGCTGAAGCATCTTCTGCTTTCAGTTAGACAGTTGTAAAACCCTGTTTTGGAGGATTCTTACCTAGTCAGCAATGCAGTTCAACAGGAGGAGCACTGCACAGCATGTGCTCCCTAAAGAAGTAGATTCAAGGCCAGTACTTTAGCATTTTTCACAAAAATAGGCTTTTCTTGCACCACAGCAATAGGACTGAGTCTCCCACATTTATTTTTTTTTCTTTCAGAAATCAGAAGGAAGAAGATGACCCTGACCTCAGAAACTCCACTCAGACCTTTCACAAAGTTGTGAGGGAGTCAGACCTTGAGTAGGACTATCTGTAAGCAGGAGCTGCAAAAACCTTCCTCTTCAAAACTGGTTATTCTTGTGACAATTTAGAGGGATGGTTCTTTTTTGCATCTGCTTTTACACTCCAAACTTGCCATATTGAAATTTTTTTATTCTGTTTTTTAAAGAACATCGTCTTCCAAATAAGCTTGTAGACATACTGGATAACTGTGGGCTTTGCTCTATGCTTTGCATTTCAATAACGATTGCTACAGTATATGCTTTAACTGCTCTGCTCCCTCTATAACTTGTACACAGTTATAGGTAGTGTTGTTGCCAAAGCCATCATGTGATTTATTGACTCTCCACTGGGACAAGGGGGAAAACAGATACAACTTTGTGATTTTATTATAAGGAGACTGGGTTAATATTTCTAGGTGAAGCAAGCTACTATACCGAGTTCAAACATCTGAAGAGGGAGGTTAAGAAATCCTGAGTGTGGGGTGTAAGGATTATTCTGTCCTGGGGCAGTGCAGACGTCGTCTGAGGCGGGGAGCAGGAGAAGAAAGGAGACATTGTGACCCAGTTCCAACACCTCCTGTGTATACAGACGGAAGTGCTTAGCCTGTAGAGGGACACGCGCGGGGGAAGAAATAGGAGAGAATTACAACATGGCACTTATATAAACAACACCCCAAATGATATAAAACATTAAAGAAAATTTGCACAACATCAAGCTCGGAATTTTTATAAAACATAAATATTTGGGGGGGGGGCTCTAAATGTGGGTTCATGTCACTACATAAAATAAAGATTTAAAGCTGCAATGTTCCACATTAAAACAACACACACAGGCACAACCCCCCTGAAAACAACATTTATGTTTCTTATTAGGCAGAAAATGATCACATGCCATGTGCTTTTCAAGATTATGATTGCATAATTATGTGAAAACATGAAAATGGATTCAATTAAAAACCTTTAAGATTCAATTTAGGGTTGGTTAAGAGAAATATGCAGCTCTCCCTCAACATAGCACTGAAAAGGTTTAACAAGTGCTGCAGCAGGAGAAAATGGCACACACAGGATTTGGCCTGAGGCTGCTGTATAGCTGCTGTGTGCAGCACTGCATTTTACTCTGGGTATCCAACAGTGTCACTGTCCATGATTCTGTTTACCCCAAAAATGATAAAAATACCTAAGTAAATCAATACCTAAGTAAATTCAATTTATTAACAAAGAATTTTGGTCCTGAATCATCAAAACATAACTGTTTAACTGCAAGGCCATGTTTATGTCTATCCCTCATGCACAATAGATAAACTTAAATGCTTGGCAGAACTGTAGCCTAAGGAACAAATTGCACATTGATTTCAGTACTTTAGTACCTAGCTTAAAAAAAAAAAGAAAAAAAAAAAGAAAAAAAAAAAGAGAGAGAGATGCACAAAAGCTATAACATCCAAGAAAATACACTAGCATAGAGACCTGTACAGAACCCTATTGAATTACTGACTGACCACAAGGCAGCACACCATCTGTCTTAATTTTGGATTTACTTGAATCTTGGCTCTTCTTAGGCTAGAAGGTGCAGCACTGATGGATTCCTTTTTAAAAGTAAAGCCTAAACCTTTCAAAATCAAGAAATGTAGAACCAGATTCATTTATTTTAAGGCCACATCTTTCTAGCTGCACAAACAGATCTTGAAGTGAAATATAAAGATGATTTACTTCTACTGTAAGACCTCTTTACCCTTGTAGACCAAAATAAAATGGAATTCATGTAAACAAGAAACAAACTCCT
The DNA here is from genome assembly GCF_964035555.1 of Netta rufina. Lineage (NCBI taxonomy): Eukaryota > Metazoa > Chordata > Aves > Anseriformes > Anatidae > Netta > Netta rufina. Next base: position 5,703,654 of record NC_140143.1, on the reverse strand, counting down.
TAGCTTATTTTTTCATGGATCTTTCACATCATAGATTATCCTCCCTGACTTCTTTATTTATTCACATATGCATTTATTGTACCTAAATGTAAAGCCAGAAGCCAGATACCTCTCCTCACCCACAGCAATCTGGAAATCTGGAGCTATGTGTTTTAGAAGACTTATGTTTATGTGTGTGTGAAAGAATTGCAAAGTGCTGTGTCTTCAGCAGGCCTTTCACCTTCAGTATTACATCCAAAGGAACAGTCAATTGCCATGCTTCACTGGGAAAATACCTGTCTTTCTTTGCCAGCTGGGTGAAGGTGCTCACAGCTACTAGAGTTTCATGAGAAAGTGTGTATTTGCACCTGCCCAAAGTTGCACAAATATGCTAACAGATGCAAAAATAGAAGCTTTTTAAAAGTAGTCTCTTAATCCTTATATGTTCAAATATCTGGGAAAATAATTGTTTACTTGAAGGTGTTTTTCTCCCTCAGCTAGGGTAATTGGATAGAAAGCTTCTCTGCTTTCCTTTTCTTGCAACCTTAACATTTAATTCCTACTTCAATGTTGCACTGTTTGTAGTTTTTAGTTGTGCTCTTAAGAATCAGTTTTTAAAAGGATGATAAATACCACAAAGGAAAATACCTGATGCAGAGGTAGATTGATCTGTTTAAGGAGAGCTTTCACTGCCATCTGGAGCTCATACAAGAACAATTGAGTAGGGCAGTCTGAAGTATGATCCATACTTTCCACAGATTCTGAGCCAGAAAGTGTTTGGATCCATTCCCACTCATCTCTGTATGTTGAGTTGAGTTAAAATTAGAAATATAACAAAAGTTCAGTGCACAAGCAGGAATTCAGTGTATGTGGGATCTGTTGATAGTTTAATCCTCATATAGCAAAACACTCTAAAATTGTGCAATCCTGATTGTTTGTGGTTAAAAATGTAAGAAAAGTTTAATTTTTCTAGCACATGTACATCAGGCTGAACATTCCTTTCTAACATCTGAAAGTCAAACTGCCTTTGAAATATTTCACTAAGACTTCTCACTCCAGGTTTTCTTTTCCACATATTTTATTCCATATCTACTATAATATTAAAAACAAAAACAAAAACCATAAAACACATGAATAGAAAATGTCAACAGTGACAGTTAGCAGGTTTAGTTTCTGTGGCAAACTCTCTTGTACCCACTGGAGCCAAAAAACTTCCTGGTTTTGTTTTGTTTTGCTTGACATATAGCCATTTTAGACCTGATAAACATACGGATCATCTTTTTAAGACCAAATCCTTAATTCACCCTGCACTATTCAAACTTGAAAGGCATCCAGCACTGAACGTTCAAGAAAAAAAAGTACAAGAAACCCCACTGCAAGATGAGTAATATATGTGGAACAATCTGCTCCCAAATAAAGATCTGATCTTAAACTCAAGAGTCAGACATTGTTATAAACCCTGAAACAGTAGGTTTCATATTCCTTCCAAAATTTTTGTTAGTATTAACTTCTACATTCTGGATATCCTTGTTATCCATATAGATATCCAGTTCCTCTTTGAATCATGCAAAATTCTCAGCTGGTTGCTGAAATGGTATGGGATTAAAAATATCCACAAAAAAAGATGGGGGGGAGGCAAATAAAATGTGTTGCCCACTCAGCAGGGACTAGGCACTGGAAATACCTGCATTTGCCCAATAGATAAAGAAAGCAGTGGACAAATGGAAAATGTGTTTTCTGGTGCACAGTAGTTCAATGGCTGACAGCATTTGTCTAAATAGGCTGTATGTTTGCTGTGTGTTAGTGAGAAAACAGATATTACATGAAAGAATACACTGAAGAATCACCAACACCAATATCCCTTGGTCAGGGAAAATTAACTTCACTGAATTCACTGGAAGCTGAATCAGGGCTGCAGGCTACGATCTTCCCAAAAGACATATAGAAGATCATTACCACTGTGCAAAATGCGAGCAACCACAGAATACTACCCTTAGAAACTAACGGGCTCATATGTATCTTTTCTGGATAGGCCTTCAGAATTGCTGGAAACACACAGGTGCACCTGCTTAGTTCAGCACTGATCTCTATTGTACACACCTGAGCCACAGTCTGCTGGCAGCTACAATTCTCCAACGGCAAAATTGCATTAGACTTAAATGTTCTCTCTCTAAATATATGCATGTAAATACGTGTATATTCACTTACTTGGAGACATTGCCGTTGTCTCGGATTTTGACATGACACAGGACATTAGGCAACTTCTGCAACACGAGAACTTTGATTTGATCCACAGAACTGCAGAGTTTAAGGTAACCCAGATACAAGCCAGAAGGAAGGCGTTGCTGACTTCGTTTGTGATAGGAAAGTATGTCCTGTTTTAAGGGAAACAGTCCTACATATAAATAACATCTTTATTTTTTTTTCCACATAAGAGGAAGAGTTTGGGATCAAAAAGCAACAAATGCTTTTATAGCTGTCTTGTTTCAACAGTGCTCCCAGTTCACAAAGCATTTAAGCACATGCTTAAGTATATAAATAATCTCTGGTAGTTTGGATGCAACTTCCTGCTCAAAACCATACACAGGTTCCTAAAGCTCTTTGAGGCACTAGCAGGCATTAAAAACTGAGACCTCAACCTTCTTCAACTGTTGGATTTAAACTAGCTTAAACAGCACCCACCTCTTGTCTAACCATTTCAACAGTGAGCTGGGTCAGGGAACTGTTTCAGGAAAAGAAGCAGTTGTTTTTCAGCCAGGTCAGCTCCCTGGTTCACTTCTGGTTTGTAACTAGCACAGATGGAGCAGAGTGGCATTGGGGACAAGCTGTCTGCTGGGAAAGGTGGGACAGAGAGGCTGCATAAAGCAGTACTGTCACCGAAATGCATGTAGAGTCACCACCTAAATCTCTTGAAAACCCGTTCTGTATCACCTGCTATCAACAGGAAGATCTCTGTAATTATAGGAGTTGGTGGTCTGCAAAGTTAAATTAACGGCTCTGTTTTGTGAACAAATATTTTCATCAACAAATAGAGCTTAGAAAGAATTAATACTGATGGTGTATTTGCTCAAGGCAGGAGAAGTTTTTAAGGCTATGTATAGCAGTCCCCAAGAAGCACTTGTAAAAAAAATGATGTCTGCTGCCATCCTAGAAATGTGCGCCTCTGCAGTGGGTGAGGATTAAGACACCTGGCCATACGCCTTTACTCTTGGAACCATCAAATTATCTGCCAGTGCTATGCTTGGCTCTGACCAATGCAATTAGACCCTCATTTTCACAAGCACTTCATGAGCAAAATACCCATTCGATGATTAAACAAGTAATACAAGAAAGGGTGGGCATTAGATAGGAATGTGTAAACCATTAGGGGAACATTTTTTCCACTAGGATCTCTGTGGAAATCTGATCAGGCCTGTATTTTGGGTTTCCTAATATAAAACTTTTGCCCAGATTGACATTTTTCTACACCTTTAACACATTTTAATACAGAAAATCTAACATAGATCAGGTAAGTTTTATTGTCTTTTGGAAATTTTTTAACGTTCCTAAAACCCGGTAATGCATATTTTGATTGCCTGTCAGTTTCCGGTACCAAAAGCACAGTCTCTGCCCAAGAAAGTGCCTCAAACGCAAAAATTAACCACAGTAGTCATTGTCTAGCTGAGGTTAGAAAAGATGGGAGTAAGACAATAATTTGCCTTGTAATATTTTGGGTAACTACACCACTCAGTTGTAGAGAAGAGGGAGGCTGGCTACAGATATTTTGTGAGAAATAAGTTGCTGTTACCTACAGAAAACATATGTTAGTCTTACTTTGAACTAAGAGTTTACAAATACCCTGACCCTTGAAGGGCTGAAAACCCATGGCTCTCAATGATGTTAACTGAAATGATAATGCTAAACACCCTCTAGGATCAATCCTTACCTCAGTATTGTTCTAAATGTGAAGTATGGGGGCATGTTATATAGAAATTAAAGGAGAGCTATGGTCAGTAAAGAATTTTTTAGCAACTATACCAGGCTCCAAGGAACTCTGAACCCCACAGAACAAGTTTATTAAGTAGAACAGTAAGGTTTTAAACATAGATTTAGCGTTAAGGTTTGAATGGAAAAATCTTATGGAGTGTAGAAATTTTAAGTGTCTGTATAGGTGCTTAAGAACATCACAGAGAATTTTAAAGGTTTTTATATCCCTTGCTAAGGAATGCTATAGCATGGCTTCCCGAAACTGATAGAAACTGTACCATTCTTTGCTAGGACTTTGAAGTAATTTCTTTAGAATCTCATGGATATTTTACATATTAAGGATCTGATCCCAGCCCCTTTGGAAGTAATATAAGTCTTTACTTTCAATGGGAGCCTTGCCATTAGTTTTATTGGGCACTGGATTAAGGCCTAAAATTCTACAAGACTCTTCCAAAATCAGGGCTCTGGCACAGGCTTTACAAAAGCAAATAACATACAGTAAGAGAAGCAAAGCACTACCTGGATTGTTATAAGCAAAATGTCTAATGCTGTTGGCTCCTCTGGAGTTGAAAGGGATTTCCTCTGGCTTTGTAGTTTGGATACCTGCATCCATTTGCCATTAAAAAATGAATAAAGACTCTCCACTTCTCTTATAGTAACTATCAGTATGTTGCCATGTCGATCCTTGATTGGCTCATAAAAAACTCTACCTAGGTTGTGAGTTCCCAGCAAATTCTAGAAAAGAAGAAAATTATAAAATGAATGTTATTTATCACATATCAGGAAGGTGGTATTTTTTGAAACTTCATTTTGTGCTCACTGATGTCAGACCTGTTGACTTCAATAGAAACTAGACACATAGTCTTTCTTAAACCTTTGCCCAACAGTCACATCATTCAGTGGCAGAAAGAAAAGTTTTTCTCTAGGTTGTGTTAGTGGATTGAATTATGGATCTTCCAGTGTATTTGGTCCAGTAGTGTTTAGTCCAGCATTTGATGGAGAACATTAAACAGACTACTATGACGTGATACCTTTGTAGAAGGACACACTGCAAAGTAATTCACCTATACTTCCCCTTTGTGCCCAGTTATATAAAGATAAAGGATGCAGTTTTCAAAAGCACTCAGTGTTGGTCTAGTGTTGATTCCTTTGGTATCAATGAAGCCCTTCTGGTTTCAGCTTACTGAAGAGCTAGATGCATGCTCAAATGAGAGATGCAGTGCATATCAGAGATACAAAATTCTTCTTCTATGCCTACATCATTCATTTTGGAGACTTCAAATGTTTTCTGGTAGGGTCATTAACTATCATCTCCATTTTCTGCTCTCTGTTTAAAAAATATTATTTTCAGCAACAAAGGAAGAGGCACTCATGACTGCATTGAATGTAAATAATTTTGGAGCTGAACTGTGGGGTGTGTTTATGAAGGAACACAAAGGAATTTGAAGAGACACGGACTCTTTTTCTCTTATTTCAGATACCAAGAATGTGCTAGACAAACCAGCAGAATCTAACAAACTACCAAGGCAAAGCTCTCCAGGAAAATATGTGAGGATTAAAGAAAAGTAATTTTAAAAGACTCCACATAAAATACATATTTTGGTCAAAATCCCTTTCCTCACACAGTAAGGCATCTGCTTATAGGTGCAAACACACTCAATCCAGTGACCAGCCACTGAAGAGATTCCCAGATGTCTTAAAGAAAAATGCCTAACATTTAAAATATGCTCATTACTTCAGGACTTTTCAAGAGATCTACAGTAAGCTGGATAGGGATGGGGGTTGTTTAAAATGAGAACCTGAATTCACAATGTAGCACACTGTACATTTAGGGAAGTGCTGTAACTTTATGACATTGTAAACTGATAGATTATCCTGAATTTATTTATCTGTACTTAGCAGACAATATTTGCTTATAAACTTAATAGTTAAATTATTTATAACTTCTAGGTTATAACACAGTGGGGCACAGTGACTGCCCTTTATGCAGCATAACTTAGCTACTTTAGCTTTATGCATCCCTCTCCAGAGCACACTGTTGATGTCTATATACCACATCCTCTTTTTCTTAACTGCCTGTTGAGGTTAGCCTCTATAGCTGAGTAACACTGGGTGGTTTGGCTATACATTTTGTATTAATTCATGTGTCCACGGATGGGACAAATCATTGCAGGTAGATATTTAGCCATCTAGTTGTGATGTTAATTTAATTACTGCAATATAAGATAGTGCCTAGATGGAGGCAAATAGATCTTTGCTGTCATTGATGACTGTATTCTGAATGACAGTCCAGAAAAAAGAATGGGGACACCTACTCATATACTAAAAAAGTTTTGTGTCTGCTTAGCTTGGCATCCCGTCGCTTGTGTTTTGGTTGCTTAGTTGTCTAGTGGTAACAGCAGGAAAATTACAGTCCCTGTTGTCTTTGAATCCACTGATCTAGTCCCTTAGCAGCTGTATTATCACTGATCTTTTCCATTCTGTCCTAAATTCCTGTGGAGTCAGACTGTTAACTGCCTCAATAAAATGTATTCAACCACATAAACTTTATTGAGATCCTTCCATTGGTGGATCCCATTAGGCCACACACTGTTAAAGGTTGGCAGGTCGGTGACAATCCCTGTGTTCATCAGGGGACCAAACTAACAGAACAAACGATAAGGACAGTAAATTTGCCACAAATTCAGCAGAGCAATATACCACATGGGCACATTTGCTGTATCTCTGTGCTTCAAGCTCTGCTCTTAACATCTCCGGTAGCAAATAATAATGCAAAGTACTAGGAATCTTGGTTATCTCAAAGTGCAGTCCGTGCATACTAACAATGCTCTGTTACAGGCAGCCTACACAGAGGGAAAGAAACTGAGCTAACCAAAGGAGTCTGTGCTACCTAGGCTGAGCTAACCACACCAGAGGGACCTTTCAGCAGATATAGTTAAAACTGTCTCCAGTGAGAGCTCAAAGGACTGACAAGCAGCTGCTGCTTAACACAGGTGGTCCTTCAATAAAGGTACAGCAGACTGGCATTCCACATATTTCGGGATACTTTGGGGAAATCAATCAAGACAGGTGGTTGCCCAGGAAGGCTACTCTCCTGTACAGCTTACTTTGCCAAAAGATGTAAAACAAACCCCACACGGATATTCTTAATAATGGCCACAAAGTATCTGGCTCTCACAGCTGCTATAAAATCTAGCTTATTGCATCGACTGGCAATAAGAGGGATGGCTGCATGGCTGACACATGAGCCAAGCAATATGAAGATCTTCATTAATTCCATGACTGCACCACAGAGTTTTCTGGGCAGCTTTGGTGACTTCATTCAAACAAAAGGTAGTAGAATGAGGTCTGGATATACATTTTCTGTAGGAATCATGCCCACGTCTTTTTGAAAATGTATTGTACTACAACAGTAAATACTCATAGAATCATAGAATGGTTTGGGTTGGTAAAGACCTTAAAGATCATCTAATTCCAGCCCCCCTGCCATGGGCAGGGACACCTCCCACTAGACCAGATTGCTCAAAGCTCCATCCAACCTGGCCTTCAATACTTCCAGGGAGAGTGCATCCACAGCTTCTCTGGGCAACCTGTTCTAGTGCCTCTCAGCCTGTCTTCAGAGCAGAGGTATTCCAGCCCCTTGATCACTCAGATTGTGTCAGTATCACAGGTTGGAAGGAAACCAGGTCTCCTGAGTGTCACTACCATGCCTTAACGTGATATGAACTTGCATGTAGTGCTGCTGTCCCTACCATTCTGCTGAGGGGTCAGTGAAAAATCCATGCACCGCTTCACCTTTTTTAGTCTTTGTTTTTAAGAGGCTATACAGGTTTCTGGTTGGTTCTCTGCACAGAGGTACACCTCAGATTCATTCATACTGAATGACCAACCACAACAGCATAGCCATACTGTTGGTCAAACAGTGTTGCTCTGGCCTAGAAGCTGTTCTTGAGTAGTTTGTAAGCCACAGATGAATCAAGAGTCATGTTCTGGCAACTTCAGCAGTCTACTTGTCCTTCCTTTTTTGGGGTCAGAATCTACCTGCCATTATAGGAGTCCATATAGCACAAAGGAGTGCTAAATCTTACTGAGAGTTTAAATGCTTCACAGATATATTAATAATTAATAGACTTTCTAAGAGGTTTCTGAGCAGTGAATTGAATTCACAGGTTACAATCCCGTGAACTCCCAATCTGCAAACCCACAGCGCTAGCTGGGGTTGTTATTTACTGGTTCATATCTGTTTCTTCCTCTGCCGCTATTGTTTCTTTCCTGTCCTTTTCCTACTATTACTTCTAATAGAACTGTGTCCAGCTGGCAAGACAGACTCAGTAGCTCACTTCACTGTAGATAATAACCCTGCTCCAAAGAATAGGCCAGTGCAGAGTGATGAACCGAAGGACAGCTGGCAGTACTTTCCCTTAGAGATCAGAAAGTCACTAAGTTAATAGCTGGAAATATGCAATGAAACCAACCTGTAGCTGTGCTGCTGCAGAAAGCATCTTTTGCCTGGCTTGAAGTGTTGTTGATGAGGACACGGATATAGACATATTCTGCCTCAGCCATCTGATGTCATCCCACATACAAGACAACTGCAAAAATATGTCTAGTTCAGTCAGTTTTTGTTCTCAGCATTTACAAAAACAGAAATGAAACTAAAAGCATTTTGGACTTAGAAAAATCAGTGGATATTGTTCATTTAGATTTCTTGTGGGTGGTAAGGAGTTGCCTAGATAAACGGGAAACAAACACAGAAGTCATTCTGTAAACATCATGCACCTATTTCAATTGCATTTTAGACTACTGTTTAAAATTGATTTACTGTTCTTCAGGAAATTAAAAATAGTGTGAAATTAGGAAATGTAAAAATAGGTATCTTGAAAGATGATATAACCCTAATACCAACTTCAAAACCTCTAGTTACTTTCTTTTTAGTTCTCCCTCTAAATGTTCATAAAAGTTTTATGTTCCTAGTTTGCAATCACTGATATAGGATCGTGCATTTAAAAGTTAATTGTGCTACTGTGAGTGACCCAATCAGAATTTAACACATATAAGGGTATGTGAAAATTACATTTTGACATGAGTGAAAGGTAAAGCACTTAATCTATTAGCTTTTTAATGTGTTCAGAACGATCAGCCAAGGTTTATGCATGGCTAGCAACAAAACTGTAGAAACAATATACAAAATTAGGCTCCCATTACCTTTGTGAACCACAGGAAATCCTGCATAATTGAACTACTGTGAGAGTCATCAATTTCCACAATTGGGATTTGATCTTCATTGGTTACTAATAAATTGTCTTTGTAAAAAAATATAACAGATAAGTAGAGTCCCCTAAAGAAACAAAAGAAATATTGTCAAACAGCTTTCATGTCTATTGATATGCGTGCCAAATTTTAGCCAATTAATCATAGAGTTTAAGTTCTGAGGTGGCAAATCAAATCATCTGGTCTTTTGTGTTATATAGATCATGCAACTTCAACCAGTGAATTCTGAAAAATATTTGGGAAACTTATCACTTTAAATGATGCGTGACTACAAGAATTTAGGGAATTATGAATCTGTGCAAGCCAATGCCATCAATGCCATCAATTTTACTAAGAGTTTTGCCAGAGTAAACGGTACCCAATGGGGGGGGGGAGTGGAGGGGGCAAGATGTTATGCCCTCTGGAAATCAAAAATTTTACCAGAACTTTTTTTATCATTAATGGGCTTAGTTTTGCTCTCATTACTTTAGACTAAATCTGAAGTAACTCAGTTGAAATCAGGAGGGTTATTATGGATTTACATTAGTGTAATTTAGTGTAATTTGGCCAGCATATCTGCAAAACTGTTTATAGAGATCATTCCTTTCAATATTTACCCTTGCAATTAGTTGCATACATTAAGTAGTTGCCTTAGGGGATTTAAAAACTCTGGAGAGCTCTTCTGAAAGAATCAAACTCTTATCAAAATACAAAGAAGAAAAAGCAAACTAAATACTCCTGGCAATGAAAAAAAGAAATAATCCAGTCTAAAAAAACCTTCATTTGCTAAAACTATCAAGGCAGAGGTTTGTTCAGGTCACACTGGGCTGCAAACCTAGCTAAAAATGTTACAGAATTCTCAATATGTTGCTCGTGGCCAGTGAGATATTAGTATCTATTAGAACATGTTATCTGAGCTCTGCATTTTATATTACGAATGAAATAAATTCCATGGTTTCCTTACTGAGCAGCAACAGATACAGTACTTTAACAATACCTCACTAGCTGCAGTGTTGTGTTTGCATACAATATTTCACTCTGGTAAGCTCAAATTCATTTCCAGCAGTAACAATCAAAGATTGCTAATGATTTCAGTAGCAATCATTAATCAATTTCACTATATTCCTATCAGATGCATGTCTCACACTTATATAATTTTATCAAGTTTATTTGGATTGATAGTTGTTTCACTGGGAGTAGAATGTACTTACATCCATTTTTAAGGTGTTGTTCACTATTACATAAAAGCAACAACTGCTAGATAAAACTCAGAATGTTTGGGAGATAAAATGAATGACAAACCGTTTCAGAGTCTTCACAAATTTGTTCGATGAATGAAACAGGTGCTTCAGGCTTCTGGAGACAGATTGCTTGCGACCAGCATTTTGTAATTTGGAATTTTCTGAAATGGAAAAAAAAAAAACCAACAAAAAACAACAAACAAAACCAAACCCAGCTTTTACATTTCAGTTAATAACACATAAAGAACCTTTATCTCTAGAACCACAATACTAATACTAATCAGTTGGTGTCCTCTTTATTCCTTTCAACAGACAACACTTAGGAGCATACTCATATACAACTTTTTTTTTTTTTTCTTGTAGTTTCATTCTCTTAACAATATTGCACATCAAGCAATGTCCTTATTTGCAGCAAATTCAGACTTGGTAAAATTGTTGTTTTGTTCCTAGGACAAATATAGCTTAAACCAGTATCACATACTCTTAGTGTTCAGGATGAATATGAATTTTACAAGTGGTCTCAAAAACACAAGAGAATCAAACCATCAGCCAGCATTTTAGGATAATGTAATTCCTCAACATATGTCCATGAGACCTGCTTTGTGTCTGCAAGGATCTCTGGATCAGCTCTCACAAGCGACGAACAGACTCAAAATATAAATATTTGTCCAATATTCTTAAAAAAAAAAAAAAAGTGTTTTGTTTATATATTACATAATTTCTTATTTTCATGAATTTCACTTAATATATTTCCTTCTCTGATATATATGGCTGGAGTTTTCTTTTAAGTCAAAGAAAAATCTTCCAGTGAAACTGAAACTCTTAAGCTCTGTAAAACAGCTGTGACCACCTGTATACCTGTAAGTGGTTTTTAGAAGGTATGCCAATAGATGGCAGTCAGCAACATGCACTGTAAAATAATATTAGTATTGTCAGAAGTAGTTGTATACATATAGCTTGTAAAAGGAATGGGTGCCTAAAACTTTTTTTTTTTTTTTTTAATTTTTAATTTTAAAAAATCTTTACGTATTTACTGTGATCTGAAAAGAAAGACAGAAAGAAAAATCTAACTGTGAAATTACATCTCAGTCTTCCAATATCTGACTGATTTATCTTTATTTGGAGGAAGTACAGATACCCATCCAGACTGAATCACCAAACATTTCGAGGGACAACCCTCTCCAGCAGGGGAAAATATAACTCATGAAAGATCTTACAAGAAAACTATTTGTTGAAAGCTGATAATCAGTCTGCTTAGGTGTATTCAGAGTAACATATTTCCCACATACCTCTAGTGCGAAATAGGAGGTGTCTATCTGTGTCTCCCTAGCAAGTTCTAATTTGAATGTTTAAAGAACATCTAAATTTGCTCTTGTCAAAACCCCATCTGTGGAAGCACTCAACATATTTTTAAGTGATGAATAAATTTGCACCGTAATTTGCACATTGAAAACCACAAAAAGAAGACACATTGTTAGCATAATTACCTCTCTGCTGAACAGCAAGTACAAAGAGAGCAAGGTTCTATTGGGGTGAAATAATACAATTCTGATGTATGAGACTTATTAGATCATCAAATCCATTGTCTTTCCACTGCAAACTTGGTCTCCATGGCATATTCTCCAATGCAATGTTCATTTTAGTTTAAATAGACTCATTCTAATCTATGGCTGCTCCTTTGATGCAACTGATCTTTGTTTTCTTTGTCTTTTTGAAAAAATAATTTGTTTTTCTATCCATATCTCCTCAGATCATTTTTATTTTACTCTGAGCTGTCTTCAATATATCACAGTAATGTAAACCAAATGCTATATGAAAACTCTTGTCTTACTGTTTCCTTCTTCCAAGGTTAAGACCAATTTAGGAATACAAATTTCATCCTAATTATGCAATTTTCTCCTATATTAGCAATGGATGGAACAGAAGAGGAAATTGCTAAGAGCAAAGCAACATAATTCTGTATTAAACACCTAGAGACTGCAGCATTACAGTAAGAGGGCACATTACCAGTGAAATATATGTTATTGGGCTATTCAGTGGTTTGGGTTTGGTCCACAGCTTCTTTGAAGCCAACAGCAAAAGACATAATGCAAAACTAGATGGAGACTGTAAATTCTTCTACTTGCTGTTTGCTTTTATTTTACAGTACAGTATGTCTAGGAGCCAAAAAACATGGAGCCGAGATTAGAGGATACTTTGGATCTATAGGAAATGAAACTTTAACAGTCTGTTATTTAATTAACTAATAAATAACAGAGTAACCTTCTACAGCAGCACCAGTAAAAACAAAATAAGTCAATACTAATAAATGATAAGGTAGAGCTGTGAGCTCTTTTAATAGTTCAGAAGCAAACATATATTGGCCAAGATTAGAGAAGTTCCAGTGAATATATTTAGATCAGAAGCTTTCACACTGGACAATTAACTATATTTAGCAGTTTTTCTCTTGGGTAAGATTTATAAGTGTTTCTTTGCAGTTCACTTAAATACAACAGATACTTAGAAGCAACCTAAGTTGACTGTGGAGGAATAAGAACAAAGTTGCATGCTCAGCCTGCTAGCATGCATCTGCTCTAGAGGAATGTCTGTTATGCCGTGCCATTTCTCCGAGAAGGAAGATCATCTGGAATTCTTTGTCCTATCTCTAGACAAACGGGTGCCTCTCCTCAAGTGGGGCAGATGTGAAGTAAATGGAATTACCTCAGTGCAAAATTATCTGGGAAGAAATCTTAGCCCCACAGATCAGACAGTCTGTGGAACAGCTAAAGATCATTAACGGTAACACTGAATAATGAAGCAAATTAGCACAAGAGGAGCTAGATCCCACTGTAATCCTAGTAGAGGGCACACAATGGGATTTAGAGTTTTTACTAACAGTGCAAGTTTATGAAAACACATGCAATAACTGGAAACTTCCAGGAAAAAAAAATACTCAATTTAAAGCTACATAATTTTAGCGGTGCAGACAACTGACATTGGGATAATATGCACAGAGGCATAATGGGGACTGTTAGCGTTAGGTCAGAGGTTGGACTCGATGATCTTGAGGTCTCTTCCAACCTAGAAAATTCTGTGATTCTGTGTGTGTGATAATTCCATGCAGAAGTTAAAGGCATACATAGCAGACAGACACCTCGATAACTTAAGATCATCATAGATTCCATGTTACCTCACCTCAAAAAGGAATGTCTTTCAAAGAAAATTCTGTATCTCATGAACAAGCTATAGGCATGATAGTCATATTACTGAGTGGTGTATTTTGGAGTCATGCTCATAAAGTCATGCACAACAGCTGAAATTTTAACTTTTTAAATTGTCTATCTGACCTTCTTAGTCCATGGCCAGGTTCTTCAGACTCTTTTTGTATATTCTCATTAAAAAAAAAAAAAAACACAAAACAAAAACAAAAACACTTTTAAAATGTGTCATGGAATCAGAGATCCTTCCTTTTGTTAAATGCAATGAAAATAGGCTCTCTGATTGTGAATCAAGTTATGATTAGAAAAAATTTATTTCACTTCTGACTTCTCTAGTAAATACATTTCAACCAAATTACAGAAAAAAAAATATCTGGTAAGCATTTTACTGAAGAGTTGGGTTCTTTTCTTAATGAAGCATCACACAATTGCTTAATCCACTCAGAACTGTTTAGAAAGAATGATCTACAAGCAAAAAATACTTAAAAAATACATTTGAAGTGTTGCCAGGACATACAATTGTAGTAATTCAGTTATGATAGTCTGTAGCATGGTATTATGAAGACAAATGGATGACTGTTGTTTGTAATCATCAGGGTTTTCCAGAAGATTAAACATATGAAAGCAAAGCTTCCTAAGTAATTCCCTAGGAGATTTCATCATATCACAGAGCAGGTTCAAAAGCAACAGCTGATCTAATTCCAAAAGCTCTTAAACTCACTGTACATTCCAATGTATTCTTCCTGGTATTTTTGTAAGCTTGTTTTCTTTAGTCCCTGAAATGCAAAGCATAGGGGAAAATGCAGGCTTCAGTGCAAAGTCTGAATGAACAGACCTTAGCAAGAGATGTGTGGAATCTGAGTGATTTAACCCTCCCAGATCACACTGGAGCACTAACACACAACCTTTTTCATGTAGCTCTTGCATTACGTGGCTTTTACCTATGTTATCCAAATAGTCTTAGACCTTCTAGATGGACTATCCTCTCCACTTTTTTCACCTTTGCACTCCTCCTCCACTCTTGTTCAGCCAGCCTGAGCACCATGCATGTGATATCCTGCTGAGGAATCACTTAATGGAAAGCCAAGGTGCCAAGGTTTCAGTTTTGAATCTGTCTCTGTCTTCACTTAGCTTTAATTCACTGCAAATCAGTGGCGGTAAGCAGATTCAAGCAATTTCAAGCTATTTATTGACATATCTAAAACAAATGAGGAAAACAGAGGTTACAATATGCACTTTCTCAGAAGAGTGTGGTAAAGAGAAACATGGTAAAAACTGATTAAATGTATAAAAAGCATATCCATGCTGATTTCTGTCCATGACAGTTGACACAGGCCTCTGTATTATATTAAATGAAAAACTTTATGGGAGCTTTTCAGTCACACACAATAGCTTATCTCAGATCCTTGATCAGATTTCTCAGATTTCACTAAGACTGACAAATAATGGAATCAAATTTCAGAGTCAAAGTGATGTCATAACTGTCATAACTCTTACTTTTTCTGCCTTTTTTTTTATGTCTTTATTCTTTTGCAAATTACTGATATACAACAGATTGACATTAGTTGTATATTTAAGGTAAGTTCGAAAGGCTCTCCTATTATGTTACAAACCTGATTTATCCAAAATATACTACTGTATAATGTTAACATTACAAGCAATTATGAGATTTTTATTTTGTTGGAGGTAAGGGTGTTACTCAAGCTGACTCCATAGTGTAGTACTACCATATGTAATTTCCCACATCCTCTTTCTGACATGCAAGAAAATGTTCTGAGCTAAACAGATTTTCTATATTGTTGTTATTTATTATTTAAGGAAAAGGAGTTAGGAAATCAGTAACAGAATTGTCTGTGCTTTGCTTTGAGACTGGAGTTAATTTCTGGAGCAGTGGTATTTTATAAGAACCAGGCACTGGTGTCAAATTCTTAAAAGAAGGGATTTTCTGCATGTTGTTTATAACTGCTTCTTTTCTGGGCTGGAATGTCAGTAAAACAATTTATACTAAGAATATTCTCAGATGTTCCATCACTTATTCTCTGTTGACTAGGAAGGTGGCCTGAAAGACCTGAGATATGTACTAACTTCAGAAGGGAAAAACTGTACCATGGAAAGACTTCTTTAATAGCATGAAAAAGCTATGTAAGAGATAGAATACATCACTTTATTTTCACTACCAAGGCCACCTGCAAGTGATAATGCTTGCATGGATTTTAATTAGAGAAACAACATTTTCTTGCAATATCTCCTTTCCCTTTCCAAGCAACATAGCTGAATAGTTTAAGTTTCTATGGTTACAATTGGTTGTGGCAGACTGTGGATTGTCATGATTGTGGCATATTTGCACATAAAGAACAAAGGCCGCATCTTTCCAATTCAGCCACGTGATTTTAGCCTTAAGTATTTCTGTGATTTTAAATCAATTGATGCAGCTTGAAATAACAGTCATACTACGTGGAGAAAAATGAAAACTTCATGGTAGTTCAAGTTTTCTGTTTAAAATAAGTTCCTTTGCAATGAAGGATTATTCCAGTTAGAAGTTTATTTTAAGAAAATAAATAGCACTTTTCAACAACCCATATAGAACAGGAGTTTTTATATATTCTTTAAAAAGAATGCCAAGCTGTTGCCTTGGCTCTTGAACTATTAAAGGCACAGTCTGTTTCTCATGAATGAAGAGCAAAGAGCTGGCTGAGATTCGAGCTCTCTCCCAGTTTTGATCCATTCTATTTGAAAATGTAGCAATCTTATCTTCCCACTGCATTGTGCAACTATTTTTCATTATAGATTGGCATCACATGCAGTAGAGTACTTAGTGTCTTCCATTTGGAGGCAGCCAAGTCCCTCTTTTGATCCAAACCAGTTGTTAAATGTCTAAAGTATTTCTTTATATGAAAAAAAAAAAAGATCCTTGAAGCATTTTAGCAGAATCCGGTGTAAAACTGATTTGTAGGAATAAGCAAATCAATAGGTGCATAGGGTACAGAGGGAGAAAGGGTGTGTCTCTGCTTGTGCACATTCTAGTTTTCAGATGTTTTCATCCAACTAATTTCAAGGGTTAAGAGCAAGATAGTATGCTAAAGTGATTCCAGATGGGCCAATATTAATATCTTTCTTTTCCTGATGAATGAGAAGGTATGACCTAGTTAGAGAACTGCTAAAATTACAGGCGCCACGGAGGCTTCAGCTGGTGCCCTACCACATAGATATTTATCCTTACCTCTGCAATTATAATGCTGATGAGCTGCTCGAACCTGCTGAAGGAGACGTTCCAGGGCCTCAGTGTGTCCCCTGTGCCGAGGTTCTCTTCCACTGCAGTCTTTCCAGTCTATTGAACAAAGGAAATAAACAGAAATGAAACACAAAGGAGCAGGAGAAGGTTTTAAAATATTTTCTTGCCTCTGATATTTCTGGGCTTTATGGGATTCTTACATCTGGGCATACAGGAGAAAATGACAGTTGTTTTTAAGTCTGCTGTTGTTACTTATACAATAAGCTTCCTTTGCCTTGTTCCAGCTAGGTAATTAATCATAATGATTATTAACAAAGAGCTCACAATCAGCTTCCAGTAGCTCCTGTAGTGACTGACTAGACAATAGCTATTTCTCTTTAGTACATAAATGGCCTCTGCTGCTTTAGTGTCAGAGCTGCTCTCAGCCCGTACCATCCCGACCCTCTCAGTACCTCCCTAAAATCATACTACTGCTCATTCTGCATTTTGTTGAGGCACCAGGATGCTAAATGGCTCTCCTGCAGTTATAGAGGGAACTTCTTGCAAAGCAGAGGTTGAACATCTTCCTACATCCTGAGTTAGCTCCGTAGCCACAGAAACTCACTCCGAGCAAAAGAATTTCTGAAAATCTACACCCAGCAAAGAGACCTGAATGAACAGTTCCTGCCCTGGAGTCCACAGTCTGCTCAGCACTGCACTCAAGAGGCCAGAAGCTGTGGTTTCTGTCCCGCATCCCCTGAACCTACAAAAGTGTTTCGCTGTTATTTTGCTGCTAGCTATAATCTGTCTAGCTTTTAAAAAGTAGACAATCCATTCACAAACTGGAGGATGAAACTGTGTGTATCAGAGAAGAGCTTTTTTATTCCAGATTTGACTATTTTTATACTTTAATTGTAATAAATAATATTACACTACAGTTTCCTGACTCACAATAATGGTGGATCAAGGTATTAAGAAATTTGTCTCCAAGGGAGTTATCCGCATAACCAAGAGTAGAATTTTCTCCCACGATTGTAGCACATTTTTGTTTGCAAACAGAATATTTCTTTAGCATAGTTTTGTCTTTATTCTGAGGTAAACAAGAGCAAAATTGCAGTGAAATGGGACAATGGTACTGCAAGAGCCTTGTTTATCCAACCCTCTCCATTACCACCATTGAGACCAGGTACAGCTTGCTTTATTTTCTCACATTAGCATGCTAGGTTATTAAATTGTTACATTAGCCTAATAAAAACAAGTGCTAATGCAATAAAATGAAAACTCCAACTTTACTGCACTAATCAATACAAGGGAAACTATAATATGCTGAGCCATTTCAGCAACGAACACTAAGCCTGGAAAAGTGACTAACAATAGAATGTGATTATAGCAGATTAAAAACTACAAATGAAAATGTATAGCCCTAATGGAATCTGAAAATACCTGCCATAAGTTTGAAAAAGAAAAAAGGCTTTTGGGTGTCTGGAACATTTTTTGTTTATGGGCTAGATTCTACCAAAACATGTATCCATACTAGAGTATTTTACATACTGCATGCATCCCACAGCTCCACCAACTTCAGAACTGAAATCTATAACAATGGTTCAATGGATAGGATGTATAATGCTACAAGGTAGAAGACAAAATATGATATGTGCAAGTATTTTGGTTCTACCAGTTGGAATTCAAGTTTTGATTCCTTTATGTGCTTACAAAAGAAGTTCCATAAAACCGAACTCTCTAGAAAAAAGAAATGAAAGTCAAAAGATTGTTTTTTTTTGTTTTTTTTTTTTTTTTTGTTTTTTTTTTTGTTTTTTTGTTTTTTTGTTTTTTTGTTTTTTTTTGGTAATGTTAGTGACTAGAGGACAACATTCTGTTGAAGGACTTGAGAAGAATAAAAGATAAGAAAAATGAGTTAACATATGATATTGGGGGGTAGTGAAAGGAGTTCAATTGTATTTATTTACTTATTTCACTTCTCAATGACATGCTAACTAAATCATGAATTCCAGCATTTTTTTTTCTTGTCTTTGAAGAGCCAGAAATTCTGACAGCAACATGAATAATCAAACTGGGAGTGCAAACAAGCTCAACCTACTTGAAGGAGAAGCATATGCAGGAGTAGATTTGCGTGGAGGTCCCCATCCTTTCATGTTGTATGCTGAAACATGAATGTAATACCTCTGACCCTGAAAATGGAAACAACTGGAGTCAAAACTTACATTTGACTCAAAACCTTGGCTGTTATAACTAGAGAGCAGTCCCTCCCCAAGTTCTTTTGAAAATCTCTTAGGGGTGTCAACTAATGAACCATGACAGATGGAAGAATAGCACAAAGATTTCAGGGCAGGTGATTTGCAGAGGGTTAACAGAACACATTGATTCCAATTGAGAAACTGTAATTTCTTCTACCACAGCAGAGTCCTGGGAACAATTACTTCAAGAGTAAGGAAGTCCCATTTCTCCTTCTTGCTACAAGCACAGCAGCTGAAGAAGCTTCATCTGGCTGCCACTGAAATCAGTCAGACCTTTATCACTTATCTTGACGTGTAAACCTAGGCCAAAGGAAAGTGCTTCTGAAAGTTTAGTTTTCATTTACAAATGTTATATATTCCGGAGATTATAGACAAACACATCGTAAGCACTGTTCTTAAGCATGTCTAAGAAATTGACTGTGCAAGTTTGCTTGATTTTTAACTTAAGAAATTACTTTGTTTTGTTGCTGGAAAATGAAAAGCAGAGAAAATGCATATTGTGGCTCAGCTCCCTAGCAAACAGCTTGACAAATCAAAGATTTCTCCAGAGAAAAGGCTAGGAAAAAAAAAAATAATATATATATATATATATATATATATATATATATATTATTCTATTACATAAAATTGGGGTTTTATACTGTGTCCATTTCTTAGCCTTTAATATTAATTCTCCCATTTTGAGACCCTATGTATTAGGGCCCTGGCCAATGGCTTTTGAAACATGCCTCCCCCTACTATAACTTTGTAGGTCTGATTCAGTGTGCAGTGAGTTCAGTGGAAAGACTGAAGTTCAGTGGATGCTGGCTTGGGCTGCTGTTGATGTTTCCAGTGGAAATAGTTGTGTGTATTTTGAGCAAGCTTCATTTTCATCAGGTATTTTGTGAAATCAAATTTGCTTGCACAAATGGTCCTGAACAGGCGATAGAAAGAAGGTGTTCAGGCACATGGTCTGAACTATTCTGGTTGAGAATACATGTGAATATTCATGAATTTTCTCTATTGTTGACCCAGTTCTTATCAGCGTAAAATAAGTATACAAAAATAAATAACAAAAATGAAAATGACTGCCATCAAATGTGCTCCTGAAAGAAGTAGAAGAGAAAGAAGTTATTTTAGTTGTCTGTCATTAGAGTCAGGACTAGATCTTTCACGAGCCTTTGATCTGCACTAAGATTATCCTGTGATCCAGAAAACAGCAGCTTTCATTCCAATCCTTTTGGCTCTACTCTAAGCATGACAACTTATAAACCAGTTCATGCTGTCTGTCTATTCCTTTGTGAATTTCAGATTATGGATACCAGACATATTATGCTTAATGACTGGAACTTGCTGTTAGAAGAAAGGCACTCTGCAGTTGTTACAACAGGCATGGATGCAAATTATCAGTGCCTTTT
This sequence comes from Netta rufina, assembly GCF_964035555.1. Classification (NCBI taxonomy): domain Eukaryota; kingdom Metazoa; phylum Chordata; class Aves; order Anseriformes; family Anatidae; genus Netta; species Netta rufina. The sequence continues at coordinate 5,683,158 of NC_140143.1, read as the reverse complement.
TATCATTGGGGCAGCAGGGAGCATCAAGATCTAAATGAATCATTTGGCACTTACTGTTTTGAGACCTGTGATGGAGCACCTCAAAGACTGAAGATTATCCATAATTATTTCACCAACCAAGGGAGAAAAGTCTTCTGAACAGCTCCATTCCACTAGGAAACAAGTAGTGGGAACAAATTGAATCAGATTACAGTCCAAGAAAAGAAATCAAAGTACTTTAATAACTTCACAGGTTAACTTTTCTTCTAGCAGTTTACCATTCCACGTGGATACTAAAAGTCCTATTTAGCAATAATGTTTAGGAAAACTTTATACAATAATTAAATTATAACTGTGTGTATGAGAAAGAAAAGCAAAATATTGCTCGAAAGCTTTTTAGGAAAGAATGCTTAAAAATACACTGCAATACAAATTACATTCAGTCAACATTTGCTCTCTGTTAAACAATTTCCTTTTAAAGAAAGGGAAGCAGTGGAAAAGAGTAGGTAGAGGATTTGGACCTGCTAATTCCATTAGACAGTTTATATATCAAAACCAACAAAAAGCACAGTTTTGCAATAATATTTGCATAGATAAGCATAGGCTGAGAGTCCTTTGGGTTCCACAGGACCACAAAACCGTAATCACCTAGCCTTGGCTGCTCTGTGTAGAAATAACCAATTGGATAGATTCAACACTGACTATTCTCCTTGTTGATTTCAGTTGGCTTTGGCTCTCTTGTCCAAGCCTGGTCCTGCAATGGTCACTGAAATTAGAGTTCTGAAAGGATCTATGCCTTGTCTTGTCCACTTTTGAAGTGCACTAAGTGGCTCTGGGCTGGCAGATCCCTCCCAAACTGTTGTGCAGCATGAATTACAAAGAACACCTTCACCAAAGTGCTTCCATCAACTTGTACAGACCACAGTTGTTGCCCAGTTTCTACTTACAGGGTCTGTAATGATCATCCTTCTGTCAGTATTCTTCCTCATTCCTTGCAAAAATTAATGTGACTGTAAAATAATATCAAACAGACCATGAAAAGCTACCACAAGTTTCTTTTTTTTTTAAATACATGCAAGTGGGGAACTGATTGCTGCAGATAAGAAAACAATCTCTCCTTCTTAAATTATATTTTTGTAATGACAGCTACCAGGATTAGAGTTAAAGTTAATCACCAAGTCATACCTCTGTGCTTTAATAACTTGTACCTTCAGACTCAAACTTTCAGGCAAACCTATCAAAAACATAGTGAAATTCATCTCTTAATAATTCTACTGTAGATGGGGAAATCCCTGCGACTTTGTGAATGAGCAACCCATCATGAAGGCATTGCTAAATCTTTGCCTCCTTTCCAAGAGAGTGTTGGGAGAGACTGCTCTGGTAGTAAACAAAAAGTATCAGCTGTGTAGCTCTGAAGTACTTGGGACTTTAAGAAAGAACAAAAGACTGGGTGCTTCAGCAATGTAGAAGTTCAATATAAAAATATGCAAGTATAAAAACCTGAAGATGAAGAGGGTCCTTTATAAGAGCCTAGGAACAAGAGCTGGTCTTGTAGAGTGTACCAACTGTGCTGTAAAGGACCTGAGAGCTGTTGGGTGAATTAAGGATGGAGCATGTTCCAGTCCTGTTCTGAACACCCCAAAGGCCTGCTTTGTCATGAACGCTGAATGTCTTCGCTGTTGCGGCTTTCCATCTGACACTTCACGTTATGTCAGAGCAGGGGTTTTTTGTGTGTTTAATATATTGGTGACTATGTGTTTTAATGAAGGTGCCCTGTATTCCAGAGCTAGCAAATGCACGATGTGTTGCTGCGGTAGCCAAGATAAGTAGTAATTTTTAAATAAACAGCAGTATAAACAGTTACATAAAACTCATGTAAATTGCTGGCACATAATTTTAGACTGGCTTAAGTTATGCAACCTACTTGTGGCCAAGTGTTTTTTTTTTTTTTTTTTTTTTAATACTCAATTCATGCACTTTAAAATAAAGGGACGAGTTTGTTTTCACCTGTTTCTTTCCCAGTCACTATATTTCTGTTATATTGAATATGCCTTAAATGGCTTATCAGACAGACAAGAGACAAAATGGTGGTATAAAATACCTCCTGACGCTTTTGCAGATTCATTCAGGAAAGCACCTTCTCCTGAGTAAAGTAAATAGCCCAAGCCACAGCAGAATTTGTCACTTCTCTTGGCATTTGTTTTTGCTTGCACTTAAATTATTCACTGAATTGCTGAATAGATTAATTAGACCGAGGGACATAACTTATGTTGCTAAGTTGATGGGGTTTACTGAATAGTGTACTGAGTCGGATTCTGGATTTTATTCTTGCATTTGCTACTGACTTGCTGTGTGACTTTGGGCAAAGCACTGTGCCACTATGACTTAACCCAGACTCTTATGCAGCAAGGATTCTCTCTCCTTCCTTTCCTCCCTGTGTCCAGAGCCGAGGATGAAGGACTCTGTGATCTTAGCTTGTGTTCCCAAGGGTCTCTGAACAAATAATTGCATTGTTCAATAGCTTCCTTTGAAATGTAAAACTGAAAGAGAGCCCTAATGCTAGAAATCCCTTCACATCATCTTTTTCTGTCTGCTGATCTTTATGAAATAATTATAACAATTTACACTCATAATGTCTTACCAAATTAAAGCAACAAGGCAGCTAGGAGGAATCAGTGTGTTGGTGTACACAGCATCATCAGCTCAGATGGAGAAAAACATTCTTGATTTTTTTATGTTTGCAGTTTTTGGTCAGCTCCTCCGAACTGCCTTGACCTGCCCTTCCAGACTAAATCAGAAATGGATACCAATTTTTGCAGATTTGAGTTCAGGCTCTCTCTATGCCTCTCAGAATTTGGAAATTCTGCAAAGAATGATAGCAGGGAGACAGGTTATACCAGCTGTACAGAGTATTCACAGAGATCCCAGCATAATGCTTCCACGAGGAAAAACAAACAAACAAAGATTTGGCACTGAGGAGTTTTGATGTATTTCCCTGTATCTCCTGTATCTCTCTCTCTCTCTCTCTCTCTCTCTCTTTTTTCTTTTTTTTTTTTTTATACTCAATTCATGCACTTTAGAATAAAGAGGCAATATGGCCTTCCAATGTGGCCAATGGTCAAAAAGCTACAACACAACTTAGCATTATAATAACAGCCAAGATTTGTGTCTCAGCCCTGGTATGGCCAACATCGCCCAGTCTGGCTGTGAAAAGAAAAGTGGGAGAAAATACATGCTAGAACTGTGAAAGGGGACTGGAGAATAAATAGGATTCTTATGCAAAGACTTCACGCCCTAGGAAGGTATAGCAGCCTTGGCTCCGATTCTGCAAATTTCCACTCCCAGTGGGTACATTTCACTCATGTAATCTGTGCAACCAAAGCCAGCATGGGAGCTTATGAAAGTAAGGACAACTCATTTGTGTGAAGCAGGCATGGGTTAGGTTCAGCTTCTTCCCAAAACATAATACATTAAAATCTAATTAATAGTGAGTAGTTGGGCAAATGCAAACAAATAAGTCATCTATCAAAATGTACGAGACAAACTGGAACACTGCATAGCACTGTTAACAAAGAAAGTAAACACGCAAACCCTAATTCAATTAATCTGCTTAATGGGATTCCACTGCTTTTCCTCTGGTTCTCCTGTAATATATTTTTAAAGAGGGACATTGCTGAATAGATGTTAATTACTCATATTTAAGGCTTTTATTCCTTTATAAACTAATCCCTACAGTAATTTAGAGATTTTTCACCTCTCCCTAGCACTGCAGCCAGGTGTCACAAGCAAAACTGTCTTGATTTGTAGATTTTTTACTTAATTTAATTTATTGCCAATTAATCTATTCACTAATTCAGATTGAGAAGAAAGAAAATATAAACAATTAAGCAATCACTTAAGCAAACACCCTTTCCCAGGCTCAATTTAAGCCAAATACTTATCCACCCCTTTCCTAGTATCAACTTCCCTTGCTTCCACCAGAGGGTTATACTCAGCAGTGGGGTTTTCCATCAGTTTCAGAGCTGTCTGGGCCAGCTGTGAGCAGCACCCTTCAGTTCCTGGCCTCCTCTGACACCCACGGCCTCCGGCTACCAACATCTGTCAATATATGCCTGACGCAGTACTCAGGCATGAATTAGTGGGTGCTCATGCGTGAGCTAATTGGGTGCTCAGACATGAGTTATTAGGGTGCTTGTGTGTGAGCCAGCTGGGCGCTCATTAGTAAATTAATTGGGTGCTCATGCATGAACTGATTGGGTGCTCATGCATTAATTGATTGGGTGTTCATGTATGAACTAATTGAGCACTCATGCATGAAAACAGTAAACCCTGCAATTTATGTTCAACACACAAGGTAAGAGCTTGAAGCAGATCCAAAGACCTGATTCCAACTTTACGTTTATTTATCAGTTCTGTGGGTCTGATCTAATCACTAGAGCAGTATCAAGTTCTGGTTGGAGAGGCAAAATGGCTTACTTTTAGACCCTTGTAAATGAACAAGAGAAGTCCATGATGGATCAGAGAAGACTTCAGACAAACTGGTTCCTAGTCACCTTGTGTTCCAGACCTGCCACACTACAGGAAATTCACCTCTTCTACGCCCTATGTATAAACTAGAAGCTCTAATGCTTAGCCATGTACAATTCATTGTTAAAATTACGTATTAATGCTAGTAAGTCAAAGCAAATATAAAAAGTAAAGCAATGTCTAAAATTCAGCAACATCAAGGTATGAGCCTTTTTCTTAGACACCAAAGACAGACAAAACCAGAGTCTATATGTCTGGGTTTTCCCACAGCCATCCGTCTTGGGCTGCTGTTTAAAATCATTGTAAAACACAAAGCAGAAGGAAAGAATGACTGGACTGAGTAATTGCTGTCTGATCAACTACATTAGATAACTACACCATCACTTAGTAGCTAATCCAGGCTCAAAGGTGCTTTTAAATATACAGCAAACAATGTAAAGTTTAAGAACTATTTTTTAAGTTCAACGCATGCTACAAACCTTAACAGGAGCTAGAAATAGAAAGGTTTGTTCTAACTTTTATACATTTTTATACTTGCTAAGCATAAAAATAGAAGTCAAATTGCACAGTCCTGTTAGCTACCAAAATGTAACGTGCAAATAAAGTGCCCAGGAGACCTAATAAAATGCCATAAATGAACTACTGTAAAAAATATCAGACCACACCTATTCAGCAGGATAAATTCAAATGTCTTACAAAGGAAAGTATTTTCTTTCCATTTTATGGAACAAGAACTGTTTCAGGGAAAGAAAGAAAGAGTTTCAGAATATACAATGAAACTTTGAATAATAAGTGAAAAAGGTTGCAAGATCAAGTTGAATGCAGAATGGTAGTCAATTCCACTATAAATTGGAACAGGATCAAGCAGTGATGTAGCATCTACTGTTCGAAGATGCATAGGTAATACTGTTAAAGCAACACACTTTTGTACCTAAGATTGCCTTCTGCAAGCATTCAGTTCCATAACCAACGTTCTTCTGGAAATCAAACAAAGCAGAGGCTTGCTGTTTTTGCCTTTGATACTACTATGTGAACAGTTAGTTGCCACCAAAGTGAAAAAAAAAATAGCTGGAGATTTTGTAAATATATGCACTCAAGTCTTTGTGTAAACTCTACCTACTAGACTAGCCAGATCTGTCTGGAGCCAAACCCACTGTGCAATACTGGATGGATCACTGCAGGTAGCCTGCTATGGAACAAACCCAAACTCGATCAAACATGGCAATTCAACTACTGATAAACAAATCAAATACACAATTATAAAGCGTACAATATATGAGTGTTTGTACATGCTTGCAGGGACAGAGACAGACACAAACTGACAAGATTATTTAGTTGTGAGAGTACTACTCTTGAATGTAAAACATGCAGAATCACACGAAAATCATAGACAGTTTTTGTAAAATCTTTGAGGTTTTACTCACCAAAATGTTCAATGAAAGACTTCCATTGACATAGTGAGATGTCAGTTAAAAATCTCAAATACTGACTTTTTTGAGCTACAGATCACATATCCTACAGGCCCAACCTGGCAAATTTTCTCATTTTATAATCTCAGTTGTTGGCCCTTAATGAAAGGTGGCTCATTTAATCCTTTGATTAAATTTCATTTGATTAAAGATTTCCAATGATACCACCAAATTCCCGGATAAAAGTGCTTGTCTATAACTGACATACAACATGTGGCCATCCTATAGCAAAATACTGAGGCTAATGCATTTCTAACTAGGACTGAACCAGCAATTTAAAGACAATTTAAGTTACTCTAAAGCAAAAAAAAATCTGAAATGAACCACAATTGCCTTGGAGGAAAGGAGGCAGGAAGTGACTTTGTCAAAATTTAAGCAAGACATAACTCCCTCTTTCCTGATTTAAGCTGTCTGCCTCTTATTTTTTAGAGAAGTTACATTGACATAGAAAATAAAAAAATCTTCTCTCCATCCAACAGAAATCCTAGAAGGCAGCTGGGCAATCCAGACTAACATGAAATATTCTGCTAAAATAACAAACTAAATAAAAAGGTAACAAGGGCTAAAGCAGCCTAGACAGCTTAGCATCACTATCTGGAAAATAACTTGGCATCCAAGTCCACAGCTACATCCAAACAGAGAGAAGATCAGCTCTGTTTGCTACATCAAACATGTCTCAGATTTTTTTCTGTCTTCCTCTCTCTTCAAACATAAATAGTTCCAGGCTCTTAAATAAATTAGCTCAACTTTGGTTATACAAGCTGTTTCATTTTTCTCCAAAAGGGGATATAGATGTTTGTTTTAAAATGGTAAATAAAATATAAATGGAGATTTTCCATTGCATAGTGGTCCTTTCTAGTAGGTAATGTTCAGCACTGTGTCCATTTTTCTTTCTTATCCTATACTTGGGGATCAGACCACTACTATGACTATTTCTAATGGAAAACTCATGAAAAATAGTATGCAATAAGACAAGGTTAACCTGTACTTATTGACTGTAAAAGAAAAATAAATACCAGGTTTAGAATATATAGAAAATAAGTGCAATAAAATTACTTATCATCATAAATTGTTCTTTTAATTAATCTTATTTTTCTATGTGTATGTGTTGTGTGGAACCTGTGAACCCTAGAAAGACAACCAGTCTTAGGAGTTCTACCAAGCACTTACTAGTCAGCTCAACAGCTCAAATGGAGATGTTTCTAGGAGTCAAGTAGCACCTAGCTGGATTATGTATTTGCTGTTTTGTTGTTGTTGTTGTTGTTTGTTTGTTTGATTGATTGTTTTTTTTTGTTGTTGTTGTTTGTTTTTTTTTGCATCAAGATGGTTACTGTAGCATACCTCTAGGGTAAAAACATATCATGCAGTAACAACACAACACTTTAAACAAAACATTTTATAAAAAGATTCACCATAGCTTCAAATGGTGGTGTTATTTTTTATATTAATGTGGAACATTTTGATTGTGTTTACAAAAATGTAAAACTAAAGCAGGTCTTAAGTACTTCCATGATGGAATGTAAAGTTTGGCTTTAGGGCATGATTAACCAAGAGCATGGGTTTTTCTTCTTAGTATTACAGCGACGCTTCACATCCTTCCTAAAACTGGCTGGAGTGAGGTGTCTCTGGCTTTGAATCTTTCTGTAGCATGGAGTGGATTATTACTATTATTATTGATTTATGGTATGCCTGTCTGCTTCCAGCCTCAAAACACTTTACTAAGTTACAATATACATTGGAATTATTTCACATCAGCTACCACCACGTTGTAGCCTTCTCTGGAGGGAAACTGAAGGGAGCCATTAGGATGGTGCCTGCAACATTAAACAACAATCCAGGAGAGGAAGTAGAGAATACTCTGGCTCCTTAAAGCAATGGCTCAACAGAATGCAGCCACTGAACTGCCATCCAGCTGGGACACCAAAGTCAATACTCATTCACTGTGTGTGGTTAAAATTAAATCTTCTAATGAAGTGAGATGGTTTTAGTGGTTAGAGAGTGAGTGCAAAGTATTATTCTCCTGTATTATTATTTGTAAGTCATACAGCTAACAAGGGAAAAGATCACACACAGGAAAATAACAGACAGTTAGATAATGTTCCAGGCCTAATTTCTAAATGACATTTGAGCAAGTAAAGTTTGGAAAAATATGTTAAAAAAAATACAGAAAAAAAAAAAGGAATTGGCAGCTTCTCAGTGTTTTTAGGGAACTAAACTAAACTGAACAGAAGTGATGTCAGTTTTTATCCCCTATAATTCTGGTCCATAGAAAAGAACATTATTAGCTTCTGTTAACGAGCAGGTATTCCCTACACACTCCTACAAATGCTTCTGAATTTTTCTTTGCTTAGAAAAAGAAACGGTAAAGTATTGAGCAAAATAAAACCTAGCATTTTATTTTTGTCCCTGAATCAGCAAAATGCATAGATGTTTGTTTGTTTATTTATTTATTTATTTATTTATTTTGTATAGGAGATTTATACATGTGACTGAAAAGATCCTCAGACAATGTTATCAAGCTCTCCTTTCAGGGTAATTGCTAGCTGGTTCTAATCATTCCTACAAGAGATCATTTGAATGTTTCTTTTTATGACCCCTCAAACTAGCACACAGAATCTCACTCCATAATGTAATAAACAATTCTACAACCAGTGCTTAATTAATTCCCGAAAGTCATCAAAAGCAGCTATTAATGATGTTTCTTTTTATCTAACCATAAATATGTGAGTCTCTTGGGATAAAGTATTAAAAAAGAACATTCTGGCAGAACTAACTGTCAACTTGATAAAGCATAAAATGATCACCAGTGAGGGTAATTCAAAATATGACGGCAAGGCTACCTAGTCTGATTAGAAAGTTAGGTCAAGTTGGATTAAATTTCTCTTAATGTTGTGCTTATTAAGATGAGGACAGAACAGACATGGTGTGAAACAGAAAATCCAAATGAATAAGCAAGATAAAATACTACAACATTTAGAAACTGGTTGTAGTATTCTGATTTAAAAATCAGTTCTATATGGGAATTTGCTTTATTGTGAAAATATCAACATTTATTGTAATGAGAATATGGACAGTGTTTCAGGGTTGTTTAAAACCTGCATATCACAAAGAGCAGGCTGATATTTTCAAGAGAACTTAAATGTTTCAGGAACCCAAGTATCATTTTCACAAGTAAATCTGGCAGTAGGAAGCCCTTAAATGAAATTTAGTTTCCTGGCAACCCAACCCATTGTTGAAAATTAGATTTAAGCTCCTAAAGGGCTTTGATGTTTTTGCAAATCACACTTCCTGCAGCACTGCACAGCTGAATAGGTGTAATACAGTAATTTACCCTTCTATTGAGGCTATCAAGAATGGAATCACTTTGATGGTTTTAGTGATGTCTGGCATTTTGTTTTTGTTTTTTTCCCTTTGCACTATGAAAAAAATAATTCTGGGCATATCCAGTGATGACTGGTATCTGTGATTGGAAATAGGGAGAGAAGATTGAGAAGGCACATGCCTTTTCCAAAATAAACTCATGTACTCCTTTGTGTACTTGTGCAGTGGAGTCTGTTTGGTAGCATGTTCCACCTTTGGAGGAACTCCATGAGCTGTTGGGCACTTGATGGACAGCAGTTTTCTGAACATCTCCTGTTGAAGCAATCGTTGTGACACCTACACACAAAAACATGAAATATAATGGTCTGGACCTAACCATTATGGTTCTTACTACGTGAATGGAAATCCAAGGTACAAATACCTATAACAATGAGGTTTTAGTTATTAATACAAAGGAACAGATACAACAGGAAACATTGAGAAACACAGTTGAAAATAATTTCAGACTCTTTCAGGCTCTGCACTCCCCTGGAGTATGCAAAGAAGGCCTCAGATCTTCAGGACAGTGCTTTCAGATCTCTTGACCTGTGGAAGGATGCAAGCTCCTACTGAAGATGAAGGCTGCTGGTTGCTGCACTTAATATCGAAGACCTTACTGTTCCAAATACTTTAGAAAACCTGCACTTCCTTTAAAGAGGAGTTTTTTAAATTTAAAATTTCTCATTTTCATATTTGTTTCAATATTTGGTAAAACTTTTTTTTTTTTTTTTTAATATTGGGATTTTCTGTGAAAGAGAAATTCTGTTTTGCAACCATTTTCTATTCAACAGAGCTATTCAGATGAAAGCATTTTCCTATTCATTCCACTTTGCAACTAACTGGTGCCACCCCATATGTATTGCTCTTCCAAGAATGATGTGGCAGCCCTGGAATAGCTAATTAGTTGGGCTGTATGATGCCTCTGCCAGAAGTTTCAGCTTCCAGAGGCATTCCTTTACGCAATGGTGGTGTGGGTTTGGCATTTGCAAGGATACACACAGTTTCAGAAGCCCACAGGCACCAAAAGTTAGCCTGTGTTTTATAGCTGGCTCATCTCAATCCAGTCACTGAGCTGATGTCCTAACCACAGTAAGTCAAGTAAACTCCTTCAAAGCACTCAAGGAGAAAGCTTTTGGTTAATTTATTTTTCCTTTTTAATAAAACCTTGTCTTTGAGGATTTTTTTGGATTTTTTTTTTTTAAAAGAAAAATTCAACTACTACAGCTATTTATTGTGAAAATTATTAAATTCTAACATTTCTAGTGAAAACACCTTTCTCATTTGGCCCTCAAATTTTTGGATGTTGTTAAGGTAAATGAAAGATGTCTAAATCCAGTACCTTTATACTTGGTCACCACAGCTGAGTTGACACTCAGAGGTTCTTGGAAGGTGACAGTGAGTGATGTACTGCTTGTTACCATGAGACAGACATTGGTTGGCGCCTCAGGGGCTCCTGGGAGAGAAGAGAAAACATCAGCTCTTCAGCACAACAAATCCTATTCAAACAATGTTTCAGAGTCTTCAAAGAACCCACTGAAAATCACCCTGCAATTGTGAGCTTTGGGTTGTAGGTGTTTGTGTTGTAGGTGTTTGTGTTCTCTGCCTTTTGAGAATTTTAATTAGTGCTCCTGCTAACAATATGCTGCAGACACCATTTGTTTCTATCATGCTTTTTGGCTCCTTTCAGTTAAAAATATCTTCCTGCATATATGTAACCCAATAAAACAGATTCATGCTAATTATGTCAATGAAAAGCCCCTATAAATCTCTTGGGGTGGGTAGGAGGAGAGAGAAAGGACAAAACCACAAAGAGCTAATTAAACCTTTATGGTTTCACTAACAAACGCAAATATATTAAATAACAGAAAACATTTTTACATTATTGTGATGCAGAAATTGCAAATTCCACAAATGTTTCAGTGCAGTAGTTCCAAAATACATTTGTCAGTTGAGACCTAACATTTTGGAGAAAAATAAAAAAGTTTAATTCACAGAATATCAATCAGACTCAATTCAGAAATCAAACAGAATGTCATTACTTACTGCTGGAGCCGATTTTAAAAAAATCATTATACTAACTTACAATACTGCTGCATTTTCTATATTTAATGTCTAATACAAGGAGCACTGCATCTCTCTAGAAGTAATCTTAAAATACAATAAATTTGAGAAAATTTTTTGTAAGTACACATATATAGAGATGGCTGCAAAAATGTTTATAGCAATGATTATACTTCATTTAATAGGATACGGCTAAAAGATCTAAATGTGAAACAGTTCAGCTATGTTTACTCCTTCCCATGGGCCCAAATTCACATTTATTTTGGGTAGACTCACTTGCAGAATGGTTTAAAGTGGCCCAATCTGTGACTACACTGATGAAATTTTGTATGTAGATGCCAACAAAAAAATTACATTTTCATGGTTTTATATGAAAAATAGTCCTTTAAAAAAGGTATTTACAATAACTCCATTATTTTAAAACAAAAATATTTTAAAAAATCAGAATAAAACAACAGCAAAAAAAGACTAATGTTCCTCTCCCTTTTTATCCACATTCATATATTTTTCTAATTGTCCTATTTTAAACTTTGATTACATGAAATGAAATCCAGAAGTAAATGTGAAGTGAAAGAAGCAGGACAGAATCATTAGATTCTGAACCAGGAGTTGTGGATCTCATCTCAACAGTTTTACATGGCCCACTCCCTTTAGGAGCTGTGTGCTTGCTACTGTCAGATATTTGTTCCTCTCTGGTCCTAACATCAATTTCTTTCTCATTCTGTGCAAGACTATTTAATTGCATATGCCTTAGTTTTCCCATCCTAACATCTACTTCACAGCAGTGCTCTGAGAATCAGTTAGAGCACCCTTTCTCAACAAAGGCAGTGTTCTCAGTTGTAGAGTTCTTGTCCTGAACTTTGCAACTATTTTCTTCTACTTACTAGCATGCTCGTAGCCTGCCTTCATGTGCTTGTATAGCCTGTATCTCCATTCCCAAGCTTTTAGTTGCTTCTCTTTTTCCGTGTTGTCTGTACCAAGGCCTTCATTCATCAGCTGTGCAGACAATTCAGTAACTCGCTGCTGGGCTTCCTGGACCAATGTACTCAGATGCATTGACCTGCTTTCCATGTCAACAACTACCAAGAAAAGGGAAAAATAAAAAATGGCTTGAGGGACTCACATGACAAAATTCTGGCCTTATGAATTCCAGTGTAACCTATGTAAGGTCAAATCTTTGAACACTCTGCCTTCCAATAGATATTTTATCATCAGCTTGATTGGAGGTTGGTACTGGTTATTGATAAACACATACAATATATAAATCTCTACAAAAGAGATCTAATTGGAAAAGTTAAGAATGAGAATTTTATGCTTAAGGGCCGTGGCTGGGAAACAATGGTTCTCTTTCCAGGTTTTTCTTGTACCTCAGTTTTGCCCATGTAATATCTAATTAGTCCTCTGACAGACTTGACAGATAGCGAGCAGTTTTACATGTGGAGATTGTTATTCACCAGTGCTCAGAATAATTTTAATTCAAAATTTAGCAGTCCAGATTGCCAGTATGAACTATCGTGTACTATATAAAGGTAAAAATGACAATCATATTGATTACAAAACAAAAAAGGTTTGATCTGAACCCAAGTCCACAAAACTGCCCTAAACCAGCCCCTTGATTATATAGAGAAATGTGATGAATCAAGCACTATTTTCGGAATTGCTCTTAGTCTGAAATTGTTTAAATCTATTTACAGATTAGAAAATAGGATTTGTAAAGCTACTTAATCTGAGAAGAAATGCAACAACTAATTTGATGTTCAATATGCAGGATATAATGTATAAAAGAAGGAATTCTGAAATTACAGAAAATAACTATTCTCTGGTGTCTGGTAATTTGCAGAAGAATCCTGAAATAGTTTTAATTTAAAAGACTTATTTATCCAAGACTCTTCTCTGGCACAAGTCACTACTCTTAGCAATAGTATGGTGTTGCTGTCTAGGGACAAGCAGGCTGTTAGTTTCCCGAAGGTTCTTGTAAGGAACAGCAGCAGTGTTGCACAGGCTGCACTGATCATTTACTTGCATAAGCCAACCAATAACAGTTTCTGGAAACATCAAACTGTGCCATATAAGGGACTAAAACTCTGACTGGCTTTTGACATCAAAACACTCTAGACCAAACTTCTTGTTCAAAACAGGGCCAGCTACAAGGTCAGGCCAAGATACTAAGGGCATTACCCATTCTGGTCTTGAAAACTTCCTAGGACAGAGTCTTTACAACCCCTCTGGGCAACCTGTTCCACTGCTTTACTGTCCTTATGGTGAAAAAGGTGTTTGTTTTATCCGGTCTGAACCTCTCTTGCTTTAACTTTGCCCACTGTCTCATTACAATATCACAATTGAATTTTATCAGATCTAAGTATAATGCTACATATTAATGTGAAAAGTGCCATGGGATCTTTAAAACCACAGGAGGAGAGCAAAGAATTACTCAACACCTCTGACATCTGAAAGGTTGTTTTTGAAGAATGTTTGTTTCTTAGACTTTGCTTTCAGAAGCTGGCTTGTAGCCATCCTTCTTGAAGTTTGATCATTCTTCATATGGACATCAGAGACATATGGCCAGGCTTACTGGAATCTGCTGGTATTCTCTAAACTGCTGTTTCCTGGGAGGCCAAAGGTGACGGGGTTTCCTGGATTCATGCCTACAATAAGCATGCAACACATCTGATAGCACAACAGGACTGAGAAAGGAGATTTTATGTGCCAGAACTTCAGGTGATTGTGAATTGGCATTGGTTCAAGTTCTCACTGAGTATCTGTTCCTCTCTGATCGACAATTGTCAGGTCTTGGAAATGTGTCAGTTCAGCCACTGGAAATTTTAATCTTATTTATATTTAGGTTCACATGAATAAGACTAGCCATATATGATGAATAAGGATAACTGAAAAGTTTGATAACAGTAGACTTCGACAACAGCAAATGTTTTTCTTCCTCCCTGCTAAATTAATATTTTAAATGTTGTATTTTCTGATCCTACTTTAAGAGATTTTGGGTTCTTGTGAAGATTTACACAGTCTGAGTTCCATGTGGAAATGAAGATTGTAGTTTTACATTCTATTGCTTTATCTGCTCTTCTGCCTATTGCAGGCAGCAGTCCAGGTGATACAGCTGGAAACTCTCTCTCCTTCAGATCCTCTTTTCTACAGCATTGAGTCTATAATGAGATTTCAGCTGGGTCACTGGTCACTGATGCCAGAGATTTCTCTATAGGAAGTTTTCAGTGTACACTTGCAATGGGGAATTTCTTTACCTTGCAGTCTCCCAGGTCTTTGTATTTGTGCTATGCAATCACTTAATCAGATTAAGAGATACTTGTGTCCTGTCCCAAAACTGGTGTGAGTCAGAATTTTACCTTGAAATCCCCCCTCCTACTCAGCCTGGAGAAGTCTTTCTCAATTGCTCACCACTCACTCACCAGAGAAATGAAAATGCTCCTACTAGGTGCTGAATCATGTTCTTGAAGGCCCGACATCATACAAACAGTATGGGTTTAATTCTAACAAGTTTGGTTAAATAGAAGAAGCAAAGCAGAAAGACTAGAGAAAATAAAGTGGCCACTGTCATTTTCACAAGAACAAAGTCATATACAAAGCTGCTCCAGACCTTTGTTTTGAGTGCTGAAAACAACTTTTTGCATTTTTCTCTTAAGTAGCAATCATAAATCATTAAAATAAAAATAATAATAATTAATAATTAAAAAAAAAAAACTAACAATCATTTGCTTTTTATTGAGAATACTTCAACCGTTATTTCAATCAGAAAAGCTAAAAATCAAGATAAGTGAAGTGGAAATTTGGTGGGTATATTTTGAAATGGAAATGAGGTGGTTATGTATTCATATTCTCTGTGTTCATAGGCATGTTTGCATTAATTACAGGAAATGAATACTAATTTATGATTGCCCCTGCTCGCCATCAGACTGCATTTATTTACAGATGAGGTCAATGAAAAATTAGTTTAGTCTTTTTTACTGCTGTTTAGAACACTCAAGACTGTGTTTTCCTCTAGATTTGTCATGGTTAATGAATGTTGCTTCAGCAGTCAATCATGTACTCTAAATGCTGTCACACTTTTTTTTAAAGCCTCAGTCATGAACCATGACAGAAAAATAAACAAATAAATATAAAGCTAAAAAACTCTTTTCACTGAGCAGCTACACTATGCAAAAATCTCCAGGGAAGGTTAAAGGAGGCCAGAATAAATGATAATATAAGTGCTGTGGACATAGAAAAGCAATAAAGGTGTACCAACACTGAGGGTCTGGCAAAAAAACTCAGCACACACACACACGCACACACACACACTCCAGTGAAAAAACTGGCAATGTTAGTAGCCTCAAGGTGCAATTTCCTGGAGCACTGAGATTGACATGCCAGCACTAAATGTTGTTAATTTAACTAACTTCAAATTAATGGCAGAGTCTGCAGTGGCCGAACCCCTCAAACACAGTCTCATTATAGCCTTGCTGGGAATGTCCTAAATATAGGCATTGACAGTTTGAAACAAATTCGCATACATTGGTGTATTTTTAGACATAAGTAAGGCGTCAGAGTTTGTGTCATGGTTTACGGTTGATTAATTGGGTTGGTAAGTCACCCTCCAGCCCACAAATCGTGCATAAAAATGCCCATGAAGGAATACAAAGGACAGTTCTATAACTACAATATGTAGTTATAAGCAACAATGGTATTCCAGTAATGCGTGAAGGCCTATTTTGTGCTTAGATATTCTTTGGTTCTGTAGAACTTTGAAGTCTCATTTGACTGCAATTTTAGTCCATTTGAAGAATAGGGATGAGGAGTTACGAGCAGGAATCTGAGGTAATGGAAATGTTAGATTTCAACACAATCATTCTCCTGAAGGCAGCATAACCAAGACCAAAATAATCAAAATAAACCACAGCCTAGATAACCCATAATCCTTTCATTTTTGATGACGATCTCCATTTTCATGCCATGATCTTGTATCACTCACTCACTCAGTACCCGTTTCTGTATTTTTAAAGATTTCTTCTCAGCATTGATATTAACTCAGCTGCCCCTCCATTCATTAGGTTATAAATTCAATCTGATTGATCAGTTGGTGTATCAAAAACAGCCTGCTTTGCACACATTCAACAAAGAGATATTTCTGCAGATGTCCTCCAGCACTGTAGTGCTATTGCTGGTATGATTATCTTCATGATAAAGCCAGTCAGATTTTGTGTGTAATGTGATTAATTTCCTAAAACAATAGCAAACCTAATCTCTTACAGGCAATTATCTAAACCAATTCAATATGTGTACTTTACTTACAGTGTGGGCTTTCCTTTGCCCCAACGTGTAGAAGAGTCCTAGCAATAGGGACGTTGTTTGTCAAAATGGCAATATCCAATGGAGTTAGTCCTTCACTGTTTGGTGTGTTCAGGTCCAGTTCCTCCAGTGTGTATTGATAAAGAAGAATCTGAACAGCATCCAGATCTTGCTGTTCTACGGCCTCAAACATAGCTTCATTGCACTGGAAATTCTGTGTACCAATAAAAATAAAAATAAAAATAAAATCAGTAGAACTTTCCAAATGTCACTATTTTAAAAAATAGGGAAAATTTGAGTTTTGAAAGATTATTATAAAATATTGAACCTTCAGCCCCATCCTAGGTTCAGCTAGAAACATGGAAGTTGTTTACAACAAAACTGAACTTGCTCTGCCTCTGGAGTTGTGTACTTAAACTTGGTTCTTGGCTCTAGGAAGATTAAGACGAGATTCAAACCAATCCAAAACAAATTTGCTCTTATTTAGATACCTGTCCTGTAATTGAACCATATAAGAAATATTGTATGTTTTTGATATGGAACTGGAAGAAAGACTATGATTTTGACAAGGTGTTGGACTACTTATTTTTTCGATCTCTAAATTTAAAGTTAAAATCTGGGGTATACAAACTCAAGTAACCAAAATTCAAATCAAATAAGTCATTCTGGAGAAAAACTTGCACAGGTGCAGTGTAAGCTATTAACAGGTACTGTTCACTCCAACACTTCAGTCATTTCTAGGTGCTTATGTTTTTGCATTTAACTTGTAAATGGAAGAAGCTTTGAAATACATCATCTTTAAATAAAGTAGAAATAACTATCCAGTGAACATGTTCAGAAAAAGTGTGTCTGATCAGCAGAGAACGTAAGCATAAGCATAAAGGAAAGCAAAATCAAGAACATACATGGCAGCAGCTCTGAAGCAGAAAGATCCAGTGAACCTTTTTCCTTACCAATGACAAGTATATAAAAGAACCGTAAATACAAAGAAACCTATCATTTCTTAAATGAGCTGGGGAGAAGCAGGTGCAGGAGGGTAGCATGGCCTGCAGGTTTCTGTTATGAGAACATCATTCTGGAGCCTACAGTAATGACATGTTATTTGCCAAGATTCTTTAAATTCCTTCCCAGTTCCCCATTGCCATAATTACCCAATAGTGTGGCGGCTTTTTTTTCTCTTAAGAATGAATTAGTAGAAGCAAGAGGCCCAGCTAAGCAAGGAAGGCTCAGCATGTGGTCACATAAAGGAACTGAGATCTATGTAGGCATATCGTGCCAGCAGGCACACTAAAGAAATGTATACATAAGGGACAAAGTGATCCAGATACATTATGTAAGCTAGTTTCCTGTATTCTGAAACCCATAATGGAAGAACCACAGTGACAATCCTTATACAATAATATATATTTTTTTTAATGATGCGACTAAACTCTGAATTGAAACTATCTTCTGCTGTGATTAGACATTAACATTTCAGCCATATCAAAACACCTAATTTTCTTTTTTCTTTCTTTATTTCTTCTTTTTTTTTTTTTTTTTTTTAATTAATGCAATTTTATCTGGCATTCCCCTGCCTAAATTCTGCCTTCGGTGAAACAATACTTTCTGACAGAGCGCTGATCTGTAACATCTTTCCTTTTCTCCTGAAACACATAGACTAACGGTTTGCAAGTGGTTCTGAAAACTTGAGTCCACAGCTACAATTTGGAACTTGTTGAGTTAAAAATGTCCTTAAACACTTTGTCTGAGGCCTGACAGAAATCTTTTGGTCTTCTGCTTTGCATGTTAAGTATTCATATCACAGTAAGAAATTGCAAAATGATGTTACCTAAAAAGTTTTAATATGCTGAATATTAGGGATCAGCAGAACAAGTAAATATAAATAAGACGTACCCCCAATTTTCAATATAGATAAATGAGACATCTATGTTAGAGGAATATCTGAGGATGAAATGAACTTTGCGGCAATAAATTGAACCTAAGGAGACTAGTGCAGACTTGGAAATCTACCTTTTAAACAATTAAATAGAAAAGGTAACTCACTCTGGAAGAAGGAAAAAAAAAAAAGTTCTGGCCCTTTGAAATTTCATTATTATGGATACAGAACTGTGAATGAAAGACTTTTTTCATATTAATGATTAGAAAAGCAAAATATATTCACCAATTCTCCAAAAATATTCGTCTTATCTACCTTCTAAAAAGCATTAATTTCATCTTAGTTTACACCCATTTCAAATTCTTTTCTTACTGATTTTGGAACTTTTCCTATACTGCTGTATTATGAAATAAAGGGGGAATTATGCTTCAGAAGCATATCCATGTTGATGCAATTAGAAAGCAAGCAAAATCATATTATTCTTGCAATTCATCACGGATAGAAAAATTTACTTAAGAGTGAATTCACAGATAGCTTACTACAAAGGGAATTGATTGAAGTAAACTGAATGACTGCATTAGTTCCCATTTCTATCAGTTAAGTTCATTTGAGGAAACACTGGCAAACAGCTGGGGAGTAGAAGAAAAAGGTAGCACTGATGATATTAATCAATGACAGCCTTGTGGTGGGAGTTCAGGACAGGAAACTAGGTACGTCTCAGATCAAATATTCACTTCTGTGGCAGTGGGTACATGCACAATTTCTCCCCTTTTGGAAATCAGAATAGCCATCCTCTTTTAATTGACCTTATGATTATGCATAAAGTTTAAATGAGTAAGCATTTGTAGAACACTGCTGTAAGTGCTGAATACCATTATGTGGCTTTAATTCCAATTCTGCGTGAGACTCAAATCCTGTACTATATCAGAAATTTTTTGCATTATAAAAAAACAAAAAAAAAACTGTTACATAATAATGATAAAACCATAGCTAAAATCAGCATTGCAGCTGAAATTAACTCAGTGATATGGCTGACAAAAGCATTTGGTCCTTTTCCAAATATTTACGTATACTTTAACAGAAGAGTTTTCCTATCTGAATGATTCCTGTGAAATTATTTTCCAAACTTCGATTTGACTTGTTATTTTTGGATTATTTGTCAAGATTTAGACCTGCCTAGATGTCTTTAAGAATGTATCTTCAGATTCTTGATTGCCAAACCAAATAACTGAAGTATTTCTGAAGTTTTCTCCTTAAGTAATTTGCTGAACAAAATCTGAGCACATGCTTAAGTTAGTTCCTTATAAATACTCTTGCCAGCAAATCTATTGGCAAGAACATTTCACCAAAAATGCAAAGATACAAGAGAATTTCTATTTCTTCATTTCATTAGAAATCTGATTGAAAAAGCTGCATTCATTTAAAAAAGAAACAGAGCATGACGTTTATAACCTACTTCATCCAATGCAAACAATTCTGAGACAAAATTGCAAATATAAGGTTTTCCAAATGAACAATTCAGACGCAACCAATAGTCTAAAATATGTTGGCACGTCTAGTGACTTCAGAGTGTAAAAACATGGAATTGTGATATGACGTTTCTAACTAGGCGTTCATGTATCCCTTGTCCACATAGTAGCGCACATCTAACCGTAACAGACTTATTTCAGTCAAAAAACATCCTCATGAGACAGCAAAATATCTACCACATTTTCAGCCATGCTAGTAAATTGCCCCATTTGGAAGTCTTCACCAAGCCCAGCTCTCCAAGCCTAGAAAACCTTCTACAGTACTCACTCACTTTTCCACAACTATTTGCTTTCACATAGATAACAAAAACATATTTGAAGATTATATGGTTTTCTGCAAAAAGCTGATCATATTCTATATATAAGACTCTAGAATTGCAACATTTTTCAGACATTTACAATCCAGGGGTAAGATGTAGTGTATTTAGTCCCATGTACTCAATTTCAGTCCAGTTGATATTGTCACAAATACTAAAAATATCTTCTAAATTCTGACTTCATTTACATCTACTAAGTAATTTATTCTGCTCTGAAAAGACAAAACCATTGAACTCAAAGTGAAACTGAATCACATCTAAAACGATCAGGTATAGTTTAGGGACAATTTTCACATTTCTTTTTCCTTGACTCAGTCTTGTAGCTTCTAATCATTAGCTAGACAGCTGTGTTATGTGATTAATTTATTTAGGTGTTACACTAGTGCACAAATGTATATACTGAAAAGAACTACAGTATTGCTTTGCAGTAAGTAATAACTATGTTCCAGTAAGTGATTCAGTGCTGGAGTGTTTAGAAATGCAATCTTATGTAGCTTAATTAAAATGAAGTACCCCTTTCAAGATATTTGCTCTAGGTTAGCCTGAAAAAGTCTACTATGTGCTACTGGAGTTGGAAAAAACGTTAAAGTAGTTTCTGCAAAGTCTTGTTTTGATAAACATGAGTTCAAGAATAAAGCTATTTTGGGACATTGCTATGTCTGCAGCAAGACAACAATTTACTGAATGGAAAGTGTTGCACAGCGAGAGAGAATGGAAAGAAAACTCCTCACTAGCCAAAGCTGAAAGAAAACAAGTTCTAACAAATGTTGTTCACTTGTCTGGAGACATGATTTTAGTCACTGACTTGCCTCTGTACCACAGAAACTCAATGATTAGAAAATACAACAGCCAGCAACTTAACCTGGAATATTTCCACCCCTTCACTAATTGCTTCATTGCCATTTATTTCTAGGGAAAACTGTAAAAAACAAACAAACAACAACAACAAAAAAAAAAAACAGGCAGAATAGACAGAATGGGTTTCGAAGCCTTTTGAGTTCAATGGGAAACTATTCACTGACTGTTGCAGACACCAGCTCAGACCCCAGACTGGTTATACCAGGTGGTGCCTGTGCCCACAGTAGGTCATCAGTGACAAAAGCTGTGTCACTCCTACAGCAGTGTAGTGGTTGAGAGGAAAAAGTTAACTGAAGTCTCTATTCCATTAAACTACCATCAAAAAAGCAACGCATAATTGATTCTTCTCATTATGACTGATTGAATAGGCACTTCCACAGCCTGATAGGTCTGCACTGAAAAGGGGAGAGAAGTGGGACTGTAAGCTCTGTTGATAGCAGAGGATTCAAGCCTCATCAGTGTGCTGCTCCTCAGTCTTTGGGATATCCTCATTTGTCATTTCTCATCAGTTAAGTACAACAGAAGATCCCATATTTGAAGGAATACATAATTTGAAGTGTGTATTTAGAGAAACACTGGTCAGAAGATATGTTAACAGACTGGCATTCATTCAGTCTAGATGTCAGTCTGCTCTGGCATGGTCCCCAGCACTAGTTTATTTTTAAATTTCACTCAGTTACAGACAAACTTGTAATTCAAAAGAAAAAGGCAAGAAGGATAGTAGTGAGAAAAGATGACCTAAGAGATCTTTTCCCACAGTTCACATTTAAATAGAGGTCCAAATTCAAATGATCTCCAAACTAAAGGCTGGAAACACACTGCCACAAGAGTACAGCTGTTAGCTACTATGCAAAGGTCATTGCTCTTCATAAGTGGAGAGATTGAAGGATGTGTCTGTTCTTCCTACTTATGGAAAAGGAGACTTTATTTTGTTATGGCAATATCAACAGCAGGTTCATCTTGTTCCAGCAAACGTAAAAGATTCTGAAGTGCACTGAGCTTGTACTGTTATTATTTCAGGAACATCCCATTGTTTAAAATCCGTGTGCTATACGTTGTATAATTTTACCAGCACTGGCATAAATAAGACTATTATCGAATGTTAAGACCAGCAGGTGCTTACATGTTTTCCTGTACCAGCACTAGGGTGCCTGGCTCTGTTCTGTCACTAGTGTAGAGGACCCAGACTATACTGGTCCTGTGTAATCTTTCTCACTATCTTATCTAGCAACCACCATCACAGTCTGTGACCAACCTTAATGCTAAGTCTTTACTCCTAAAATAAAACAACACCAACATAAGGCAGTTTTTCTTCAGCCTTCAGGAAGGTCAGACACATGATCATAATTTTAAATTTGAGAAGAATGCACAGCACTAGTCAGGTAACCGGCAAAGTAAGATGAGGAAAAACGTACAGATTAATAGGAAGGAAACTAGCAATTTGGTAAATATCAAGTAATTACCATTGAGGTCTTACGGAGACTGAGCCGGTCTGATCGAGCTCGAAAATATGCTTCGTCAAAGGATGTATGACTACCCTTCAGCTTCTCTGACAGGTTCCGATACAACCGCTTTGCAGCATTTGGAGAAGACGGCATGCTGTTCTTCTTAGTCTGGAGGAGACTTAAATTATGCATTTGCTGTGTCATTTTCACCTAGTAGTTCCTAGAAGAAAACAACAGCTGTTTAACAAGGTTTTGCTACACTAAAGTCATTGATCAGAACTGTATCACAGAAACACATTGCATGATTTTTGTGGCAAAAATCCTTTTCACACACAGTTTTAGAACACTTGGAAGCATATTTCTAGGCATTTTCAATGGCAATTCGCTCTTTAAAGAATTAGTCCCATGGATATCTATGGCAAGGCAGAATTAAGGATAGAAAAATAGACCACTGCAGAAGTATTTCCTAATTTGTGTAAGAATGAGTTTCATTTAATGATGGAAATGGACTCTTGACAGAGTGAGTTCTGGTAATGCAGAAAACAGGCTTTATAAATGTTACTGTAATGTTAGGATAACTGGTACATAATCTGCATTTTGACAGAATGAAACCAAACTAACCAAAAGGGAATACATCAGGTTACTGAATTTTTGAACTCGTCAGGTGACTTAAGGTTGACACAAGCACAACCAGGGCAAGACAGGTGGCTGAGAGTTCCTTGCTACAGAGACCGCTTTTTGTTGTTAGAGTTTTGAGGGGCATTTGGCAGGGGAGAACCTGCTCTGTAACTAGGACTCCTAACGCATTAAGTTATAGCAAATAAATGAAAGAAAAACTGTTTAGGTTCTGTTATAGGCATTATGAGGAATACATGGATTTTTACTTTAAACTACCGTGGCCAAAAGGTGTTCAGGGCACTGCAAACCAAGACCTTACATGCTATATTTTACAGTTAAAATAATCTGGGGTCCTTAGTGCTGCTGTTTACAGTTCCATACTGAAGGAACTGAGTTGCATCCTCAGGGTTGTCTCTAAGTGAGAAAGGTGACAAAAATGCACCATTTTTTCTTAATAGCAAACCTGGCTACTCTTTCAAACTATCTTTTCCTGTAAATAAGCTTTAGATTCTTTGTACTATGATACAAATCCTGTGACTTTGTTGTTATAGTCTCTCAGCCTGCATGTGAGCAAACCAGACAGCAGGACTAGACTCTAATTATTATTTACAATCAGAAAAGCTTTCTTTACTAAATACTCACCCTGCTGTTGGACGTGCTCTTTGGCATGAATTGGTTCCTAAGATTAAATACACCACCCAGATCTCATAAGCCATCTACACCTTCCTTTCTCATTTGCAAATAGTGGTGAAGCAGACATCCTGAGTAAACATATCTGAGGACAAGTAATCTCATATATTCTCCAAGCTCATGAGGCATTGGAGAGAGATCAAGCCAACATACTTATGATATGTGATGAGAAAATTTTGCTAAATTATAACAGTGCGTGCAATCAGAAGACAGCAATGCCGTGTGAGTTGCATTCATGAAACTAATATGCAAAAATGGTTATAGTAAGAAACAAGCTATCTGGGACTCAGGGAGCAGCAGTACTAGGATGATTTTGGACTGTCTTTCTCCAAGCTTATAGAGGAAAGGTAAGTGAGGCTCACACACAAGCAACTCAATTCATCCTGCATTTTATTACATGTGTTTGCAGTGACTACAAGGACATCTCCTGATATGAAGCTTTTTATTCACTGCCCACAGCAATAAGACTGCATAGACTAGACAGAAAGGCTTAGTGGGAACCAAGGAACACAGGGAAATATGTTTGATCAATGTCTCTGTAATGAGAATGTGCTTGTTAAAGTCACCTAGAGAAAACACTAGAATTAAGATCACCAACTTACAAATGTTCCAAGGAGCAGTAGTATCATTTGGAACCATGTTCTGGAATCCAAGTACGTCAGACCTTACCACATGGAAGTTGCTGGTAAGTGCTGAGTTTCAGTATTGGACAAACTTTGAAGGCAGCCTTTTGTTTTAGAGATGTATCAATGGAATAAGTTGGAAGTATAAACATGGAATAAAATGTGTTTTAAAATGGTCAAAAGATTTCATTCACATGCGTCTGTTTAAAATAGCGTCAATAATACAATTTATTTTCAGATATTTATTTTAAAAGCTTTAAAAATAGCAGATTATCAAAGGATCTTCATCTTTGACTATTCCATGCTATTACCATTTTAAGAAACTCAGCAATTTACCAAAAAGTAATGCATTTTTCAGAGTAACCCTCTCATAGTTTTTTATTAGCATATAGAACTACAGATCATCCCACATAAATTTATCCTCCTCTTACCTTAGTTTTCACCTGGGTGAAGCTAGCATCAACCAAAGACTCCTTTTCATCAATAAACTATGCTCAAGAATCAGTCCCAAACTGTATACAAAAACAGGCCAGTTAATATTATAGGTATGTTTATAAAGAAAGTTTCAATTTCCCAAAGCCATTTGATTCCAAGAGGGGAGATACTGAACACCAAATTATCACACTTATGAGAGCGTATGAGAGAGAACAATTCGCAAACCTAAATGTCATCAGGACATGGGCTAAAAAGCCAAGTAGATCCATCCAATACTTAATTCAAACATACCTCAGCATACACTACTTTGTTTGCTTTGGGATTTTATTTTTTACACCAAAAGCAACAAGTTTGGTACCTCTGAATGGCATAATATTACATTATGGAGAAGTTACAAGCTTCATTAAGCCCACAGGCCAATATGGAAATTTACCGAGAAGCTGTGTAGACATTTAGTAAGTTTACATTAAATAAATAAGGCTCACCCGCTTAGTAGGGCTTCTCATACTTATTGTGGTATTACTAAAACCAAACAATACCTGTTATTAAAGCTAACACAGCTTATGCCTTTATCAGTCACCCTAGGTTATTACATCTTGCTTGACCAAACTACATGCTTATCAACTTCAAGTCCCTAATTTTTTTGTGGAGAAGAGAGTCACTGAAGAGACTTATTTACATGGAACACCTTGACAGAAACATTTTCCTTTATCAGGAAAATTTATCTTAAGAGAGTAAAGCACTTCTCAATCTTTGAACAGTTTTCCAAGAAATCTGAGGGTTTGATAATCACATCTCCCAGTACACATTCAAAACTCAGTCTGCAGGTCAGTTCCATTTCAACATGCATACTGTAAAAAGAAACTTCTAAACATGCTACAGTTCTCTAGGAGGTTACTGTAGTCTCAGGAACAAAATAAATTTAGGTATCATTAGGCTTCTGGCCTATGTCTCCAACCCTGAAAAGCCTAGCAGCAGTTTAATACCCAGTCTGCTCAGGACTTTTCTCCATGGTGTGGACTACTGGTCACGTTGACTGTACCAAACCTTAGTTTGACTCCAGACATTAGTATCTCTGGGGGTTAGCAAAGTCCTTCCCACCATGACCTGGTCAAAGACACGGGATGTATACATTCAGAATAAAACAACAGAGTGTTACTAAGCATCTGAACAATGACTTCCAAGGACTGTAACAATGTTTCCATATTATGCAGTGAACATTTCTGAGTACAGAGCCAAAGCAATTCCTTAAAATTAGCATAAAGGTAAGAAGGGGACTGAATCTTTTAAAATCTTTTTAAAAATGTTTCTTCAGTCAAGAGCAGGTGGATCTATAGAGAAGCTAGATAAACACTGTAGGAGCTGCAGCTATTCAACAATACTACAGAATTGGTGCACCAGAAATGACTTGAAAAATACAAATATGCATTTTTGTATGCTAACCATCAGAACCCTGAAGCAATGCATGGTATAAACACAAAAAACAAAGCAACAGCTGGCATAACGTAAGGCAAATGCACTGCGTTCTTGACCACTGAAACAGCAAGATGCAAAACACTGCTGAAGATTATCATACTTAACATACATGTACTTTCTAGTCACACACAAGGTATGGAACAACAAAAAAGGAAAGGTGAATGTAAGCTGCATATTCTGGAAAACTTTCTTTAAGTATGGTCTTATTAAGCTGTAAAAATGACTCCTGGGGGAGCAAGTGAAATGAGATCGGGTAGAATCAGGAATAAAATACATAATAATAAATAAGGAAAACAAAGACATATCAACTTCAAAATAATAATAAAAAGCAACAGAATTATGTAACTGGATGTTGGCATTTCATTGTTATAGATGCATGCCATTTTGCAAAAGCAGCTTTATTCTCCTTTATGTAACTCATGCCCCCCTGCCCTCCTCCCCACTCCTATGTGAGGACACACTCTTTACATCACCAATCAGGTGAAATCCAAAAACATGCATCCACTGAAATAACAAATTCTGCCAGTGAAACATGCTTGACCTGAGGATATATCACTGTGACAACTAATATTGTTACAGTACATCAGACAAACAGTTTAGAAACAGGTGATGTCCAGAATGAACCCATTTGAGATTTTCATTGATGGAAACCTCTGCACATACCTAGCACAGGTCAAAATGAAACCGAGAAAGGAGATCTCAGTATGGTTCAGAGCAGCCCTATGTGTTCTCACTAGCATTCTCATAGCAAGTCCTGAACTACAACAAGCATGTTACAAGGTTTCTCAGTAAAGGCCAGAACTATACAGAAGAGGAGCAGCTCCTCTTATAACTGGTTGTTAATAAAATTAGCAGAAGCTTGCATTTCCAAAAATTAAAAAAAAAAAAAAAAAAAAAAAAAAAAAGGGGGAAGAGGAGGGGGACTTATGGCAGTGCTTCCAGGAATAAATAACCTGCATTCCTGGGGAAAGTTACTGTACTATCCTGGAAATAACCACCAAAGCACAGCCTCATCTGCATAACTACCACCCTGTTAAAGTATGCACCAAACCAGTGACAGAAGTCTTCCTACACACATTTCATGCTGCACATACGGTAGCTTGATCATTGTGAGCAGATTTCTGCTTCCACTTCTAAGCACTGAAGTAACCTCTTAATTCCCTAACAGCAGAGTGTTTTAAAAGTCAAATTCAAAAATAAATATTAATATGTTCTCCTTGTAAAAGCATTATTTTGATTGGTAAGTACTGACATAATATTCATGTCCTTTTAAAATCAGATCGTTGAGAAAAAAGTCTAAATTATAGATCACTGTCTGTTTCATGTGGCACAAACATGCTGCACTGTATAGACAGGTAAACTAGAAGGGCACAGCATAGCTGTAAAAGAATTACCTTTAGATCTTAGGAAAGCAACAGACAAGAAAACACTCAACACTATACGTATTCTTAAATATGTTTATTAAACAATTTTATTCTTGAACTAATAGTTAACAATATATGTGTTAAAAATAAATTTGACTTACCAGCTTAGGCTATCCAAGGCAAAATATGAACAAGTTGGTGGTAATTGTCCAGTGTCTTCCTTTAATGAATCACATTGGCTTTGCTGTCTCTGCTGGTTCAGCCTCTGGGCAGAATGAGTAAACCTCTTCCTTATACTGCATGAATGATCAGAAATGAAACGATTATTGCTAGCAATTGGTATTAGTAGCAATTACTGAAGTACAAGATGACTGACAAGCTCTCAGAGCAAAATAGTATTTAAAGCAAATAGTGTTGTATCACAGGTAAAATATCTGGAACATTTGGTGCCTTAACTCTATACTGTTTTACCTCTGCAGCTATAGGAATGACTAATATCTAAAGCTCTTGCCTCCGTAGTCAAAGATGCCATGACTTCTGTATGCTTTTAGCTTGTTGCATCCCTTAAAATTGATCAGCAGCACAGCATGCAAGTAGAACAAATAATTACTGCCAGAGTAAACAAAACTGCAATTGTAATTAATTTGCCATAAAGTATGATCAAAAAGGCATTAACACAGCCATCTTAAAGCAGTTACTTTTATGTTAAATCAATAAAAGGAAAAAAAGAATCACAGTTCTACAGTCTGTCCAGTAATGCATGTTGCATGTGATGTATTGTTTCTTCTTTCTTCAAGCAAGCTACCACTACAGCTGTCTGCAATCATAGCAACAAAAGCAGCAACCATATCCACAGCTATGGGACATCTGCAAGATCATTTGAAAGCTCCCAGCCTGAGCAAGTTATGCTTAAAAAAAGATTATTAAATGAATAAGATTTTTATTTTATTTTTATTATTATTTTTTTTTTACTGATGCCTACATTTCAGCTAAAAGAGATCCTGTAACTTTAACATATTTGTGTTAATGCCTTTCAAAACAGTAGAATGGTGATATTTCAAAATACCCATTTTTTACAATTGAGCAAAAAATACTAACACTGGATCCCACAGAAACCCACAAAGATGTTAGAAAGTCAGAATATGGAATTTCACACAGCCTCAGAATTCCAAAAATAATGTAAGTGATGAGCAAAAGTAAACAACCATCTAGAAACCATTAACCTCCCTGGACAGTCCACTAGGTTCATGTAATTGGAACACTCCTGTCTAATACCTGGCAGCAGAAAAGAACTGACATTTTCATTCCTGGTTCTGTCATAGCCAGCTACAGAAGAGTGGTTTTTTGTTTTGTTTTGTTTTTGTTTGTTTGTTTTTAATTGATGCTGTTTTGTGGTTGTTTTTGTTTGTTTGTTTTTTAATTGTTTTTAAAGAGTTTTTAAAAGTTTTTAAAAATTATTTCCATTCCAAGCAGCATCCTTTTGCAAAAATAGCTGAAGCTAAAATCTGGTCCTCGACCAGACAATGATTTCTCATTGGACTTGAAATTCCATACTTTTTAGTCTATACTATTCTATAGTATACTTGTTATTCTATACCTTTAAAATCAATCTGGATATGAGTCCTTTTTGAGGGAGATATTTTCTTTTAGTGTTTATATATATGTGTGTGTGTCTGAAAACACGCATACATCCACTTCAAAGGCATACGACAAGAATATCCACAGTCCAAGTATACACATGCTTTGCTGCAGCTGACACAAGGTGCTATGACAATATGCTACATGCAACATTACTTTTCCTGTGTAGTGACAATCACAAGCTCAAAGTGTACAGGATTCCCTCTTTTGTCCTGCTGTTTCTGAGGATCATTAGTCAGCAGTCCGCAGGACAGATGACTGAGCTTACTGCTCCCTGTCAACAAGAGAAAGATGGGAAATCTTTCGAAACCCCCTGAATACCACTTTAACAGTGGGATACTACGTGGAGGAAAAAAAAATGCTGAAAATCTGAAGTATCTAAGCATAAGCAAAATTAGACAAACAAAAGCACAAAAATTGCATTTTCAGTGCTGTCCTGAACAGGGATGCTTCTTTGGAGTCAAAATCTCCAGTAGCAGTTTTTGGGCTGCATCAACCCACTGATGGAACTCTTTCATGAGGAACTGCCCAGCTATTTTCACTAGAAAAAGCTAAAATTTGTTTACTAGAACTAGTCAATTCTTAAACACTCTTTAGCAATTTCTCATTGTGTGTCAATACTCCCCCTTCTCTCCTTTGCTTTCTCCTTTCAGCATGGAGGAAAGTAAAACTTTTGTGCTTGCTTTTTGCTTAGCACTTCTCTATTGCTACCCAAGTACAGCTTAGTGGAATAGTGGAATACAAGATGTTTTCTTGCCGAAGCAAGAACTTTAAAAGATATTTTGTTTATATCAAGTAAGCATTATCATTAATCTTCCTGTCATATAGATTTAAGTTCATTGTTAAAGTGTTCAAAAGCCAGAAGAGAAAAAACAACACTCAGTAAGGTAAGAGAGTTAATAGTAAGTTTACCAAACGATAAAACAAGAAATTAGTTACTAAAAGTGATGGCTGAATGTATCCAAGTCCAAGCCACACCTACGTGCAGTTCTGAAAATGGAAAAGACTCAAAGATTTCAAGAAAACACCCCCGTGTTTATGATAAATCACACGTAAGCAGACCTGTTAGCCTGATCTTGTACAGAAACCTGCACATTCATAGCCTTTGATGACTCCAGGAGATGATTCAGATGTCAGCCATTTATTATTTCACTTGCCTATATTTCATGCTTAATTAGTTGAGCAGAAAATGTGGTTTGCTGTACTAAAACTACTTATTTAAACAACCTTTTGTAACAAGTTTTCACTCCATACCTGATCACTCTACAGTTTACCTACCTGTAGCACACACCATGAGCTGATTCCAGAAGCTATTATTTTCACTATTCCAAAAGCTGCATATTATTATTATGAAGATGCGAGTTTAGCAGTACATTTCATTTGAAGAAACCATGTAAACTGGCTGATTAACCAGCACATTTACCAAAATATTTACCCTTTAATCTCAGCTTTATATACAACAGATACTTTTGGCAGCTAAGCAGCACATTTTACTGGCCATTAATTCCATTTTGCAAACTGGTAGTTTCTTCTGGAGACAGGTAGCATTTCTGGAATGAGGGAGGCTGTTTTCAGGTGGAGGGTGATAAACTCGCAGACTGTTCTGTACACTCACAGGGTGGCTGGGAGACATTCATTTTCATTTCGTCAATCAATAGGTGGCAGTATTCACCCAGTTCTTCAAAAGCCTGGTGTCCATGGAGCAGCAGCCACGCACAGGTATTATTACTACACTGTCCCTAGCAAACATTGTCCAACACTTAATTGCAGATGGTAGGTCAGCAGCGAGCACATTCTCCCTATACAGAATCTAACATCCCTCTTTTATATATCCTTGCGTTTCCACTCTATGTGAAAAACATGGAGTGAAAAACACTCAGTAGACCAGTGGAGTCCAGAAATGGCTTTTGAAGTTTGGACCTGAGAAACACTCAAACATTTGGAATTTTAAAGCTTCACATGGAGCTTGACTTAACTTCCCAGTCAGTCGATGGCAAAACTCATCATTTTTAGAGACAAAGCTGTATTTTAGGCTGTTAATAGTCCCCCGAGAAGAGCTAGCGCTCCTCAGACATCTAGCCTGCTTTCCGTGCACTGCTGCAGCTG
The DNA here is from genome assembly GCF_964035555.1 of Netta rufina. Lineage (NCBI taxonomy): Eukaryota > Metazoa > Chordata > Aves > Anseriformes > Anatidae > Netta > Netta rufina. The sequence goes on along the minus strand of NC_140143.1, from coordinate 5,651,492 downwards.
GGATCAGGCCCTCAGATCACCAGCCTGGGAAGAAGGTTCTCTGGCCTCCCTCCCAAAGCAGCATGGGCAGGCCAACTCTGCTCTCTCATTTCAGAAATCTGTGACTAAGAAGGTGGCTAAAGCGTTCCCTGAAACCAAATATTGTGGTTTCTTTTCCCCCCCCCCTCCCTGACCCCCCCACACAGCCAAAAGCATACTGTGGGAAGGGGAAAGCCCTACCCCACCAACAGACCAGTAAATCTTGCTGTATCTTGCTCTGCTCCCTCACTTCTTCTTTCTTGCAAAGTTTCATATATACATAAACTACCGTAGTAAATTCCAGCTCTGGTTTTGGCAATATCTGCCCCTCTGGCTCTGTGTTTACCTATCATCTTTCACACATACTCTTTGGCCAATTTGTTAATTCTCTGTCCTATTCCCTGGTTTCTTGTGTTTCCTCAAGGACATTGATCTGAGTCTTACTGTTTCACTAGTTCCTTTAGCCAGTGTTCTTGATCCAAATCCATAGCAAATAACCTATTATCCACAGAGACACAGAAGTATTCAGTATTTTCATAAAAAAGACGAATATTTCCCAGTTCATCAGTCATAGATGTGATCAAACTCAAGAAATTCTGAAATTGTGAGTGAAGAAAAATAATTGTGTTTGGACTAACTCTAGAAAATTTCCCAATGAAATAATTTTTCCCAAGTGTTTTGAAATATTTGAGACACCCGTGATGTAAGCGACTAAAAGAAACTGAGCTTGGCAGCCCCAGCTCCTCCAGGCTGCCTGCCTTAGCCGTGGTTCTTGGTCTCGAGTCCTCTCAACCCACCTTGGATTGCAGCATGGCTGGGCTCTGCTGCAGGGCTGAAACTGGCAGAGCCACCAGAGTGAGGTGTGCAGATTCCCAGTTCCACAGGAAGGGTTGTGGAAGCCAGGAGGCCTCTGGCTTCGGGGCAGCCTACATGACAGCAGTGTCTTGGAGCCGTGGACCCTGGCTGCTTATATTTCAGAGTACCGTTTCAGATGAACTAGCAAGAAACAAGAACTGCTTGGTTAGAATTCTTTAAAGATGGCGTGGCTTTTTGTTGGTGGTGTTTTTTTTTCTTCCTCTAGTCTCTTCAAATGGAAAATTCCTGAGACATTTTAATCCAGGGCTGTAGAGGAGCAGAATCAGGCCTGAAGCTACAAAACACTACTTAGTCAGTTGGGATCATTTGGAGTGTAAGTTAAGGTAAACAAAGATACATTAGCATAAAAAGTTCATCAGATCCTTAAAGATGTTACTGTTTGAAAGTAGGAATCTAAGAGCAGCTGTTGTTGCCCTGCGTGATCCACACACAGCAGAGCTGCCCACTAGCAGGGCTTGGAGGAGATGCTGCCCGCTGGGAGAACCAGCACAGGCCAAAGTGCCCTTTGCTAATGGCTCCTGCAATTGCTCTCTGTATTAGGAAAACCTGAACTTGCACAAACACATCCATCTTCAGAAAGCTTATAAAAGTACATGCGGGCCATTAGACCTAGCTGCAGATACTGCTGCTCCTCAGAAATAAATTACCCAGCTGAATATTGTGGAAATAATGAAGTTGTCAGCAACAACAGCGCAACTGTGATGTTTCGTCAGCCTCATGTTGATTATGCTATCTAGTCAGACACTCCATATAGAGATAATTTATGCCATGTATTGTTTGGCCATGACTACTCCCAGCTGCACTGCATTTAATCCAAGTTATAGCAGAACATTTTACAAACAGAAATTAACAAGCTTTTCATAGCTGGCAATTTCTAGATTAGGAATGAATAAAGAAAAAGTAGGATTTACCAAAATTGAGCATAGAACAAAGCTGCACAGAGGCAGACACATGATTCCAGAAAAGTTTTTGTTTGTTTGTTTTTTTTAACTATAAAGTTTCATACTCCAAAGAACAGAATAATTTTAGGCTTTGACATAGTCACTAGAAATACCAAGACGTACTTAAAATATATATAGACAGGTTTCTTTGTATCTTTTGTATGATTACAATAACTAACAATCTAATTACTAATGTAAAGCTTATTCTGAAGATAAACCTTCTTCAAAGCTTGATGTATTGGAGCACTTATTATAAAACTAAACACTATGCATTTGACACACAGTGACCCTAAAGAAGTGCCATTATTTTTCATGCTGAGTAAAGAAAAAACTACGATAGCAGAAGAACTATTTCTTACTATTCTGTGAACCCCAAACGTTGTTTATTGCATTAAATGGATGAAGAGCAGCTTGTGTGTCCTGATAAAAGCACAAATCTGTTTAGGGGCAACGATCTCTAACAAATATTTTATAGTGATAAAATCAGTCATTTCAAAACAACGATAAAGTACCATTTCAGAAAAGCTTTGACACTGAAGACAAGTAGAAGGAGCAGGGGGGTTATTTTCAAAGCCTAACATTTACCTGGGGAGAATAATCTTTCTGGATCCCGATAGAGACAGACTATTCCAGATAACAATTCAACCCAAAAGCCTATTTCTCTGCATTACTGGAGAAAGAACCACAAGGAGATCTGTCTCACTAGACCAGCTTTTATGAATAGCCCCATGGGCCATCTGTAATAGAGAAACATTACACTTGCTGGCTATGAGAGTTTTGCACAGGCTGGAATTCATACTGCAATCATTTGGTCTGATGTGACTGTTCATTTACATTTCAGTTAGAATGAAAATAACTCCAAGGAGTTCCAAACCAGTGTCTCACAGGAGCAATACAAAAACCTAAACAGAATAGAAATGATTGCTGTGAAGTAACTCCAGGCTTCCCAGTACAATTCTATTTCACATTGAGTTGAAAAGCACATTTAAAACATTCATTTTTGCTGAACGTTTATGCTAGCTTTCAAATCATGAAGATTTGAGGTTTACTACAGAGGCAATTTACATGCACATAAAAGAGTATTTGTTAAACACTTCTTAGAATTTACAGAGACAAGGACATATGATTATGTTTACTTTACACAGGGTACGAGGCAGAGCAAAATCTGTGCAAAGCTCAAAATACATGACTGTTCTTTCCTCCAATCCAACAGCTCAATAAAAGTAAAATAAAAATGCAGGAAACGCATCCAAATCTTTCCTGTATAGAATTCAGGAGATCTGTAACATTATGCCAAAAATCATTACTTTTTTATTGCAGTGGTGGCTTTTAAAATATGTAGCAGTTAGAATAGCAGTTCATGAAAATATCCTCTCATCACTTTCCTTAAGACCTAAAGCTGATGAATCTGTTTCCTTTCAATTATTTATGTCAACCTCTCAGTAAGCAATAAACATTATTACTAGTCCTCACTTTGCTGCCACTTGAATCAAATCTCTACCATCTCAAACCAGAACAGAAGAGAAAGTGGTCATTGCTCTCTAACAACCACATACTACTTGGAAGGATTTGCTTCGCAGCTTCTCTTTCATTCCTCCGTCTTCCCCATGTCCTGACTAATGCAGCCTTCAACACCAAACATTAAAAATGAATCCGAAATAAATTCCTACTTTTCACCTTTCATGACAGGTTGCAACAAGTCATTACTCTGTTTTCTAGAAGGTCAAACAGAATCTGATTCAGAGCATAAGACTCTTGGTTTTATTTCCCACATTCTCAGTCATCCTTAAATGAGAAAGAACAGTGCTGGCTAATCTTGGGGCAGAAGGTGCTTACAACACAACAGTGCTCTGGGTGGCACGGCCTGTTCTGTCCCACTCTGAGCTGGTTCAGTCCCCTGCTGAGCCACGTTTCAAAGTACCTTTGTTCTTCAACTTGTACTGAAACATATTAATCCTAGAGTGCAGAGACATTGGGTGGGAAAGCATTCATGATACCAATCTCACTTACCCTACAAGCTTACTGCACCAATAACATTTTGTTAGTTACATGTTCACTTCCATTTCAGGTACACAGAGCAAGTAGAAAAGAACATTAGAAACTGACTTCAGAAAGTATAGAAAAACTAACAAGCTGCTATAAATTACTACTTTTTTTTTTTTTTTTTTTTAATAGATATAAATGAAGTACTTAGAAAGTGCTTGTACATCACCATCCAGATATTAAGTTGGCTGGAGTTGTCACAGAAGACAGATGGGGAGAATAATTTGCTGTTGTGTTAAAGGATTGAACATTGATTTCAAAACAAGGACTTGTGGTCCAATGAAACAACATTCTCTGCAGCTAGAAGTGCTAATCTGACTTCAGCTGAATTGAGTTAATAAATATTTGCAAAAGCAGGCAGCTTAGCTGGCTTAATTATGAAAACACTTGCTTTTCACCTTTAGGAATTCATTTCCTCCAGGGTCAGAGTTTGGTGGTCTTACAGCTATCGCACAAACTTCTATACAATTTGGAATGATTAATGACCTCTGTTCAGAAAAATTATGAGGTGCTATAAGGAAAAATTAAGTGAATGCACACAATGTGAAAACTCTCATTGAGTACATTTTCTCTGCATTATTTTATTTTTATAAAACAAGGAACATGTTCTGTGAATGTGCACTTCATGGATAACAAACTTACAAACCTGCACAGAGGTAATATCTTACATGGCAATGTAGTCAGTCTCTCCTATGGGCAGATCCCTGAGTTCTGCTGAAATATTAGATGCCAGACAAGAGAATTCTGCAGCAGTTCACACAATGCAGATCTTTTGAATGATTGCAGCTGAGAATATAATTTGTCTCTCTGAAGACATTGTTCTGGGCCAACACTGGGCTTCTGTTCACACTTCCAGACAGGCACTGGTGCAACAGACTCCACACAACAGCCCGTGCTGCTGCTCAGCCAGCAACAGAGCTACAGATTTGAAAAGAGAAATTTTCTTTGTGATTAGTTTGTCTTGTACTAAAACAATTTGAGGAATATTGGCAAATATACCTGTCCTGTGCAGAAAGTGCTTATTTATCCTCTTTTAGTGGTATGTTATTTATCTCCTAAAAGATGACCACAGTCACTTGTTATGATAGTATTAACCAAAACCAGCTCTATGTTGATGGCCGTCTGTTAATTTAAGAGTTGGTAGCAACAGCTTTTTAGGTAGAATAACTGTTTCATTAAGAGAAGAAAGGAAGTCATGAAGTTTGATGAACAAGTTGAAGGTGCAAGAAATCGTATAGTTATATTGCATTAATACCAGAAAATTTGGTCATTTTTCCAGCTTTATCTGAGTTTTTTTCCAATTTATCTATAAACAGTTGAATGATTTTAGTATGCAGCATCCTGTCCAGTAGGCTTTTGGGAACAGTAAGGAAAATAATACAACTGGTTACTTCTAGCTGGTATAATTTATACAGCCCTCATGAAAAATGAGTCCAGGCTTTAAAGTGAAATGAATCTTCTCTATGTGCAGTTCCACAGCTCCAAGCAACATGCTCTTTGTTCCATGATATGGGCTCATATTTGCTAATAAATATCAAGCACCCCTCTACGTCAGTGCCTTTTGAGATATCTGTTAAAGATTTGAGTGGTTTGGAAACTACCTTAGCTCTGTGATGTTAGGTTTGGATAGTGGGAATCTTTCATTAGGGTACAGATATGAAACATCACTGCACATGAGATGTACCTACTCTTTTCAACTTTAAATTCAGCTATTAAAACAGCTAATCACAACAGAAACACTGCTCCTATCAAACTTCGGCAGTACTGAGCTACTGCTGTTCAGTGTTGTCAATCAGTTGTCAAAACGTAGAAGAAAGCTGCTCCTAAGTTCAGATAATATTTCCAATTATGTGCATGGTGCCTATTTAGATGACAGTGTAAGAATTAAATGCCACTCACATACCAGAAATAGATTTGAAATGTGAAGTTAAATATAAATGAGAGTTCACAAATACGCAAGAAAATCAAATAGTTAGGACTGCAGTGGTAAGTTTTGAATTTGCAGTAAAAATTGCCTGAAAGATACTGTTTTGTGAATACAAGCTACAGAGCAGAGAGTCAATTCCTTTAACTTTCTTTGCTCTGCCAATCCTGAGAAGCATCCGAACTGTATTTCCAAGCAAATAATAAAAGAATAATAAATGACTTCTCATAGATAAGTAATGAACTTTCTTCAAAAAGCAATGCAGAAAATAATTGATCTTTAGATCCATACATTCTGTTCTGTTCAGGAGAGGAATTTACCATAATGAAAATTGCTGTATCAACACCATCAATACTTGTCTACCCAAAAGAGCTAAAATGAGGGGGAAAAGTGAAATACACACCATGAGCTACAGAGCAACTGCATTTCCCCAAGTACGACTACCACATAAATAATTTTCTGTAAATATCACTTGAGAAAACTGCAAATAAATTCCAAATAAAAAGAAAGTTAAAATTCACCCAAGTGTTTACTTCAAATTATATCACCAGCTAATTATCAACTACTGTTTTTCAATATGGAATAATTAATACAACTGAAGAGCATACACAGATGGGTGAGAAAATTAAACTTATGAGTGAAATATGAAAGTCAGTGAAGTCAGAGTAATTAGAAATTTTATTCCATCAGTTCCATATAAAAAACATGAACTCATTTTCACCTCTGGCTCTAAGATCACAAAACAGCCTGCTACCATATAAGTTGACATATTTCAAATAAGATGAGATTTTACAGTTATTAATAAGGAAGAAACGGAAACAAAAAACTTTTCTTTAGAATTAACAGGTCATGATTGAGAAGGTCAAAAATTGGCATTTGCATTATCTGTGTGGTTTTGGAAAAAAATAATGCTATATTAAGATTAAACGATGCAAAAAAAAATCTTCCAGAAACCTCAGTTAAGGGCAAATGAAGACCATGTATGAATCAGAAATCATGATCCAAAGCTACTGACCACCATTAACTGCAATAGCATTTGAGCCAATCAACTGCTTCAAGAGTTTTAATTGGTTTAATTATTTTGCTGGACCACACATAAGACATGTGGAAACATTTTTACCTATAGATGGAACATCTTGCAACTTGTTCCTATTCACAGCTCGTCTATGTTCTTTTATTGGCATCATCTTTCACGAAATTCAGACACCAAAGCTAAAAGCTTCTTTAACTTCCATTGATATCATCTTAGCAACAATAAGCAGCTGTCAGGGAATCAAAATGTACAGCATCCACCTAATACTGCTTCAGAAAGGGACTTATTTTAACTATTGAAGCACATTTGGTTTAAAAATTGCAGATGTTAAGAAATCAAGGAGGAAACTTATATTGTATCATTCCAAGATCCAGACCAAGATGAAAAGACAAGATAATAAAATAATTCAGCACCAAAGGACAATAATTCAATAGAGAAAGGATAGATTAGAGCAAGACTAAAATATGTGAATGTCATTTCAGTGATGGAAAAATCCCATGCCTTTCAGGTTGCTATACTTTTAGATAACTCTTACTAGTTCAAATGGATACAATTTCTGTTAGTAGAAGAAATCTATCCACAGTTTCACTTTTGCAAGTCCCAACAGATGTATGTCTGAATCATCCAATGTGAAAACCTTAAAAGAAGTGGTCCAGGATGCATAAACATATCTTTATAGAATGGGTTTGTGACAGTGTCTGGGAAAGTAGAAAGATACATGAAACTTCTAATAACTTGTGAGCATACTTCCTCGATTACAATAGCATTTTGTAAACAGCTGAAAAAAATATGACACACTCCCCATTGTCATATTCTCTTACAAAAGAAATAGTAATTTGCTTTTGCTAAAGCCAAACAAGGTACAATTATGCAGACTTTATGTAACAAAGAAAGCAACACTAACATATTGTATCTTGAAAGTATCAACAAACAACATAGGATCTCCGCAATATGTACACCTAAAGCATTTTTTCTTTTTGGAAATTCTCCAAAGTCTCATGCATTTGGCTGAAGCATTACCCCAAAAAACATAAATCATACCCTTTTACTGAAAAGACAGACAAATTTTTCAGTAGCTTTTGAGTAATGAAAGAATATTGCAAATTGAGAAATCTGTTCAACCTGCAGTTTTACATTGCAATTCAGCAACTGTCGATATGAGCCTAAAGATGGCCCAGTTATTGCCTGTCTAGTTGTAAGGTAATAGTAGACTCATCTTTTTTAAAAACTGCATCAGGCTTTCTAAGGGAAATATTCAGATAATTGTTAGATAACTACATTCTTAGAATATCAGGATCTTTGTTGTCTCTTGGCTTTGATGGTCACCTTCACTGCAACAAGCCAGGAAAATACAGATCTTCAGAGCATGGAGATAAATGGTTCTACCAGCTCTTCCTTTTATTTATGCTTTGTATTGAAAGATCAGAAGCATGGTGCATTCAGTAAGCATTCTCAGAATTCTCAATTCATGCAAGCAGTTATTCAGAAAACAAAGCTGACTCTTACCCAGAAAAACAAGCAACAAGCTAGTTAAAGCAAAGCAATTTAATAAAAACATAATATACATAGAAAAAATTATTGCAATGATGAAATTGCTTTCTTGCATTTGGAATTACATGAAAGCATTCTTAAAAAACAAAACAAAACAAAACAAAACAACAACAACAACAACAAAAAAAACATGAAGTCTTTCACACTAACACTCTACAATAAAAAGTAATAATTCAGAGGACTAGCAAAATAGTACTGTGGAATGACAGCTCTGATGAAAATGCAGTGTTGGTTAATATCTTGTTAACTTTGCTGCTTCAGGAACGAACTCTTCCTGATCACCATCTAGATGAAAACATCCATTTTTATCGACTTAATTATGTTAAGTCATAAACTTAAACCACAACATTAATTTTATAAGTGTTGGAACATTTCTCTCACAACAGAAAAGACAAACTACCCTCTTACATCTACTCTTCAGCCTCTAAATAAAAAGGGAAAAGATTGATCGGATGAACATAAGAGCCACATTCATGATAAAATATACAAAATTATCAGCAGAAAGATGTTAAATATTTATGGTGTCCTCAAGTAACCTTCTGTAAATCTGTATAGTATATTGTTACTTCAAAGATCAGGCGACTGAACATATTTTGCTCCAATTTTATATAACAGGTATTCATGCAATTCCATACAAGTTTGCTAGATTTTTAGTATTTAATTTTAATTATTAGCAGTCACTCCTTTAAGCTTCTGAAGCAGCTGAAATTGTGTCCATTCTAGGAAATAAAGCTAGAAGGAAGAATCTTGCTTCAAACTATATTTTATGCTTTTATGTCCTTAGGGCTTGTTTAAGTTAAGATTCTTACAGGGGAACCTAAAACTTCTATAAATTATTGTGAAATTTAGATAGGCAAATGTCACTTTCCCTTTTGTCATTCTGGAGTTAGGACGCAGGAATATGAAAAGGGAAAAGGGCAGTAGAAAGGATTTCTCAGAAGGGTTTCCTATTTGCGAAGCACATGGGGAGTTATCTCAGGAGGTAGAAAAAAACAGGCAGATGAGTCAGGCCTTTCACAGATTCCAAGATGAGTAGCAAAGGCTCTCACAAAATGCATTTGCTGCTTCTTAACATAGATACATATTTCTTTAAGTGGCCTCAAGTGTGTGATAGCAAGCCACAGGCCCACAAGTAGGCACAATACCAAAAAAAAAAAGGAAGGGATTTGCACATGTTGAGGCTAACCAATTTAAAAGGCTAAGTTTTATTAAAGACTTACACAGCCATTAAACCTCATGTGCCTTCACCACAGCCACTTTCCTAGAGTCAGCAGAAAGAAACTGTTCTTTGAGTTCCCTGGTGAATGAGACTTGATAGACTTTTTAAAAATTATTACTCTTGTTTTGCCCACCCACTTGCAACTTCACCCATAATAATCCCCCTCACGCAAACTACTGCAAGGTAAATTAAAACCATGTTTTTGTTATGCATACACAAACCCAGCAATCTGTCTCATAGAGCAACCATCTTCGTGCATCATAAAGGCATGGACTGCTTTGTGACAGTCCCATGGTGTTCTACCATTTAATATGGGCCTTTTTAACCTGCTGTCAAAATTTCTGTGTCACACAGCACATGGCATTAACATCATTATGCCCCAAAGCCACTCTTCAGCATCAGAATTGATATTCCTGATAAACAGGTGAAAGTGTTGCGCAGAATGCAGTGATTTCCAAGCACACGTATGACACCACGACTGAAAGCACTGTCATACTGGCTATCTCCTAGAGCCAGGTACAATGCCAGATGAATTTATAGAAGTCATCTTTCCACTGCATTTAACACTAACATATGTGCCAATTCATTCAGGCCTCAAGAAAGTAGTTACTTTGTTCAGCACCAGAGCTACAAATTGATTAATAATGATTTGTTTTTAAAGTTGTTGAGGAACACCGATTTACAACTTACATGAGTGGTAATTCAAAGTTCTTCTCTGAGACCACAAGCAATTGTTTAAAGACAAATGGAGCAGTTCTGACAGATTGGTTTGACTCTATAGTGCTATAATTAGATCACTAACTTCATAAGAGAAGTTCATTTCATCTTCTCAATGCAAACCTGCTCCCCGAGAGTTTTTTAATTACTCTTTGTTCTGCTTCTTTCAGAGAAGAAGTGTAAATATGGATTGCAAGATCACAAATTCAGTGTGCAATGATCAAAACTCATGTCATTTTCACATTCTTTAGTCAGAAATTCTACCCTAAGCCTGAGAAAATTACCAGTGTTGATACTCTATTTTGAGAAAAAGGCTTCAACTTTTATGAAGATCTTTCCAGGAGAAAATGTATATTAAGAATCTCTGCTTAGCTGCTATTTAGGGTGGCTGTGAATGCACCATGCTGACCGCCCTATGCCAGCTGAAAGACAATCTCGGATGAGAAACAGTAGCTTGGAATATCCAGCAACAGACAGAGAAGTCTAAAATAGAGAAAAATGCTACTGAAATCTTTATGCTTTTAAGATACGAGTAACAAAGACTTACATATCCTAAATAATGATCAACAAGCATAAAAATTTCATCTCTCTTCTTGGGAATCCTAAGGAAGATGAATAAACCCTGAAGGCTGTTGCAGGAACTCCTGCCATACCATATGAGAAAGCTTTCTTTTATCCCGATAACAGACAAACAAGCTGCATTCATTTAGAAAATTTTCCAGTATATCCACAGTTACCTGCATTTTTTTAAGCCATTCAGTTGTTTAATTACCAGGTTTAACAAGAAAAACTGTCATTTAGAAAAATAAATTAAAATCAGTTAAATTTGTCAGTTTCCTTGTTCGTTGTTCCACAATAGTCCTAACTTATGAGTGGTTATTCCCTCCTCTCTTCAGATCATTCTTTAAGCCCTCTCATCAGGATTTCAAAGTTAGATGATCAAATGTGCAGAGAGGCACCTAATTTCTCACTGGCACTTCTTAAAGCTCCTGACTAGGTCCACAGTGAACACTTTTCTTTCTATCCCCCTGCCCCCGTCCTTTTTCTGGCCTTTGATCTTTAGAAAGCACAAATGCCATTACAGTGAATAAAGTCATAGACCACAGAGTCAATCCCCTGCTATTTACTTCTTCTCCCTGCCCCCCCCATCCCAGCCAAGTCTCCAGCACGACCAAGCTAGTTAAGTTGGGCTAAGATACAGCAGCAGGTATCATCAGCACTGTGACAAATGAGAATCTGTGTCAGGGGAGACTGTTTAAACAAACAGTTGGATGCTTGGGAATGCAGACAGAAGACCTAAGATCTTGCTCTTTTTTCTTTTTCTTTCTCCCTCCGTCTTCAAAACAGAAGATTAAGTTTGCTGTGAACATGAGCTGATGAAAAGAATTCAAATAGCGCTTTGAATAGTGCCACTGGGAGTGTCACAGGAGAATTACAAATTGCTGCTGGAGACACCAGTCTCCCTTTACAGAAAGTTAACATAAAAGTACACATATCTTCTTTCTATAAGGTACTAACTTGTAAATTAACCTTTAATGGAGTATAAATGATGTCCTGAAAGAACTGCTTATGCAGCTATATTTATGATCTAGAAAATTGCAAATATTTACAAGATTATAGGTGTTAATGGTCTGTCAAAAATGTTTGTATATTGTACATACATTAAACCTCGGTTTAAGACCACCCTGCTATAAAGACCACCCCATTTCTTGTCCCATATAGAATTTCACTTTGATTCCATATATTCCATCCCTTATAACGAGGCTAGGCCCCAGCACACAACCAAAGCACTCTAGACAAGGAACTCCTCCATGGGATCCACTTATTTCAGTCTCAGCTCCAGATGTTCTGCACAGCTCATGGCTAAACATTATCACTGCTGTTCGCTTTTGGTAAGAGCTAGAGAACATTCTAAGTTGCTCCCATCCTTGTGACACACTCCAAAGGCCCAGCGCTGCTGGAGGGAGCACTCTGATGAAGGCTTAAGAGAATCAAAGAGCACTTTGCTGTGTGTGCTACAAGCCATGTCACCACCCTCCAACATCACTGCCTTAGTTTCCCCAGCCTGATCCAAGCCAGCCACGCTTTTTAATGAATCTTCTTTAGTATCACAGTATCCTCATCTGTATTTACTGTTCAAACATAGGTCATCAATAAAAAAAACAGATAAACCAAATCCCACTGCCTGGCCTCTCTTAAGACCTCTGCTTCCAAGGGCTACTGCTGCTGTCTACACAGCAGGTGGACCAAGCAAGGCCTTTCATCTAGCTGGTAGAGCAAGCCCCTTTCCCTGACCCAGCACTTCTACAGCAGCCCCCTATTCCCCACAGCTCTCTCCCAGCTAAGCTGCTTGTTGTTCTTTTATCTCACCACCTGGGTGCAGCTAATTAATCACATGTGGGGCTACACACCCAGCTCCTTAATACAATATTCTCTCCCAGTGGCTCAATAAAATTCAATCTTTGCATTTTCTACATTCAGGTCTTAGGTCTGAGCTTTCTTTTTCCACCAAGTTCACTATTTAAACTGTAATTTGCCTTACAGCCATTTTAATCGAGGTGAAATAAAAAGAAATTTTAACCTTTTGACTTAACAGTAAAATCTGTGTTTGTTTCTGATTTAATTTTCTTTAGTAAACAGTTATTAATGCATCATCTCCAAATACAACTTTATTATAGCGTTAATAATTTCAATAAAAGATATTTAAAGTATTTGTTTGCTATTCAAAGTGAGAGACAAAATTGTCCTCTAATCTATAACAGTTTCTGTTCTTGGCAACTGAGTACCTTTCTGTAACAGAAATCTGATAAGAGAGCCAGATTTCTGAACTTAAATTTCTCTTTCTGCAAGCATTTTCAAACAAAACAGCTGGAATTTGTCAACTGTGATAGTGAGACTTCAGAAAGATTGAAGTTTGAATTTTGAAAAAGGAAAAACTTTTTTTTTTTTTTTTGAAATGTGTTTAACTGAAACCAGTTTCTTCCCCCAAAAAATATATTTTCATGTACATGCTTAAGAAACATCAGTATATTCAGGCATAAATATAGCTAGGAAAAATGAATATTTTAGGAAGAAATACTTGGGGGTCTGCCCAGGTTTTATTGCAACAGATTATTTTGTTATGTAATTTATCATTTGTTGCATGTTTCCTTGCTCAATGACTGAAAAAAGTTCTCCTTTATGGTAAAAAATGTCAAAAGGAAACTTGAAAAAGCACTGTCCCCACTGACCTCATGCACATTTTTATTGATATCAAATTGCTCATATCTTTTTGCCTTGCCATTTTCATTTTTATACTTGCTAGATCAGATCTTCAACTGAGGTAAAATGGCATAGATCTAATGATTTCAATGAAGCTACGTGAGCTGAAGATCTGGCATTAATTATTGGGGATTTTCTGATATCCAGTGAGATAGTGTAAAAGCATTTTCTCTTAACTTTGAAACACAACTATCCGTAAGGTAACTATTGAGATATGCATTAAGTGAACTGCTATTAGGAAAACATTAACTACTAAGACTGTACATAGATCTTCAAATTAACTAATTATTTTAATGCCATAATCCTTATCAAGAAAATAATAAGGATTCTTTGGTAGATCAATGAGACCATGTATTGCACAAAAACACTGTATGGGTCATCCAGCTTCTAACATATATCTCTCATGTAAAGCAAAAGCTGTATGAAGTCAGCATTTATAATTCTGATTATAGAACAAGCAAACCCTCCACACAATCACGAGGCTGGGTACCTGAACTGCAAGTCCTCTAATGTTAGCATTCAAGGTCAAAGACAAAACTCCAAGATCTGCTTGACTGGATATCTGAGCTCTTCATTTTCTCTGATTATCAGAGCACTGTGCTATAAAATTCTAAGAATATAGTTAGATTTCTTGCTGCCAATAGTCATACTGGAAGAGTGTTTTCCAACTGATAGATAGAAACATCTTGATTTACCATATGTATTTATTTGTGACTTATTTATATTGTTATGATTTTGTTCCAGAATTTTTATTTAGAAGCTCCAACTTTGGTGTCTTTCCTCCTGATACTTATCCAAGGAGCGATCGTGGACTTTAAATCAGTTTTTAGACGGTTTCAACAGTAGTTAAATATCCTTGTGGATCTGAGCCTTTATGTTCCTGCATTTAAAATTTTCCCTGCGTAAAAGAAGAATATAAACAATACTTTTTTTTGCTCTCTGTGTCCATGTTCAGACAGTAAATTCTTTAAGGCAAGAATTCTGTTAATAAATGTTGGTTTAGTGCCTACTACAATGGGTATCTGCTCACAGTGGGGTACTACTATACTACTACTACTACTAAAAAAAAAAAAAAAGTAAATATTACTGACAGTAAAAATACAGCTCATCGACTAAAGGTGCATGAAAAGAATTTTGTCCTGTAGGACATCAAAGTTCTTAAAAATTCATATGTCAAGTATTGCCATCTGAACTAAATTAGTTTTGTAGAACTAAGATTTCATGGCAAATAAAAATAGTATATCATCTTAATAAAAGCATCATGTGCAAAGGGAAAATAAAAGCAAGAAAGATATAATTTTATAGTACTTCCACAGTTCTTCTTACTCTGAACTGAAATTCAAAACTACCAAAAGAAGCAGCCATCAGCAGCCACATAATCAATCTGCTGCAAAGCTGGTGCTGGTCTCCAACTCATTTGATACAAAGGACAGTGGAAACAATAGGAAAGTTTGCAGGAGTGTTGTAAATAACTTTAATGCTTTGAATTGCAAAGGGTAAGCAGCCTACCAAAAGTATTTATCAAAGTCAGATTGGAGGAAAGAAACATCACCAAACAGAATAGTGCAAGCCAGATGCTTGGAGATTAAATGGGGTCAAAAATGCAACCTTAATTTTCATAACATCCTCATAAAAATTCACAGGAAACTGCTTTCTGAACCTGTTATAGAAGATATTTTTTGAAAGCTAAAGTGGAGCTGCAGGGTGAGATTCTACCAAATAAGATCAGAATTACAGAGGAAGGGGAAAACAACCTGTTCATTAAATAAAACTAACAACATGAAAACCAATACAGAACAATGGCTAAAAGTAGCTGACAGTTATGTCTAGACTTGTGAGACCAGATTTACATCTTTCAATTTGCACTTTCGTTGAAGGTTCAAGATCAGAGTCAGATCTTTAACCCCTTCAATGAAAGAACTGGAATTATTGCATACAAGGGAACCAACATACTTGACTTTTGTGAACTCTTCAGACTTGCCCCTAAAAAAGGCTTTTCTAATATTTGCAGCTCCTTTCAACTCTATGTCACTCCCTCTTTATTACTGCACACCATCTGCTGAGCAAACTGAAATCACATAATTGAAAATCAACATTATAGGGATTAAAATGAATGTTATTTTTAGAAGTTACTTAAAAGCATAAAAAAATGCTTAGCTGTATTGATGATTTTAATCTCTTTTGTCTTTGACAGTTCAAATTTCAAAGAAAGTTCTTACAAAAATTTTTAATTTTAATTTTTAATCTGTTACAGAATGGGTTGGGGAAAAAAAAAGATTTTTCTGTCTAAATTTCAAATTTAGAAATATTAGACCAACATGTTCTTGAAATTCTCTGAGACCCTCCAGTTTGGGGTAATTTTTGTCTACTTTAGACAACAAGATTCAATTAAAAACCTGTTATTCATCTCTAAGAATTATTATGGCATTCAGATGAGCTGTTACATATGTTAACCTAGAATTTTGAAGCAAGTGCAATTGCTTTTTTCTTGTAGAACTAATAATAGAAGATGTCATTATTCTTATTTTCTCAGTGGGACTACTGACTGTGTAAATCAAAATACGGAAAACAAGGTCACTCAAATTTTATCAATGAGAACTCCCGATCAGTCAGGCTAGTGGTGCACAACACTCTATTTCCATGTGAATTTCTAGAGGTAGAAGCATTGGTAGGATGTTGTAGGATATTTAGCCAAGACTGCACTTACAGTACTGATAACCTGTATTATCATTATATTAAATCATAACTGAGAAAGCAAAGAGGGGTGTAATAGATAAGGAACTGAGGGGAGAATGTGGGTAGGGGATTGGATCAGACTCAGCATATAGATACTGTATTTCTTCCTCACCCTTCAGTAATGAGGTTCTTCAGCTTCTTTAATATGAACACAGATACAAAGGCTAGGCATAATACGCTAACACTGCTCTTTTTTCTATAGAAAACCCAAGTCTAAAGTCCATTGAATATTATGGAAGATGCCCCAGGTTTTTTCTATGGAGTACAGACTGCAAAAGAGAGGATTTTATTTTCCAGGATAAAATAAGACGGAGTCTCCTCACATGCAGTGCCAAAATACCAGAAGCCTGAAAAAAGTAAATCAAGGACATATTATTCAGTATCTTTTAAATCTAATGAGTGCTAAAGCACACTAGAAATAAATGGAAACATATTTTTAAAGTCCTTATCACGCTCTTTAGCTGCCATTCAAATACTCATGAAAAAGCCATCTGACATTTTCACTTACCACTACCAGTTCCTGTGCCAGCAGGACTAGGACAATGCCCAAAGCAGTGACAGGCATTTAATTTCCAGGCTTTGATACTGCAAAACAATGCAGCAAAGAGAAAGGAAAACTTAACAAATTGGTTGACAATTTTCTTTTAGACTCTTCCCTTTCATTTCTACCATTCCAATTTACCTCCTGCTGACTTGCAAAAGAAACAGAGTATAATTAATTTGCTTTAGTGGACAGTGGAGGAATACGGAATGCAAATATGGGAACCATAGCTCTGGCATATTTTGGCTGACAGTTTAAACTGTAATTATTATCTGCCAACCATTTGCACAAAAGTGTAATTTTTAATGCAAATGAATTCTTGGAAGAGCAGACAATGAAGTTTCAAGCAATGAATATAGGATAACCACATCTGAACATACTGTCCACAATCTTTTTGTAAACATAAATTTGAATAAATTGATATATTGATAGGACGTGCAGTATAAATAAACCATGCATAGGAGTGGCTACGATGTAATTTTTTTCTATCAACAGTTAAAATATCTCCCATGCTTGTAAAGCTCATCTTTCTGCTTCTAAGGAAATTCAGAAACAAATTCTGTATTTCAGAAGAAAAGTCACTTTGTCATAAAAATGCAATTGAAGCACAAGTTGCAAAATGAGATATTCAAAGCTGCTATGACTGTAAAGCATGGCTGTTTAGTGTTTCTGCAGCCTAAGGATGAGTCTATATTTACAGCTGCCATGCAGAAGTGTGATCTGTGTATCACACGTACATTGTCTAACACTTCTGTAAGTCATCAGACCTAGCACACATGTGCTGCATAGACTGTTCATGATCACATTGCCCAGTCTGATATGTTTGATTAATGCGCATGCTTGAAGTTACTCTACAACACATACATAAAGGCTGTAGCACGACAAGAACTTTCTCTGAATGCGAAGATGATTTGAAGTGTTTCTACTCTCTGTCACCTCCACCTCTCTCTACAGAGCAACCATTCAGTGCCCTGTGTTCTGCCACACCAACCGTTTGTGATTGCAGCTGTTTCAGCTAAACATAAGACATAACCTTCCCAGGTTCCTATAATAAGTCCAGATTGAAATACTTACACATGTGTTGTGCAACACCTGTGCAGCCAGCTCAACACCTTGAAAACATCATGTCAGACCTACTGTATGGGATACAATTGTTGTGCACATGGGAAACAGAGCAAATCTTCTGCGCGTGCAAGGAAAAAATACTGAGAACTTGTG
Organism: Netta rufina; assembly: GCF_964035555.1. Taxonomy (NCBI): domain Eukaryota; kingdom Metazoa; phylum Chordata; class Aves; order Anseriformes; family Anatidae; genus Netta; species Netta rufina. Next base: position 5,633,414 of record NC_140143.1, on the reverse strand, counting down.
GAGCAGGTCAGATGCTTCCTGAAAGATTTGACTTACTGAGTAAGCGTGGCAGGAATTGAAAGCACATGTGTAGTGGGGCAGGTCTGTCCAAAACTTCCAGGAAGTGTCAGCTCTATTGCAGGCAGACAGCAACTGTGCAGTGCACGCACTCTAACATTTCCTGAAAGAGCCATCTTACTACATCAGATATTGCAGCACAGGATGTAGTCACTGATGCTCCAGTTGGCTTTCTGTATTACCAGAAATTCTAGGTAAATGATCTTCGTAGATATGTTCATAGATAAAGTTTTTATTCAGAAAGAAGAAAATCTTGAGATGTGGTATTCCATATTTCTTCTTCAGTAAACTCTGGTGTGAAGAATTGCATCCTGACTGAAATCCTTTAGTCACCATAACAACTGTATATTAAAACAGTTGTGCCCAGTCTGACACATAGCCATTATATAAGAAGCTATAAATTCACCTACAGGAACTGAGAGATGTATACATATGTACAACAGGACAATATTTCCTGTAACTGTGGGATGCTTCATCTCTCTTTTCGACACTCACTGCTGCATAAATGAAGTAATCTAACTCCTCCTCCTTTCACTACAGCCTTGCACCGTTGCATTTGATTCAGAACAACAAGTCTGACTTTCTCCTTTTACAAAAACACCCCAGCTTATTGGAAGAGGAAGAGGGTTTCCAGTGAAAAGACTCCTCAGAGATTATGATTTAAGCTTAAAAGCTAGTATAAGGAGTTCTTTATTCATCTCAAAACAAAAAGAGACTGAAAATAGGTTTCCTTTCAGAACTATCCCTAAATCTAAAAGCCTGGCTGCAGAGACCACTAGTCTATCACCCATCCCACATGCTACCCCTCTGTCTGTGAAGCAACTAGAAATGCAACTTTAAATCTACATGTATTACATGTACATGTATACAAGAAACAAAAAGATGATAAAATTGTTATTGTTATTTGTGCTTAGTGTGCTATTTTGATGTTAAAATGCAATGGAATGGTGCTCTCTAGATATGACTAGAAAGCTGACCTAGGCTTGCTTTGTAATTTGCTATACCTGCACATTTAACTTCCTTACTTAAAACTTTGGTGGTGCTTATTGTCATGACCAGGTAGGTGGGCTCAGGTTTCAAGTAGTGGCTGAGCTTAAGAAATAACTAAGCACACAGATGGAGAAGCAGTGTGGAATACTGGATAACACACTGGGTTTTGGAGTGAGGAGACTTCGTTTCTATTCTTGTTATATGACCGTGACCAAGTCGCTTCCTGTTTCTCTGACCCCTTCCACCCTCATCCATCATCTGTCTGCACAGCAAGCTTGCTTTCTTACTTGCCATACCTAATAAAATAGGGCCTCTAGATGATCCTGTAACACAAATAATATCTGTACAATACTTCTTGCCTGTGTTTATTACATGTTCCCTCTATGCTTGTGATTCTAGAGATGGCAACGTATAGCCTTCAAACCTCCAGAACATGTAATCATCATAATTCCCAGGGGCAGAACTTTCTTACAAATAAGTGAACCATTAATGATGCCAAAAGCTTTTTTTTTCATCCGTACTCTCTAAAACTCCTAGGACACATCAGATGCAATGATATTTTCAAGCATCAGTTAATGTATTTTATCTTACTTATCTAAGTGTGTGGAAAAGTTGGTTTCTGAAAAAATATCGGACTACAGCATCTGGCTACTATGTTTTATATTTTTTTTTAAACCCACAATTTAATACACTGTAAGCATGATTCTTCTTTTTCAGGTAGGCTTTGGTTTTTACAGAAAAGGCCATCAGGACTTACTGGAGAGTTTAGTTTGCTCAAACAATTCGTTACCTTTCTGAATAATGTGAAAAGGGAACAGAACTTATGCTCAAAGTAAAACGAATAAGGACTGAGCTGAAATTTTTATTACCGCCTCCTAAGAAATCTGAACAATAAGCAAAGTGGAGAAAGACATGTATGAAAGACAAATAGAAGTTTTCACCATTATCTGAAGACCAAAAATACAACTTTTATTACACACACCCATAGCTATCAGCTGCCATACAGTCTTTTCTGAGCTACATGCCAGCTCTGATCAAACCGTAGAACAGCACGGATAACAGCTGGCAAATGTAACACACACTCCCTGGTTAAAGTTCATGTCATCGGCAGAGTAAAATGCATAGCGCTAAACCCTAAAATGTGTTTAGCGTTCTGGTCTTAACCCTGGAAAGCATTAAGCTCACAATTTTCCTTAACCCCTCAGAAGTCTAGGCAGTTCCATTGAAAACAATGAGACCACTTAAATACTAAAAATTAAGTGCCAGCTCAGGTAGGCTGCTGGATCAGGACCAACACACTTTGCAGACCCAGCCACTAATTCACATCCTTGTTTTCAGCTGCACGCCCTTAGATCACCAAGCTGTACAGCGCCTGCTACAGCTATCTGCAGGTAACTGCAAAAGCACTACTTCTGTAAAGGGTAAATCATGTCGCCACGATAAATTCACGTAACAGGGGTTAGCCCTCAGTTAGTAGTAGCAAGACCAAGTTTGGTTTATATCTTAAATTTTATAAAAAATGTATGTTTATATATATAACATATTTATATAACAAATATGCAACTCTAATAAGGTTCTAATATGTTAAATCCTATTAAACAAATTATAAAATAAACTTAAATAAATAATACAAACCTAAACTAATGATAAATCTATGCTGAGCAATAAGGAGATTATATCTGTTAAGTATCCCCAAGTACATAGACTGTAATAAATAATCATCAACCATCCATCTTCCAGATGGAATATATGCATTAAAATTATTACTAAATAGTGAGACAAGATCATTTTTTAAATCAGCAAATGTCTGTGCACTGCCATGTTTGTGACAGAGTTTCTTGGGGAGAGCTCTCTGGGTGTAGTTCTGCCCCCTCCGTCAGTCTGACACATCCTCAAAGCATCAAAGTCGCTGTGGATGTGCTCGTGAGCTGATCTGCATATGTACACTACCTTTCCTCCAGGGCTTTGAATGTTCAGGAATCCTGAAAAAAAAGTAGTTCAAACTCTATTCATTCTTCTCCAATGAATTCCCAAGTGAAACTAAGTCAGACTCATGAGTAAAAGTCATGGTTTCACATGTTGCCCATCATGTCTAATATTTTCTGTTTGGATAAATACATTATACATCTTACTAATCTCATAACTGATTATTTTTATTTTTAAAGTATAATTTATCCTAAAGTTTACTACTTAATACCCCATTTAAGCAAATGTCATGATTGGAAAACTCATAACAAAATCTCTTTTTAAGCATGGCCTCTTCAGAACATAAGAATATTTTACATGTTTGCATTTAAGAAGTAGAAAATAAAGCTCAGCACAGCCATTTAATGGGAACAATCTTAAGGCTTGTCCGCACAGGAAGTTAAGCTAAATTAGCTGAAAGGTGTGAATTTAAAGTGCATTACGCTAAAGTGAACTACGGTCACTTTAATTCTGAATGAGAACATTCACACCAAGCTTTAATGCACTTTAACTAATATACTTTAAAATCATATCTTTAGTTAATTTGTCTGAACTTCCTGTGCAAACAACTCCTCTCTAGCACTTACTGAGAGCCACAATATAGATTGATGTGGGTACAGTTATAAATATGCCTATTAACCTTAAGACTCCAAGTCAGTAAAATCTGGGACGTGAAATAAAAATAAGAAATATGTCCTTGACTGAACTTCCTAGTGAATCTCAAACATGTCATGAATTTAGCCCTAAATTGTATAAAACCATAATACCAACCCAGAGCCATTTAAAATGAAATACTTGGGAATTGTAACTAATAATATTATTAATCTATTTCTGGAACAAATGAAATGGAAATTAATAGAAAAGAAAGCTGTATTTTATTTATATACAACATTGTATTGAGACTGACCAAGAAGGGCTAAATATAAAGGACTTGTATTTGAATTGGTTAAAAAAAAAAAAAAAAAAAGCTTCAAATTTCTTTCTTTTCTGAGGGATGTCTGAATGTCATGGTTATAAAGGATACTTCAAATTATCCTGAGAAAGCAAAACAACACTTTGCCTCAGATAACCTGCAAAATCAATACTAACTGTGTTTCTGCAGCCACTGCTCAAGCTAAAACACCTTTTCAGAAGCAGCTCTTGCAGAAAAAGCACAGAGATATACTTAACACCCATGTATATTTACCGAGTGACTTAGTGCTCTGACAGACCAAGGAACAATGGTCTGGTATGACAACCAGCATTCAAAGACTGCTGCTGTGCTCTGCAGATGAACATGTCAACTTCAGCTACCAGGAGTCTAGCTTGGAGAGAAAAAAAAAAAAAAAAAAAAAAAAAAAGATGCCCTTTGCAAAAGCAGGAAAATAATTTATTTTCCAACCAACCAAGCTAGCAGACTGACACTGCGTGTCCTCAGCACACAGGCAGCTCTGGATGCAGCCCCACATATTCTCAAGGTTACACAGGGGTCTCCTGAATCCCTTGGTAGCTTGTAAGTCTGAAAACATTTCTATTCCTCCAGTAGCCGATAGACAGAATACTTTTAGTTCAAAAGGGAAAGACTAATAGTGTTGAAATCTTTATTTAACTGATGACTTAGAGATAGTGGCCTTTGAAAAAAATTTTCTTTAAAAACGGACTGGTAAACCACCAGTACTGATGGTTGCTATAGCATAAACTTTTTGTAAAAAACATGATGCTATTCAGCATATATTTTTTAGTTTATGAGTTGACAGAAAGCTTGAAATGATTCAAGCACTGGATGTTCTGATCTACTAGGCTACAACAGAATAGAGATAAAAAAGATAACTAACAGGTGATATACAAATAAGTATTTGCAATAGCATAAAAAAACTATTTAAGTTAGCTCACAGAAGGACTCCATCAGATAAAAGCTTCCTTAGTTGCATTGATAACTTCACTCTTCTGCACAGTTGTACACAACCTGCAAGCATTGCATTAACACCAGTGGCAGCGCTATAGTTATTTACTGCTCAGCAAAATGTAAGAGACTGATGTTCTTGCTCAGGCTTTCTGGGGCTGTGTACTACATGTTACAAAACCTACTCAGTGACGAGTATCCAGGTTTGTCTGGTATCTTTTTCTGAGTGCAGACTGTTGCTTAGACAACACACAGCCTTATGCTTTGAATCTCAGTTACAACCACTGATGCAAATCTATCTGCTTGTAGTTCCTCTCCTGTTTTCTGCTTTCCCCTCACCAGGCAGCCAATCCCCTGTTCTTGAGCACTCAGTTTCCCACAGCTCAATTTTCTGCACTTTCTGCTGCTGGAGCTTTTAACTCACGGTTCATTTTCAGGATGAAAGCCAGTCACAAAATTAACTCTCATACATAAATAGAAAGGCTACCCATTAGGCTGAGAGTCACATTCAAAGGCAGAGGGAATGTGTGTGGCAAATTGGAGCTATTTGTCCCATAGCCCCTGCTTGTGCAGTATTTTACTCCTCTCACATCTCACTCGATACCTTCCCTTAATTTACAACATGTTCTCTTCAAAGTCCTTAATTCTGTTGTATGTCATGGAATAAATCCAGGAGAAAAGGCAATTGTTGCTTCTGCCAGTACTACAGCAAATGCAGATACTCTTTACAGAGATGGCCTCTTGGTGTTTACTTCGGCACTGGGCACTCACCAAACCAGAAGGTCCAAGATTGTAAGTGAAAATGTATGGTCACTTCCTGCTTGTGTAACACTGCACAGTCCTAAACTTTTGGGGTCCCACCATCTTTCTTGCAACTTCCCCCAAATCAGACTGTTAATATGCTTTAGGCATTCTATCTGAGCTGAAGGTTGGTCATTTTTTATTCTCAGCCTTTTAAAACCATGCTCACTGCAACAGCCTCCTAATGTGCTCTTTGCTTGTATGATTAGGAAGAAAATATCAGCTCCATCTTAAGGTTGTTAAGTCTTTCTCTTCCCCCTCTCTATAGTTTATGCAGTGGGGAAGTTTGTGTTTAACTTTTTAATTGAAAAGAATTAAAAATAAATATACTTATACAAGTAGTTTTATAATTTAAAAAAAAATTAAATAAAAACCTAATTAATCTCATGATATATACAATGGAGCCTTTTGAAGCTATTTCTGCTCTTTCCCATATTTCTGACAACCCAGGTTTTAACCAAACCATAGGGTTACTTGAAGGAGAGATGCAAATGACAATCCTAGATGTCTTTCAAGTAATCACATGAAGTTTACTTGGAAGAATAGAACTGGCATTTGCAGTCACACTCCAAATGATCATTACTCTTTGTTCTGTTCGTGGTACAGACATTTGATACTCAGTTCATTTTGGGAAGGAGTGGGGGTCAGAAACAGATTGTTTTGCCATTAATTAAAAGGAAGTCTTCATTTAGTGAAGCAACCCTGCCAGAGCAGCCCATATAAGACTGCCCAGGCTTTTACACTAAGCATTTGTGCTTTTGCACAAGGATAAAGAAAGGCAGTATAATTGCACACTGAACTTCTACATGGCATGGCACAGCATAGCAGGAATTAAAAGGGTTTCTGTTTTGGTGAGGAAGCACCCTTTTTCAGCCAAAAGCTGGAGCCTGTATTCTGCAAGTAGACTCTGGTTCAGATATTATCTCTGTCCCAGAAAGAAAGCAAGGCTATTGCTCAGAGCAGGAATAATGCCCCCCTGAAGTTAACAACAGAACATTGCTATCAGAAAGAGCAGAGAAGTAGGAGCTGTATTCGACAGGAGATCCAGACCTTGCTTGAACTAGGCTGACTCAGTGCAGCAGGGACAGTTTACTCTTTTGCTCAGAGATATGAGAGAGGGACGTAATGTAATCTACAGAAAGTTGTGCATTAATCTTGATCATCCCTGGTATCACATCCTAGAATACAGGAAATCCTTAAAATAGCAAAAACATTAAGAAAAAACACACCTGATGTATCTAATTCATCCCGTCAAGCCATGAACTAAAACTTTAACTTCAGTGATTATGCCTCAGACATTTAAATGGTTCTAAATTATAAGTCTAGCAGAAGTATTTTTCTAATAATAAGCCATTAATTCTGGCAGTTTCAGACTGTCTGAAGCTAGGTGCATAAACTGTAGCTGCATCAATCAGTGCTGTGTGTCTGGCTATTTCAGGCATTCCTTGTTAGTGTAAAGAAAGAACAGTTTGTGCACCAAGCACAACAGCAGCTGAGATTCCTGTTGATTGATAACTAAATGTGCCGTAGTGAAAATATATTCAGATAGAGCTGAAGAAGCAGGCACAGCAAAGACGTAATGGGGGCGGAGGAAGGAGAGAAGAAATTGGCCACAACAGGAAATTCCTTCTCACGAGTCTTCCAACTAGCTGACAAGATGGATTTCATTCCTGCAGGTAACAGCGCCTTTATATTTAATCTTCTCCAACATCTGTAACCATGCGAATTCTTCACTACTCTATATGCAAGCCCAATTACTGAAAAATTATCCTTGCTCTTCAGGACATTCCTCCTGTATATTGGTACTATTTCACTTACAGAATCCACTGATATGAACAAAGTCTGTGTGTAAAAAAAAGCATATATATAATAGGAAGTTTTTCTGCCAGCTGAAGAATCAGTTATTGATCAGAATGAGAAAGATGGAAATTTCTGAAGTCTAAAGTGTTGTATTGAGATGCCTGTAGTATTTATTTACAAAGAGCCAATGATTTTGCTGTTAAAAATTGGCAGAAGTTCACAAATGTCACAATATTTAAGCTAAAGAACCTTATTTCAAAAGCTTTAAATATCTAGCTAGGAAAAGGAGTATTTTCTGCTGTAAATGTCAGTATCAGTATTATACACACTGACAAGTAAAACTCAACTAATTTGCCAGTTTAGTGAAAGTTTCAATTTTTGGGTTTTCAGCCAAATGTCTGTCTGAACTTCTGAGCTTTGACAGCCTGAAAAACAAGCTAGAAGCTTCAGAGCAACAGATTTCCACCATTTGCAAACTGTGAAAACTGAAAGAAAATCTAGGCTGTAAAGCTTTGACAAAATTTGGCCCAGATCCTGATTTCATAAAGTAGGTGAGCATCATTACAGCAGTTAGTTAGTAACACAACATTAGAATTTCATATATATTGGTCTCTCTTCTAACATTCGTTCAGTCAATATGAAGAGACTTTTTTCCTCCTATGCAGTAAAATATTAAAGTATGTACTTAGGTCTAAACAGATGCAGTCATTGAGTCAATAACATAAAAAGTTTAAAGTGCAACAAAATACTTACCAGCGAGATAGATATCGCTGTAATGAAAATGCCATGCTGTTAGCATTGCTAGAACGCATAGTGAGGAAACGATGACACCCCTCCTTCATTTTAGGTACCTAAAGAGGGAGTAAATGCTTGCTTTACTGTCAAAGGAGCCAGGCAAGCATCTCCAAAGAGTTACTAAGATTAGCAAAATTTGGATGTTACCTTCCTCCATTGAGGTGAGTCTGGGCTACCCTATTTTGCTATCTAAGCTAAGTGGTGCACATATCTTCTGTATTGAAAGTCAGCTACAATCCAAAGGATGGAACCCTGGATCCACAGGTATATCCAAAAACAAATATGTTTTTTTTTTTTCATACTTAGATATGTATTATGACATGCAGATTTATTTTATTTTTTATAATAGCTGAACATCTTAGATGTAGTTAAACAAGATACTTGAAAGCTTGAGTCTTTATGAGTAAGACTTCACACAAACATTTCTACCCAATTAATTAATCTGCTTATATTTATGCATGGGCTGAAATACCTTGGTCAATTGATATCTGAAAGGGGAAGAGCTTTGTATACAACATCAAGGATGTGATTTTAAAATTTTCTTGTGGTAATAGCAAAATTCAGAGCCCAACTTTCCAGCAGAGAAAAATGGGAAAATAACTACATTGAATTATTTTTTACCCTGAAAGACAAAAGGCCCGTAGGAACACTTTCTTATCAAGACAGCTTATTTCCAGATGTCAGTTAAGTTTTCATTCTTATTCCAGCTCATGACTTTGAGTTTTTCTCATTTTTACTTCTAAGTTCCCTGGCATTATTTTCTCTAATCAGTTGTGAAAAGCACAAAATAAAATGATGCAACAGAGGTTTATGCTCTTGAGAAATCAGCCTCCTGGAGTGACAGCTAAATTAAGAAAATAAATTTCTTGTTTCGTCTTTTTCTTGGCAATTTCCATATAAACTAAAAAGATACTGTTCCCCAGCCAATCAAGCCACACCATTCTTGGAAAAAGAACCACAACATTCATTTATATAAAAGAATTTGTCTGGAACAAACTAGGAATGAAGATCAGATTTATTTTTATTTCTTCATGAGTTTCTTGCATGACTAATGAAGGGGCACTACCCTATTCCCTTTGAACAAAGTTAACTCCAAGTTAGCTTCCCCTCTTCAACAAGATAAAAAAATAATATTAGTTGATCAGTTGATTAGTTGATCCCCCCTAACTGGGGAAGAGGGGCAGAAAGATCACCTTATCTTCCCCTCACTTGGAGGACTCACTTGGAATATTGAATCCCATTTGGGCATAGCACTTCAGACATATTCCACAATGATGGGAGGAACTGTACAGGAAAAAAGCAAAAAAGCTAGGGAAGATCTAGAAAATGTAAGCTGTACAGAAAGATCTGGAAGAATTAAGGCAATATTTAAAGGCTTTATGCTACAAAAAGAAAGGCAATAATCTGATCTTATTCATAGTGATTTGGGCAAGAATTAATGGCCTTAAGCAGCATTCAGAAAGGTTCAGGTTGGGCATTTGTAAAGGCAATAAAGCATGTCAGCCAATTACTTGTTTGACTGTTGCACTGCAATATTGAAAATATTAAAGAACAGGCTGGATATAAATGTCAGGGGCGACAAAAGTACAACTCCTCCTTCACTGTCATAGGCTAAAACATTTTCTAAACGTTATGAAAAACACTTAGGGCATAATAAATATATTTAGCTGAAACATAGTACAGGGAATGGGAAAAGGTCCAATTTGATAAATTAGTACAGTATGGCAGTGTGAATAAAAATATCGATACATGAAGCAAGAAGCTGAACTCTCAACAGGAAGCATTGAAGAAGGAGAGTGCTATATCAAGACATGCCTTTCCTGCATACAGTCTAACATAGCTTTGAATGATGCCTAGAAAGGATGCTGGAAACAGACTCAGTCTATTTTACTATTTCCCTTTTTCTCTTCTGTCTCCATGTTTCCCATTTTGCAATGAAAAGCTTTCATTTTCCCTTTGTTGAAACACTTTTCTGCTTGCAATAAGCTTGCCTGCTGCAGAAGCAGGTGCAGGTGAATAAGACATTTGCTCCTATTCACTAGAGGTAATGAATCCAGATAAACCTGTGCAATATGCACAGGTAAACCCTTGTATGCCTGTGACTAGGGCATATTTGTGAGATTATGTGTTTCCTAGAGGCCTCTGAGAATGAAGGTTTTTGTTAACGGATGCTCAAATTTGGGGAGAAACATCCCACTTTGCAAAAATATACTACTGTGACAACAAAAGTCCACCCAGGAAATGGCCCATATATTTGACTGTTGTTCAAATGGCAAGATTTTGCAAAGGGGTCATTGGGATTTATAGAGGTTCCCATTACAGATATCAGACCAATATATTCAATCCTTAAATTTCAGAATGAAAAGACAAATAAAAATTCATAGGAAAACGTAGCATGCTCAGGTGCCTGGCTCGTGTGAGCCAGTTTTTATGTTTGTATTTCTAGTTGCAATGAATGTACTTAAATGAGGCAGAAAAAATGGCTGTGGAGCCTTTAGGTCCCACTCCTATATCAATAGCACATTGCTGAGGAACAAATACTTCAGTACACTAGGATGGGATGACATAAAAAATCCTCCCATCTTCCCCCCTACACAGTGACCACACTTAATTTTCACAGCAGTTAGCAAATACTTTAATTTTACCACTTCTTCCTAAAATGTCTGACCAAATGTACCACATAAAAGCCTTCCCCGTGCACTATCAAGCAGACAAGGAAAAAATAGGTAAAAATAACATTGCTTTTTCCAGATTTCCTACAACGTTTAGTCTGATGCAAACTGGGGTGGTCTGTCTGCCACCAGTGATTGTCTTACAGACCATGAAACCAAAAGCATGAAATTGGTGACAGTCTATTTCTATGTTCCTACCCATAGAAATTCGGTCATAGCTTCTCGAAGGATGCATAGCTGTCCTCATTTGAACTTGTAGGAGATCCTCAATATCCCCTTTTATGGATTTGGTATCCTTAATACACAGCCAGATGCAAAGCTTTTTTTTTTTTTTTCTTTTTTTTTCTTTTTTTTTCTTTTCAGTTTTGCAGTCTGGATTGCAAGCTCTGCTTCTGTCTGTTCATTTATTTCAGTTTCCTTTTAATAAATGTTGCATTTGTCTGTGCAGGAAATTACTGCAAATTACACTGGGACATGAATTTACAGTATACCAATTTGCAGTAATTCCCTGTGTTAATCCACTCCCCATAACCCAAATCCTTAGAAAGTGGAATAAACTGTCTTGTACTTACTGAGCGTTCAAAGTGACCACACAGTGTTACTGCATATGCTAAGGCACATAAACTGACACCTCAGCTTCCTTTGCAGCAATTTTTCTATTAGCTATTTAATATTTTATGTGACATTTCAAAAATATCTTGAGACGTGTATTATGTATCTGCTGGTGCCTGATTTTGCAGGTTAAAAATCCAGTTCTTCCTGTATAGATCTCGGAGTCCAACCATTACATTGAAAAATGAAGTGACTGTCCAATAAATAAAGATTACTAAAAGTCACTGTTTCAAAATACTGCTTATACAGAAGCACAAGCTGTTATTTTTTTTTAATGTCTGCTGAATTCTCAGCACTCTAGAGATCACTGTCACATATACGGTGGAAGCCATTGCTACTGGATATAATAAAACACTGTAAGTAAGAACTTTTAAAAGCTATTCATTCCTATTCAGATATTGAAAATTGAACCATTAATGATGAATTTCACCTTTAGAATCATGTACAAACTATTGGTGTTTCATTACGGAAAGGAACCAATTAATCTGTTTTTCTCTATAGCTTGTTTCTATAACCCTGTGTCAATTTGTATTACCATCTGCAAGAATTTCCCTACTCACACCTGAAAGACAAGCACACCAGAAGACTCCAGTAATTCTACTTTGCACAAAACTAAGGTGTCTCTCTCTCCCCAGCCTTCTCTATTTACTAAACATGGTGCACATCTTGTGTAGTAGCACTCAGTTACTAAAAATGACAACACAAATTTAGTAAAACTGAAAGTTTCCACCAGCTGAAAACTGGAACTTTACAAATGACCAACTGTTAATGAATATTTTTATCAACTCTACAGAACAGAGAACTATGAACGGAAACCAGAACTTCCAGAAGGAAGAAAAAGGTTGGATCTATAAGAGAATTCTTCTTACTCTTCTAATACAGAAGTATGAAGAAAAAAGGAAAAGTATAGAGAGATCATAATTTATCTCTGTAGAGAGATAAAATCTCTCTTATAGATCTATAAGAGATATATATATCTCTATATAGAGATAGAGAATTTATCTCTCTATAGAGATAAATTATGATCTGTGTAGATCCTTAATGTTATAGATTTTGGAGTGGGGGAAGGGATACATGAGAGCATAATTAAACTTTTTCAAAATAAAAGAATTTAGTAATACATGGAAACATGGAATGGAGTTTTATTATGTTTGTAACCATACTGGTGTTACATTTCAGTTCTTGTGGGGAATACAGGTTAATAACTCCAGTCGGAAAGAATATTGTTGTCAAGTTTAAGGACACAAACCAGTTACTCTGTACCCTGTACAGCAGACAACATGAGACATTTCTACTATAATCTGCACTTGGTCAGCTCTAAAATATCTAATTAAAACAATTATTCTAGACTTTAATTGTTTATTTTTATTACTATAGTATCAAGAGGCCCTTGCTGAAACTGGGGCTATATGTTCTACAGACATTCAGTAAGAGAACTCTTTCCTGTTTGAGGTTTCAGTACGAATAAGTCACAGCAAAACAGTGAGATGAAGAGATGATAGTTACGTGTGATTATAGTAAGTAGTGGTAGAGATACGATAAAAAACTGAGCCTGCTTAGTTCCATTGCAATGCAGTGTCTGACCAGTTGTATGTCTTGGGTTTTGTATATAATTTCAACCTTTACCTTATGGACAATGATAAAAGAATAGCAAAATGAAGCATGAGCTACTTCATGCCCAGCTGCAGTACTGGATACTGGAAATTTCATGATTCATATCATGAAGACCCTATGATTTTCAGTACAACATCTTTCCACTGTAAGACAGAAAACACATTATCAGGTTCATAAAAGAGATATCAATAAAAATAAGCTAATTAATTCTCCAAAACACCTTTTGGAAGCTAAAATCATAGCTCATTGATATCAGCCAAAAAAACTTGCACTAACTTCAGAGGCTTTTAGATTATATTCCCTTTCTCACACAGAAAAACCCCTTTATAATATTAAATTGAAATACCACAATACAGCTAAAATCCTATTTGAGGAACATAGTAGCCTAAGTAACATGGACTAAACAATCTAACCACCTGTTGGGAAGCCCATCACTGCTGAAACCAGGTCCTGTAAGGCAAGCTTTGTGAGCAGGATAAAAGTCCCTGTAAAGCAGGCTGGGCACTTTGAAAGAAATATGGTGTATTACATTTTTTTGATAACATGCATGAATCAGTCAGTGTCCTGAAAGAAGCAGTCTTTCTTAACTCACTGATTTAAAGCAAGAAAGACCCAATATGCACACTTACTTATTCAGACAGCTCATCTTGAGGCAAGATCCATGAGTAAGTGTTTGCAAGAGTAAGTCTGAAACACAATTCATAGATTGTGCTGGGTTTACAACTAAATACACTATATGTCAACAGCTTAAATAAAAACTCTGAAACTTCACATTTCTCAGTAACAATATTAAGCTCAGCAAAAGTTTTCAAATGAAAAAAAATCACATGCAGCAAATATGCTTGATCTCAAAGTACAGGTTCTCGGCATCATACCTAAACAATGCATTACCATCACCTCTCTTCTCTCTACAGATTCCTGCAAGGGATTTCATTTATAAATCATATAAAATGTTTATAATTAATCATCCTTTTAAAAAGAATACCAGAAACCTTAACAGAGTTCATAACAAACTATCAGGCAGAGAACTATCTAATACCTATAAATGATATTTAGATGCAAGACACAAATGGTGGATAGAACCACATACATTTATCTTCCACTTAGCCACCTCTGACTGCAAAGGCACAGTTTTGTGACCAAGTAGCCAGGTAGACTAGGAGGTCATAGGCTAAAATATTTTTACTTTGCCCATTGCCATCCTCCTGTAGATTCTCTCCTCTCTCTATCCCAGTTCCTTCTTTGCTTCTCATCATAAGTATAAATATAATCCTAGCTCTAATTTTAAGGCACAAGAACCAGACTATGAAGACTGGCAATGCTCAGTGCAAATACTTTCCCAGCTCTATTACTGTATGCCTTGGGTGTAAATCAATAGCCATAGGAAAACAACAGCAGATATCACTTAGAGAAACTCTTTTGCAGTTTTTGCAGTTTCTGTTTTGTTCCTTCAATAGAGTAGTAAAGTATTGCTGCTGTTCAATGGAGACAACAATAAGAGAGGATGGGAGCTGTCTGGAGCAGTAGTTACCACCAAACTGTGAACAGCCATTGGCAAAATGAAAGAAATTTCAGCTCCTCCAAAATACTTTTTCCCTCCACCCTGTTTTTTTTTTTTTTTTTTTTTTTTTTTTTTTTTTTTACTTTACTCAGAATCCAGTATGCTCTCCAAAACTTCATTTTCCTATCATCTTACAGAGTTTTTAAAATTCCTAAAACGTCATGCCTGTAGCAGTAGTAGCAGTGCCTCGGTGAAGAGTGCTAGGATTATACAAAAGGAATTATACAATGGAGGTCACAGTTAACATAATCAACATTACCTAATTAGACATGGGATATTTTATGTGTCAGCAAATTTGTTTTTTAAGAGCTCCTAACAACCAATCATCTAGTTTAAATTCCAACTCAAAGTAAAATGCTACGTTGATTATTGTTAAAAAATAATTTTCTGGCTACTTATTAAATAGAAATTGAATGATTTATTCGTAAGCCAAAAAGTATTGTCACACAAGACAGAATCCAATTAAAATGGCATTTTTTTTTTCCATATCCTTTTGCAATGACCATGTATCAAATTTTCCACATATAAAATACCTAGTGATATATATATTTTTCAAGTGGTACAGCTAGCTAAGTGGTAATTCTAGTTCAATAGTAACTTCTGAACAAATTTGGTACACTTTATTATAATAATTTTTGAAAAACAGTTACAATTTAAAATATTATTATGGAAACTTCAAGCACTAAGATCAAACATTCAGTGAAATATTTCAGACTTTGCCCTTTGCTTTTCAAAAGTGCACTGACTACATATGTAGTCGGTTTCATGACATATTATTTTAGTCATTAAAATGTAGGACTTGAAATCCCTATCCATTTCAAGTGACAATCTGATCTAAAACTTACTTTGGCTACAACATTGTGTTTCAGTCTGAATATATAGTGTCCTTTTCCAAAAGAATTTGTTACTCCCCTGGTGATGCATGATAGCTATTGTATAATCTTGCACTGCCCCCAAAAAGAGAGGCTATAGAATCTAGCCTATACAAGCAGAGATTTATGAAGTGGCAAATATTTGCTTGAGACAATTGCTGACCTCAAAGGAACATCTTCAGGAGAACAGGCATGCTGAGCGTTGCCATATGATTCACACAAGGATTAGCTCTGAACAAAAGCTGCAGCAACTTTGTATTTAGAAGAAACTTGGATTCAGGTACATACTCTCAGCATGACTCCATGTGAAATTTAAATCCAGAGATCATTAATTTTGACACTGTCAGAATGCAAAAGGAAAAGGAGACATTAGCCTTTTTAAGAAAAAAATTTTAAAAAGGTGTTTTAGGAACCTTCTGCAGATCTCTGTCTTACTCAGCTCACTGTCTGTCTGCCCTTAAGCAGGAATCTAATCCTTGACTCAGTGCCATTGGGTATGTGTTTCTGATATGTTTCTGGGGAAGGCAAGTTTAGACTTTAAGTTCATACTTAACTTCAAGACACTCCTTCAAAAGGCACTCCAGACTTTCAATGCTTACTACTATGGAATGAACTTGATGTGAATCAAACATGAGGTGATCCTTAAAACATGGGCATGAAGATGACACTAAAGAAGGACACAAAATCAGTGAAGACTTTTACAGATCTTGGCTTTACCTTTTTAGATCAAAAAGAAATATTTCTAGAAACAGAGAAGAAAGGATAATGAAGTGATAAAACATATTTATCGTTTATTTTTAAGACTATGCCACATTTTTAATTTTTTTATTATTATTTTTTTCCTGCAACTGTCCCAGGAAATGCACTAGAATCTGAAGGATAAACCCATGAGTACTTCTATTAAAATTAAGAATATCTTCCACATAGTGATAGTACAAAAACACATTTATGTACTTTCTTAAGATGGTGCTGAAAGTATAGCAAGAGAAAGGAAAATAGAGGATTCTATGCACTGAATGTAAGAATAAGAGAAAGGAAGTAAGAATAGGCAACATCTACAAACAAAAACAGATAAAGAAGTAAAATCAGCTTTTCATATGATGGGAAAAAAACCAAACTCCACAAACCCCATGACTTAAGAATTAATAGAAGCAAGTGATGGCAAATGAGGGTGTGAGGAAGTCATACCGATTCTCCTTAGGGCTGTCCATAAGGAATCTATTGATAGCATCCAAGTAGAGAGAAGAAACATTCAGTCTTTCCATATGTATGATATCTGTGAATTTAAAAAGGACTTCAAGACACAGGAGGCCTGGTTAGCAACACGAAGGTATGAAGGCACTAGATTTAGTTCACCTTAAAAGCCAGGTTGCTCTTGTGGTTCTTTGGAGAGTTTGTCTTCTCATCAACATGCAACAAGCTAAACCCATTGCTGCAGAGTTTTTAGAACTGCTGTAACCTATGTCAGCAGGAGTACGCTAGCATATACTACCATAACAATTACATTTTGCTCAGTGATACAACATGACTAAAAATGATGTTAGGATAGTGAAAGATTTGGGATGCTTTGTCTACTTTCAGGGCCTCCATCTATATACACAACAAGCTGGGATATTAGTTCCATGGACTCATCATCTCTCTAGCTATGGTACAAAGTTTGCCATGTAGAGGTACCCAGAATCAGTACTTAAATGATACAAGAATCAAGACTAGCTACTTTGCTGAACAGCCGCTACAGACTGTATATGGTAACTAGTGTTGGCTTCTTAAATCTTTTAAGGCTCTGAAAATTCCAGACCAATTCCAGGATTAGAAACAGATGTGTAAGAGCCATTCACAATTCCTAGGTTTTCTAGCTCTCCCTAGAAAAGATTCTGAAAAGTTTTTACAGAAGAGGATGCCCTCTGTCTACTTGCACATGATAACAATGTATTTCAGCAATGGATCAGGTGAATCTTGACAGATCGCTGGGGGCAATATCACACCAGAATATCACACCAGTCCTTGTTTCAGAACTATGATATAAAGTCATGATCTATGCATGAACTAATATATTATTTACTTTTTAACCAGAGGTATCTTGGAGGAGTTATGGCTGCTGCCTTTTTAATGAATAAATCAGACTGAAAAAAAGAATTACTCACATTTTAAGCATTGCCTTTTACTTAGTGTTGAAAAATCATAAGCATATAAAAATGGTAAAATCCTGAAATTTAATCTATATGCAATTATCCTTACTAAAAGCATGAAACTTATCCAAACTCTTGGCTGCCAGCTGCATAAATAAGCTTCTCTTAACTCTTCCTATAGGCCAATTATCATTCATTTGTTTAATCTTTAAGACTAACATCCACTTTTTCTCAGTTTCAGCTTACTCTATATATGTATCCGATATGTGAAGCACTGAGGAATTGACATAGATGGTAGTAGCAATCTAATCCACCTCTACATCAAATCCTTACTTCCAGTTCTAAGACATATAGCTCATTTGTAGATTGTTAGAGTTCTTGTTATCTACTTAGTTTGTGGGTGAAGTGATCCCTTCGTATTACTTCCTTGTCTTCAGATTTCTGGGAAGGCTTCGTTTATGTTCACAGTGTACTTCAAATGCTTAGATGAAAGGCACAGTAGAACTACTAATAGCAGTACAAACATTAAATCTGAAGTAACTCAAAGTGCCTCTCAGTGGCTTATTCATACAAAATCACTAATAGCAGGTCTGGCAAAAAAACTGACATTTTTGTTTACCAGAATGAAAATTTTCTACCCAAAAAAATAGGGTAAGTGACCAACAATGGAATTGTAGAACTAGACACCAAATGGAGGTGGGGGAAACCAGAACATCAATCTGTAATAACTTAAAATCTTTTCTTAAAAAAACTAAAAGGATGATACAAAGGATGCTCTTCACCTGTAACAAGTTTTACATACTGAACTATAATTTGGAACTCAGACACTGCCTGCTAAATGTAAAATATTTTAATTTTGTACTTTAGCTGGTATAACTGATTTGTGCAGAAGTACTGTTTGAAGTAGTGCATAAAAGGAGGGAAACAAAAACACAGAGAGAAAAGAGAAACAATTACTTTCAATTATACTACATTATTGCCTTCATCATTACTCAGACACAAAAGCTAACATTGTTCTTAAAAGTGCAAACATGGCAATTCTCTCTTTAAATTGGAGCTAAGAGACAAATTGTAAATGATCATGCAAAAGGGAGTGTTATGACCATTTGAAGCTGTGCTCATTTAGGAAATGCTCAGTGGTACTAGGTGCTGTACAAGTACATAGCAAGTGATACACAGATGATTAGCATTGCCAAGGAATAGGAAAAGTATTATGAGAACATGATTGACATGACTGTGGATAGCTGATGCATGACAATTCTGCAGTGACTGCACATGTAGTTGCCAATAACTATTTTTTTCCTGCAGTAATCACATTTGAAATTAGAGCAACTAAGTTGCCTGTAGTGGTAAATGCATTCAATGTGACATTAGGAGATTCATCTGTAGGTGTGGAAAAAAAGGAAGCCTGCATCCAAATGATCAGTATGCAGCACTGTTTGTCAAAATATGAATTCAAATGCCTGAAATTTATTTCAAATGTGATGAAAAATTGTGAGCAGAGGAGACAAATTCATCCCTTATGTGAGTATCCCACAAAATAACTGGCTTAAAATTGGATGAATTCATATGTCTCTTTTTAGGTAAAATGATTGCAAACTTACGGAGTTTGTGCACTAAGCTTTTCAACTGACATTGACAAGAGCTCTTGTAATATATAACACCTCAGGGACGGCAGAACAAGTGTTTACTTCAAAACACTCAGATTAATTTCCATTATTTTATAATATGCTGGACTTCATTGAAACACAGCTACAACTTTACCAATGCTACAGCTATTTTGAGGGAAATGAACTGCTCTATTTCTGTAATTTATACACCATCATACACATTTTTTGATGCATATGCACATATCTCCTGTATCTGTAGATATTGCACCATGAAGAAAAGCAACTTGATCGATCTACAGAAAAGTTTAGTTAAATCTTCAATAAAAGAGGAATACTTTATCTCAGATTCTGCACACATTATCATTAACTTCAAAAGCAAATATAATTTTGCCAAGCAATAGGGTATATTTCTACAGTAGTTCACAGTCCTTTCAACATCCTCATGGTGTATCATCTCCATTTAGTGGATGGGGAAGGAAAACAGACAGGTGAGGTGACACGTCCAGGACTATAAAGGAAGTCAGTAGCATCCTAAGGACTAGAACCCAGTTGTGCTAATGTTTTAAAGCCCTGAATTGCTAAATGCAGACATAGGATCAAAATGGTAAACAAGGTAAACATCACATTAGAACCCCTCTTTCAAACATACATGCCTACTGGTAAGTGCTGGACGCTTCTGGTTGCCAGCCAGTAAACTTTCCCCCTCCACAGCATGAACTCTGATTGTGTGCCAGTTCACTTACCCATGATTATCATTTTTTTCTGTCTGATGAGCGTGGAACAATTGCCTTTCGAGCACTGGTTAGCTAGAGACGGAAGAACCGTTTGCCTCCAGCCCAGCTGTCGGAGTCTCCATGCAAGATGCTGTGCAAAATGTTGAGTTAAAAGAAAACACGAGTAGGGGGAAAAGAGAGCTCTCTGAGAACCTCCACATGGTTCCTGTTGCTAAGGGAACCACTCCCTTTGTCTGCATAGGTTAAGAACGGCTGCTTCGTTTGGAGTCTGTCTCTTAAGTACCGAAAACAGCACAACAATTTCAGGAAGAAAAAACCCTCTGGAGTATCTTAGGACCAGAGCAAAAAATGAAGATGCCTAGGAACTCTTACATTAAAATCAGCTATTAATAGTTGATTTGGGGTGATTCCAGGGAGGCTGTAGATCTCATCTGTGCCATCTGATGGGACGATATACCACAGCAGACAGTTTAATTTAGTTATTGTAATCAGCTATTGGGATTAAGGTAGCTGATTACAGCAAGATAGATCAAGAAACCAGATACAATTTACTACAGCAAATGGAAGGAGATCAACAGCAACAAATATAATCATTTAATAGGTACTCATGACAGACTATAGCAGAGAGATGCCTTTACTTTCATGGGCTCCTATGAAAATCCAAGCCAGAATGCTTAACTTTGTTCTTGGTGATTTCTCTCTTTCTCTGCTGCCTCTCTTCCCCTTGGGCCAGCACTGCACTGTCTCTGTGTTCCTGAACCCCAAATATTTAAGAATTTACCTTCTGTACAGGCCATTGGTCTCAGTCTGATTCAGCATATGGAGCTGGGAATCCCTGTTTTGTATCTGTGTCCCTCCTTGGTTTTAAGAAATATATCAGGATGCATGCTTCTAGATAAAGGTGAGTT
Source organism: Netta rufina (assembly GCF_964035555.1). Lineage (NCBI taxonomy): Eukaryota > Metazoa > Chordata > Aves > Anseriformes > Anatidae > Netta > Netta rufina. The sequence goes on along the minus strand of NC_140143.1, from coordinate 5,612,412 downwards.
TGGGCTCATATAACAATAAGATCTAATAGAAATTGTTCTGAAGGTTATTATATCGGGAAGACAAACACCTGGAATCTAATCTCAAACTTTCTGTTTACGTTGAGAAAATCAGCCTTTGTATGAAAACATACAGTAGAATATGCATTACATAAAAACAATCTCTCTCTCTTTGAGGTGACATGAAAAACAGTATCCCAAAACACTGTGACTGTTTTCTTTTTCTGTACAGTTACTTGTTTTTATCTTAATATTATGGGGTAGAAATTGCCAAAGACCTGGATCCAGATCCAGATTTTCAAGCATGGACTCAGTCCCTAACACATCCAGAGAACAATCAGAAAAATTCGTAAGGTCATGTCTGAATGAGCAGACAAACGTTCAACATCAGAAATGATGCACTTCTGTATGGAAATCAAATTTTTCTCATTCCACCAGAGAGCAGCTGTGAGTGCCTGCAACAGTGGAGAGAGGTCAGAACTAGTTCAGTCTTACTGTAAAGAGCCACACTTCACTTTATGGAAGGTAGTTCCTGAGGAAAGGCAGTGCCAGTGTTCTTCTACTTTCAGGACAGTTGATTTTTTTCCCCTCAGTCAGACTGTTGCTCTTAGAGAACACTAGTCAGATAACAGTACAAGGCGTCTTCGCTTACACACCACAGTCCAACACTGATTCTTTGACATAAAGGCCTGAAGAATTCAGCTGTCACTTCATTGCACATGTTGAATTGTATTTACAACATGATATGTGTTGCTCCCCCCCCCCCCCCGCCTTTTTCCTCTCACCCCAATGACTCAAATAAAGCAGTCGAGATTGCTTTGTAGAGAGGCCTTTCTACTCTCCTTTGCAAAAAGATTAGGAGATTAGAGAGGGCAATGAAGAGTTCAGTTTAGGGACATCAGAAAACAGCCATTAATATGCATGTTTCTGTTGCATCATTTTTAATAAGGAACAATTCATGTGAAACCAGTTTAAAAGCTTATGATTTTATTAATTCTAAAAACCCCTTTCAGAGGGTTAATTTGAATTGCTTGATCCTGTATGTAGACGTACAAATATCCCATTTTCACCTCCTTATTGCTAGACTGTTGCCAAGGTTAATGCAAGTAAAGAATATTAGGATTCTGTGCAGCCACAGTAAGGGAGATGACAGCTTTTAGGTCTGAAAAAGTTTCAGCCAACACACTTTTTACTCACTTTCTTCTATTGTTAATACTTGAGTATTTTGCTGATCAATCCCATTTTATTGATTCAGAATAAAAGGGCTTTGGGAGAAATTTCAGATCACATTGAAATTTTATGAAAGACCCAAGGACAGTATCAATTCAGGTCTACTACACAATGCCCTCTACAAAAAGGAACCACCCTTTTTTTTTTTTCCCTTATTTTGACTAAGAAATAAATTTTATCTGTTTAATAGCAGTTTTAGCGTCTTATACAGGAAAGATATCCCCTTGCTTTGAAGAACGTTTAACATTTTCCTTTTATTACAAAAGCAAGAGTTTTCTGGTGGATTGGTAGTTGGTCTGAAACTTGATGACCACAACACCATTTTACACAGAAGTGGAATTCTACTCAGGAACTTTTTTTGATGAAATAGTAAGAAGTTTATCTATTACTATAAATCCAAGCTTCTCAAAAGCTCAATTGAGAAATTAACTGCTTCAAGTACTGATCTCCTAAAGAGTCTGACTTTGTTATGCTAATCCAAGGTATTAAGAATAATCAGAAAAGGAATTCATTAATGGCTACTTGAATCAACTGCTTTTTGTCTCAGACGTGAACACATCCCCCTGGTCAGAAATTACCTAACACAGTGTGATTGAAGTTTATTTATTTACTTACATATAACAAGCAACTGAGCAGTTTGCAGTGCATGAAATGAGGCTATGGAAAAGTACACTACAGTGCTCCTGCTTCAGGGACTTCTCAGACAGAATTTCAGTATATATGCCTATTTTCTGTTCATTATTCAGCAAAAGACATTGAAACTCACTGCCCCGTTAGTCCCCAGACTGAAGTTAGTGACCAAGACAGGATTGCATGACTTATTTAATGTGTCCTAAGAGGAATTTTTAAAATAAATATTTAGAAAACTCTAAAAATATCATCTTGTTTTGTTGAGTATGCAAACACCTTACCTGTTACAAATATAGACCTTGTTATGCAATGAAAAAGAGATGCAGAAGGAACTGCTGATAGCCTCAATGACAAGAGTGCAACATGCAGTTGCACAGGAACCAGAATTTCCCTTACGAGGAATTTTTTTTCATATTCCCCAATTTTTTCAGTTACAACTTGGAATGAAAATTCCAACATGAGAAATTTTCCATAGGAGGGTCATATTTAAAAGACCCTCTATGTAAAAAAAAAAAAAAAAAAAAAAAAAAAAAAAGCAACTTTACTTTGAATGAACTGACATGGATTTAAATGACCTGTGAGAGTATGTGTATGGTTGTATGTGCATGTATAAGGTTTCTTGTCCACTTTCGGGAGCCCAGACTCCCATCCTTTGTGGCAGTCTGCCAAACAGGCCAAGAACGTGAAGAAACTTGACTTTCTGGCTCTATTCCAGGTGAGATGCCGGGGAGCTGAGAGCTGGGAAAAGCGGGCGAGCTGGCAGGAAACCAAGCACATTTCCATCAAAAATTTCATTGGAATAGACATTTTCATGCAACGTGTTAGGTTTTGGTGAACTGGCATTAGCTGAGAGAAAAATGTTCCACTGGAAAGTTTCCAAGTTGTTCTAGTGCTGAGATTTTGACACTCGGAACTCCTATTTTTCATTCAGCTGGAAAAATGGATTTCTATTTCCCAGTGTCAGGCACAGAGATAGCATATATTTTATAGTGCTACTGATTGTCTGAAATTATTTGCCCTGATACTGTAAAAAGAAACCTCATTTTGCCATACTACAGCAAGTACTGATCTCACAAACCTAGACTGATATTGATCAAGGATCCTTAAAACTAGGAAAGGCCAGAGAAGAGATGCAACATCTACTCTATTAAAGAAGCTTTGAGAGTCCAGGTTGCTGCAGGAATTGAAAGTGATGCCTGGATGCCACTTTAACTAGTGAAGAGGGCAGTTAATGTAGTGTTTATCACTGCTAAATAATTGGGGGAAGAGGGGATTGGGGGGGGGGGGGGGGAGGAGTCACATCTGTAGCTAGCAGAATTTCAAGGCTGTTCCTGGATATTTCTCTGAAGTTCAACTAGCAGGCTACAGAGGAAACTGCAGCTTACTTTGACCAGTTATGTTGTGCTTCTTGTATTTGGTCTTCGTAAACTTTTGTACTTCATGCTTCTGTTATACTTAGGAAATGTCTCTTTGCACTACACCTGTAACTAAGATAGCTTTGTTATGCTGCATAAACAGTTTTAGTTACTCAATAAAGTAATAGTGAGAGGGGCATCTACCTTAGGAACTAATCACAAGTGGTGAATGGATGTAAGACAGCCATTCTTTCTTAGTTCATTAAGAACTACTGTTAACAAAAACTACTATGCAAGACCTAGGATAAACCACCAGGTGTCTGTTACTTTATATTTTATCTTGCATTTCTTTTCCTGGGTAGGCTTGCACTGATGATGGGAAGAACATCTTTTGCACTGTGTTTAGACAGAATCCTGGTCTTTAATGAGAACACAAATTTACTATTAAAATAACTGATGCTAGCCATGCTACTTTGGGTATTTTGCAGACTTTCTTTGCAATAGTACTTGAAAGAGATGAAGCCATATAATCTGGCAGGTACTTCTAGAATGAAATTCTGGCGTTTGTCTATTCACCCTAAATAGCTCTACTGAAATCACAAGGTGGATGAATACATTAAGGTCCTTTAGAATCTGAATAGAATTGTTAAAATTAAACATTTAGCGAAACTTATCAAGCAATATATAACAAAAGCTTATCTTATTTTCATTTGCAAGTGTACAATTTTCTGAGCTTACTGAAAAACTTTAACTAAATTCAGCTTTGTCACCAATGGGATACTGCAAAACTGGACAGTCTCTGCATGCTTAGCTTTTGAACCTGTCTCTCAGAATGTTTATTCATATTAAGCCCCATTCAGGAAGTGATCTCGCTGGAAAATCTGAGCAAACAGTAGCACAGAACTTCCAGGCTCAAAAAGCTAAAGAATGTTCTTTTCCCCCCTTTCGTCTTCTTTTAAATGAATTTCGTGCTTGTGAATCAGATCAACAGCCCTAAAGACTGAAGGTTACTGTGTATGCACAAGAACACAGCTATTTTCAGTGTCCTGACACTTATCTACGTTTACTCTGTTGCAAGTTTCACTGACCATCTTGGGCATTAATAGGACTTCTGAAACCTGCAGGTAAATAATTATGGACCACCTATTGTATAGGTTGTAGGAAGTCTGAAGCAGTGATAGGTGCTTTAGCACCCTGTGAAAGGTGTCTAAGTTTGTTGTACAGACAGCGAGCAAACAACCTGGACTCTGGACAGAAAGTTGTAGTATAGCTAGCCAAGAAAAAATAGTGAGTTAAAGGAAATATTTGATAGTACCCTTGTCTAGGGCTCAGAATTGGATCTGCAATTTGCCTAGGTTAGCTACAACCTGTACATCCAAGTCAGATGCAAATCAGAAATATTTATCAGAAACTCAGGGAAATGACCAGAGTGAGAACGACAGCCTTCGACTTCACACAGTATCTGGCCTCTGATAATGTTCAGAAGGCAAAGACCAGTGCCTAAAGTAGTGTTGAGCTGGGTTCTGTGGTGGTGGAAGGTGTCATGAAATAACTGTTATATCAGAACACAGTAACAATTTTATTTATTTTTTCCCCCTCATTTGCATTGTCAGCGTAAGAAGAAAAGTTGCTGCTCTATTCATAGCATTGGAAGAGTAAATAAGATTATGCCAAAGTGTGTGAAGCTCATTTTAACTGGTATCTGAACAGATCAGCCAGAATCACCAATAACCAGCCACAGTTAATTGATGCACTAATTTATCAGACAAGCTTTTAAATTCTTGTAGCAAAAAAATAAATTGAACATCCCAAACTCAGCTGAGTACTAACTTGTAATTCTTACTATTTGTACTGTAGGAGTAACCTTCAGTCACTAGCAATCTCAGTTTTGAGCAAGGGTACCAAACTTGAGTTAAAGCCAGAATTAGACATATCTCTAAAGAACTGCTGTCTTGTTTCTTTGATACTAGTAATGAAATAAGTCTTAGTTAAGTAACCAAATATCAGTTAATCTTGTGCTGTATACAGTAGACTAAATCCCAGTCCTAGACATATCACAGCAAGTCTTAAGGAAGCCTGTGGACATTCCAGTAGCTTGGTGAGACACAGTTAATTCAGCTCAGTGTCTCTGGTTTTCTTTCTGCAACTTTCTTGCCCTGTTTGCAAGGGCAACTCCTCTCATTTTCAAAAATATGAAACTCCTTCACCTCCAGTTCAAGAAGGTGTCAATATTTCTAGACTGTGCAGCTACTTTCCTCAAGTAAAACTGACAAAATTGGCTGCAATAATGAAGATATTTCCCTTCCCACTGCTGGTCTCTGGCAATTTCACTATACTTGTATAGTCTCATGGAAGTCTTCTAAATCTCAAACGAGCTCATTGTTTTCTATTCGAAACGCTCAGTTCTGCTTCTTTCTACTGAAAATTTCAAAAATATTCATGTAAATCCCTTACAAAAGGAAGAGAAGATTGTCTGCAATTTCTTAAAGTGTAAGGATGATTGTAGGAGTCACTATGGCAGAATCATATGCACTAAAGGAAAATGAAGGAATGCAAAACAAGTAGAACTCCCAAGGCAGGCAGACCCAGTTAAATTAAATTAATTTCCACTTAATTTTCTATACAAGAAAATGATATGTATTCCAAGCTTTCTAAAATTGATGGGAGTCTATCAAAAAAAAAAGTATTTACACTGAATTAAGAAGGTATAGATCAAATCTGTGGATACACATTGATCAATATCTGAAAACATATTAAAATTACTTCAGCCACTTGCAGCAAATTTAAATGTCTAAATAACAGCAAAGTTCAGTGATAACACCATGAGTGAAATTGTCCCAGCTTATTTAATTATTCTCTTTACAATGAGCAAGTCTCTCATACTATATTCAAGTTTATATATAAACGCACACACATGTTCAGACTAAATTTACGGTCATATACGTGAGATCTCCTCACTACACCTATTTTCCATGTTATCACTAAGAGCATTTCCAATATCTGTATTTGCTCTGATAACTCTGGATATCACTGTCATGTTTTCTTATGCCCTTGGGTGAGATTGATTCACACCTGTCTCTTCTGCTGCTATGAGAAAGTAAACAGCAGCCACAAAGCTGTCAATGAATTGGATTTCTTTTTCTCCTGTATGCATTTAATCTTTTTATCGATGTACCTGAGATAGATTTTTTTTTTCAGGCATCCAACTCACGTTAATAATATATGAACTCTTGGTTTGTTTTTGCAGAGTATTTATTCCTGGTGTTGTGTTCTTTCCAATTTGATTAAGGCAGCTGAAGAACAAAATAAAGCAAATCGACTACATTTAATCCAATAATTACAACAAATTCTACAAATGTTAAACTTCTAGAGAAGCAAGCTTTCTGTGGGTGCTCCCAGCATCAAGCACACACAGGTATACTCCTTTCTGGGTCTCATAAAGGCAAGAACTCCCAAAATTGAACTTCACCCACACCAATCAAAATGCCACTCAGCTGCTGATTGAAATATCCTTCACTCAAATCAGAGTGAGTGCCTTTAATGGCTACCCAAATGGCTGTCAAATTAAATAAGAAACAAAATGCAAATAAATTAGCATTCCTAGCTACTGATACACTATAAATATTTATGAGGAAAAAAAGATGCTGTAATTTCAAATGATACCACAGGCCTATTTTGTACAAACAGTTAAAACAGTTATACATGCAATACTGTACTTTGCAATTTTTTTCCATTTCACATCACCATAATCACCTAATAAATATTTAAATGGACCCATTTGCTGTAACTATAAAAGAACCGTGTAAACTTGTTGTCATCTAGACACATAAGCCGCAGTGGAGTCAATGAATTTCAACAGTCACTTAATATTGCAAGCCACAAGCTACCTTAAACCTGCCAGCAACTGTCTGCCAGGAAGCTACTGTAGCACCACGGCTACCTCCTCCAACCCAGGACACGAGATTCATTATGAATGCTAGCATTGCTACTCTAATTAGGCCTGGGAGAGGTTTAACAACCATGCTACAGTCTTGCTGCTGACAAATATAAAAATAAAGCCTTGTTCAAATTAGCAATGTGAAGTGAGAAGGCCTAGAAGCAGCAACTGTCTGACCAGTAGTGAAACAGTTCTAATCTATAGTGAGGTTATTTTGCTTCATAAACTGCTAGTATGTTACCTGCAGGAGGTCTCCCTGTAAAATGAATTATAGTAAGCTATATGTGATAATTAACCGTGCATTAGCAAATATCTTGAAACAGGGGGGCTCTGTTTTCTCTGTATTTTGACTAATAAAAGCATGAATTTGTTCAACAAATGATCATTTAGGTTGTGGAATGCTAAGCATATTGGAAGAACACAGTAAGCAATAGAATATTGTAGGTGGACTAACAGTTTCCTTACAAAAACAGGCTGTTTAATAGGCTGGCTCCATACTACGTTATTCACAGTACTAAAAACCACAGTGTTGGGAAGACAAATACAATATACATTTAAAATAATATAAACCTTGTACTCCTATTTACTTTAAAAATGCCATAGATGTGACAATAAAAAAAATCCATAAGCAAACATTTATTTCAGAAAGACAAAATCCCAAATGACTCTTTCCAGAACGTAAACAGATAGTGAGGCAATTGGTATGGTCATCTTCTCTAGAGGGGAAAAAATGCAGCTTGGCTTAAAATAGTCTACATCATATGAATGTGAAGCGAGGAAAAAAAATCTTATTAATTTCTTATGTATACTGCTTATCACAATAAAAATAAAGTAGTACTATAATTTATTTTAGTTTCATTTACATCTTATGAAAACATATTTGACCACAACGCTTTATTGAACTGTGACTGTACCAGCCATATTCTTGGCTGTGAATCAGGGGTCAGAGCAACTTCAGCATATACAGGTTGACAATCTGTGCCTCTTTATTCATACTGGATGGATGGGAGCTCAAGCTTGCAAACATCACAAGCTGCAACTCTTCTTACTACAAGCAATCTATTCTTACTGCAAGTAATCTATCAGCTTTAACCAGATTTTGTGTAGCAATGACTAACTGTAGGGCGGCATTATCATGGGAAAATACGAAGTCCCAGTGTTACTGGGATGGACTGCACATAAAAAGACAAGTTAATTTAAAATAATGTTTTAATTCATACATGTCAGCATTCAGAAGTCTCTCAAGCCTTTAAAATCTTTCAGATTTTTGAAGTGTTCTCTCACTAAATCTATGATAAGGCCAAGATCAAAATAGACGTCTCAGCTGTATCTCCCCATTTCTTCCCAGCCAGCGCAGCTCTCATCTGCCCTGTAACAAGAAGCCTATCTGAGGTACCAGAGCTTTCGCTTCAGCATGTTGGGTCTATTTCAGTGGAGGTATTGATTTCTGAGGCAGGGGCTATCCACAAGATGCCAGAATTATAAACGCATAGCAGACTTCCAGTCTTAGAGCAAGAAAAAATAATCAGAATAGTGTTATCTAGAGAAAACTGAAAGGGCATGACTCTGCCATGCCGTGATACAGCCAAGAGTAAGAATGCATCTTTTTTCAACATCATCTTGATTCAACCAAAGGAAGTGGAACTGCTGTTTGCATTGTATCTTCTCCTTCCCAAATCCATCTCACACTTCAGCTCTCACCCTCAAAATGACCTAGAAAATATCTTCAGCATTTCATTAAAATTAAAATTTTAATATATAGCAGAAACCAGGGACTCCACAGAAACACCAGTTTTATGACACATTACAATTTTCTCAGTTAACTGCTCAGTGTAAGCTATGTAGTTGCCTGTCTCTTGATCCAGCCCACATGAACGAACAATATTGACAGCTTTTCCAGTGCCCATCTTTCTCTACTACAGAGCTACCAGACACTCTTCACTCATAGACTATTAGTCTAATTAACAACATTAAGTTCCATTCAGCACAAGCATTGCCAATCCTTTTTTTTTTTTTTTTTTTTTTTAATCCTGACAATTGCCATTTCAGTTTCAGATGTAACAAATGTGTTTTATAACAGAGTATTTGTCATTTATTCTGCTCAAATGGTGCCTGTTGGTCTAATAAAACACCCCATCTTTTCCTTCAAATTCAAGTCACATGGCACTATTAAAGACAGGGATATAGACTTGGATAAACAATAGACTTTATTATATTACATCATGGGCATAGAGTGGAAGGGGAAGGAATGTGTATGGCATTTTGCCTGCAAACTATCCACTTTCCCCAAGTGACCAGGACATGTCTGCTCTCTCCATTTTATATGTGCTACTTTCCACTTCTTCCCAGTATCAAAGTCAATTTTCCCAAACTCTTGCAGATGCCTTTCTGCAACTAACCCATTACTTTATGTTGACACCTTTCTCCTACTAAGACACTTCTATATTGCTTAGTAGTGGCTTTCACATATCTACAAAAATATTATTTTTGGCAGCTTGCATGTATATATATATCATATGTAAGAAACATTTTCTTTTCTTATAGTTAAATTATTGTTGCCATCAAATTATAAAAGACATGTCTGCAACATTATTTAGAAAGCATATAGGAAGAAAATATGCATATTTCTTCTAGAATAATAAAAATAATTAAAAAATACTACAAATGGATGGCAAGTGCTTTTTTCTTTTTTTTTTTTTCCCTTTTTTTTTCTTTTTTTTTTTTTTTTTTTTTTCCCCAAAAGTTCTCTTTCTCACTTATACTATGGAATGATAAAAAATTGTAAAAACCAACTTGCACTAATTTGGCTATTATTATATTCCTTCAAGAAAGTACAGTTTTTGTCTTAATTTCAAAAGTGATGATCATCTGAAAAAAAGAGAAATGATCTTGAGATTCTATGTTTTGCCTAAATCTCCTTCATAGAGTTGTGTATGACCAAGAACAATTTAAGTGCCTTTTTTTTTTTTTAAATGGTTCAGTCAGCTACTTTGAGAGTGGCCACGTGTATCCATAATATTGCAGTTAATCAAGTTTAAAGTCCAGTAATACCTTTAATTTTCAAAAACAAAGACAAAAGCATAAAAGTTGTTTTTATAATTTATGCACTAACCTTCAGCTCTCTAAGGTAAATGAGAACTTTGAGAGTACTATGCTGCATTTTCTCAAGTGAATTACAATTATAGATTTCCAGGCAGAGGGTAAGATTGCCCCCTTTTGGAACTTTTAAGCCTAGCAGTCTAAATAAAGAAAGGTGCAAAGCATTCCTGATGTCTACTCAAAATATGCATCTCATTGGGGATTATTTGTGCTTCATACTGTTGTATTCTAGTGTTATTTTGTATGTGGCTTCACATTCCTTATTAAAGAAATAGGCAAGAAAGAATTCAACTCTGCTTGCCAGCAACCACAAAAACAAAAATTCTAAAGTCAGCTAAAGGTAAACATATGGAACCCTCTAAGGAATGTAGTAGTAAAGATGGAACATATGACTTAGTTCTCCCTTTCTGTGTTCTGGAGGACAACTGTATTGGAAATTCACTTCAGAGACAGTAGTCTATAATTACCATGTAATGTAAAGTAGTATTCTCTGATAAAATCCATAAAGATCTCAGTATTTTAACGAAGAACTGTAACTACTGTAGTAGTTGTTAGACAATTTAATAGCAGGCTTACTTTAATAGCAAAACCACTCTGGTTATACTGAACTTTTGTTTATTTCTAAGTTGTCAGTTTTAGTGCCTAAACAATAGTCTCAAAACTAATTTCATCAAGTTTACTAGTTTTTTTTTTTACAGAGATGTTCATGACTACAAACAGAAAATGCACAATAATTAGGAGTCTGGATTGAAATCTGTATTTTCATGACTTTTTTTTTTTTTTTTTTACAGTGCAATAGTGTTAAATACACCATTAGAATTTACTACTGAAAGCAATGCAATTTTTAAGCATTTATTACTTAGTAATACTCTGCTAATAAAACATCATTAGACTGTTGCTTTACCAGTATCTTCTTGTAGCATCTAATTTTAGAAAAATAATCTTTTCTAATTATATAGCACATTACTATTTTTGTTTCAAAACTGAAAAATATTCTGAACTTGTTTCAGTTCAGAGTTTGTTCCACATAACTTCGGCACTATGGTCCTAGATCAGTATTTCTTACTTATCTTTGTGTGGCTGGAATCCTATGACCCATACTATGTCTCATGTCCCATAAGGGTTTAATCTCAAGAAGGAAGTATATTAGTATGCCTTCAACTGACAGTAACTTCTCAAGAATTTATATGGCCACCTGACAAACAGAAGCATGGAGTGATCTCCAAATGGAGATAGACTGACAAACTAGTATAAAATGGCAATAAAATAGAAATAAGCTTTAAGGAGAGCTACATTGATGTATCTCATCATAGCTGAAACAAGAATTCTGTACAAGCAGAATAAGAAGAGCCGACAGTCACTAGGCCACATTAAATGTGCGTGAAAATACAGAATTTAAGCTGTGCAATTCTGCTGAAGAGCTCATTGCCTAAGCTGTGTATGCAGTATTAAACAACACCATGCCATTCAGCTGTTTCAGCACCAGCCTCCAAGGAATACAGCATTTGTTCTTCCATCCTACTACAATCGCAATTATATCACCACACACTATTACACTATTGTCTTCCAGTAAATTAATCATAATTCAGCCAGCCAAACCAAGATCCTGTAGTAGCACTGGTTTATACAAAACAGCATGCTTGAGCATCCGTACTGCTCTTGTACCCTGGGCACAATGTTATGGAGCAAAGTTCTTGTATATAATATAAAAATAACCATTGTTACTTTTTTTCCTATGGTTAATATTGTAGTATTCTTACTGTCTTAGATATCAAACTTAGATATCACACAAAGCATGTGATGAAAATGATTTTAATCATTTATGTGCACATTAGCTTTGCTTCATGGTAAATAGGTTATAACAATCCTGAGGATTAGATGTAGTACACTTGTATGTTTTCAGAAAAATGCTGAAGGCCCAGCTCTAAGGAGTATAATTCACCATTACATAAAAAACACCAAGTGTAACAAGATGAACAGCAATGTAACTTTCCAGACTGTTTGCCCAAGTTGTTTAATGCCTTGTGTATTTCTGTTGAGGAAAAGTCAGAGTTTAAGTTGAATTATGTCCTTGCTGCTTTCAAAATACTTTAAACAGTTACTTAAACTGCAGCCAGTGTGTCATGCATTCCAATACAGAATATAAGAATCTATGCATTTAGTGTCACTTTAAGACTTCTACTTAGAATTTTCCTTTCAGTGCCATAGAGTTAATCATAAGGAAGGAATGCACACTCTGATCATGTTAATTAGCTTACTAAGTACGGCTTCTAAGGAGATCACTTTAATGTGTCCTTAAGGATGCTTGAAAGATGTTTTATTAGAGAGAAATGCTTGGTTTGCTTTACTGACACATTCACTGGACCAAAATGTTGTCATTAGGTAATCTGTAGCTATCTTGATGTCTATGTATGGAAGAGGAATACCACAGCAAAACATACATTTTGTATTTAATAAAATCTGTGGTTATTTTATAGTGACTAGAAGTACTATACAAGGACATGGATAGAAGGAGAAGATTCACTGATGCTTTCAGAAATTTTAAATTTGAACTTTATAGGGCATGCTTTTTTACATATAAAGGGCATGAACCACTGCTCTGGATTTGTCCACTCAATTCTGTGCTTTTATTTTACCTCTAGGGCAAAGACCTAAGGGGCACAGGAGCACAGCCAACTCCTCTCACATCTGTGCTAGAAAACTTTTGTGCAGCATGGTTCTGCCAATTGCAGGTCTGAGTCCTGCCTTCAGGGAGAGTCCCCCTTAAATGTTTTTGGAAAGTTTATGTGAAATGTGTGACATATTTATGGCTACATAGGTGACTGCAAAAAACATATAGTTTAATCTTCACTGTCATTGTACGACTATTACAGAATATACAGGAGCTTAAGTATTGGTAATGGAGTGTAGATACTGGAGAAACCAGTGACCAGCAGACCCTGGTGATCTGAACCCAGAAGAGTATGTTTTCCTACAGCTAAAGTCTACAATGCAATATTGAGCAGAAGAATCAATCAGTCTGCACTGTGGTCTACACAGCTCTAGTTACTAATGCTGATAAATTTCAGCATAACAAATTTTCTCTGGCAGAAGTTAATTGAGTAAGTAGTGCCTGGCACATGGGTCATGATCCTGGCTAAGGATTCTCGGTTCTACTGCAATTAAAATAACATTAGCTAGTCAATGTGTGTAAGTCATTCCTTTCAGGCTGATCAGAAGTTTACAATGTTTGAAATAATGTGAGATTTTCAAAAATGCCTAAGATATTAATGTGCAATGCTCCTCTGACACACAGTCAAGTACAGGAGTCATAAGCCACATCTACTTTGTGCAGTTCATGTTCTGAGTGTCATTGACTTCATGTTTTGAGTGTCTAGGTAAGTTTACATGTCTATTCCACTGCAGTGCAGTGTTGTATAAATATACTACCTTACGCCTCAGAAGCAGTCTAATTCATTTTAGGTCATCCTTCACATCAATGGCCTTGCTAAACTGCTATATAGAACCACCTATTATCCAAGGAAAAATATTGGAATTTTATCTGTTTTTCCCATCCTGTAAATCAAGATGAAGAGGCAATAGCATTTTGCCGTTACTTTAGAAAATCACTTTATCCTCTTACAGTACTACATAGACAAACATACATTTTATATCTTAAATCTTAAAATATATAATAATAATAATAAATCTTAGAAAAAAGCACTGGGATTTTCCTTTTCCCCTCCCCCCCCCCCCCCCCCCGTTGTTTTGTTCATGATACTAAAAATGCTTAAGAATTGTTGGATGCAGTTAACTTTTTAGCTGGTTCCTTAAATCAAGAAAAAAAAAAAAAAAAAAAAAATATCAGGTTTACTATGGCTTGGAAATTGTTAGAATACGTTCTCAACTTTGCAGTGTTTTAATATAGATCCTTCCCATTTTGTCACCAAGTTGTCATTATGGCTTTGGCCTTAACACAGGCAGTCTTAACTCAGTATACTGGGAGCTGGAGTGGGAGGTTGGTCAGAAGTACCCACCTGCTGCTACCATTAGGCCTCCTCTGTTAATTTTTCAATAGTACATACATTAGTAGGATCCTACCTGTTTGTAGTTATGTACTACTTATGCTCTTCATTCTGTTTCTGTGTTCTAAGGAATTGTGGAAGGTATCATGCTTAAAATAAACAATATTCCTGCACAGCAGTTAGCACAAAAGGAAGAGTGTTACTTGTAAGACAGTTAGGAATTTTTGTTTGCTTATTTGTTTAAAAGGAAAAAACTTTCAATGATAAGCAAATCTGCTATGAAACCTGACTGAAATACATGCCAGGCCTGATATAATGCAACAGAATCTAAGAATTCCTAACAGAAAATTATCTGAAAATATTTGAAAAGACTCTTTGTAAGCATAGAAGAGAATGCTTATTATGTGCTTCCGTAATCACGTATTTCATACAAAATTAGAGTCTGTTGAGTAAATCCCAAAGCAATTTATGATTTCTCAATACAATTCCCACACTCTGATTGTTCTTCAGGCAACTAAAAGACCATGTAGCACAGAAACAGCTGAAGGCAGGAGAGTGTTTTCATCTGAATTACTGGTAAGGTTCCACAGTGCTTTATCTAGTTGCAGACAGAAGGAACACTACTGGGGCCACAAATGCTGCAGACCAGCTGTAAGAGATATACTAAAAATTTTGAAAACAATGTTATCAACACAAAGCTTTCTTGTATCTCTAAAACACTAACTCAGCTATCTTTCCTGTACCTACCATCCCCTACGTTTTTTCTACCAGCACTTAAAAGGGGTCTAACATTGTTTGTAGCAAGTCTTTTAATCAGCTAGGTAATTTCTATTGGGTTACAAAGCAGAAATTCTGTATAAGTGGGAGAGAAAAATAATAGAAATATATCTGCATCATTATTACGAGGTACTCTGCAGTGAAATGTCAGTTCTAAGCATTTTGATGGCATACAAAGTGCACTAAAATAATGTACACTAGCAAATGCTAACTGAATACTAGGCCAAATATGTGGCAACTTGTCTGATAAACATCAAGTTTCTCTACATGCTTAGGGAATGCATCACTTCAAAGAAGGATGAAGGCTATTCTTCGGTGTTAACCACTAGCAGACAAGTTTCCCTTGATTCCTAAAGATCGTTAAGACAAAGCCCTTGGAGCAACACTTTTCTTTGTACCATCCTAAAACTAGTTCACTTGCAGATGAAACATGGAAACAAATACTGTATACTTTCAACGTGAATTCACTTTATAACAGGCCTTAAACTCTGAACTGCCAAATTTGACAATAAAGACTCCTATCTTCCTTTGAGAACTGCATTCATGAGTTACTGAGAGGACCAATTCCATCTCAGCCAGTAAATTCTTTTGGCCTCCATTCACTTTGGGAATGTAAATTCTGTGACTAGGACTAAGACTTGTTAGTTGTATTTTCCTGACCAGAATATATCCAAGTTTCAGAATATTCTACCCTATTCTTTCTTCTATGCAATTCAGAAGAATTAAACTAATAGGAGTACTGACTCTTATTGAAAAGATAGTCTTTACCTGGAAGTGAATTTCACGGATTTAGCACTGCATTAATAGCAGATATTTATATTTTATTCAATGGCTAACATTTAACTCAGAATCAGAGGTCAAATCTAATATTCCACTTAGAGGATGTAGTATCTAAATTGTCTTTTAAACAGAGCTAAATTTAACCTCAAAATATTATTTTTAAACAGAAGTCAAGTATTGCTGTTAAACTTTTTTGAATAAATTATACAACGGCTCAACACTGATTCACGAATGGTTTCCAATCACTAAAAGGTTATTTACCCCTCTCTCCCCCTCCCCCTCCCCCAACAAATAAATAAATAAATAGCTCTACCTATTTCAAAAGAAATAAATGTTGTTCTTTACCTTTTCTCATCCTTGACTGGCCAGGCATCAGTCCTGGCTGCTAAAAGAGTCAGGAGCATAAGCATGTTCCAACAGATCTAGTGAAAGTGTAGTCATTTGTGCCAGAAACATACACAAACACATTTAGAAATATGGTTATCCTGGGAATTGAAATGACCTCATTGTACCTCATTGAATCTTAATTCTCATTTAAAAAATAGTGCTTGGGAAATTTAATACTTCATATAATAATAGCATTCATATTTTTATTGAAAAGTGATGAGATTAGAATTTTCAGATACTGAAACCTAGATCTCTGTTTCTTAGAGTGAGCCACCATATTCCAGATGCATAATTTTTAATATTAAAATTGAGAAATTAATTAGCTATGTAATTTCAAACTAGCTGGCCTTCCTTTAAAAATATTCCACAAAAGATTTTTGGTGCAACCATCTAATCTGATATTTCCTTTGTTCTCTTGGAAGACCTGAATTTTTCACTGAATCATATAGTTGCTTCAGATTAGTGTCAACCTTAAACAAACAAACAAAAGAATAAAGTCTAAAATAATGAGGAACTAACTAGGGAAGTTCTATGAACAATAAAGGCAAGAGATCCAAGACAGATCCTGTGGAGATTAACAATAAAGTTTTAACCCACATCAGAAACATTTCAGTGAAGATGGAGTGTAATTGGATATGCCATCACATTGAAAACAAAGGAAACAGGTATTATTTCTCAAGTGATTTGCTAGCTGCTCTTCTGCCATAGATTGTATTGAACTCAGTACAAAGTTTTAGGTAAATTCTTTGGAGACTTTCTTTACTGTGTGCTTAAAACTGTTAAGCAACCTCAAATATAAGAAACTAGTACCACACTATTGAGTATGTTGAAAGAGTATAGACAAGGATGTCATGCTACTTCCAAAACAGTCAGTCAATCAAATCGTAACATGTATATGCATAGTAAGTTTTTTCCATTAGAAACAGCAGTCTCCATGAGACTATTTAGTTACCTGAATCACAATTTATCTAGAGCCTCTGAAAAGATACAGTCAAATCAAATTCTCCCAAAGGAGATAGACTCATGCTAAGTTATATAACTGTTTTTCACTTCAAAAAGGCATCTTAATCAGTTTATGATACATACAAAAAATATAGGGTGGTGCAGTGCCACAGTCCCCAATAAACATTCTAAAAACATCAATTCTAAGAAATGTTGCTATAGCAGGCTGTTAACTTTGAATTAATTGCTAAATATATTGCTTAGAAAACATAATGAGAAATCATTGCAGGTTAATTTCAGAAAATCCAGATGACCCTTTCTTAATTTATTTTTCCTGGTGGTCTGAGTGTGGTAGCAGAATACAGAGTTCCTTAGTCTCCTATTGGCTAGAGCTGATTTGTCCTGTTCAAAACTGGTCCCATGAAACAAACACACACACACCTGTTTGCTGAGAACCACAATAAACAAAAACTGTTCATAAAAAAAAAAAAAAAATGTTTCAGACTGTCATAAAACTCCATGCAAACTTATTCCAGGATGACAGTTTTAGCACTGAGTTTGCTCTTGTGTGAATGCAGGTAAGTAATTGATATTAACATAGTCCCGTAAGTTGACTGTTGAAGAAAACAATAGAAATGTAACTAACTCCATAAACTGAAATGAAAAAGCTGGTCTTAAATATTATGATTAGTTGTTTGTAAGTATGTCCCATTAAAAGATGTTGACCACACAACCAAAGTATCAGTGTATATTTAGATCAAAATGTTTATGTATACTTGGAAGGCAAAATAAAAGAGTTTTCTCCCCTATAAATATTTGAGATTCCATTCTTCATATAAAATATTCTATCCACATATTTAGAGAACGGGAAAGAAATAATCTGCCTACACATCACATTAAAGGAAATGCACTTTTCATTCTTCAAAGACAAAAAAAAGTGTGTCCAGAAATGCATATAGGAATCTGCTCATCAGATAAGTGAGCTATGTACGAAATCATTCAAAAATACTTACAGTTTCTGCAGTTCATTTTCCCCCTCACCAGATTACTCTGCTTTTCATTTCTGCTGTTATTCAAGCCTCAGCTGAAACAAAGTTTCTTTGACAGGGATACATTTCCTCAGAGCTGCTTTGTCTGTCTGCAATTCCCTAGATGAACACTGCTCCAATAATTTACATCACTATCAGAGTTCTGTTGCTCCCCTAACACAGGCAGTGCGTTGGTTCTGTCATCTCCCACTTACGGAGCTTCTGAGGGAAAGAAACAATAGATGAGAAACAGACAGCTGATAGTATCCAACTACTCAAAGAAAAGCAACCTGAGACCACGAAGTAACACATTAGACTGTAATGATATACCATAGCATGTCATCTGTCCTGCAGTGGCATTTTGAACCCCCAGAAAAAAAAACAGCAAATATTGTTAATAAGGGTGCACCAACACTGAAAAAGGATTTTTAAACAATTGGTAACATGAATATCATGGCATTCAAAAGCTGTATGTTACTTTAAAATGATATTGCATTTTAATAGATGAAAGAAATCTCAATATCACATTATAAGAACAGCAAAGGATGAAATAATCCTGACAGATACTATGTCTCGCTTCAGTAAGTTATATTATATTACTGATGTTAACACCATATCACAAACAATAGCATTGTGTGACAATCACAAGCAGTGCAACTATTTGTGTAAATCTTCTTTTTAGAAGAAATAACAGGAAACAATTATTGTGTGCCGATGAAAGGCCACCTTATACAACTTCTTAAATTTATTCTAGTGTACAAGAACACAATTACAACTTCTGTGGAGAAATAGTGAAACAGGTGAACAGATGAAACGTAACATGAAGCTGCAAGACAAGCTCTCCAAAGCAAGCAGTATCCACAAGATTTAGCTATATGAATCAATGACAGATCCCACAAGCTTACTAATTTGTACAGTGGCAAATTTCAACCTATGTAAAGGAGTTCACAGAAAATTTATCAGATGGCTGAGTTTAAGAAAGTATTTCCATTTCGGTGGAGAGTGCAGATAGGAATTTAAATCCCCATCAATATACCAAAATCAATATACCAACATCTATTAACAACCACTAAACTTCTGGAAGTGGTAGTTCTGTTACTACTTTTTAGAGTTCAGTAAAAGTCTTTTTAATAGACAAAACTAAACATTTTTAACACTTACTTACAGCCTCCTCTGGGATGGCATATACTGCTGCAGTATACTGCCAACTCAGCTCCACTTCCTGACACTGTAAGTGAAAAAAAGAAAGAAATGTTAAACTGTGGTAGAAGAAAAGTTTAAGTGCATTGATTCTTTTTTCCAAATTGGAATTTGATTGCAATGCTTGAGATAACACCATTTGAATAAGAGGTCATTACTGTTTTGAATTACAATCAGTGAACTGGGATTTCTGCCCCCACCTCCTTTGCAGAATGCACAGTATCAGAATCTTGATATTTGAAGCATTATTATAAGGACAAAATAATCATTTAAAGACAGAAAGCACATAACAATGTTAATCCAATAATATTATTAGATTTTTTAAGAAAAAATTCCAACACAGTCCTCCACAAAGATAGTGCTCAGATTCCAGAAATCTTTAAGGACACAAGCAAAGGTATTATGGAGCCAGAGTAGATCTACTTATTACCATGACTGGTCACATGGCTGTGTTGGAGAGTAAGGAGATAAAATAATTGTGGTTACAAGGTTTTAAACTTTACCTTCCGTGGAAAAGCCTACCTGTGAGGTATTCTCACCCACCTGGCTAGATGGTAAGTCAGAAGAAAAGCGAAGAAAAAGGAATCTGGTGGAAATCTCATTGTATTCAACTCCTCAATGAAAGATCTACTAATGCTATGGACTTGTAGGTTCCTGGCAGGATCTTCTATGACTTTAGACAATCCTCAGAAACAAAGGAATTACACTATTTTTAAAGCAGCTACTGTTGATAGCAATTCCCTTTGGATCCCTACTTTCATGTTTCAGCCCATACTGCGGCAGGGACCCTCTGCTGACACAATAAAATACTTGAGTCAGTGTTTTCCTTCCCAATCTTTCAGCTGACCTAAGCAGCTCCTAAGGCTAAAACGACTCAGCATTGTAGCTAGATAACATTTTTTTCATTCCTTCCTAAAGTTCAAATAACTCACAGACAGTCTTTCAATTCTTTCATGCTCAAGCTTCAGACTCTTTGCAGCTCTCTGGCTCTCTTGAAGTACCAACAATTCAGCTTTACTAGGGTTCAGAAAAGAATGAGTCAGACATTGGCATCCAAAGAAAGCAATTGTCTCCTGCTGGGTCTGTCATTATCTAGGAAGAGTCTGACAGAAATTCTTAATTTCTGGCTCCTGTGCCTTTGCCATCCAACAGTACTACTAACCAGAACTAATCTTTCCCTTTCCAGACACCTCCTGGAAGCCCACCAGCTGCAGCAAGCACTCCAGAACTGCCTAAATGGGTTCCAAACCAGACTCATGTACTTCTTTTATTAACCCTGAAAACTTTTTTTTTTTTTTCAGGGCTCACCCATAACCTTAATTTTCTCAAATATTAGCAAATTGGGTATCAGAATTAGAGAGACACTCAAATGTACTGAGATAAAACCAAAATAGATATTCTCCATTTTCTGAGTTATGCATTTAAATTGTTTCCAAATGAAGACAGGAAGTTCTGCCGGAGTTTGTTAGGTCTCACATACTCTGGACCTCATCAACAGCCCCAGAGGTCTTTCACAGATTAAAAGGGGAATTAGTGAAATGTATTGGTATATACAGCACATTTATATCACCAGTCCCAACAGTCCCCCATAAACCCAGTATTTTTTGCAGAGGTAAATATCATCCACTGAATACCAGCAGCACCACCTTATTCAGGACATTGTTGCCAACATTATGAAATCCTAAATCAGTCCATCTGGAATATTTTCCCCGTCAAAAATAGCAACACTGGCTTTTGCTTAGAATTCAAAATTTCTGATCAGTTTCATGAATATCATTTTGTTCCAAAGATGGGGAAATCAAGTCACAAGAAAGGTACTGGCTAAGCACAAGTACCCAGTAGCTCTATGGCTTGAGGCAGGAACTGAACCTAAATACCTGAGATCACCACTCAGTGTCTTACTACCCATCCTATCCAGGCAGCTAACACTGCTCCACATCCTGATGTAAGTTAAAATTTCACCTTCAATGGACAAGTTCAAAGCTCCAGCAGCGAATAGCTGTGTGTGTCTTCTGCATATGTCCTCACTGACTCACAATTATTAACTCTGCTGGAGCATCTGGTCAGGGCTAGCTATTTTTGGCTGGTATTCACAGCTCCAGTTGAGTAGGCTCTGGCGAGTACACCTGGCAACACTGGCTCAGAACAACACTAACTCAGACACACAACACAAACAGGAAGAAAGGGAGAGAGAGCCTGGGTGTTATTGATATAAGATTGTATTTTTACTAGGCTAATAAATAGTGTCTGCTCATTCCTGTGGGTGTGTGGAAATCTCATTTCACAACGTCACATTCCTGAAGAGCACAGTTGGCATAATTCAGATAATGCACTTTAAATGCAACTTGCATTACCTCGTCATTTTATAAATTAGACTTTGGCAGACTTAAATAAGTAGAGGAAAGTTAATCTCATGGAAACATGCTAGTTTCAATGCTGATGATAGTTCTGCCACCATCATTCCTCCTATCAAGCAAACCTAATTGCTTTGTTTTTGTGGGCTCTTAGGCAATAGCATTACTATGAGTTTGGAAAAAATAACAACACCGACTGTGCTGACTTCTGACCAATCACCACGTAGCCTTTGAACATCAGACTTTTAAGTGTCTCTTCTTTGCCAAAAAAATTAATGAGCCAAAAATAAGTACCAAAGGTTGGAACCAGCTCTGCCTCAGCTGTATTCTATACCACAGTCACACTAGAGGATGAGGAAAGAGAGAAAAAGAGAGAAAAAGAGTGAAAGAAGAAAGCAAAGATTAGTAATAATTGCAGTATGACTTCTTTTCCTTCATTTTTAGGTATGAGCTACTACAAGAACCATATGAAACTCCTGGTAGCCAAAGTGCAACTAGGTCACTTTAGCTTTTATCTGTTTCAAACAGACTAAAAATTAGGAATGAACAATAAACAGTTCAGCATTTCATACACACATAGAGCTAAACAGAAAAAGAGTCGGGTAAAGGAATTAGCTTTGTATTGTACGGAGTTCCAAAAAGTAGCTTCTGGAATGGCCCAAATTGTCTTTTAGTTTCCCTTTGGATCTTTCATTTTGTAGATCCTCGTGAATTTTTGAGACTACTGTTGCACTGAGGGCTTCTTCAGCTTCAACTGTGCAGTACAATATTGCTCCATAAGTCATAGCTTCAGATCAAACACCTGCTAGCTTGCTTTAAATGTACCATCACCTCAATTACATTAAAACTTTGATATCTGCATTCATTACCACCAACCGTTTTAATTATCATAAACAGGATGCTGTTTTTTGTTTTCCTAGGATGTTGTAAGGACAAATTCATGAGATGGAGATTAGATATAAATGTTGTTTCATTGCTTAATAGCCTGAATACAGAGAAAGCAATTTATGTTGCAAGCTTAGAAACTCACTTCTTACACTGGACATTTTGCATCTTGAAGCCAGATCCAGTCCAAAATAGTTTGATTGATAAAACACTTCATTCTGGAAAAAATATTCACAAGGCTTTTGTTTTGTTTTCCATTAAGTAGAAAACATACATTCTAATGTCTAAAAATATCACAAGGAATTATTGAAGTGACCCAAAGGAGCATGCTTTTTAAATTGTCCGGATCTTATCAAATTCCTCTACAAACATATAGATTTTTAAATTATTTTTCAGTAATATTTCAGCCTCTTCTCCATGTATTTCCCAAGATATTTTTTGGCAACAATAAATCTATTTGGTTTCCTTTAACAAAATTGGCAGAAGCACTCTCAATACAAATTAAAAAAAAAAAAAAAAAAAAAAAAAAAAGAACCATGCTGACTGAAGTAACACTGTCATTATCCTGCCAGTAAGCCCCTGAAACCTAGAGGTTGTGGTAGAAGAAAAAAAAAATAGTACAAGCAATGACAGAATCCCACAACTTTTGAATAGGCCAGATCAGAATAAAACTCCAAGATGAAATCACATCCAGTAGGATGATATTTTTGAGTCATGTTAAGGTCAATACTTTCAAAGTAAATAAAATCAAAAACCCTGTAGGTTTTCATTTCTTAGGTAAAAAACTTAGATCATGATTTCAGCAAGAATGGCTTAAGGTTCAATCAAATGTTCAGAACATAAACTTGCAAAAGCCAAAAAATTCTTTTGACTTATATAATGTTTTACTTAGGAAAAAATAAAATCTGAAAAAAATCAGAATGTCCATTTTGTACGTACTTTCCACATGAAGTGTCTTGCCTTTTTCTGACTGAAACTACTATTGGATTTCCACACTCCTTTATAAATAAAAAACTTAAATCTCAAAACTTATTCTACTATGTTTTTTTCAATATTGAAATTTGGAGATGGATTGGCTAGCCACTCTCATGTCACAGGTAACTCTTTCACAAACTGGTATGAAATATCAGTTTTGGAATGATTACATCCTTGCTGCAATGAGAGGAGGACATGGGACCTGAGGCCTTGGATGCTGAAGCCACCATATGCAAGGTCACAGGACTGGAGAGTTACATTTGAATTGCCACTTCTAGTATTTGTCACTGTTCCACATTATATTATACAGCTGTTTCAGAGAGCTATTGACATAAATATTTGCACCAACAACATAGACGTATGCATAAATATAATCTTGGTATGGGAAACTGTCTGGATGGTTTTCTGACCATGTACTTTTTAGGTTCATTACCTCGCCAAATACAGCACTGGCATTATTTGAAACAAAATTTTTAAATGTGGCCATCAAGTGGTGGAAGTTCAAAACTGCATCTTAAAATCTAAATTTGGCTCTGTCTAAGCCAAATAAATGACGCAAAATCATGTTCACAAGAAGCATTTTTTGTGATGGGAAGTATAAGGAGTATTTCATACCAGGTATTTGGGGAAAAAGAATTAAATAAAAATAGAGAATGCAATAAGCCATTTGTGGGGTATCTAAACTAGACTAAAAAAAAAAATAGTTAAGTAAAGCCATCCTTGTGCATCAGAGTATAAAGGTCTATGAGATAAAGAAAAAGATAACCTTTCCTAATAGTCCATGGTGGAAATGTTACTCCTTCCCCCAGGATATTTGCTACTAGTCTTTTCTTAAAAGAGGAGGAATATCAGAGTAGACAAACCACAGTGCTGACACACTATAGCAGTTCCTTTTTCAAGATAGCGCAAAGAACTGTAAGTTGCTTCCATACCCAGATCTCCTACTGAGGGCCCTGCTCATCCACAGTGACCATGGAAGTAGTGATTTACAGACAGGTACATTTACATTAACCAAGTATTTAGTTGCAGTTCTAAATACATACACACACACACACACACACACACACACACATATATATATTTCCATGAACTACTCATGACTTTAATATACTAGAAAATCTGCTCTAACAAAAAGATTTTATTAGTAGCATATAAAACAAAAGAGCAAAGGGAACATTTCTTATATAAAGGACATATATGAAACTGCAAACAGTTTGTTCAGATTCCAACATTCAGCATAAAATCCAAATTGTTATAGTTATGTTTGAGTAGAGAAGAAACTTCTGGTGCAATTTATAAATCGACTACCAGGCTTCCTTGTACAGCAAATTAACTACCTCATTAAAAGCAGAAAGAGAAGGTTACAAAAGCACCTTGGGGTGAATGTAGTTCTGGACAGGACAGGAGTCTTCCCTCAGCTAGCAGGACAGAAACTTTCCCTCACATGAAAGGAGAGGAGAGGAGCCTTCCTTACCTCAGGTGACAGGACAGGAGCCTTTCCTCAGCTGACAGGACAGAAGCTTTCTGGCGTTAGTCGTGTCATATTGTACATGTACTAACAGATTAAGAGTGGGGTCTATCAGATGCTTTCACTTGTATTATTTTTAGATTTTTACATTTTGTGCTTTTACTTGGAGAAAAGCACTCTACCCTTTTTTCTGACTTTTCTGTAGCTTGCATGGGACTAACCAAAAGCTGCATGAACAGTGTATTCCCATCTAACACACAGGCTTTCTTCACAAATTAAAGTGATTTAGCATATGCATCTAAAATGGGGGAAGAAGGGGCTGTGGTGTCAGACATGCAGTCATTGCCAAAGATTTCCTTTGCTAAACTGTTGTTTCACAGATCTGGTTGCCAACATTGCATGGAACAATGTTGGGGAGGAAGGAAATCATCGTGTTCAGCTTTTTCTGCCATTGCTTGTAAGTTGATTCCCTGGGGCTTTACAGGGACAGATTCTAGTCCAGACAAGAAGAGGCAAGTGGATATCTGTCTACAAGCAAAGAAACCAAGGAAAAGATTTTTAGTGAATTTAGTAAATACTGTAATCAATGGTAATTTATAGCTCAGAAATCAACCTCTGATTAATTCCCCAATGTTGTTTTGCTTTCACCCCTTTTACTTTCTTTTAAATACACCTCCATCCAGATAAAAGCTTCTTTGTAGTATTAGTTTATTTAGAGATTTCAACATGTGATGAAAAAGCTTCAAGTGGGAGAAGCAGAACCAGCTTTGGATCCAGGCAAATTTTGCACTCACCAAAACAAGTTTGAGCCAAATTTAGTAGTGCCATATGACATGCTCTTGGGGAGTGAGAGGCTGGCTGTAGGCCCAGATCTGACAAAGATCTTTTGCACATTTTTATCTTTATCCTCTGTGAATAGTCCCAGTGATCGTTCTGTCAACCTGAAGTATTAAAAAATCATCAGGCTGGCCTGTAAGATTTAAAAGATGTGGTCTTTAAACCAAAGAACTATTTTTTTTTTTTTTAAGAAAAGGTATTTTTTAATTTGCTTTCTGTTTACTGAGCCTTAAGGAAACATCTGTGTCATGTTTTCCAGTCTTTTTCTGTGCAATGACAGCACTAGGAACATTTTTTTTCCCCAAATGAATCTGGAGGTTCTGCAGATTTATGACTTTCAGAAATGGGATTTTAGGCAGATGTCATACATTGTAAGGTTCTTGGTAGGAACTGAGAGAATCAGCAGCATAGTCAAAACAGCACTGAGTCACTGAAGCACTTGCTTAAGGCTTACAGAGCCTTGGATCATATCTTCTTTGAGATAAGAATTATAATTGCACTGTGTTTAGGTGATGCACAAGCACTTATGTGTGTGTATACCTTCACTCGTCTGGTAACTGATCTATGTATCTGCTTCAGTCTTCTCATTGCATTGGTTTTGGTCCCTCACACAGCTGGTCCTCTTCAGGTACCAGTGACTTAAAGACTATGACAGGCCTATGACAGACTCTCTTACCATGTAGAAATCATTGGGGGGAATGAGGAAGATGATAGAGTCAGATTTTCCTTCATAAAGACTCTCTACATGCAGGGCAGATATCTTTTGGAAAAAGCCAGTATACCCACAGCTCTGGAAAATACTGTGGAATTTCTCCAGATAACAACCAGATAATTAAATGGTCTGTAAATGAGGACAACATAATTAGTGTGTACTTGGAAACAAGAGAGATACTGGCATTCAAAGCTTAATATTGATATATTTTAATTAAATATTAAAGCAGCTTAGGGGCTGACCTAAAGTGTTGGCAGTGAAATAAAGCCAAATCTAAGAATGTTTGTTCTAGAAGCAGCACTTTGCAGCCCCAGATGAGATCAACCAATACTGCTACAAGGTTGTACAAAATGCATAAGTACATAGATTCTGTCCCAAATATCTTGATGTCTTAGTGAAATAGAGTGAGTTTTACACATGGAGAAATATAGCATAGAGAGAGTGATTTGTCCCTGGTAAAACAGAGTGTTTATGAGAGAAGAGCTGAATATAAATTTCAAGATTGAAGGGTATACTTCAGCTACAAGAGCACTTTTCCTTGCCACTTTTGTGACAATTCACTTTGTTATTTTATAGTGTAATAGAAATATTTTTATTTTAGTTTCACTGAAGAGTTCAGTTAAATACATATTTACTTTTTTTTTCTTACCCCCCCCCCAGTTTGTCTCTATCCACTCCTGTCTTTGTCTGTGAGTCTATGTCTATGGCAGGATGAGACTGGATTATCACAAAGTAAAACAACACTGCTGCTAACTAGGTTGGTTCACATTTGAACATGGACAACAAATGTTGCAGGCAGGTTGAGTTTCATATATTAAAATTCCTAGCTGAACTATTAAAATCTATTTTCATAAAAAACAAACGGACAAACGGAAATGAAAGCAGGTTTGTCTGCCTTGCAAAAAACAGATAAACAGTGAAGCAGAGCTCTGCCAAAAATCTCTGTTTCTATGGGCAGTGCTAGCAGATAAAGTTAATGAAGTGTCAAAATTATTCTGTGGCAGCATCTATGTCTTTCCAGACTGGAAAAAATGTATTTTCCTTTGAAAGATACTATCTTTATCCAACCTCCCTCTAAATTTAATTATTTACAGATTCTAATTACTGATTTCCCTATACTGATCCCTCCTTGCATACACCCCTCTTTTGGGGGCAGAGCGTGAGCAAAAGTTTTGCAGCATCTTTAGGGACTCTGTGTTAGTGCAGCCTCAGCACTGTCCATAGGACTGGACAGGTCTCAGTATAAAAGTGGTTTTGTGCATTTTTCTTTCAAAAGATCCTGATTTGTTAATTCTTTCTCAGGAAAATAAAAATTTCACTGGAATTCTTTGCAAGTTTTCTTGAATCTAAACTACTCTGGATAAACTTACAGAATAAAAAATACCTGTGGGCTACGAGGCTTGTCCCAAAGCTCATCAAATGCAGAAATATCCTTTGACTATAAGAACACTATATAGTATTATTGAATTCATAAATCACCTAATTCCTTAGCTCATTATAAATAACCAAAGAATTGTTTGGAAAAGGTGTCTACTAGGTTAGGCAAGTGTGATAGGAATGAAAAATAAAAATATATATAGATTTTTGGCTTCATCCGATCCCTTGTGAGGAGACTCATTCTAGGTTCTTTACAACTATTGAAAAGAAAGCCTAAACATGTTTTGAAATGCAAGTCATGGTCTCTTTCAGTATAGTCTGCTCTGTGTAGACAGAACAGTCATAAATGGTTTCTGGGACAGCATATTTAGTTTAATTGCTGCTTCACTCAACGAAACCCTGATAAAATCCATAATAAGCAAAGCAACACTCCATAAGCTTTTTTATGGTTGCAATATATAAGGATCTCCATTTGTCTTGCTGGCATTATTTATATGAAACCTTCTGCTACATACAGGTTAGGGCTTAATTTCAGAATTTTATGGCCTCCCCTGACTAAACAATGCCTCATATTGTAGTCATTTTATTAAAACAATTGGAATATGATCCCATTGTAATTTTATATGATGTACTTAAGGAATAGTTTTCTACTGTTACTGTGAGGGTGGCTATTGATTCTCAGTTGCTTAGCATTCTGATATACGTATTTATAAGTATACTTATGCACGCTTTTAATTGGGGACTGGCTACTTGCCAGAACATACTAAGGTTGATGATAAAGGGGATAAATTTTACTCCTATAATGTAATCTAGTCAAATATTGTAAACAACCCTTTAACTCCAGGTCTTTGAAAACACCTTAAGCCATAGCGCATGTCACCAGCAGGCAACCTTGAAAACTGCATAGAAAGTCCAATTGAGTACTGCTCAGGGCACTGAAATAGTAAGACTGCTGATGAAGGGATGGAATGAAATACAGCCCTATGCCCAAACAGATGCCGTTACTTATTCTGTGTGTATAGCAGGGTCAGAAGTAGAGATGAGAATGATGGCTGGTAAAGATGCAGTTAGAAAAGTTTTAGGAAACACAAAAAGAAGTCATTACAAGGTGAGAACGTGAATTATTGCATTAGTTCAATCACTCAGTTGGGGCTTTTGAAGCAGCAGTTGCAAATTAAGACAGTCAATCCCAAGTTTTAGAGCAACCCATAGCTACTACATGCAGTTCCCACATTACTATGAATGAACCAACTATAGTCTTGGTCATTGCTGCTGATCTCTCAGGAGTACTCATCACCTTGAAAGACAGAGATGAACATAAGCAAAATTAATTTCTCCTTTAATTTTGGAAAGAGCTGGAAGTAATTCTTACTTCCAGAGCTTGTTCATTGTAGGTGAATAGTTAAACGGTATGTCCCTACTTCCAGCCAAGGGAATTTAAGTCAGCTAAATCTGAGCTTCAGAAATGTAAGATAGTATTCATGCAGCCAAAAGGCCATACTGAAACCAGCATAGTTTGGCTTGCAAATGTGCAATGTCATAGGGAATACGAAGTGGTGTCTTTAATAAAATCATGTAGAATGGGAGATGAGCCTTGCTGGGATTCTTATGAATTCATTGTTTTCAGCTTTGGGGTATGAATTGTGTAGGAAGACATATTTAAATTGAACTCTGTATAAGCTGCTTTAATACAGGCATTGAGGAGTGCTGATCAGTGTTTTCTCAGATGTTGTTTTCATATGTCTAATGTCTTCTGCATATAAAAATATTAGTGAGTAATTTTATGCTTATTTTTAATATGAAAATTTGGATTATTTGATTGACAAATCTTATAGGTATTGCCTTACTGCCCTCTGGCGTACAGGGATGAAATAGGCGCATGACCAACACTTTATAAGCATTTGTTGTTCCTGTAAAGTTATCACTGGGACAGGTCAACCTTTGGCTAAACTCTTTGAAAAGGAGAACGAACATACACTGTTTCACTTCATTTAGACCATTTTTTTTTTGGTATATAACATCTTTTCACTAGCTATGTATTAGTATGTAGACCTTTATCCCTGACTAGACACATAAGTGCCTGTGAGATTAAAACATATGTGATTATTGTAATACCACCTCAGTGCTTGCTTTGAAAATCTTTAGTGTCTCCTTTGATGTTTGTTTTCAAAGCAGCAGCTTGCAATTTCTGAGGAAAACTGAATCTCATTGTTCAGAGATGCAAGGCCAATGGCAGCCTGTCTCACTGAATCAAGTTTTTGCTGCTCCTGTGTAACATAAGCCTGAGAAATCCTGGGGCTGTGAGTAGTTGATCGGTGCTGAGCATCAAAGACAACAACAAAACACATCATTTTTCCTCACAAACACCCCTCAAAATGGAGACGTTTGGAAGCCATATTGATCTGTTCTTTCCTACATTAATTCATCTTTTTCCAGGATTTGTCTTGTGGAAAAATTAGAAATTCCTGTTCAATCCTCCCTTTTCCTCTTATACTTTAATACCATATATGAATGAAACCAAAGGTTGGGAATTTCTTAAAGTTTTTAAGGGGAAAATGCAGTTTTGTCCAGGTTGATTTTCTTTAATATTTTTTTAAACCTTACACTTAATACAGATATTTAGCATAAAGACTCCCCATTGCAGATTGTACATAGCTAGAAGTGTGTTTAAAAGATAGTGCATGCCCACAAGTATGAATTACAACAAGCATCCCTTTATCCTATTCTTGCAATACAAAGAAACTTTCAAAAGTATATGGAATTGATGTTAATTTCTTGGTCTTTTCTCTGCTTCCACAAGAGGAAATGCCACACAAACTAAAAACAAAGGTCATTATCTCCAAAAGTATTTTTAGGGACTTTGCAATACATGTGAGGAGCTAATAAAACTATTAAGTCTTTAAATATTTTAAACACTTTTCCTTTGGCAGTTAACAGGAATTAGGTACTTTTTTTCTATATGCCTCTTTATAGTGTAATGAGATGCTTTTCTTTAGGTGCCTAAAGACCTATGAAAATAGGTCTTTATACTACTTCTCTCAAAGTCTAGAGTTTCAGGTCAGACATAAAGGAAATGTAAACTAATTGACACAGAGACTAAGAAATGAAAAATGAAAATCACTGACAAGATTCTGCAACACTCAGTATGGTGGGAACATTTAACTGCGTATTTTAGAATAAGTGAGTCAAATAGCATGTATATGGGAAAAACTATCTGTGAAAAAAAAATAATAATAATTCTGCAGAAAGCTCAGTGAAAAACATGAATTTTCTCCTCTAGAATCTCTTAGCCATCAGAGTGAATGCAAATCCTTGTGATTAGGAAAAGGAAATGCTGAATAAATGTAGAGGGATTATATTGTCTTTGTATTTGGCTCTGGTGATACAACTCTGGAAATCTCAGCCAGGTTCAAGAGCCATACATCTTAAAAATTGCTGTGAGTCTGTGCAGACTTATGTTAGAGCCACAGGAATGATTAAAATGATTACTAAAAACTGCTTTAGCTTGTGGAAATGATGCATGTTAGTGTCTTCATGTGCAGTGAATTCCTTTGCCCTTTCTTTTATCCCTTGATGCCAAACTTTTCCCCAAAAGGCTCAGGAGCTACTAAATTTAGGGATTCTGTAGGGAAAACAGAGAGGTCCCCAAGGTGACAGCAGTAGAGGCATGAAGAAATTAAGCTGAGAGGGAATGAAGAGAAAGAGGGACTAGAGAAGATGGGCTCTGATTAAAGGAGGAAAAACTTTAGAAAGGGGAATTCCCAGACAATGAGGAAATCATATTTGAATTTACACTGGAGAGCTGGGGGGAGACAAATATGAATAGATATCCATTTATTTCAAAAGATATCGTAACCTCTTACAAACATTACATTAGATTGTTAATTGTTTCACAGTCATATTGTATAAGCAGTGCTGTAACAACAGACGGCTTAAATATAGGAACAGAAGTCTCCTAAACATTGGAGCTGTTTGGTTTGGGATTGGATCTTCACTCTTCCAGTTTTGCTTGGATAGCAGTTTACTTAATAAATGGATGATGGTCAGATTCTTGGTGATGCAAGCTAGCACATGTTAGGAGAAAAGAATGGAAAGAAATCCCAGGTGTCCTGTTGTTTAAGTCCTAAGCAGACAGTATTGTCTCCTTTATTCTGGAGCTTGTTCTAGTAACAGCTTGCTCTGACTTTTTAGAAGGCTTAAGATTCTAACTCCCTTTGGCAGTTCCAGGAATACCACCTTGTATTAATAATCTCTAATGAGGGAATATTTATTATTATTAAGTGTTTGTTTGAGGAATATATTCCACATACATGTGAAGACTGATTTGTGTGCATATCACCTTCAGAGTGAAAAATAAAAATATTATCATGTCCTAACTTTTTTTTGAGAGGTGACATCAGCAAATTAATCCATGATGTTCTTGTAATATTTTTAGAGGATCCAAAACCAACTGAAAGCACAAAGATAGCTTTACTAACAGCTTCTACTAAGATTAAATATATATATATATATAAATATATATGTATATATCTCCCAAGACAAAATATACAGCTTCATATAATCTGCTAAAGAGAAAAGTAAATATTTTGCAACCACAAATGAAGTCAAAGCATAACGTTGTGGTGAGACTTAAGAGGAGTTAACAGACCAAAATGTCTCATTATTTCACAAATTATAGCAGCATGAAGAAATACTCCTTTAGTTTCAGGATACTTAGCTCCGTTTTATGAAATAAAAATATGTGGTTAGAACAAAGCACTGTTTCAACTCCAGCTCCGGAAGCTGGCTTAACTCAGTGCGATAGGTGGGCAGACGGCCGTGTGAGTGACACCAAGGCTGCACCCCAGGTACAAGAAATGCATTTCTTTCCACCCCAGCTGGCACACTGACAGAGCTTCATGCACAGCTGAACCTTGTGCCCAAATGAAGGGGCCAGGCTTTCTCAGGCAAGGTGATACAGTTAGCGCTGTGGGTTCTTAGTGCTAATGGTATGGATTAAAACATTAAGGATAAAAATGCATTTCGTGGCCTTGACCTGGTTTGTAGTGGATGCTGGGAGCCAACTCCTGCCCTGCGTTACACCCTGTAGCTCCCCTGAAGCCCGTAGTGGTGCCAAGTGTAACTGAGGGAAGAATTCAGCTGTTCAAATATGCCCGTGGTTACCAAGCCAACTGGCAGCAATTGCAAGGGAATAATAGCAGTGTTGAGGGCAAGAACTGAGGAGCCTTCGCAGGGCAGTCTGGAGATCTGCACAGTGCTTGCCTACAGACTGTCTGGCCTCCAGAAGTCAAAGCTATTAGTTTTTCCTACTTGCTCAAACTTACTGCATGCATAAAAAGCCTTTCACTGGTGAACTCTGATAAATGCCCACTGTCTGGTGCTCCTGCAGTCTCGTAGTGTATTGTATTTGCATCCTTTTGTTTGTGCCAGTCCAAACCTTGAAGTTTGGAGTAGAGAGTAGGTCAGAATCAATTTCTAAAACTTCTACAACTTCTAAAACTTCTTCTAAAACTTCTAAAACAGTGAACCATTAATGTTATTAACAAAGACAAGCTGAGTAGCTTCCAGGTTACCTATGACACAAACTCATTGTCTTGCAGCAAAACTGTTTAGTTATTTAGTGTTGGTGTTGCTCCAATAAGCTTACTGGCTCATGCAGCACCTCCCATCCAAAGAAACAAGAAGGGATTATTTTCATTTCACAGATG
Source organism: Netta rufina (assembly GCF_964035555.1). Taxonomy (NCBI): domain Eukaryota; kingdom Metazoa; phylum Chordata; class Aves; order Anseriformes; family Anatidae; genus Netta; species Netta rufina. The sequence goes on along the minus strand of NC_140143.1, from coordinate 5,578,730 downwards.
AGGAACCAAGATCTTAAAGCATTTGTCTGAAGTGACATCAGAAGAAAGGACCTGAATATCTGGTATCCTTAATTGTAGTGCCCTCCTACGCTGGTTGTTAAACGTTACCAGCCAGCACTACGGTAGCTGTTTGTGGTCTCGCTGAAGTCGGGGAGCTTTAATTTTTCAGTATAGAAGATTTTTTGACACTGAATAACATGAGTTCTAGCTTTTAAAATAAAAAACAAAACATAACAGTCATTTTATTGGATAAGTGGATTCTTTGAACCCCTGCTCATATAGTATTAGCGCCTACTATTTGGAAAGTGTTAGCTTCACCGGGACAGATTAAAATCCCATGGCAGCCATTTCTATTCAGTTTGATGGACAGAAAACAATAAAGACATAATGAAAAATCAGATGGACTGAACTAAGAGGGCTGAACAGTTGCAGGCAGAGGGCAGTCTTTGGGTGAGCAGGGAGGAGAGCAAAAAGTGTTCTAACCAAAAAGCGTTCAAAAGTGTACAAACCATAAACCCACCTCAATGCCAAAAATGATATTCTTGATGAATATTGTGACAAGAAATTCCCTGTTTGTCTTGCAAGGACATCATGAACTGGAACTGCTGCTGGAAGTCATGTTTATTGTTTCTTGTAGAGCTAATAGAAGAAAAGTAAGCCATGAAGTAGGGCGGGATATCACTCTAAAACACCAGTGAGACCCAAACAACTGTTCAGTTTCTCATGTAAGAGAGGCACTGCTTTTGTGCAGTTCTCTACTTCCTCTCTTTCCATAAAGTTTGAATTTGACAAATGCACTTGCTGGTTTTTCATTCCTGCAGAGAGTGCGAAACACATCCTCAGCCTTAATCAAATACAACACTGTTGTTCTCTGGGAAAGAAACCATAGCCGTGGCAACTCTTTTATGTACAGTTTGCATGTGGAAACATCAGACTCATATAAAGCCAAACTGCATCAGAGAAGCTATTTCTAATTTTGAATAAAGAAATTCATGCCCACTTTGTTTTGATTGATGATCACTTTGTTTTGAAAAGTTCTTTAGACAGGAAAATTATTAAAAATGAATCAGATGAAATATCCACATATGAAACAAGTTGAGATAAACTTTCGGTTGAGATCAATCTTTGTTGGTTTACTTAAAATAGTAGAAAAGTTCTGATTTGTACTAGTTTACAGTTTCTCTTCCTTCCCATTATGTACACATATATTATCATTTGAAAAGGTCTAAAATACAGTAAATTGAACAGGAAAATACAGGGATAAATGCACAGTGAGACATTAAGTATTTCTTAGAGGCACTTTTGTTCTGTGAATGCTATAACTAAGAAAACCATAATCACTGTAATCGTTTCTTTAAAGCTAAGCATGCAGATCTTTCCACTTTCTCTGGGGCAAATTCAGATTAAATCTTCCCTGCAAGAATGAGTTTCTTCCACCTCCAGTGGTTTATTGCAAAGTCTGCTACTCCTGACAATTAGTGCAATTACACAAAAATAATTTGCACTTGTATGGTATTAAATATAAAAGATATCAAAGCGGTACTTCACAAACAGTACACAAAGACCAAACCTACTCTTTATAATGCAGCCATTTCTAGAACAAAGTATAAAAGCAACTCTCTGCAAGAAACAATATACATTATTATTTAGAAGGTGAAGCAAGAAATTATTCACCAATTCAAATCTGAAGGGAATGTTAAGTGGGAAGTCCGCAATTGCTGAAGTAAGGATTGGCAGCACATTAAATTTACAAGCCAGTTTTGCTTATCTAAAGCACTTTCTTTCCAATGAAACAGACCCAGAATTTGAAGGACCGATCCCTGCAATATCTCAAATTTTGCCTCAGTATCTTCTAGGCAGCTGATGTACAGTGTGTTGAAAGACAATACCTTAGGAGAGCAGAGGCACAAGGCACTTGGGTGTAATATGATTCCTTTCTAATTATACTAAAAGATCCTATGTGTTCATATGGATGAATGTCACTTACTGAATCACTCCTCACTGAAGAAATTGTTTTAATAATTTTCTCTAGAGAGGGATCCACCTTAAATTATCTTTTCAGATTTTGATGGGAAATTAAAATTATCTTTCAATAAAAAAAGAAGGATGGAAATAAAAACTACCTTTGAAACCCCGCACCCCCCAGCTTTTTTTTTTCCTACAGGAAGGGAAGGATTGAAGGAAAATACCATATTTTAAAGTATGGAAACTGTCCATTCCTTCCCCATCATCCTGTTAAATATGAAGAAGGGTGGTCAAAGTGAAAACTGCCATTTTTGAGAGCTGTGTTTAAACTCGATACTCCCCTTGTTACTGCAGGAAGAAGATCTGAGTCTCAGGTGGCTGACACAGTCAGAATTACAGGGGAGTCAGAGGAAGTAATGATGATTTACATCACCTATAAGGCTGATTGTTGTGGCAGTCTCTTCCTTCCTTCCATCCTTCCTTCCATCCTTCTATCCATCCATCTGTCTTTCTGTCACTCTAGTCATTTCTGTTCTCATCCTGGCATCTGCATATGTTACATGTAGAAGCCTCTGTTCACACAAAATGGGCATAGGACAATGCGATGCTGGAAATATAAAACATGCTGTGGGATATGGTCTATCAGTTTACCAGTTTCCTGCAGTCTTCCTGGGGAGAAAAGTAACAGAGATCCAGCAGAGATTCAGCATGATCTAAACAACAGTTTGGAAGATGGGCAAGGACAAGATCTATTAGAACAGCTCTCTAAGTGTATGCCCTGAAATTTTAATGGGATGTTAGGATGTTAATATGTAGGTGTATCTGTTTGTATCTGAATTTTAAGTTATTTAATCATCTTCCTAAAGTGGCTTATCTTTTCATAAATACACACTTTCTTACATTAATATGGTTTTAAATGTTGATTTAAAAATCCTTTACTGTCAAAGAAAGCCTGACCAAAGGATGTTTTAATCAAACAAGTGTTATTTTCCTTAGAGTCACTAATGAGGAATGTAGAAGCATAGAAAACTCCAGGGAATGGAAATGGTTATTATAATCATGCTGAACATAATAGGACTGTTAATAAGTGTAGAAGACAGTGTGGTATAATGATCCTGGTAAAATATAATAACATTAATCAACTGCTGCAGAAAAGCCAGTTCTGCAAGTATGATGAAAACCAAGTAGCAATCAGTTTCCCATGCAAAACATCCTTCCTGACAGATGCAGCTCAGGAAACATTTTAAATCTGCAGACTGCTCACAAGTGTTCTGATCCAGTCAGAGAGAAATTCATTACACCATACAGAACACACATGCACATTCTGTGATGTGGGAGAATCACTTTAAAGTATGCCTTTTATTCCAATGCATTTAGCTGATTGGCAAGGAAAAGACAAAATATTTTTGACAAATTTCAGTAATATTCATATTATTGAATTTACTTACAGTGAGGGTGAGTTTACTGAGTTGCAGCTGGATTTTTTTCTGCAAAGAACGCGCTGATATGCTTCGTTCATGTGGAACATCTGAAATGAATAACAAGGAATGGATGGAATTTTCAAGAGAAAAAGAAAATAATAAAACGCCCACCATAAAAAATAATTATCTATAAATAATCTCAATCAGGAAAATCATTACCCCTGAGACAATCCAAGGCTGCCTTTTTAGTAGTTCTTTCCCTTGTGACAAGAGCAAACTTTCCCATGCCTCAAATCATTTTGTCTATTATTTTGATATAATCTGAAGGAAAGCCATCCTACCATTGTAACATGCTCCATTTTTTCAGTCTCCTATAGGGATATTTCTGCATATTTGCTTGGTAGGACTTACTGAGTTTAGAATTGGCAGTTACAATCTTTCAGGTTGTTTTTCAGATTTTAGGCCAGCAATTTCTATTTTGTAGTTGAGTTCTTGCTTTATTGTCTTCTCACGGTTGATCTATTTTTGCTGGTGTCTTCTTTTGAATCAGCTTTTCCAGTTATCATCCTACTACCTAGTTTATGTGACATCATTCACGTTGTAGAATAAAGATGTTGGTCATTCAAAGAGGAAGTGAAAAAGGTCCCATGGATAATAGTGCTTTTCTTCAGGAATTGAAGATTTCTTTTTCTGTTTCCTTGCTGGAATGGCCTTTCCTTTAATCTTGTGAAGTAGTCTGTCTCAGTCTCTTCTAGAAGCTGACTTTAATAAGTCCGATTTGCACAGAAAGCTGTTTCCTATATGCTATAGCAACCTCTCTTTTTGTATTATACCTATCAATACAGTCACAGAACAAAAGCAGTTTCAGGTCCATCATTAGCAGCTCCCAGCACCCAGCACTTCTACTTCAGTTACTCAGTTTCTTATTCTGTTGCTGTGGTTGCAACAATAGGAAATTGTTTGACTTGAAAGCAAATACTCCTCTATTAATGTATGTCAAGCTTATTTTGATCATAACATAAGAAAAGCAAATACTTTCTCTTCAGTGGGAAATAATTACTTTTTTTTTTTTTTTCCTTTGGGGTGGGGGGAGTAGGGTGGGTGAGTTGTGTACATTGCAAAGAAAATAAAAAGCTAATGGGCAGGTTTTTAGGTACTTTTTCACCCTTTGGTACCCTGGGGTGAGATGTATTTTTCTGCAAAGCCAGGAGATTTGTAAGCCTGCTTTGAGTTATTGACTGTGTGGGTTTGTACTGCACAAGGAATTCCAGTAATAAAGCTCATTCCTAGCCTGCGTTATTGGTTGTACATCTTTGGCAGATGCTAGAAGATGTGAACAGATACTGATCCTAGAAAGTGGCAAGTATTGTCTCAGACAAGCTTGCATGATGACTTGCATATGCTTAAAGATGGGAGAGGGACCAGAAAAGGGAGGAAGGGACCAACCTTGCAGGTCTTTGTACAAGAGGGTCATTTATATACAACATCACTATGTCCTTTGATAATAAAACGGAGAGGTAATGATTAGCTTGTGGAATCATTGTAGCAGTGATTCAGTGACTTGCAGGATGAATTGTAAAACCACAGCTTTGGCTGTTGGATAGGAAAAAGACTAAAGGATGCCCCAAACAGTAGGCACATTCCTATTTTTACAAAGTATACCACTTCAGGATTGATTTTGTGTTGTTCTCACAGTCAACAGTGCAAAATTATGCAGAGCATTCCACTGTTTTTGTTGTTTTATGAAGGATATAAAAGGTTACTCCAATGCAGGGCAAAAGGAAATGAGGATTTGATCTGTAATATGCTTCTTATAACACCAGAGAGCAATTGCAGATCTCACCAGCACTCCTGTTTGGTATTTTTATTAAAATCAAGAAACAAATGTTACAAATTTGGTTTGTATCTTACTGTTTTTAGCATTCCGTTTACTATAGGATGAAGTTGGATCAAAGTCCATTTTGCTAGTTGTTATTGTAGGGTTATTGCACATTGCAAGGCAGAAGTAGGTAGAAATGGATTATCTTTGAACTATCCTGAAAGAATCTCAATGGGCTGCTTTTCTATATGCTCTCCTAGAAATTACACTGAAGTACTACTCTCACTCTAGTTGCAAGACTCACATCAGTCTTTTCCTGCAAATGCTTCAACTCTGCATGGTTCATGCTAGTCATAAGCCAAACTTAAAGTTTTCTTTACACAATTTGAAGTGCTGGCCCAGAATTCAAACCAAGAGCTTCATGGACTTTAATAAGTTTTGGATCAAGTTTTAAACTATTTCCACACTAGTGTTGGTTTTGTTTCTTTTTTTAATTTCATATTTCCTACTACTACACCAGTAACAATTGCAGATGTCAATAAATTTAAGATACCCAGTGCTGACAGCTGAAGTTATTTGAATTGCAGAACTAACACTGCTCAGAGTCTGTACAGTTTAAATATGTTTTTCCTTCAGCATCATTTCTATCCAAGTATCTTATCAGCCTCCAGAAGCTGGTCTCATAAAGCAAGCACCAAAACTTTAATTATATTCTTTTCACTGTGAGTCAAAGGTCTGAATTTTGACCAAGAAATTGTCAAAGTCTCAAATCTTGACAAATTTTTACCATATGGTCTTAGGAAAAGCTTAATAGGAAACCATCTGTAGGCCATCTGAGTGTTCTGCTATTTTTTATTCAATAGAGTGAAAGACAGCCCTATTCTGGCTAGGGATTATTGACTTATTGAGCCACTCCACTCCTCTGATGTTGTCTCTGAAGATAATAGTCTTCACTTAGACGTTCTCGAAACAGTTTCTACCATGTTTCTTGTCTGATTTTGGAGCTTTTCCATTGTTAAAATCTTACTTTACTACATATAAACAGAGGACAGATCACAGTGCCATAGCAAAAGTCACCATGTCACTCAGCTGCATCCTTGGTTTCATAGATCAAATGATAGGAAACGTAATCCTTTTATCTAATGCTCCCACGTGTCATATTAAAATATTTGTTTGTTGCATGACAGAGGCTGAGTCTAGTTCATAGCACTAGATGGCAGTAACTTATTACACTTCTCAGTGAAATCTCAGTGTGTCATTAGTTACCTGCATTGAGAAACATAAAGCAAGTACAAAATAGAACCAGATTTGTTTTTTTCTCCTGACTTTGTTTTTGTCTACAAAACTGTTGATCTAAGCTGATCACAAAAAACATTTCTCATGCTGCATAGAGCATACTTCTCTGCAACGGCAAGCTAATTCCAATTCCACTTTTTATGTGTCTGCTAAGAAAACTGTAGATATTGTTAGTTCAGACCCCAGCAAAATCAAGCATCTTTATGAATTTCACTGCTAGGCAAATCTGCAACCATTAGATTAAATTATGATTAAATATAGATTAGATTAAATATTAGTTAGATTAAATATGAGATAAATGTGATTCATGTCAATGGCATAGCATAAAAAACTGTAATTTCAGCTAGTATTGCACGGAGATGTTCATCAGGTGTAAATTGACATAACCACGCATGATTACCTGTTCTTACTGTCCAAAACAGATGTGATCTGTTAAATACTTTTTTTTTTTCAGAAGCTTCAGTTAGTATTGTGCTGTTATTGACGTGATAGATGTGTTCACTTGAAAGATACAGAGCTATGATTGATTTAATAAATATCTAAACTCTCTTATCAATATCTCTTATCTAATATCTCTTATCAAAGATGGATTTTTGTCTGTTACTTTCACCAAAGTACATCTTGACTGAGGACTAAGAAGACTTCTCTTATTTGTTGAGGCAAAGATTTTGCCTAATGTGTGAATGAACTCAAGTGAGGTGTCCTGAGCAAAGGTTCCCCCAAAGGAAGGCTGTAGAGTTGACTGTAGGCTGCATATTTCATGATAAAGTCAAAAGGTCTTGCAGGATTGTTTAGTGGCTAAGCTTATCGATCCAGAAATCTAGAGTTTTGCTTCTTGTTCTGCTGTTGACTGAGTACATCACTTTATCTCATGTTCTGTCTTTAAAATGAAAGTAATGATATTTAACTGTTTATGAAAGCACTTTGAGATAGGCTAATGAAAGCAGGGTTTAGTTATAATTACTGCTGACTATTAAGTCATATTCTCTTGTTTCATTTCAGCCATAATGAGGATTCAATACCTTTCCTTGTATTTCATTACTGTGCTCCTTGAGGCAGAATGGATACATCATGAACAGAACCAGTAAGTCACTTTACTTTTATGCTACATTTTCTCCCTATTTTTTTTTTATATATATAAATAGAGTCTTTACAATATAAATCTCTTTAGAGGTAAGCGCTTATACATTTTTACCATGAACTATGTAGTGACATATGATGTTACTTACATATATGTATGTATGTATATCCATATTTGAAAGAGAGGGAGAATAATTTAAATCTTCCCAGTCTCTTTTTTTCCTCAAACTAAAGTGTTAGTACCAACATTTACTAATGGATGAGAACACGCTTCAGTCTGAGATACTGGTATTATTATACCTCTGAAAGTCTCAGTGAGAAACTGCAAACTGCAGGAAACTTTCATGAGTGGTATTTTGGATGTTGCTTAGAATTCCTCTTGGTCTACATTTAAGATGTAATGTTTTTATTTTATAAAATCTAAGTGGAATATCTGCACTCTGATCTTCTAGATCAGATTGGTTGCTATTTCACTCCATGCAAAATTTGGTGTTGTTGGGACTATTTATTGTGAAATGTATTTATTATTCATTAAGCTTTTAAGCATTAGAATTTATTTCAAATTGTGAATTTCAGCTTCTCTTGAAAACACACTCACTATGATGGTGCTATTTCAAGCAGCCTATGTAATGAATCAAAATAATATTTCTTCTAATGTGCAAAGGTTTCTGGTTGCTTTGGAGAGAGCTCACTAATGAAAAGGTTGGTTCAGGCCAGTACCTCAGTTTAAAAACAGTTTTTACTGAAAGTGGAGTTTGGAAGGCTTGAAGAGTAATGAGAGGGCATTACTCTGCCAAGTGATGACAACATGCAATAGAGAAGTCTTTGCCTAATCCAGACATTGCTCTGCATTGCAGATTTTTGTAATATCTACTTGTTGCTCAGAAAAAGAACCTGAGGATTTGATCTGTAATTTCAGTGCTCTGAGTGACTTTGGATTGGGCTTTAAGGATTTAGGCATTTCTGTTCAGCAGCAAAATAAATAATGTAAAATTGATTGAATGTCAGTATGTTGTTTTTTGGCTACAACATCTATAATTTAAAATAAATCTTTATTATTTGTCCTTCCAATCTGCAAAAACCTTAGATTCATGGAATTTCACATTATGAAATATTCTTTCCCCTGTAAGACAAAACCCACCAACCCTTTTCTAGGAAAGCCAAATAGCACAGTGTCATTTCTTACACTGCTTAGTTCACTGCCATCCATGGTCAGCATTAGTGATCTACTGATGCTGGTAAAATGTCTGTCCTGTCTAAAGAGCTGTGAGATGTGGCTGGCTGTAATTAGCAGTTGTCAGCTCCCATGAGGTAGGAAACAACGTTTTGATCTGTTTCCCAGGCTATGATGAAGATGTTACTAATGCATTTACATACTGTGAAGCTAGAGAGGTAAGATCTCTCTAAGAGCAAAATGGTATTGCTCTTACTGGTGGAGGCTTGAGTTAAATAAATTGTATTTACAAAAAAATGTGGGGTGGAGGAACATGGCCCAATTCCAGTTCACTGTTCCTGTAGTTAATTTCAAATACCAAAGGCAGCTAAACAGCCCAAATCTGCTGTTTTCTTTTCATCCTTTTTTTTTTTTTTCATTACTTGCCTTTGTATATGGCATTCAGAAGCAGATTTATTGCTATAAATAACATTCTCTAAGTGGCATAAAGCAAGCATCATGACATCCAGGATGTCTTTTCCCAATTTTTTTGTACACCCCAATTTGATGTGCACTGGTAATATGCTTCTTTGGGGAATTTCAGAGTTCCTTGAAACCATTAAGCTTTGGTGTAGTAATTAGACCCATATGAAAGATGGTGTGAAAAGAACCACACAAAAATAAAGTGAGCCTTACAGGAACATAGTAAACCAGCAATAAAATTGAGTAAATAATCTCATTTACCTCTGCTGAATCTAAAAGCTAGCTTTCCAACCTTACGTGAGTTTAGCAAAAAAATCTTAGCTTTATTCTAGCTATCTTTTCAAAGATTTGTCTCTATGTCCATGACCTAAGCAGGTTTGTTTTAAGGCTTTGATTTTAATAAAAGTTGAATTATTGTTAATAAATCACTAGATCACAATGAATTTTATGCAAATTGAATGCACATTACAATCTGTCTTTGTAAATGAAGGCAGCAGCAACCAGTTGCAGGTACGGTATTGGAGACTGCATTTTATTCATTTAATTTAGAATCAGCCTCTTACTTTGCAGGAACCAAACACTTTTACTTCTAATTGAGAACATAATTTGAATCAATCCAATATTCAGCTGTACCATATAGCATGAGATTGAAAAGCAAGGTTTTTAAGAGATATAAGAAAATACTTTAGATGTTGCCTTTTGCAGTACTGCAGGAAAAAGTCATCCAGGGTAGATTATGGAGAGAATAAAATATCTGCAGAACTTTACAGGAAGTCTCCTGTCTTTGTGCACAATTTGTGTGAGGTTTCACAGACATAATTTTAAAAAGCAAGAAGCAAACACTTGCCAAAAAATGGCCCCAATTTACCTCCTTTATTCTCAGTGGTGCCAGTGTCTTAATTTATCTTAATTCCTATTATACAGGAATTCAGTTCTAGTTTGTATAATCACCATGAGGTGTCACTAAAGAAACCTGATAACACAGGCACTGTTTTAAGTAAATGGTAAAATTACAGAATGCTTAAAACCACAATTTGCTTAGTATGAAAGAGTAATTTACAGCCCTAACATGTTGATTGGAATTTTATCTCCTGAGGAAAAATTATTTGTAGATTCCTCCCCTTTTTTCACTATTAGTGATTCACTTCAACAGGGAAAGATGACATTTTTTTTAAATCTATTTGATGCATATTGGAAAGTGATTATGGAAATGTGACAAGTTTCTAAGCAGTATTCATTTTGCTCTGTGGGGCTGGCGTAGAATAGTGTCTAATGGTAAGGCACTGTAAGGATTTAGTAAGTATAAACTCTGAAGTGAAAGACAAATAGGTGAAATACAGAATTATGAGCAGAGCAGGAGCTGATGTGCAGACTCCTCTGGGTGGCTGCTGTGTCACTTCTTGAAAAAAAGGAAGGCTAAGGACTGAGTAGACATCAGAATTTATGTCTGTGTGGAGATACTAAGAGATGAAGCCAGAGACAACCAGGTACAGCTCCAGATTTTGGGATCTTCAAAGATCCAGGTATGTCACACCTGACAAAATCAGACTGGTCATACAGAACTGCTACTGGAAAAAAGAAATCAGACAAATTTTTCATTTGCTTAAAGAGAAAATATGTGGTGAATTCAAGGTGGGGTGAAACGAACACTTTATATTAATCTTAGCAGTTTTGACTAATAATCAGCTAGAAGTTAAAAGAGTAAATGAAGAGTAAATGACATTTCACCTCTTTTTTTTTTTTTTTTTTCTTTTTTTTTTTTTGGTAGTAATAGCAGTAAATAAAAGCATGAAATTGAATGCTTCCTTGTTCACATGGTGACCAGGAAAAATTCAGAAGATAAAAAGAATGCATTTCTTTTGTCACTCTCAAAGTGAACAGGAACTGAAAAGAGAGTAGATGGAAGGCAAAGCAAACTCCCACTGATTTAGTATAGGACTTCACCCTGTGTTTATAGCAGGCAGTTGCAGACTGTAATTAGTAGATCTAACAACAAGGTTGACAGCTCATCATTTGGCTGAGTTTCATGATTTGGGATAGACTTAAAACTTTCAGTTGCCAAATCTTAGTACTTGCTTGCTTTTCAAGCATATTTCAATCTTCATGGTTAAGAAGCTTGAAAACAAATTTTCTAAGATAACTACCATCATATGACAGAAACAGCCATTTGGCATGTGCATGTAAGGATGTTATTAGAATAGTTTTGAAGGTATTGCATTGAGGATTCTGATTCATTGAGTCAGTGAAACTGCACGGTCAAATTTCCGTATAATACATTCACCAGGATTTACCTCTGTGTATATGAGTGTTTGAATTTTCACACAGACTCGAGTGAGGGTGCTTCCTCGGAACCAAAACTCCCAGCTCAGCATGTGCCTCTCCTCTGTGTCTTCTTCAAACAGTGGTTATATCCTTTTTTTTTTTTTTTTTTTTTTTCCCATAGACAAAATTGTTAGATTTATATTTTAGCCTCTGAATAATGTGAATTAGCCAAATACTTTTTTGTAAAACAAAACCACTTTTAATTTTTTTTTTCTGGTCTTCTTCCAACCTCCAGTGAAACATCAGGAAAGTATCAGGAAAAAGGAAACGAAATGTTGATGTGACTTCTCAGATAAAAAAATGATACCGTGTCCACATTGCTTCTATTTCCCCAAATCCCTGCCATTGTCGTCTGCACAGACCAGTAAGCTGTGTGTGCCCAGTGGTGCCCTTGTTTGTTACGCTGTACCTATGGCCCTTTCCTAACTCTTTGAAATGTCTTCCTCTTCTACTGTGTTTGGGTACCCAGTTTCCTGTAGTCTTTCCTCACTATTAAGCTCTATTTACTGCCCTTTTCCAGGTGCTGCTTTGCCCTCCTTTATTTCACATGCATGCCTTTCTGTGCATAGGTATTTTTGTTTTCCTTCCCTTCTGCCACATTTCAGACTCTGTAATCCTGTGCTTGCAACCTCTGCCAGCTGACACACCAGACTGTGTATGCAAGGTCATTGTGTAAGACAACAAGGCTGCCAATTTAGCAGTATCATCTGCTGGATCAGAACACATGGGTTTTGTTTCTCAGTGTCCTTAAGTAATCAGTATCTGCCGTCTTAAGTCCATTAAATAAAGATGTTATTTCCTGTGCAGATGCTGTTAGTCATCTTGATAAGTCTACTAGAACAAAAGTTAAGACAACCACAGATCCGTTTATTTGTATCTTGTAAAGTCCCTTTAGTTTCCCAGACTGTAGCCTTCCAATACAAGTGAAGTAGAATTTGAAGTGAAATGGTGGACAGAATTGCCTTACTTTGCGAATGCTGGCTTCGAGATGGGTGTTGAGTCTCTTATAAGGTATTACAATAAACAGGTTAAAGAGATTAACATTTGTGTTCCTGGACAGTGCTGCCCTGCTCAGCAGCTCTTCTCGGCGTAGGCAGATTAATCCAGGTCAATGGGGAAAAGGGCAGGATTCTTCTAACAGCGCTACCGAGAGGGAAGTAATGCTGGCAGCAAAGCCAGGGTTAAAATCCTTAAACACTAGGGGCAGGGATCTTTCCACTGCTGCTTGTGCCATACAGATGTGAGGGAAGGAGAGAATTATTTTTTTTCTGCAGATTGAACACTTTGTTTTCTCCACAGTATCAGTTGTTTTTCAAAGTTGGAAAAGGCTGTTAGTAGCTGAAAGATCTTAAATTTGTTTCACAAAAGTAAAATACCGTTTTCCACGTTTTTCCATGAGTGTTGTCCCAGTTTTTCCTCCAAAACATGAAGATTTCTTTTTCTCACTGTTACCTTTCTCTTTGTTCTTTATATAGATCTTCACTAATTTTACATTTAATAACAAAAAATGTAAAATGGGAGAAAATGAAGTGGGGAAAAGCTTAAATATTCTGTATTGGCATTTGAAACCAATCCAATATTCCTTCCAGTATGTTTCAAAACCTAGACAGGAAAATTTGAATTCCACTGCTTATTTGTGTACTTTGCCACCTGATGGTATTTATTAGTATTTGGGGAAAAAAAAAAAATCATGGGACAATGGAGGTGTTGTAGACAAAAACACCACCTTGATGGGCAATCAGCAACTGACAGAAATCCGAAGTGGTTTAATATTTGTCCTTTTAACCCACCTAAGAGCATGTGACATTACAATAGCCTTCTACAGTACTTGCAATTTCCTCTAATATCCCCAGTGAGCCAGATGAGCTCTGTGGATGCTTGCTTCAGTACCAAAAATAGACTGCACTACTCCAGGTAGCTGATACTTCATTCATTTGATCTCTCTGCTGTAGAAACTATTGAATGCATATTAGTAATACTGAAGAGTTCTAACAGGAACCTTGTTTATTTTCCTCCTCATTTGCTTCTGTGGCCAATGAACTTATTGTGCACCCTCCAACCCCAAAATACTGTTTGAAGTTGTGTCTGTGGAAAGGAAGGGTGGAGCAATGCAGGTGTTTTTGTTGTTGTTGTTGTTGTTGTTTTGTTTTTGTTTGTTTGTTTGTTTGTTTTTAACTTTCTTAGATATTTGGAGAAAACAGGAAACTGCAAAAGCTGAAGCTATCTTATCTAGGGAAGAATGCTCTAAGAGCTTGGTGTTTCTATAACAGTGCTAAAATAATACAGGTTTTCAAAGTCAGAACATGAAATTTACTGGGACTCTTGCAAATACGTTTGTTCTTTGTGCAGTTGGCACAGCAAAAATCTCAAAATAAGTCTTCATTTTGGGAATAAAAATACATCCAGGATTTTTATAATACAGTAAAATGCACAAGAACTGACAAGCAGAAAAATAATAAGTAAGCAGACTGAGATCCTTGAGAATGATGTTTGTGCTTCACTCTCCTGAACAGGAAGCACAGCTAAGTTGGTAGCTCACTGGGCTAAGATGTCAGAAGGTCAGATCACACATTAGGATTTGGGCTCATCCCAAATGTTGACACAGTACTGAAGGGGGAAGGGAAAGGGAAAAGCATGTGAGAGTAAAAGACGTCACAAGTAAACATTGACTGGAAATATCCACCACTGGACCAGGTATAGGAAAGTCCACTGTGGAATCAATACAAAGATCTGTCTTCTATTGCTAATTACTGAATTAGGCTGGTAATAAGAATCAGGTCTGGTGAAGAATATTCCATTTAGTAACACTAAATATTCCCTTAATGTTAATTCAATTTGAATTAAATATGATTGAATGTATGTTCCCATCTGACAAAAAGGGAGTCTCAGGACATATAAGGCTGTAATTTTGTGAGTGCTGCTTGGCTCAGCATGTTGTCTTTGAAAATACTGTGCCGTGATGGTTCAGGTAAAGCCAGAGGATCATTGTGGAATGCTTAGATATTCTAAACCTGCATTCAATTTTGTCTTTTTATTACATCACAACTTTGCCCAGTTGAGGCTTTCCCAGCTTTAACCTTTCACATACGATCTACAGCTGCTGGGTGCAACAGGCAATAAACCATAACAACTAGCATCAATAACTTGTTTCTGAGTGTGCAGCACAGTCCCCATTTATCTTTCCATTGCTATTCTTTTCCAAAAGCATTCATGTTGTCACTCGGTAGTGTACTTATTACATTAGGCTTAATTAGCAAAGATTCAGAAAGTCTGCTTTCATTTCATCTACTTTAAATTTCCCAGATTTCTCAGCTAATTCCAACCAACAATTGTAGTTAAAATAATAAATTAAAACAATAATGCAAGCTAACCACAAATCTCTTGTCAGAAGTGTGAATATACCTGTTTGTAATACGGGTTTGATTACAGGATTTTCCTATTCCTGGGCATCTCATTGTACATTGTAGGAATTTAGCTTATTCAAGTCAGTTTGTTAAATAGCAGTATTTGCAAGAAAATAATTCTGCCTACTCAGGAGGATTCTTACTGTAATCTCCTGGATTATTAATAAAAATCATACAATTCAGCTTGGGAAGGACATATAGGAGTCAACACTTCATCTGTTCCATCTGTAGCACCAAATTTGAAGTTGGCTTTAATTTCAAAGTCAGATAAATTGCCGAGGGCCTTGTCCAGCTGAGCTTTAAGTATTTATGAAAATGAAGATTTCATAATCTGTCTGAGCAACTTGCTTCATTGCTGAATATCATCACTGATAAAAACGCTGAAATACGAAAACCACCTTCCCTTATATTGTTATATCTTGATATCTACTGATCATAAAACAGATGAAGAACAAAATACTAGTTCTCTGCTGAAATCATATTTTTAAAATACACTTAATAGCAATGAAATTGAGTGTACAAAATTACTAGTTTGAAAGAGATGGGTTAAACACATCTGTTAAACATACATTATGAAAGGGAATGATTTGCATTAATGTGATGCTTGTAATCGCATTTGGTGATCTGGCAGGTATTTCTAGACTTGTATTTGCTGAAAGACCTTTAAGGTTCATCAGAATATTTGTTTAGTCATATTCTCTAAGCTGTTCCAAATGGATTTCAAAGTCCTTTTTCTAAATTGCTGGCATGCCAGCCTCTCATGGTAGTGAATTCATCAAGCTAATTACTCAGTGACATTGCTCTCTGCTTCATGGTTCCTAGAACTATGCCTTCCGTGTTATCAAGGGTCAGTTTATATCCTATACCCATATAACAAAAAATAATAATAATAATAAAATAAAGTGGAAGGCAATGTACTTTCTCACATGCCCACCTCACACTCTCAGACAATAGACCTTTTTCTTTTTAGTGTCAAAGTAATTTCCTGCTGAAGAAATGTTCCTACTGTTTGTTTTTATTTCAATAGGTGAACAGCATCATATGAGCCTTTCACAGGATAAATGGGTTGGCCAGGCAATTTTGGCTTCTTGTGGGATCACACTCTCCATTCAAATATACAGCTCAATTATATGACTTCCATACTGAGAAAGTGCATTAACTTTTAAAATGCACAGCAGTAGCCTGGTCTTAATAAAAATGTTTAAAACCCACTCTCAAACCAGAACTCCAAGCTGCAGCTGAATATGAAACATCCACTTATAGCCAATTACACAATTTTTGTCATGCTTTGGAAGATACGTATATACACTAGGGATATTAAAAGCCAACCCCTCCCCACCACACCCCCCCCCAAACTCTAGGTGAAATAGGGAAAGGCTTAAAACCTTTCAAGATATGCTTAGACAGAAAGGCACTGAGCCTTGTAACTTAAAAGCAGGCATCTGTTTCAAGCATGTACAGTGCATAGGTAACCTTTGGCCTTAAGTATTATAGAATCTCTTGGAAGAACTGCTGCAGTCCAAAACTTGCCATTCTAGGAACAAGACAATCTATTAAAATTCATTCTCAAGAGTTTCTCTGTAGAGAGACTGTATCAGAGGAGTATACTTGGGACAAAAAAATGTCCCTTCCAGCATCAGAATGCTTATAATCTCTTCTACCTCTAGTGATCAAACAGGTCTTAGAAAAATCTGAAAGTATGCATAAATATTTAGTGAAGACAGAGAAAGAGAGAAACTCTCTTAAATCTTTATTTTACAGATACTTGTGCTTGAACTGTAGCAACAACTTTCAGTTTAAGTAGTTGCACAGCTGGGATGCAGGCAATTTTTCTCAAGGCTAATATTAATGCCTATATTCGAGGCCATTCAACATAATTCCTTATTTATTATGGCATGTTCCATGAAACACTTATTCACAGTGTGCAGCTCTTCCTACTTGGGAAATGAAGGTTTCCAGTGGAGAGCTGTTCCCATTTAACATGCTCCCATCTCACAGCTGGACTCCGAGCTACTTTTGTAGTCCAGAGAATAATGGGTTATAGTCAAGTTCTCAAACAGAGAATACTAAACCAATAGGGAAAGATGATGTTCTCTTTCTCTGTGCATCTGTGTTCATATGTAATCCTAATTAGTATGTTAATTGGCCACTGCAGGAAAAAAATTAAAAAAGGTTAAAAAAAAAAAAAAAGTAGATTTTTTAAACATCAGTGTTATTTATTATTTGGGTCAGGATGTCTCCTAGGTCTGCAGTTATAAGCCAGGACAGTCAGAAATCATGTAAAAAAATTCATCTTGCTACAGAGATTTCTTGTTATTAGTCCTCAAAGGGCATTTACCTTAAGTGTAGCCCATCTAGATCTATAATAACTTACCTCCAGTCCTAAGTCTTCCCCTCTGTTTTTGTATGGAGGTTTTCAGTGTCTTATCAGCTTTTGGAGATGAGTGAAAAGGGAAGAAATGCTGTCTCGAAGTCTAGTACTCTCCTCTCACCAGAAAACTACAGTGGGGCAGTAAATTTGATTATGAAATAATCCTCCTGTAAGGCAAATCCATGCTCCAGGAGAGATTACTCCCAGCTAATGGAAATTTAAATACCATTAGGTCTCATTTGAAAATATTCTTTATACACAGACGACTAAGATAATGGAAACCAAAAGTGTTGGTTGGAAGATAGGTGGCCTACTAGAGTGCATTAGTATCAGACGTCTATCCCCCTATCTTCCCACATTTTTCTGTTCCATTAAGTTATAAAAAGCCAATGACCTGCTTGAGAAATAAAGTATCAACCAGATGTTTCCTGAGCAAAGACAACTTGTGTTTCCCTTTACACATCATCTTCTGAGAGGCAGAACTACAGCAACTGCACATCTGACATCATTCACTGTGTTGACTTTGGGTTACTCAGAATCTTTCCTTTACTTAACTTTCCAACTCAAATACAATAGTTTTATAGAGAGATCACCTGGAAAGAATGGATTTGAATGACTAGAACACAACGTAGAAGAATTGGTTTATATGCATTTTGCTACAACAAAGCCATTTGCTGTCACAGGCATGAAATAATGACTAGAGGGGAGGAGGGCTGTCAGTTTTCTCATACAGATTTTGGCAGGACAAAGTGCTGCAAATTGCCCAGTATCAGTCCTCATGGAAACAGGAGGTGGGTAAGCAGTAATGTCAAAAACAAAATACTTCGTTCTGTGAACAACATGCAAAAATAGGATTTTAGAATACCTGGTAACTTTAAAATAAAATTTATATATCAGAATATATCCAAAGCTCATTATGATTTATAGAAAGTCAGATCATCAAGCTTTGGATCAGATACCTGTAATAATGCCAGAAACTACAGCAGTTTCCTAGTTCTACTTCACTATAAGGAAAACCTTATAGTGAACAGTACCTACTGTTCTGTTAATGAGGGTGGGATATTTAAAATAAGAGGCTCAGTCATCATCTGGTGGAAATTCCTCATTTTTTTTTCAAATGATCCTGTAACTCACAATATATCATCCTACAAGCTCAAACTCAGAGCTCCATTCGTAGGCCAGCTGGTGGCAACAGAAAGCTAACTTTCAGGTGCTACATGAACAAGCAGCATGGGACGGGGCTGGCATTTTTTGAATTCTGTGCGCAGTGCTTATAATGTACCATGCCTTACGACTTTCATAGCAGGTACATTTCTGTTCAAGCTATCCAGAAAAGTTCACGATGCAGGTATAATTTATACATGATCAATATATTTAATCAGTCCTGAATAAGGCTCTAAAATGCTGCATGAATAAGTCTTCTGCATCTGAAAATTTAACAATACAAACACCTTTTTTCTGGGCCATAATCTCCCACTTAAACAAGAAGCCACACCACACAAAGCTGCAACAGCTTTTTCTTCACTAGCAATAAAAGATAGATGTAGTAACTCATACTTAAATAAATAGAATGAAGTGTCACTGCATATTTATGTCACTATGAAAGCTTAAGGCGGACCTAAATTTAACAGATTTGACGTTGCATTCATCTCTCTTCACTGATTAGATGCTGTGAATAAAGGAAAAGCTGTTTTCAGTAGCTACTGTTTAATCAAATATGAATTTTAATTTGGAAAGTTGCATACAGCACAAGAAACTGCCTGTGCAATGGCTTCTAATAAGGGTACGTGAGCAAATGCCATGTGTTCTGCACTCTCAGTGTGAGGTCTGTAGGAAATCAAGTTTTCAGCAAGATTGACAATGGGACCATTCAGCTTCTTGAACGCTCAGTCTTAATGCTTCAGCCTACTGCAGACAAATGCGTACTATGTCTTGATGACAAGTGACTATAAGAATGACAAGGAGGCAATCATGAACTTATGAATACAAAATGCTTCCACTTTATCCTGCTTTCATTAAAGACTAAACAAAATTATGGAATAGTTGAAGAAAAAATAAGAAAATTAACTCATCTGTACATGATTCATCTCTGTGCACGTACTCAGTTCACTAGGTAAATATCCTTGTAAATCTTGGAACTCTGTTTTAAGGTAGATTTACATTGCAGATAGGTTTGATATTACTGTGGTACAGAGGTAGTTAATCTCACAAGCAATCAGAAACCCATTACTTTCCATGCTTGATCTATGACGATCCACACTCAGCTAGTCCCCTTTTCAAATTCCATTATCTTCAAGTCTAGAACAGTTTGGTTTGCTCTTCTGTCTTACATAACTTGTATCCCAGTCCTGTTGTTCTAAAGCAACGCCAGTATGCTTGTGATTGCTTATGCCAGTTGAATTCTTACATACTTAACAGCACTAAAAATGATTTCTGAAGCTCGGGGTAATTTTTGCAAATACTGCCCAAAAAAAAGAAATTTGAGAATTTATATGCTCAAGTAAAACACCATCATATTTTTGACATGATGAATATGATTAATTTTTGGTATACAAATAGAAAGCTGGGTCCAGCTCCAGTAAGTGTGTATGTACAAAAATTATGGAAAGTTACGGAGTATTATGCATGAATACTATTCTCTGTTGGTGTTTGTTCTCCGACTAAAAGACACTCGAAAAAAAACACCTAAACCGATGAGGAGCTTGCTGCCAGAACACATGGAATCCTGCTTAGTTCTCATGAATCAAAAAGGCTTTAAAAATAAAACAGCACATGAAATCAGCCTGTCATTTCTGACCTGCATAGTCTTAAACACGAGAGACTTAACAAAAGGACTTCACAAATAGAGTAATGATTTATTGGAAACATTCACATGAGGTATAAAGGCAATCACTTCAACCATATATTTTTTTTTAACAATATAAAGCTACCCCTTTACAAGATCTGTTCAGAAACAGGAGCAGATTTAGTAAAGATGCAGAATATTTTACATCCCTGAGACTGAGGCCCTCTCACCCTTGATGCACTCTACCCTCCCCCTGCAAAGGTGCTGTAAATTTAATTTCCTGCTCAGTTGTGATTTTAGTGGATTACCATCCAAAATTAACATTTTCATTCTTTACATCAACATGAAATTTAAAAATGCAAGCAATCCCACGTTTCATATCTAGTTCATTCACAAGCAGGGAAACAAGTATGTCTAAATCAGTTGCAGGCATCCGGTTTAAAATTACTTCCAGTTTAGAGCTGGTGTCCAAACTTCTTTCCAAGCAGTCAGTAAAGTTACTGACTCTCAAGATGTAACGTGTTCCCCTTAAATTAACCATGGAAGCCAACTCCTCCTTTTTTGCTAGCTAGACACAGCTAATGCTCTGTACTTTTCATATCGGGGTACTGGGATGTGAATGCAAGGCTTTAGGTACATGTGCTTTTATATCTGGACTTAAAGCCATCACAAGAAAGCTTAGTAACAGAATTCCAGTTCCTACTGCAGACTTCAAGTAATTCATCTATACACACTATTATTTTTAGGTTAATGGCAGGCAGACAACATTAAGGAATGATAAATTCAGGTAGCAGAAGTGTTTCCTCTCAAGCAATGTAAGTTCCATTATTCAATTTCAGTACGAAGATACCCTGCAAGGCCACAAAGACAGATCTGGGCATAACACATGCAAAAAATTTTCAGTACAGGTTCAGATATTTTTCCTAGCAAAAATGATCATCTCTTGCCTGAGGATGTAATTTTAATCAATAAAACTCCTCTAGCTGAGCTATGGCAATCAGCATAAGCAAGGAGGACATGAAAAAAATTAAGTACTAATACTAAAAAATAATAAGTACTTAATACTATGAAGAGGAGGCAGCTGATGTTGTATTAACTTGGTGGAAGGTAGCTCTTCACTTGGAGATGGAAACAAAGATCTAACAAGATTCAAGGCATAAACCGACAAAAATAAAATGATTTCCAGTGTTAGAGGTAGATTTTATCCAGTGTATAATAGCTATTCCTGTAAGTGCAGAACTTTAGAAATTGAATAATTCAGATCAAATGTGACCTATGTTCTCTTAGAATAATTACAGCAAGCTTTCTGCATATCCTTCAAGAAAGCAGGCACGCCACTCTGTAAAGAGAAAAGCAGTAAGTCACACTTGTATAATGTAATCAAAAAGAACTATAGCAAGATGCATATTCACACTATATAGATCAAGGCCTTCAAATACAGGACAATTTAACATCTGGTACAAGCAGACCATTCTTTTAATACTACATGACCAGACTGCATTATCGAAGTTTGCAAATGTTAAGGCTATTCACATACACTCTGGAACACTGATTTGTTGTTTTTCTTGCACAAATTTAGCTACCCCATTGACTAAGCCAAGGAATTTGATAGAAATCAAAAAATATTAAGACAATTGCTATGAAGAGAGCAAGCAACAGTGAGTCTCTAACAATGTGACTGTGTAAGACCTAGGAGGATGAATACATCCATTTAAAAAAAAATTAATAATTTTACCCCAATATACAGAAGACAGGTTTGGATACAGTGAATATATTTTTTTGAAACAGACAAAGACAATTGCCCTGTCAACCTTTACTTACCTTGGCAGCCCAATTGACCAGCCACGATGGAATCATGCCACCAGGATTATCGAAATAGTACATATAGACTGGAGATGAGAGAGAAGTTATCAGAAAGTTATCCAGACATAGCTTAGGTATTAGCTCTAATACCATATGACAGAAACTATCAGGACGCATGACTGAAGCATTAAGTACAAGAATTCTGCTCCAAGTCCTTTACAAAAAAAGGAGTCAAACTTGTATTGAATTGGAATTTGAGATAAATATAACCTTTCCTAGTTAACCTCTGAGGGGTTCAGAGAATAATACTAATTTATGCTATTCCAAACCAGTTTAAGCAGCCTGTCTTATAAAGTAAATATGTCTTTAAAGGACAAGTGAGTCAGAAGTCACTCTCTAGGCAAAGCCTGTCATCTATAAACCTGTCAAACATGGTACTTAAATCATTGATGAATTAAGCGCTTTCCAACTCTACCCAATTGAACTGACTGGCAGGAAGACAGGTGTGTGTGTGTTTGGTAGCGAAGCGATCAGTACTCTGTTCTTATTTACCAAGCCCAACCATTAAAGATCTTTATGATAAAACACTGTGCTGGGTTTTTCCAAGTTTCATTTTTCAATACTCCTAGAGCTCACTATATCCACTTTACATAGTAACTGTTTTAGTTTAAAATCTCCAGTCTCCCTCTTCATGCATTTTGCTAACGCACACATTCTTTGGCTACATGACTTGTGATCTATTTTTTTGACTTCTTACCTTTAGATCCAGTCTTGCCATCACTTTCAATTGCCAGACTTTGTTTATAACTTTTAACTCTGATAATACCAGGCTTTTCAGGGCACTGAGGAACAGACACACTTTGAGCTAACACAACCCAGATCTTCCGCCCATCAAAATCCATCTCTTGACATTCACGAATATAGACATACTGTGTTCTGAGTTGAGGAGGCATGTCAAAACAGTGTCAGTTTGACATATGATGAATTGACAAGTGAATTCTGTTATGAATAGCAGCCCCTTCAAGTTATATCTTATGCTTACGCAGGATTCAGTCTTGCAGAGTGATAATTCAGCTGTGCAAGCTTTAGTTGCATGTGGGAAGAAGCACCCACACTCTTCCTCCTGCTATACATATTGATATAACATGAGGACTGTGAGATGCTAGATCAAGTTCAGGAAAGCTGTAGAGTCAGCACTCCATCAGGATCCCTGGATGACCAGGTGACAGAAAATACAATGAAAGCGAAAAGCATTAAAGGATACATCTCTGTTTGAGAGAGGAAAAGGGTACTTCACTTCCCAGTAGATTATTTTTTCACCATTGTAAGTTTTTTCATACAGTTCTACAGTTGAAAAAGGAAGATTGTTAGATATTTTTAATTTCCACCACAAGACAAGCATATACGGCATTAACGACTGCTCAGACTTCAGACGTGAACCCATTCTGCATGCAACCCTTACATCAAAATTGATATGCATGTAAAGTTGTAGCAGTAGACGATTTAAAAAAGTAAGTCTGTAACAAGACTGCTCAGGAACCAAACACACAAACACAGGTGGCCCATTTTTTTTCTGCTGCTACTCAGTTCATTGATGCAAAAAGAAAAAATGAACAGAATAAATCTGGGAGGAGGCATAGTCAAATTTCTTTTTAGACAGTTAGCTCAGTCCAAGCCTTTCCATCTCAAAGCCTTCTCCTCACCTATGCATATTCTGCATTATTCTGAACGGCAAGGCGAACATTCTTCTTCACAAGCACATCGTTATCCTTGTAAACGATTCTGAGTTACTATGGAACCAGGACAAGTACTGCTTTCTAATACCTTAAGAGGTCTTACATGACAGATTAATGAAATTTGGAAGAGCTATTCAGAAGTTCACAGCAGTATATAAAAGCAGCAGTGAACACGAAGCTTGAACAGTTTATGAGCCTCCGTTACACCACCTCCAGTCTGCTTGGAAACTCAATCAAAAGGCAGCTGAATGGGGGGGGAAATAGCTAAGAAAAATCCCTAAA
Source organism: Netta rufina (assembly GCF_964035555.1). Lineage (NCBI taxonomy): Eukaryota > Metazoa > Chordata > Aves > Anseriformes > Anatidae > Netta > Netta rufina. The sequence goes on along the minus strand of NC_140143.1, from coordinate 5,554,810 downwards.
ACATGACAGTGACTTAGGCAGGAGTAGCATGGCATAAAGGAGGGAATATAGTTCAAATCAAACTACAAACCTGAGTTTTAAGAACCGTCTACTGTGTAGCACCATCTTTTCAGGCAGTAACTGCCATTGTCATGGTAAGGATCTGACAGGCATCAGACCTGAGCTGGGGTAAGTTCTTGCCTGTCCAGGGACTTGTCATTTCATGGGTTCAGCTATAAAGACTCATTCAGACTGAGTGGTTCACATGAGCAGGCAGAGTACTTTTCTCCTCCATTAGGGCAGACTTCTGTCTGAGGTACTACAGATCCTTCAGAGCTAATGCAAGCCTGCTGGATCACTTTCTGTAGTTTTGAAAATAAGGCTAGAACAGACAGATACCTTCATCGCTAAGGCAAGAAGCGTGCCACAAGTGGCAGATTATTTCCCTATATGACATGCTCCCAGCTGGGCTTCTGTTAGTATGCCCTTCCAGTCAGCTGTCACCCACAAAAACAGCTCCTCCTCTTCTCCAAAGTGGAGCAGTATCAGATGCACAATGCTCCCAGTGCTGTAATAAGCTACAGCATTATGCTTGCCACCAGAGGTCACTGGAGTATTGGTTTATTAGCTTTACTTTCATTTCCAACTGTAGAGCTTTCCTTTTTCAAAGAAATTAAGACATTGATTTAAAGACCTTGATGGAATTGTTAGCAACTAACTCACCTATCTACAACGTATCACCAGACTGATTTCTTCATAATAGGCACATCAGCATTTGCTACTTTGTCAGTCAATTACTACCATTAAATTTCTGGGTAGTACGATCTCTGTCAGGACAGTGTTCCAATTAGGAGCTGCAAGTTTCAGTATTGCTTAGGCCCAACTGTCTCGTATCATAGCACAGGAGCATGTGGTACTTCAGTCACTACTGTTTAGTCACAGCTTCTCTGATAAATTGGCAGCTGCAGCACAGGCCAAGCCCCCAGGCCTCAAGATATCCCCATCACAGCTGCGAGGTGCTGCTCTCATGGATATCCAGGAGCCTGCTTTGGAAGCAGCCGTGGTGCTAACAGCAATGCAACAGCAGTAACAGACTGACGGTGACATTTCAGAGGTCAAGGGCAAATCCTTGGCAAGAAGAGATCAAAGCTTGAGCCTCTAGAGTACTCACAGGAATCCTGTTCATATCTGCCTCCAGTCAGGCCTTCATATAAAGTTTTGCTGAACAGAACCAGAGGATAGAGATTAGCTCCTCTCACAATTAGTGCAGGAGCAGTTACCTTTTCAACTAAAAAGTCAGCTACTGCTACTCTGGTCTCGTTTTTATTTCAATGCCAGCCAGCAGTTCAGCAGAGAACTCCTCCTTGGACTGCCGTTACTGTCAAGCTGCAAGAGCAACAAGGAACACAAATAGTAAAACAAAGAGCAAGAAGGCTCTGAGTGGAAGCTTTCACATTTTTCTCCCTATGTGTGAAGGTAGAAAAAACAACTTACATAATTTACATAAAAAAACGTTTGTTAGCACTATTTCATTGTAAGTACACTTCTAAAGAATGGATAGGCTTGTGTTAAATTTTAAGCTAAAAGGAAAGTCTTAATATTATGTTTATGCCCTTAAAGGGTAAACTTCTGTGAAACACTGTACTTGAGATACAGGCACAAGTATGAACTTGCAGACGAACATATCATGGTCAGCAAGGATAAAAACTCCAGCTCCGCAACATTATCTAGTTTTTAGTCTAAGGGTGTAGCTTCCCCCGACTGCTTCCTTTCTTTTCTCAAAGAAAGCGTTACAAAAACTGCCTTATTTAAAAAAGAGCTCGGTTCTCCTAAATGAACTTAAATCAAAGACTACTGAAGTAACTTAAACTCACACGAGGTGTTTGGCATCCAATATGATAATATTTGTGTATTTAGATTCCACCTCAATCTCTTTTTATTTCATTAGTGGAAAAGCAGCCTTTGCTACAGGAAAGCTATTGTCCATTTAGACAGATAACACCTTTACTAAGTTAGACACAGCTTCTGAATTGCGACCAAGTATTGATGTGAACAAAATAAGTGGTTCTCTATAAAAACGCAGCCAAGCAATCATTCACAATAGAGCTGTCCTCAATGAAACAAGCACAACATTTAACAATTCTTTGGTTTTGTAACACTGTTCTTTGTTCAGCAAGACATGTGTTTCAGTTTTATTGGCCTGAACTTATTTAAGACACAGACTTAAAATGGGATGTCTCCCCATCTTTAAATAAATGGATTGTGGGAGACCTGCATCAGTTAAATCCTTGCCTTTGTCCCTGATGATTTAAGATATTTTAACATCATCTGGATATCCAGGTCAAACCCCCCTTTTTCAAAGGCAAAGTTAAACATACATAACTAAATTAGCTATTCCTTTCTCTGTAAAAGCCCCAAATCACTAACTCTTCTCTGGATTCAAACATTTCTGATTGTACAAGGTGCCAAGAACAACCACTTTCAGGGAAAACAAATTACATATCAAACTGGTGTAACCCACTGCACTCTTCCAGCCCCTGCTACAATATGCAAAGATGTACAGAAGGTACAGAACACCTACTAAAGTTTAACTAAGCAATTACAACAGTATTTGAAGATGCTAGGTGCTCCAGCATAACAAGTGATGTTAAATTTATATGTTAAAGTTATTTGATGTTAAAGTAAATTTGATGTTAAAGTTATATGCTTTAACCAAAAAGGAAAAAAGTCATTCCAAAAGGAAGCTTTGTGGTGGTGAGAAGTTAGCTGTTCCATGTCAGTGTTTACTTGTATTGCTGCACAGTGCAACCTTATCCCAAAAGACAAGCGAGTCTGTCCCAACATCTTTGGACAATACAACTTTAAAATACCTTTAAAGAAAGCTTTAGTGGGAAGCCAGTGTGGGCATAAAACTTGCTTTTAAACTGCCTAGCTCAGCTTACCTTTAACATACTGGTCCCATTGTTTTCTGAAATCTAAATCCATATAGACATCTGCACACACTTTTGGGGGACAGTCAGCAAGCCCACCGAAGATTTTATACTCATAAAGTCCTGATTGCTGTGGAAACAGAATAGGGAGAGGAAAAGTCACACAGGAAAGGGAAGTATTCTGCAGCAGAGAGAACAGCTGAAGGAAGTTAGGTGGGGCACATACTACAAATACGCTCAGGAGCTGTGAAAGCAAGTGTTGAAAAAACAATGCAAGATTCAGTCTTTAACCTCTCGACTTTTTGATCTATACATGAAAGTTTAAATCCAGACAGGCTGACCTGCCCAGCACAATGGTTGTTCCTTCCCTTACACCAGTATGCTTTTACTTCATAAGTAGTTCCAGAGGGACCATGTTTCTTCACGCACACGCACCCCTTTTCATCTCCAGTGGTCAGTGTGGCCAAAATCCTGCCCACATTAAAGCATACCAGAACACGAGCATTTAATTGTGGCAGAGCCTCAAGGCTCTATGTAACAGGCATAAGGATCTCATTCATTTCCAGGAGGTTGCCAAGTACTACATGATCCGGAATATGCCTTCCTGAAAGTTAGGTACAGTCATCCCGGAGGCTGTGATATAAGAATGCTTTATAGTGTTCATGCTTATATACAGTGCACTACGTATTATTTGCCTTGAGTACCTATTAGTTATTTTCTTTCTGAAAACTGCCTGCACTGAAGGGGTGGGGTGCAGGATATCTCCAACACCAATACTTTTAATGTTTCTTTAAACATATGGAAACTACATCTGTGCCTATAGAGCAATGCTGTACTATTGTTAGTACCGGCTCATGACATTATAACAATGAGAGTATTTTGAGAATACAGTGTAGGAGTCAAATTCAAGCATTCCCAGGGAAAGGGAAGGAAGGATTATACAACATTCTGTTAGTGATTAGTTGATCTTCTTTTCCATTCTTCACACTTTACAACTCAACCCTAGAAGATGCCATACTGGAAGATAATAACAGGTCCAATAAACTTAAGTTATTCATCTTTGCTGTGGCACTGTTGAGGCATAAATCCCTAGCTTCAATTCTGGACTGCTGAGCACCTATGCAACCCCATAAACTCATATCACCTTTCTGAAAGGCATCTGCATTTCCTTTTTTACAAGGCAGGTAATTTTGAAAATATCATACTTGAAACTGAATCAAGATGCTTTCAGTCTATGCCAAAGCACTACGCTGGTACTTCAGAAGTATTTGTTTTAGCTTAAGCACTACTTCTTTCCAGGGTCACTAGTCAGAAATGCTATACGCATTATCTTACATGTATGTGTACTTACATAAAGTGTCATGTAAGGCGAGACTATACAAACCACCAATTTCCTCACTCTGCTAATAATTTGTAAGTCTTACGTTCTCTTGCCACTGAGCTGTTCTTCCACTGAAGAGACGTTTTTCTGTTCTTTTCCTGGTCTTTAATTACAACTGTAAGAGTTAACAAACCAAGCCCACCTGAAACATTAATTCTGCAGCCAATATACAAAGCTCTTCACCCGCACACCCCCTGTTCCTTTGCATCCTTTAGCTCCTCTTAATCCTTTGTTCTTTTTGTCAGAGGAAAGCCATGGGGCAGTTCTCTCATTTAAGCTACCAGAGCTTGCCTCAAAGACTTTGTATAGAATTGTGTGCTTCATAATTTAAGGAGAATAGACTGTAGATCACACTTCTAAACAGAGTAAAAGCTTTAGGAACACAAACTATTATGTCGTATTGTTTGTTTCTAAAGCTTTTATGTTCCACTCAACAAGCAGCTTGAAGTGCCGGTAATACTTTTTAATCAAGGATTATCAAAAGATATGGTTACATTATTGGTCTTTAAAACATTTTTGCTATAGGCAGAACAACCAACAGAGGTCAAAATGATGTAATTTACTGTCAAAAAATTCAGAAACTGATACAAATCTCCTCACCTAATACATAGGATTCTACCTTAAGTTCAAAGTTAGCTGTTCAGCTGGTTCACAGTGTCAGTCCAGTTATTCTGTCATCTTTAGCCTTCAAGTTCTTGTACTACAGCTCCAGAAGGATCAACTTATTCATGTAGAATTGATGCTGTTCTTCCCTACCAGTTTAAGAGTTCCACTGCTGGACAAATTGTGCCATACCTCATTGAATATCTTTTACTGAAAAGGCAGTATTTTGAGAGAGTATGAAACAGCACATCATGACCTGACAGGTGAACAGTTCATCTTGCAGCAAGTAAGACAAGGACAGTCAATAAAAGCAGCAATTTACAAAAAGAAAATTAAAACAAGTCAAATGTTTCAGGTTTCAGAGGCCTATCAGCAAGGGAATCGATCAGCGGGTTGGAACACAGCACAGAAAAGCTGTGGGAAAAGGTGTACAGGAAAGCCTGGGAGACCTATTTGTGTAGCCTGAAGAGAAGGTGGAAAGAGAAGGCAACAGGAAATATGAACGCTGCCTTCAGCTTCCTGAACTACCACTGTTACAGTTGATGTGCAGTTCAATAAGTGTTAAAAACCAATTTTTCCAGTAACAACTTGAAGACCCTCCTCTTAAGACATGGTTCTTCTTTTCCTGGGGCACTTCAAGGCAACTGAATGACAGAATAAACAAGAGACTTATTTTCCAGCAACATCAGAAGACCGGACCTGTGCCGTTCCCTTGCAGCCTTCCCAGCCCCTCCACCTTCCCGAAATCGGGGTCAGTGTGCAAGAAGCACAAGAAAACAACCTGCATGTTTTTCAGCCAGCTTAACAGCCCATCCATATAAAAGCAGAGTTTCACCCCCACCGTTTTTGAACTACCTCCTAATGTTAGGGGCAGAAAGGTGAAAAATTCAGCTCGGAAGGGGTTTTGGAGAGGGGGAGAAGGCAGGGAGCCGGCGGCCCCTGGCGCAGGTGCGCAGGGAGGGGTTTCCCTTCACCCCTAGGCCGCCGCAGGAGCCGCCCCGACCCTGGAGCTCCCCGCGGCAGAGCGGCTTTCCCCGGCAGCACTTAATAGCATTACCGGGCAAGCTGCTTGCTGGGAGCACGGCGAAACCGAGCCGGGGCCGGCGGGACGCGGCGGCGCCTCCCGCAGCCCGGCCGCCCCCGGGGCCGCCGCGCTCCTCCCGCCCGGGCCCGGCCCCGCTTCCTCGCTCCGGGCCCGGCCGGGGAGCGCCCGAGGCCCCGCCGCCCCCTGTGGCGCGGGGGAGCTCCCTCGCCCGCCCACCTCGTCGTACAGCCGGTAGATCCTCACGCCCATGCTCTCCACCAGGAGCTGCCAGGGCGCCACCGGCGCCGGCTGGTCCAGCTCCCGGCAGGCGGCCCGAAACTGCTCCTCGGAGAAGCCCCGAGGCGGCGGCGCCTCCATTCTCCGCGCCGGGAGGCGGCGGCGGCGGCAGCGCCGGGCACAGCCAATGGCCGCCACAGCCCCTCCCGCCCGCCCGCCCGGCCCTGTCATGGCGCCCTGGGGACGCGCTGAGGGCCGCGGCCGGGAACGGATCGGGGGTGCGGGGTCTGGGATCTGGAGTCTGGGGTCTGAGCCATCGGGAGCCCGCGGGGCTTACGAGCACCCAGGACCGTCCCCCGTGCGGTTTCGCCAGTCAGCCCCTCGGTGGGGTCTCGGTAAATGGGGCCGGGAGCTGTGGCATCCCAGAGCTGCATCCAGTTGGCTCTGGGCCTGCTGTGCTCCCCGAAGGTGGAGGTCACAGAGTCACGGAATGGTTGAGGTTGGAAGGGATCTCCAGAAGGCATCTAGTCCCCGCTGCTCAAGCAGCATCACCTGGAGCATGGTACACAGGATGGCTTCCAGACGGGTTTGGAGCATCTCCAAAGGAGACTGCACAGCCTCTCTGGGCAGCCTGTCCCAGTGCTCTGTCACCCGAACTGTAAAGTTCTTCCTCATAAGGTGATGAAACCTCCTGTGGTTCACTCCCATGGGTATGGAGCTTCATCAGACCTACTAAAATTTAGCCTGCCTGCCAGCACTAGCCCAGTGTTGGTCGTGGTAACCTCTGTGCAAGTCTGGCAACATTTAGCTTTTTCCAGCTTCTCTGCCAAGCTGCTGACTTCTTTGACAAAGAGTTCACTTATGTCAGCTGTCCCTTCCACTTCCAGTCAACTGGTTTGCAAGCAGAGCATGAGGATTTTTGGCTGACTTTCTTCTGGGCATAAAAGCTGAGTTGCACTTACGGTTATCCTTGCACAGCGGGTTCCTAAGAGCTCCAGAAAACTTTTGGAGACAAGCTCAGGGTAGAGGGCAGGATGGTGTCCCACTGTCCTTTCCTGCCCAGGTTTAATGCCAGAATTTGACCTATAGCTTCTGTCTGTAATGATGTCATGAATGCCAATAAGTCTCCATACCTCTGTACCTCCTCCCACCGTCTCAATGAAGCTGTTGTGCAAATGTTCCAGTTCTTTTGTTTTATTTTCATGTGTTTACACGTATTATGGCATTTTATTATTAATATTTATACAATATGTATAAATATTTTTGTTTGTGTTCTTTGTGAATTACAATGTCGTGCTTTCTGTCGGCCCAGTTGGTTCTCCAAAACATGATGACAATACATTTTGCATGACTGAACTAAGTTGGCTTCAGTGGAGCTATGCTGCTCTGAGGCTCCTGATTTTGAAATGGAATGGGAGGCTGTGATCTCTAATCGAGACTGATTTAACTTGCAGAAATATTTCTTTAAACAGTAGTTTTACTTTTGCAGAAATTTTACCAAATTTCTATCTCACTTAAATCCCGTTCATGGTTTGAAATAGGACTCATGCAAGACTGTAAGAGCTGGTGGCTCTTGTTTGTAGAGAGTCTCACATATGAAAAAGGAGTTGTGAGTCAAAAGTTGATGTTTAACAAGCAGGCAAAGGCCTGTAAGTGAGCCTGGGAGATTTCATGATCTCTTAAGGAGCCTCATCTGTGCAACAGAACTAAAGTGATCACAGCTCAGGGTTACCTGCTGTTTTACAGTCAATGTTTTGCATTATATGGTTGTCTGCATGGCATCAGAGCACTAAGTTGGCTGCAGCTGGCTGGCCTCTCTTGCCTCCCCCCCAGCACTCTCATGGAAAAAGAGAGATTTATCTCACAAGACTACTCTAGGGACCAGTGTTTTGAAAACGACATTAATATGTGACCTTTTTTCTTGGTAAATAGGGAGTGGTGCTACTAAGAAAGCACAAACAGTCCAGAAAGGAGACTTTATTTTCTATTTTCATTTTTGTTTATGAAAACATTATTCTTTATTGCTTGTATGTCTGTGTCTTTGCCCTTAGCTTAGGGGCGGAAGCTAGAATAAGATCCCAAAGCCTTTGATATCTGCAGTGCTAGATAGTGTGGCTGTAGTCTGGGGTAAGCTGTGATGCAGTGGGGACTAACATTTCTAGAGCTCTGCCCCAACAGACAGTGGGATAGCAACTGCTTCAGGGCAGCTGGTTGTGGGAACATGAACCCAAGCCTGAGCACAGCTACCAAAGGCAGCCTAGATACAGCACGATCCAGTCCCACACATGGGTTAGGGGCCTAACTACTGACTTGAATGAAAATACACTGTTACTATTCTAGGGCAATGAGGGGGAGTTTTGGAAGTGCCCGCATGACTTGACCCACATACTTAGTATTTCTTAGGTATTTAGCTGCTGCCGCTTTCAGGAGGAAACAATACCTCAAAGGAAATTTGCAGATCTGGACTCTCAATGGAATTAGTGCAACTAAAATGTCCACCTGTTATTTACAATGGGAGCAATCTCTATTAATTCCACCCTAGCACCTAACCTTTCTGCTGCTGAAATCAACATAGAATAATCCATTGAGTTCTGCAGGGTGGAATCTAACCACTCAGTTGGAGAACTCACTCCATCAGGAAATCATATGTGGCTAGAAATGAAAACAGCAATGAATATTGCATTGATGTTTTCAGGCCCCAGATGAATTTGTGTTTGTTTTGGACGTGAGTATCCATATGTGAGAGAGTGTTACCAGCTATATTGTGTTTTCCTGCATCTGTCTCAGTGTGGCACTGGTGCACTTTGAGAAAGTCTTGAAAATGGAATAAAGATGTGGGATTTTGATGGACTCAACTGCTGTGCAGACATTGATATACTATTGTCATTTCGTTTTGTTCCGTGCATTCCAAAAACTTTGCAAAAGTGCTGAATAGTCCTGACATACCATTTATACAGTATGCACATTCACATTTCTATTATTCACAGCCAAACTAATTACAGTCTTCTACTACTGTTGTTTTATTGACTTCATTATGTAAAAGCCTTTGTTACAAATCATTTCATGACTTTTGCAGCTTGCACCAAGCAAGCTCTTCATCCAGAAAGCTGAGAAGTAACAACAGCATCTCCCACCAGAGAGGTACATGTGTAAGGCGAGTTGTGTTCACCTCTCCTGTGTGAGCCAAAGGGAAATCTGTTTCTTCAACACTCTTAGAAGATGCAGCAAATGTAGCCTGTTTGCCACACTGATATCTTTTACATTTTGTAGCGGCAATAATGGCATCCAGAGTGTTGATCATCTCTTTTGCAAAGAACTAGCTTAAGATGTTCTGCTTTGAGCTGCCAGAAGAGGTCTTAAGTAGCCATCAAACACTGGCTTGTCATGGCCTTTTTCATGGAGTTGAGGAGTTGAATTTAATCCCAAAGCCTGGCTGTATCTGTGTTGAGTATCTAGTTACAATAGAGCAGATTTCCTGCTTTCTAATACCAAATATTTTTATCTTTCATAAAGATTATATGGACTTCTGGTGTCCACCTCTTTCATTTGGTCGTGTTTGCTTGTGGTTTACAATTTTTAGCCACAGTGTTCCAAGAAAGTAATGCCCTTCCCGTGCAAATAAACAAGAGATTGTGAGGTGCAGCCTATTTATATGGCCTTGAGAAAAGAAGAGTAATTTTAAAATTCAGCTGAAGGAAAGAAAGGATTGCACTATCGCCTGCATGACCTAAAATGACTCATTCAAAAAATAAACAAGACTATTTAGATCTTGATTCGGCGCATACTTCCCATTACCACACCCTCTGCCCTCCTAACCTGTTTACGTGGATATAGAAATATTTCTAAACATTTCCTTCAGCATGTGATGCTAAGTCAATTAATATATATGGAAAGCTTTCTTGTGTGGGAATAGTCAAGACTGGTCTTACTGCAATAATTCTTTCTTTGTGGTAGTATCCCCTGGGTCAGATACTTGACTTGCTGTTGATTTCACAGAAGTCATCTATTATATAGGAGAAAAAAATGTTATGTGTTTTTTTTTTAGCTGTATACGGTCTTTTAGATAGATGTTTCGTATAAGCTTAGTCCCAAGGAATGTATTGAAGAAAGACAAAGAAAGACTCATCAGAAAAGGTAAAAGCCAAAAGATTTAAAGATTTAAAAGATTTAAAAATTTAACAAAAAGAAAAATAATGAAAAAAAAAAAAAGAAATAAAATGCAGTTTTTTAACAATGAAGATAGTAATGTTTGAACAAACCAGAAAGACATATTCTCCGTCTTGTTTGGATGGTTTTGTGAAAAAGGTACCTCAGATAAGGAGAAAATTCTGGTGTTATAGTAAAGACCTTGGACAGAATGTGAAATTGGATGTTTTATGTTAGGCAAGCTATCAACTAAGATAATATGAAGGCTTCTTCTGGCCATAAACTCGTTTACCTGTGCATCAATAGCTATCGATGCTTCGCTGATAGGACACTTAAATGTTACTCCCAACACGGAGTAACATGGTTTGATACATCAAACCTGACTGATGTAGGAACACAAAACAGTTCGTCCACTGTGACAATAGTCAAATGTTTCAGAGGAAAAACTGAAAACACTGTTGTAGGTCATTTTTTAGTATAAGTGCATGAAACTTCCTCTGAACCTAGGTGATTAATGACTGAAGTAAATATAGCGCAGCAGGGCGCCCCAGTGCCTTATGTCTGCTTTCTGTAAAGCCAATGATCTGCACTTTTATCATTCATTCTGTCAGTTGTCTAAAGATCAGGATTAGGCCTTTCCCCAGGCTGTATGATCTCAGGGGCAAATCAGATCATTTCTCTGGGGAATTTATGCGTTCGGTTTCCGTGTCCTGCAAACCCTTGTGCATGCTTAGCAGTCCCCATGGGGAATAGATCTTTTGCTTTTCAGTTGGAACCAATCCTGAGCTAGTGAATTGATTAATATAATTCAAAGACTGATAGTTTTTAAGATAACTTTACCCAGGAACTTCTGCATTAAACTATAGCCATGACTGCAACAGTAGAGGGGCAAAAGGGGCTGCCAGAAGAAGGCGTATTTCCTTCAGAGGCGATAGCTATTGCTGCTTCTATGGCCTAGGAAGACAAACTGCTGGCTCACAGCAGTAGGCATTGTGAGCTGGGAGAAGACCAGGAGAAGGGCTGCTGCAGCTCTCTGAACTGTGTCCAGACTTAATCCGCTTAAACCCAGCCGTGCTTGGAAAAGCACCTAAGCATGTGTTTGTCTTTAAACTTTCCCTAAGCACTTTTTGCTAAAACAGATTGAGTTCTATCACTTAACAGTTATGAAGCACTTTTAAAATGAAGAGCCCTTGCAGAGACTAAATCATCATCTGTGTTTTCCCTCTGTCAGGGAGATGGTTATAGTTCATCCTCCTCTGGGCTTGCCTTCCATCCCGAGCACAAAGGGCTTCAAATAGTTTACATGGAGCTTAATGGAAGGAAGCCTGCTGCCAAACTGTGAGATATGTACATGTTACATTCTGCGTCTGAAGAAAGATGTGGGCCCCAAGAGTGTAAACTGTATGATATATTGAAAGAGAAAGGTCGCCTGCATGAGTTTGGGGCAGCCCTGTTGCATGTATGGCTGTGCATATGTTTATCCATATTGAACTGGGGTGGAGGAGTTAATAAATATGCTGGCAGAAAACTCTTAATGGAGCTCTGCAGGATGTAATAGATCACAAGTGGTTTTTTCCCCCTAACTCTTTCTTTCCCTTTTCAACAATTTTCCCAAGCTGTCTGGACCCTATGGAGAAACTTGTTTCAAACAAAGTAATTCAATTCATAGTCTGTGTAGGATAGCTGAAAGATTGTAATGTTCTTTCTCCTGATGGAGAGTCAATTAGAGCTGGCTGAAGTGCTCCATATTCATTACATTGACCATCTGGAGAGGGAACAGCATGTGTTCTTTATGCCATAACCACTGGCAGAGCAGGAACGCAAGATACCAAACATCTCCTGACATTATCTGCTAGGTAACCTTGGACAAGGCCCCTTTTCAGCTCTTTGTGTGCATTTCCCTACATGTTTTTGTGTCCTGTGAATTCCCCGGGGCACTCAGTGCAGGTGAAAAAAAAAAGAAAAGAAAGCCCCCTGCAGAGACATGGAAAGTGATCATACCTCCCCTGACTTAGATCTCAACTGAATCTGCTGGATCCGACTGTAGTCTCTAACAGTGTACCAAAGAAGAGTTCTGGTGAAATTACATTGTCTCATGTTTGTTATTAGCCTTCCCCTAGCTCAGCCAGAAAGCTGCCCTCTCAGCTAAAGATTCAGAGGTTCTGTAACTGACTTGTGCAAGATGCAGGATTTGGCTTCTGGTGGTGTGGCACATCCATCCCTCTGTTAACTGAAGGCACATGTCCACACAAGGAATGCAGCTCTTCAGATGAGAACTTCATGTAATTATGAAATCAGTAGGAGATAAAAATAATTGTTTTCAGTTCCAGATGTCTGTCTTCTTCAGCACTGCAGGAAGATTAAGTGAAAGTCAAGTAGTGCAATAATAAAGCTCAAATGCTCAGCAGGATAACTGATGTTGACCAAAGTACTGGTAGGATCTAGTGAAGTTCAAAGAAAATTCCTTTGCATATTCCTGTTCACCAAAGAGGTCTCCCTCTGTCATTATAAACACATCCATTTCACAAACCTAATTATACAGAGGAGGTGGTTTGCACAGCTATCAACCAACAGGGCTGAACTCCCTCCCATGTGCTGCAAACTTTTAATGAGAGGGGAGCTAAAGCAATTTATGTGAAGTAGAGGTTTGGTTCTTTGGCTAAACTGGCTTTGTTAAGGACTCTTCCCAGCCACAAAACACATACAGTGCATGACTTGGGACAATTTTTCCAACATAAACGTGTTGAAAGGTTGCTTTCTAAAAGCTCCAGTAAGTGCAATCAACTGGTATGTTGTGTCCATGTGTGGGCTTAGGGAGGAAACAAAGGAAAAGTCAGTGGAGGGTTAGGGAAAAGCCAAGAACTAATTGAATAGGGAGCCCATGGTGATTGCACTTTGCCAGATTAATGAGTCACTGTTTGCTGTGCTTTTAGGGCCCGGGAGACCACTAGAAACTCAAAGGAAGCCATGAAGTATTGCAAGTGTGTCTCAGTAGGCAGAGCAACAGCATTGCTCAATTTAGGAGTAAAACTCCATTCTCTGAATAGGCTGCATGAGTTCCAGAATCACACGTGCTTCTTGCGAATCGTCCGAGCTGCTGGGGCTGCACCTCCTCTGAAGCAGCTGTGTTAAGGCCACAGAGAAGAGATTTTGTCATTTAGGGCAGGTCCTAAAGGGGAAGTATGTGGTGTTTAGGCATGGCAGTCCAAAAGTGTGAACCTGTAACCCCTCACCGCAGCTGTTGCTTAGTCCTGAAGTTTCCTCAGCTGTTTGCACTGAATTTCTTACAGGTGCCAAACGTGCTGCTTAGGGCATGGTTCATTCTTCTGTCCGTCTATCCTCGGAGAGTCATGCTCAGAACACAGCAGGACCTTAAAAGGCAGAGGTGTCAGTCACCCCTTTCTAAAATGGCCAGAGGGGATGTACCCAAGTCTTCTGCAGCCCTTCTGTGCCTAGGAGCTCCAGCCCCATCCTTCTAGGGGAGAGTCCAGTAATCAATCTCCCATCAGCAGAGGGAGGCATCATCATCACTTCTCCTTGCAGCTTTTCTGCTTCACTAAAAGGAGTTACACTTGCACTGGGTCTAGAAGAAACTGTGACTTTAGCCTAGTGTTAGGGCATTCATTTGTACCAGAACACGTGAATTGTAAGGCCAGCTTCAAGGCTTGTTTATATGCCCTTCAGATTAGTTCCTCGAAAATCAGCATCAGAAGTTATTTTATGCAAAACTTTCAGTATTTTTACGTAATACTTTCAGTAATAAACTTGGCATGGAAAAGTAAGAATGTACTAATGAATATGTTGGTGGAGTAAGCAGGGAAGCGAGGTCTCTTATCAGTATAGGAGATATATCCAATATATCAAATAATACCCTGCAAGGACTAGAGAGGAATTGATGTAATAGGAGTGGGGTGAAATTTAGGTCATGCACATGCGTGCTAACAGCAAGAATTTCTGATACAAGGTGCTGAAAGGAACCAATACTGGAGAAAAGTCCAAATATAGTGAACAATCACGGTTAAATTGTGAAATGTTTGTTTCTGATAGAGACGGGCAAATGCTTCCACGCAAAATACAGATGAAACCTCACCTGGAAAACTGATGATCGAAAATAAGACTGAATCTGATTTTTACCTCTTAGGACATTGGAGGGTGGTTCATTCATGGATAATTGTCTGTGAATACATTCAGCTACGGGCAAGACAAAGGTTCCTAAGTATCAGCAGAATAAGGCTCACAGCCTTCAACAGGAGAAATGGGAAACCTTGCTGATTTGAGGTGGAAGTTGGCAAACTCATAAAGACAATGCCTGGCATGGCTGCTCATATTAGGAAGGACCGATGTGGTGTCTTCTCTAATGGCCTCTCTGATGACAGTTCCCCTCAGATCTGGTTGCTTGTCATTTCTGCTAAAATGCTTACGTATTTGGAGGGAACACTAGCAAATGGGGAAAAAATGCCAGTTTCTTGTATAAAGCTGTGGAGCTCTTCCAGAGCCCTCTGGCTGATTCGGCTGGAGATGAACCCTTGGCAGGATCTCTGTCACTGGGAGGATTTAATTACACACAGAGGGTAAATCCTGGCCCCAGTGAAGCTGATGGAAGTTTTGCTGTTAATTTCTGCGGGGCCAGGATTTCACCCTGGAAAGGGAGTCAAAAGTACAGGCATGCTTTCTGAGACAGAGGGGCTGATTAAATACAGCTGGTGTACTGCTCTTTTATCAATCATTGATAAAATAGAGCCTTTTAAATACAGGCTTCGGGTAAACTTAACCACAAAATTCAAACGTGCCCTTTTACAAGCTTTAAAAGCAAGATATGTCTGTTTTTTATCTGAAAAGAAAGGAAATCATAATAAGAAATAACTCATACCCACACCCACCCACTCCAAACCCTTGTGGCATTTGGCATTCAGCTTCAATGGGCGATTAAAGCATGGAAAGTCCCATTAAAACGCTCCTAGCTGATACATAAGGCTTCATCCCCTCCGGAGGGCATCCAAAGCTCTGCTCGTCCTTGCTTAAGTCCCAGAGGAACTGCAGCAGGAGCTGCACCTTGGTAGCATCCCGCAGCACAACCAGCACCCAGCAGCACCCTGCAGCATCCCGCAGCATTCCGCAGCACCCTGGCTATTTGCACCCCGGCCTCCCCCCGCGTGTCCCGCTAAGGACGGGGCCGGCCCTTGGTGCCGTAGCCACCTGGCAGGGGCTCTCGCAGCCCTTCTCCTTAAACCTAGGGTCCGCCCGGCCGGGAGGCACGCGTGGGCTCGGCTCCCCCGGCCCACGGAGGGCAGGACAGGGCAAGGTAGGGCAGGGCAGCCCAGCCCCGCCGCTCTCCGGGCTCGGCTCGGCCCGGCCCCCCGAGGCCAGCCCTCCCCCGGCCGGCGCCGAGCGGGACCTGCCCGGGTGGGAGCGGCCGCCCCGCCCGCGGCTGCTCCGCCGCTGAATTTGCTCCGGCCCCTGCCTCTTTTCGCTCGCACCGAGAACTTTGTTTACAGTCCCTTGTGCAGCGAGCTGCATCCCCCTCTTAGGCTCGCTGCGGGCTCCTGGCCCCTGCAGTTCTTGCCCGGCGGTCGAGAGGTAAGGTACGGGACGGCACAGCACCGCACGGCACGGCATAGCGTGGCATGGCTCAGCTCGACATGGCATAGAAGGGCACGGCTCGGCTCGGCTCGGCATGGCATAGAAAGGCTCGGCACAGCTCAGCTCGGCACGGCACGGCTGGGCTCGCAGCACCGGCCCCGCACAAGCCGGCCGGTCCCAGCCGTGCCTGGCCCCGGGCGGCTCCGGGCTCCCCCGGGCCACAACCCCGCAAGGCAGCGGTGCGGGTCTCAGGGCAGCCGCAGGGCTTTCGGCTCCCGGCCGCGTCCCTTCCTTCCCCGGGAGGTGCCGGGGTCGCTGCCACACGCCGTGCTGCGCCCCAGGTGTGCGCGGCGCTCACGGGCGTGTTTGAAGAGTTCGGGATGTGCTGATCAGAAAGTTTGTTGGGGTTGGGGGGGTTGGTTGGCTCCCCTCCTATCCCCTAACTCGGTCTGAAGAATGAAAAAGGTGCGTAAGAGCTCGAATCCGGCAATTAGTTTACCTAAAAACTTGCTGGTGGAAACTTATCTGCATCCCGAGGCTCAGGCAGTTGGCAGGGGTGTAAGGCGTTCTCCTGCCCGTTTCATCAAGGGCCTGATCCTGCAATCTTGTAAGTATAAATTCGAGTTCTATATTTCCAGGAGTGTTTCCATGAGGAAGAGCTGTGGGATTGTATATAGGATTATTTTAGTGGGTTGAATTCCAGTTCTGTCTCTCCTCTCAGTACAGCCAGACTCCTGTTGCTGTTTTTCATAGTCACTCTAATGCAAAACCAAGTGTGAAACATGGGTATTATGATTAATTGGGATTTTACATAAGCAAAAAAAAGGGTGTCTGCAATGTTACGCAAGATACAGGGAATTGGGTCCAGAGCCTGAAGACATGAAAACTTTAATGTGCTCTGTTGGTTTGGAGTAAATGCAAAAAGGGAAAGGACTGTCGTGGCTGAGAAATACCAGCTCTTTGCAGTCACACAGATCCTCAGTATGTGGGAAGCCCCCTGAGAGCGCTATGTTGAAATGAATCAGAGTTAAACCATTGGACTTGTAAGGTATGAATTTCATGTGTTTCTGCTCCTCAGCTTTGTGGTGAGCTAGAGAAGTATGAGGGAAGAAATCCCAACTATAAAAGTTGCTCTGACTGTTAGTGTGTGGGTTTTTTTTCTTATAAAGGCATTAATTAAAAAAAAAAAAAAAAGACCTAAACTCATGTATTCAACGGCAAATGCAAATAAAATACTGACAGAGCAATTCATCTTCCCAAAGAATGATGCTGGAGAGTAGCTTAGGGGGCACAATTGCACTAGGAAGAGATTTGCACGTGAATGTAACCATTCTTATAATGCGAGTGGAAATTGACTGCAAGATAGTTTCAGAGGTCTGCTTTTGTTTTAATGTAATCTAGATTATTCATCTAAAGTCTTTGTATTTCTGCATTTTCTTCCACACTTTTCAAGAAGTGAAGCTAGTTGTTAGATAGCATGCACAAGAATATAGTCAAGGAGAGAAGCAAGGAGACCTCCGTATTATTAGCTAACTTCAATGATCAGCTAAATATACTTTAGATATGTCACAGGCTTATTCCTAGGAGCCTCTACAGAACAAAATAAGCAGTTTGTGCCTGTGAATGGTTGTACTTGTGAAATATTAGCATGGTCTACAGAAATTAAAAAGCAAAGAAAATTAAGAAAATCATATGAACTCATGCATTGATTTTCATCTCCATTTAGGAGCTTCTGCTTCAGTGTTAAATTGATCCTCCATAATCATGCCCATATAGAAAGGGAACATTGAATAAGATCAGCAACATAAATTTCTGCTGCTTTGTAAGTTTTACCCGGTTGCTTGGTGGTTTTGCAGAAGTTTCTGCAGTTGATAACAATTTCCATCACCGCTTTCTGCAAAGTTGTCACAATGCACTGCTGCAGATTCTGCCCAGTCCCTGTCTGAGTTATGAATTTGATTTTAAAATAAAATTAGAATAAGATAATAGAAACAAAGAATATTAAATGTAATAATTATCATTACATTATAATGTATTATTATTTTATATTACTAAAGTTATTATATTACCTAGTTGTTTTTTTTTTACATAGGGGATTATATTACCTAGTTTTTATTATTAGCAGAATAAATAGATGTAAAAGAGAGTTTTGGTGGGAAACATGTTGTCACTGTCAGTTTATAGCTAGGAAGACTGAGGCACAGGAGGTTAAGTGATTTGCTCAAGGCACTGGAAACATAAAAGAGACAACTACACAAGTGTTCTAAATTGGGATTTGGCTCTTTGATTCACAAAGGTGAAGTGTGTGATAGAAATGGAGTTAAAGAGACTTTTCACTGCAGTAGTTCATGTGCATTCCCTTTTCCTGCCTAACTCTTTCAGGGGCACTTGCCTGGGTTGTGACACTCAGCACTGAGAAGTCACTTGGTCAAAGCTAAATGTTGCGTAGTGCCAGAAATGGGTGACAGCTGCCAAGAAAAGAGGCAGAAACCACTAGGAGAGCCAGAGAGAGAACATCTCCTGCTTCGGTCAGCACACAGTGGGAACTTTTCCGTGCAGGAGTTTTATTCTTAAGAAGATGATATATATCCAACCACTTTTCTTGTAGGAAACCTCCATACCAGAACACCGTCACCTCCGATTCATCATTCAGCAACATCTGACACTGCAAAGCCTGGAACAGCTCTTTCTGCTGCCTGACTCTGCCTGGAATTGACAGACAAGGCATCTTAAGATGTCTTCCTCTGCTTGCTGAAACCAAGGATTTGTTGTGATGGATTTCTCATGGACCTGGTAGGTGTGCATGCTGATGGAGTTCATGTCTTTTCAGTAAATCTCCATTTACACCTATTAGCTGGTACGGTATGCTTCAGGGTAAAACATTCTTCTCTCTCCTTTATCCCATGTTATCCACAGATTGCCACATAAACACATTCTTCCTCCAAGTCAAAATCGTTCCTTAAGAAAGTACTTCTGGTATGATCAGTGAGAGGATGCTGGTGTTACCCGGTATCTTTGCCTCAACATCTTACCCTGAAACCTGAACCAAGTCACCTGTTGGCACAAGTCAGAAATTATTTTGCTAGGAATGAGGATCTAGTGCCATTTTTTAGGATGAATACCTTTACTCACACTTCAAATAGGTTCTGTTATTTATTTAACTTACAGTATTTCTATAGAGGTTTGTTTATTTGTTTTATATGAATGCCTGTCTGCTTACATCCTATTACAGGCATGAACTGTGCTCCTCGCAAGTCAGCGGGTGTTTTGCCATTGATGTAGTTCTGGTAGTTTAGGAGACTTTTTATTTATTTATTTTTTCAATCCATGTTAATTTTGACTGTATAAATATCTCTTCTTGCTTCGTAAATCTCTAAAAGATGTCAAAAAGACTTAATGCTCATTGGGGGTGTATCTGAAGCAGACAGACAAGGACTTTGGAAACAGGTGTCCCACAAATTTAAGAATAAGTCATTGAACAAATTGAATTCTACTAAAGGTAAAATCAAAAAAAGATAGCATTTGGGTGGACACATTCTACCACTGTGCTGAAGTTCAGAAATGTTTTGTGGGTAAGTAATGTAGCAACATAATGTCAACAGTCTGAGCCTCACTGTCACGTAAATCATCATGGAAAATGCTGAACTTGGGCTTAGATCTGTCTGGAGACAGATTATTGGCTCTCTAGCACAAATCCATAGCTAGTCTCTTTCAACTGATATGAAAGGTTCTGAGTCACACATTATGAAGTAAACCATGAAGTAAAAAGCAACAGTTCCTAAGAAACCCTAAGGCATATAAGGTGCCAGCACAACGTATTTGCTTTGTCTGCTAAGCACTGCTCTGATCCCCTGCCTGCCCTTGGGGATACAAAGTGCCTTCAGTGTTGTCATTAGGGAGGGAAAGGCTACTCGTTCTGGTAGCTGCTGAGCATCCTGCAGGATTGAGCCCTGAAGACATCTGTGTACAAGAGAAAATAATGAGCTAAGTGCTCTTCCTTAGAACAGTAGAGCAAAACTTTGTCTAACCAACTCTGAACTTCCTTCTCTCAATAGTGTTCAAAGAAACTCAAACACAAACTCTCTGACTAGGTACATGGTATAGTCTGGGTGTGGGAGTGTTAAAAATAGAGAAATCCTCTCTCTCGCAAAACACACAGTCAGTTGTATGAGGTAGTGAGATACAAAACCAAGGGCTCTCCACAATGGAGGAATATATCTTAGCAACAAGGCTGGGAGTGGTGGGAAAGGAAAAGGAGAATACAAGTATCTGGCAATTAACTTCCTAGTCACAGATGTGAAGGTGATAAAAGTGATAAAAGCATTACTGCATTGCCAACACTCTTCCTTGTTCTCTGGGCTGCATACCATGCTGTTTGTAACAGCAAAACTACGCAGCCTGTACTGGAGGCTGGTGGAGGAGTCCTGAGAGCTATTCCCAGCAGGGAAACCCAGTGGTTTCCCAGTGGCCCATTCTCTGTTTTGTGTGGTGGGGTGCACAGATCACCCAGCTCAGTCCAAGGCAGTGCAGCAGAAGTAGAGCAGCCCCAGACCAGCAGAGTCCCAGCAGGATAGCAGAGGTTTGTCATCGCAGCTGCAGCAGTGGAGAGCCATGGGCTGGCCTTGCCGTGATCGGGTGGCCTGCAGCTCTGCACTGGGCTCCATGGAACCAAAAGCCATTCTGTTCTGTGGTTCAGATACGATCAAACTGTACGTGCTGCCTGTAGGACCCATAGTGTGTTTTTGATACGAGACAGGAGGAAAGCAACCTGTAACTCAGATGAGTGGATATGACTGTAAAGCTTCCTCTTGCACAGTAACATGGATGTGATCTCATGGGCTTATAAGGGACCTATTACTTTTCAGTTAAGCGGATTTAAATGGCAAGCCAATAGTCCAGCAGTGGTGTTGTAACAGTAGGTTCACCAGCTTTGGGCTGGCAGTTCCTGATTGCAGGAAAATGCCTTCATCTCTGTTCTCCTCACACCCACACCTTGTCATGTCCATTTTTTATTTTATTTTTATTTATTTATTTTTTGTAGAGTAACACTTGCTGGTTCATTGTTCAGTGATAGTAGAACAGCTATGCTGCCTCGGTGGGTGGCAAGTTTGACGTGTTGGGCATAAAAGATGAGCAGAGGAGTTCAGAACCAGCATGTAAAGAGGGAGATGAATTGGACTGGTTTAGAGAATGAGCTGAAGTTTGGCTTTTCCAGGAAGATAGTTCCGTAGTAGGTCTCAGATTACTTGTCCCTGGGCCAGCAATCTGAGTTGCAGTGTTGTGTCCTGTACAGAGAAACACAGAGGCAGCAGTTCTTACCCACAGCACTCTGTACCTGGCACTGTTGCTGGAGCCTGCAAAGCCACGGGACTGAACTCTCCCATGTGTGACTTCCTTCAGCTCTTTGGAAAACTCAGTTATGATCAATAGTTATAAGTCCCTGGGCAAGCAAACTTTCTTACAGACATCAGTATCTGTACTCATGGGAGTAGCTTCAGCTGTTGATACTAACATCAACAGATCAATAAGAAAGTGATTTAAATATCATTTAATTAAAAAAAAATATAATCTGTTATTGTTCATTGCATGGGAAATGGGAAATTTTAAAACTTTTTCTCTCAGGATACTTTGCTAGTGAGGGGGGCAACTGGTGATAAAAAACGGTACTGTTTGCATTGCCAGTTATGTTACATCCCAGTTCTACACACATTTACTCCACTGCGTTCATGGGAGTAGGTGAATACATCTTAGGGTTCTACGACAGCTAAATCCACTTTTTCTTATGTAAATTTGCTGTCAAGCTGTAATAAGTCCAGCAACAAGTGTACATATAATTCTTTGTAGTATGCGTGCTGTGTACACTTATGGAAACTATAATGTTCAGACTCGCTATCTGGTGATCTCTGCTCCTGCACTGATTTGTTATTTATTTTAGATTTGGGAAAAACAAAACCAAAAGACATAAGAATTCCAAATATGGTATAAAGAAGCAAGCTGATAAAGAAATGTCTTTTTTTTTTCCTTTTCCTTCTTTTTTTTCTGGGGCAGCTCTTGCCATGTTATTGTGATGACCTTCAGAGCAAATCTGTGTACTGTGTGTGGCATAGGTGTATATTATAAAGAAACACTGTGAAAAGGGAGCTTGAGCAACAACAGAACTTGTAACCAAAAAAGTCTGTGGACTTCACCTCCTTGTAGGAAAATGTAAATCTAAATTGCATCCAGAACTACTGGCTTCAGGATGTAATATAAAGTGGGGTTATCCCACAACACTTTGAAGTTGGTGTCTTTCTAGGTCTATGAGTCTCTTCTATCTAGCACTTACACACATTTACAACTACTCTAAGAATTGATTCAGATCCTTCATGGTCAGTAGGATTACAGCCAAGCTTGTGCATAAATTCTTGTGGGGTCAGAGCCTCTGCTTGTCTGCCGTCCTGACTGAGATACCTCTCTGTCCCTGTTTGTCATATAACAGCAGTGCTTTTTATTGAACTCACGCTCTTCTCTCCACAGTGCAATGTGTGTTTAGCAGAGCCTGCTCTAGCCTAAGAACCAACCAAGTCAAGAGAATCAAGATGACAAACGAACCTATTAAAGAGATCTTGGGCACTCCAAAGCATCCTGAGCCTGTAACCACGGAGAAAAGTAATAACAATGATTGCGTGATAACCACCATCCCTCTTGTTAGCGAATGCCAGCTGACTGCAGCCACAGGGGGAGCAGAGCTCTCCTGCTACCGCTGCACCATCCCCTTCGGTGTGGTTATCCTCATAGCCGGCATCGTGGTTACTGCTGTGGCATACAGCTTCAATTCCCATGGATCAATCATCTCAGTGTTTGGATTAGTCCTCTTGTCATCAGGACTCCTTTTGTTGGCTTCTAGCGCAGTGTGCTGGAAAATCAGGCAGCAAAACAAGAAAGCAAAGAGGAGGGAGAGCCAGACAGCACTTGTGGCACATCAGCGAACCTTGTTTGGTTAAAGACAACCATGAGAAGGCTGGACAGAAGACAGAGCCTTGTAAGTCAACTTGACTATTTATCAGTAGGACACATTGCAGGTTTTAATTTAACATTGGAAACGAACTGAAATGGAAACAGAATGGATTAAGAAAGGCTCTTAACAACTCTGCAAACGCTCTTAATGTTTTTCTTACTGCAGACTTAATAGTGATTCTTTCCATGACAGAGGAAAAAAACCTTTTCCTGCATAAAAACTGTTGTTGTAACTGCCATCATCATAACTGCATTCTCCAACATGCTGATTGTGTTGGAAAGGGAACTTGTGGGAACTAAGAAAATAATCTGAACTGACTGAACTGACTTGAAATGCCAGAGATCTCCTTAAAGCACACTGTGACATTTGACCAAGGGAGAAGTCATAGCATTTGAAGTGACTGCAAGTTTATGGTCAGATTGTCTGTGACTTAAATTGTTGCTCAAAAAAAAAAAAAGGCAATACAACCAACCAAACTGCAGATTGCTCAATAAGCTGATTATTATATTTTACATAACTTCCCTCTCCCAATATCTGTGGTACTTTTCCCTTTTTTAAACAACTAATATTAATTTTGTTATACTATTGAATAGCAATAGGTAGAAAGGATTAATTATATTGTCTAACCTAAATAACGAGGTATGGTTATAGCTTAAAATATGAGACTGTTTTTTGTAAATTAAAGTGGTCAGACTTAGCACTTTTGATTATTTTGCTATAAAATTAAAAGTAAATTTCATTAAAATAATATTTGGTGCTGCTAGACATTTAGAAAAACTTTTTTTTTTTTTTTTTTTTATTGCTCTCAGGATAGCTTGCATCTTCAACTGCTTTATGATTCTTTTTCTTTTTTGTAGAAGATCACCTTTGACAATAACTGTGAACACATATATCACTGAGCCACTCGCTCCCATGATGGCTGTGGCAATGCCACCTCAGAGCACACCTGCTGAATGCGTGCTGCAGTGGGCTGCCTTCTGCAGGTCATCCCCAAGCCATATGCTTCTCCTGCTGAAAACACACAACCATTCCAGCTTAAGTGCTGACTTTTCCTCTGCCCTGCATGGTTTAAGCTTGTTACATCCATAACTTATCCCCGGATTTGCAAAGTGCACTTCGTGTTTTAAATAGAGCAAGCTATATGTACAGGAGGGGATGTTTGGAGTCAGTATTTGCGTTGCCACACTCCGTGGTTACCAGACGCTATAATAAAATCACTTGCATCAGAGGAAAGCTGACAACACATTTTAGCACTTCCATAGCTCCAACTTAATCACGGCAGGAAGCTTTCCTGCTGCTAGGAGAACATGTTGCGTCACCAGAACATCTGACACTGGTGTCTAATGTCAATCACTTTGCTTAAGGTCATTAAAAATATTAGGGTGTCCCCTTACGATGTACAGGTTTGCATGAGTGACAATTCATAGGAAACACATAGCATGATAAATAATGGAACAGGTGGACTAAAGTGGTGTCTTTCCTGTTTAAAATGAGAAAAGTGATTGACATTAGCAAAGCTGGATAAGCTAAATAGGACTGTTTATTTTTTTTCCCCTGGGAACACAATAGTTTTTCTGACTCCTTCTTCCCCCTCCCCATTTCTCTTTTCTCAGTGGAATTTTGCAGGCAGCCAAGGAGAGAATTGCTGGGTCTGTAGAGATGCAGTGATTTCCAGTATGCATGTGTAGCAGCTTAGTCCAATGATTCCCAGGCTGAGCCGAGAGCAGAAGCAGGCTTCTTGCCCTTTTCAGAAGTTTTTCCCATGCATGGGTCCTCCCTTCGCCATTGTTGTGATGCCAGCGAGCTTGCATGTGGTGGGCAGCATGTAGAAAGTAGAGGTGCAAGGTGAGGCTCAGCTCCAAGTCAAATGAAAACAGAGGCAATCAGTTTACAACAGCAAGTTTGCAGGAGTGAGACTGAGTAAACAGTGCTCTTCTACTGCTAGAGGAGATTTCCTTTCCCACATCTTTGCTCTTTTTATATATGGGACCGCCTTAGCACAGACTGCTGTGCTCAGTAGCGTTAGCTGTATTCTAGTGAGACAAGGTACGTGCACAAGAATCTTCATATCAAGCCATTGGTGAAAGTCTGTGCAGGAATTCACTTGTATTTTTGTTTTATTCAGAGAAGCAAAACGGCAACTCTGTGGGGAATGGTCCCAGTACCTGGTCCTGGTGTCCTGCAGGAGCAAGGCAGAGTTTATAAACAGAATCACAGAATTGTCTAGGTTGGAAGAGACCTCAAGATCATCGAGTCCAACCTCTGACCTAACACTAAGAAGTCCTTCACTAAACCATATCGCTAAGTTCAACATCTAAACATCTTTTAAAGACCTCCAGGGATGGTGGTCTCTCCACCACCTCAGTCTGACATCTCATGTGCTGTTGAAGGTGTTTTTGCATGTTTCATTGCTGAATTGGCTCATAGAATTGGAAACCTGCACAGAGTTCTCCACCATAGTTTGTGTCTTTGATTTTGGGTTAATCTGAAGTTATTATTGGCAACTTAATGGCCAGTGATGACACCCAACATGAATCTCAGAGTCTATATTTTTCTTCCTGTATTTTATATATTACAGACATTTTCATTATTTCTGTCTCTCTGCACCCTTAAAAAACAATCATACTGGGAGAGTACAGTGTGTCAGGCTTAGCACCTTCATCTTACCAGAAAATGGTGATACTGCTATATCTGAAATGTTTTTACAAGGGCAAACAGGCCAATGATTTCACAATGGTCAACATCCTCCCCACTCCCTCCCAGACTGGTCAGCTACAAACACAAAAGTTCTGCTTCAATTTTATAGCCTCGTGACCTAGCCTGGGTAGGTTTGGGGTTTCATGCTTGGATGCTGTGTCGCGCAATCTAAGTCTTTGATGTAAAGCCATTTGGAACTCCACGCTTGCTGCCTGGTGTTTTTCGTGGGAACCCGAAAGACGAAAGTCAGCCTGGAGGATGCAACCCTGTGGAGATCACAATGACTTTCCAGTTCAGAAACACCTTCCCTTCTGGTGTGAAAAGGCTTTGAATGCAACAAATGGTATTTCAGATGTGGGAGAGGTTGGGTGGGAGCTGATGCAAATTTTATTGTCACAATTGCTTGTCTCTCCCTTCCTGAAAGCTCCGGCAGCATTGCGTAAGAAAAATTGCCCTCACAAGGATAGAAAATTATCTAATAGGGGAATTGCAGTGGTGTGCCGGGCAAATGTTACAGGGATCTTAAATAATAATTTCAAAACCTAAGCACAGGAAATTGTGTCTGTAACTACACCCTGCATTGCTATTGTACACAAAGCCAGTTATAGCCTGGGACAGAATTTTAAAATAATAATCAGTTTGGTATGACAATGCTTAATATTTGTTCTAGTCCAAACGCCCAATTTACGAGTCCCTAGCCACATAACGGGTTATGTTTTGTATGTCAGAGTGGTTCTAATACCATAACTTGCCAGGTTAAAAACAAAAAACAAACTAAAAATGCAAAAAGAGAGAGAGAAAGGTTAATTTCTGGACTTGTGTCCAGAAAAAATTCACTGCCTTAAACACTTGGGAGAGCTCCTGTTATCAAATAATATATGTACAGCATTGTTGCAGCTCTACAGCATAGGAACCAGGCTCAGAGTAGTAAAAGAAGAAAGGCCTGGGGGTCTCAGCAAGATCCCAAAGACTCAGGCCAGGAAGCAGCTCTCTGGAATACCCTGTATTCTTGCCTCACCTTTGATTATTTAGAGCCAAAGCCCAGCGCTACTGCTCTTTTTATATCTGAGATGGAGCTGGTCACTTAGGTATTGGCAGGTTTCACCTCATTTGTTTTTGCAATGAGTTCTGAAATAAGAAGAGCAGAACAATATTGACAGCCATCAGTTTGCATATGCATTTCCAGTACTTCTGATGCCTTTAGACTGTAGGATGTTTTAGCTATGTCAGTATAATCTTTGGCAGTTACAAAGGGCTTTTATAGGTAAAAGTACATTAACAAATACAGAATTGCACTGCATGATGTAAAACTGATAAAAAACTGGTAGAATTTTATGGTAGACTAAATCTTACAGGCTAAAATATATGGAGAACAATGGTCTTAAACTGCAGAATCAACTTGAATTGTTGGCTTTTATTCAGGTTGTTGATGTCACTATTAACATGACAGAGGACCTAATCCTTCCTCTTGTGAGCAGCCAGTTGGAGGCTATTGTCCTAACTGTGTGCATCCAAAGATTTGCATTTGTGACAAACATGGCATTTTTGAAAAACACATTTTTGGATTAACTGCTTTCACTTCTTAACTGTTCTGTGCTCTCTAGACTAAGAGAAAATAGGACTAAGCTTCAAAAACAGAGAGGAAAAGATGAAAGAACGAGAAGAACACAGCAAATATTGGACACCGCAAAAGTCATGCAGGGATAGCAGAACTTTACACAAGTGCCTTGTTGAAAGACAGAAACTTTTTAAAAATATGTAAGTCTTGTTTCTGTTACATTCTTGGCTGTATCCTTGGTTTCAATCTTATAAAATGTTTAAAGACCCCGGATTAACATCAGTCCTGGATCTCACCTCGTATTTTTTCTTCTGTTCTGTTTCCCAGGCAATAGTTTGCCCAGGAAAAAGCAGAAGTTTAATTTCTTACTATCTTTTGCAATCTAACTGAAATCATAGAGCCATTTGGGATTTTCAGAGGCAATGCCCTTGTGTTTTTGTAAATTATACAGCATTCAGGCACAGTCTAATTTTGAACTAGGCACTACATAAAGGTTAAGATTTCTATGCTGCTACAAGAGATGTCAGTGAACAATCTATTTAAAAAAAAAAAAAAAGATGTAAATAACACCAGAGCAGCCCTCCACCAACACTTCTCAGTCACATTCCCTTTCAATCTGAGGGCCCGAGTTTGTGAATAGAGTTAACAGCTTTCCTGGAAAACTGGCCCATGACATTATTTCCTTGTGAACTCCATCCACCTGTCATGTTAGGGCTTGGTGCGACGCCAGCGCTGGCAGGAAATAATAGGCAGCAGGATGCTGGTGTGTGTCGATGGCCCTGACCCTCCCATTCCTGAACATGAATAAGCTTCGAGCTCACAAGGCGTCACAGCAGCGCAGCTTCTGGGCCCACAGAAACGCATGGGTGGGATGCACAGCCACTAAAATAACATCCAGCCAACTGAGCCGCAGCAACAGAACTGCATGGGAAGAGATGGTGTCACATTCTCACTGCCTGCTGCTCTTTGTTCTTTCGCCTGCACTCTCACTGTGCTGCGGGTAGTACCATGGCTGCTTAACAAAGAAAAAAAAAGTACAAAGTATGCCTGTATATGAATTAGCTAAGATTCCCCCAAAGAACACAAAAGCTCCATTGAGCAACTTTCACCGCTTCTCTAGGGAATTACACTGACAAGGGAAAATGAGCCATCAGCTTGAAATGGTTGGCAGCTAACTTTCTCCTGATACTGCACTGTTGTCAATGGAAAAGGTAGCTCATTTCAGTATTTGTGCAGGACAAAGTGCTGGGAGATTGAGTGGTGAGTTAGGGATGTCCAAATCATCCCTGAAGTGAGCATGTGCTCCTGTAATACTCCTAGGGTCAAATAATCTGAGACACGTATACTTCTAATGCTTGCAGCATAGAGGTGCACTTCTTCAAAGGAAGCATCTTCCCAGGACTGATGGCCAATAGCCAGGATAATTGCTAGAAGGGTCTGGCATGGTTAGGCTGCAGCTGAAACAAAAGTTGGTAAACCAGTGCTCACCACATTCTCACTCCCTTTGCAGACTGATGGTTAAGAAATATCTGATCCCACAAGTCAGCTCCTCCCCTCTGAATCAAGCCACGGTCATTTATCCTCATCTCCCATGTAGTGGAAAAGCGGAAATCCCACTGTTTCACATCATGCAGCTCAAGAGCTCCTCATCTAAGAGTGCTGAGGTCAGATACAGTCAGTGCGAATAGGGTTAGTCCCGCTGGAGTTGATGAGGTATGTTGTATATGACCATCTGTGTTGCTACTTCTGCTTTGTTTCTGTTTTTAGCTAGATAGAGACAAAGAAAATTTCATTCTTTGCCTACTGACTGATGGTGCTTCAGAGGATGACCTCTGCTATCACACAAGCACAGGGGTTTTCAGCCATCGTTCTGGTTTGTGAAATAAGTTTGTAAAGAAACATCCTGCTCTCATAGCTGTTTCCCTATAAATAGAGAGTTTTCATAGGGAAGTCCAATGACTGGATCAAATGTTTCCTGATCTGGAAACAAAACTGGTACAGATGAAGTTTAATGAAATTCAGGCTTGAAACAAATCACCCTGCCACCCCATACCCCTTTTGCCCAAAGGCAAAAAGTGCTAAGTAATGTCATTCCAGTGCAAAGATCAGAGACCAGTTATTGCTTACATTTCAGCTCCTGCAAAATGAGTGATTATACATAAGAGGATCAATAGCTTAATTATTTGTCTCTTAAAAAAAAAAAAAAGCGCTGTTCTTCCCTTGCCAAAATATTTCAGTCTTCCCATCACAGCAGCTGAGACATAAGTGCCCTTGTCTCACTTACGACCAGCTTCAATTACTGTAATACTGTGAAAGGTGTGAACCACACGTGTTGGGCACAGCGTCTGCATCACATTCACTGACTTGCTAAAGTCCTGCTCCGTGGTGTGCTGACAGCGGTAGGGCTAAGGTGGCTCTTCTAAGCAACCACCTCTTCCTCGCTGCAGCCTTGTTGTAGCTACTCAATTGTGCCAGGCAGGACTGGGAGCACTTATCCCCATACACAGGGAAGTGCAGTTGGACTGTGAAATGACCAGAAGTGAAATGCATTGAGCCTGGAGTTCAGAAATGGACAAAAGTAAATAATTAAATAAAAAATCAGAAGATAGTCCATGTACACTTGCGTGTTTTGCCCATGCTGCAGTTAAAGCAGAGGTAAGTACTTCAGAGGAGGACTGAAGCCCGTCGGCAACCAGTGTGGAAAAACTTTCACCATTGCGGACTCTGACGTATCTGTTCCCTGGCTAGAGAAAGGGCTTTGTTTTATGTTGTATAAAGCAGATGACAGTCAGGAGATCTGGGCTTCGCACAAAGTGTTGCTGGACACCCTGGAGCATCTCATGACTCACAGCGTGTCGCTGCTAATGCGCTGCTGGCAGTGGCTTTGTGGGGCTTCAGAGGAACTGGCTGCTAGATCCTTTCCCATGGGCTGCCAGCTAGGGACTCGGTCAGATGGCATCAACTTTCACTCTACTCTTTGGTCAAGTTGAATAAAAACTGTTCCCCGGGTGGTAAAGCCATTTGTGCTTCTGTTGAAGAATTACTACTGAATTGCCTTTGTAGTACAAGCCCTTTGCAGTCAGAGCTGCAAAACTGGCACCAGAATTGGCCATTACTCAACAATAAAACTGTACAGGGGCTGGCAGATAGACCTTCCCCTACCCAGCAAGTCATGTTCTACAACTGCTCTGGATCTCAGCACTTTTGCAAAATGTCAGTCATTTTTACAGGACTCTGAGATCTCTTCATCCATTACCTTTATGTCTATTCTCTGTTAGCTTCACGCTAACAGATGGAGAGTGACCAGCAAGTGCAACTGGTGGCTCTTCATGACAGAGGAGGGGAAACTGGCACGTGTGGGTACCTCAAGGGAAGCTGTAGCGAGGTGGGGGTTGGCCTGTTCTCCCACGTGCCTGGTGACAGGACGAGGGGGAATGGGCTTAAGTTGAGCCAGGGGAGTTTTAGGTTAGATGTTAGGAAGAACTTCTTCACTGAAAGGGTTGTGAGGCACTGGAACAGGCTGCCCAGGGAAGTGGTGGAGTCACCATCCCTGGAAGTCTTCAAAAGACGTTTAGATGTAGAGCTTAGGGATATGGTTTAGTGGGGACTGCTAGCGTTAGGTCAGAGGTTGGACTCGATGATCTTGAGGTCTCTTTCAACCTAGAAAATTCTGTGATTCTGTGATTCTGGGTTCCATTTCCCATTGCATGGGTGAGCAGCAGCTGCCTGTCAGTGCTGAGCCAGCCTTTGTGTAGGGGTGCTGCAGTTTGGATCCTCTCCTGCCTCCCGTAAGAGCCCAGTGTGACGTCGCTGGGGCAGACCAGCACCTTGCATCAAACTCCCTGGATGAGAGGTGCTGGTTGATCTAGCCAGAAGAAGCCCTGGCACGTTAGTGCCACACAGGGACACAAATTATGGATATTTTTGAGCGCCACCTACTGGAGTTTTATCTGTTTTCTAATTGTTTGTACACATTAGGTACATGTATGAAGTACTCTTTCTTAAGAGGTATGAAAGGTGTCAAAGTGAGGAAAAGAATGAGAAAGGAAGACTTCAGAACGCCAGTGCTTCCCAGACTGGCAGGCTTCCTTGCAGCGTCCCAACAAGCACTTCACTACGCTCCCACGTTTTCACATTTCTGATATTATTTAATTTCCCCAGGTGAAAGCTTTCCAAATGCTGGAGTTACAGCTGGTCAGAAATTCCCAAATGAATAAGTGCTTCACTGGAAAATGACGCATGGATTAGCTCAAAACATTTCACAGAGGTGTAACAATTTTGTTCCTTATTCATGTTTACAGGAAATTGTAGTCATATTAAGACATTTGATTTTCCTGCATTGCTTTAAAAATGTCAACAAGAGAAAGATGGCATGAAACATTTTCATCTTCCTGAAATGAAATATTACACGGATATATGAAAGCTGTATACCTAAATCCATAGATAAACTCCTGAGACTGAGATTTGCATCCCAGTTTGGGAAGGTAACAAAATGAGAACAAATCTGGAACTCTTCATGGACTGAGATCCCAGGCTGCAAAGAGCTCTAAACCCTGTATTTTTATTTCTCTGTGAAGTTTGCCCTGTTGTTTTGAGAGAAAATAACCTGACTTGGGAAATTCTTTCTCTCTGTTTCTGTCCGTGCACACACTGCAGATACCTTGCTAAACCCTAATTCTGCCGACGTACTCAGTTCAGCAAAGCAGACTGTTGGCAGATTCAGTTTCCTGTAGCAGAGGCAAATCTTTTGTACTTTTTCCCTTTGGGCAATTTTCTTTTTCCCAGTGTTAGAAGTGTGCGAGGTCTTTCCAGCTGGGAAATGCACATTGCAGGCAGTGGGGCCAAGTGTACAAAGAGAAAGGAGTCTCAGGACAAGTTACAACATCGACATCTGGCATATAGATTTGACGTTTCTGCCGTCTCCTTTGCGGGACAATGCTCCCGTCCCCAGAGTGAAGTCTTTGTTAAATGCTGGAACTCTGCAAATGTGACTGGCATCAGCTCCACAGAGTACTTTGAGAGAGTTCTCATTTGCACAGATCCGTCAATTGAAAGGACTGAAATCTGCTCAGTTCTCCCTAGCACCATGCCCTGAACATCATGTGGCTGGGAAACCAGCCCCTGCTGCAGGAAGCTGGAGTCTGAAGACAGGGCAGCAGCCATCCAGTCAGGCTGAAGGATAGTTTGGAGTGAGTGAGACAGAGAAATGCTTGAGAGAGAAGCCGTAGTCACAGCTTGCTCTCTGGGTAGCTGTTGGGAAAAATGGCCAGCCCTTATCAGGAGCTGGGAGGCTCAGATCGGGCACAGTTAGCTCCTGACGTTGACACACCACCTGTGGGGACAACTGCTATTTCCATCTCACTCAGCCACTCATTTTAGCTGCTTTGGGCTGGCCTAGCTGTGCAGAGGGATCATTTAATCACGGGGACAAGTCTGAGCCATGTGAAGGACACCCCACAAAGTCAGCCTTAACTTCCTTCCCAGACGAAAAGCAGCAATAGAGAGGCGGTGTGCTGGTCCGTGAGAGAGGTGAGGTGGGCAGAGCCATTCCGCATTGCCTGCACATCGTGGGCAGAAGGAGCAACAGTGTAAAGGGTATTAAATGGTCTGATCAGATTATTTTTTTCCAGCAAAAATTAAATCCACCTTGAAACAAAGTTTTCCCCTGGGCTAGTGCAGCAGTTCAGCTGAACATAAAAGATGCTGTTGAAGCAATTTTTGGCATGGAAGAGATTAAGTACCGTGAAGTCAGAACTAAAAGCCTGTAGTTCAGCAACACGCATAGCATGAAATTACAGTCCTGAACATGTGAATTATATCATGGTCAGAACTCATGGCCATCTGACAACTGCCTTGGGAAGTTTTATATTAAAGTCCTGTCAAGCATTACAAGTGTCCTAAAGTGATGATGGAATGACTGATTAGAGAGGGGCCTGGAGCAAAGCTGGCAGCTGCTAATGAATGGCGCTGAGCTGCAGAGAAGTGCTCAAGGCTCCTAACAGAGGATGTACGTATTCTAAAACTTTAGGTCATTTGAAAGTGTTTGTAAATGAACAGGTACCTCTACAAAGCAGCCTCTTCAAGTGTGATCAGTGAGCATACCTACATGCCAGAAAGCAAGAAAATAAAAAGCCAGGTTGTGTTTGCAGGGGGACTTTGATAGTGGATCCAAGAGCAGAACTCAACTCCTGTCTTCATCTTCTCTAAATTCACTGCTTCTTGCAGAGAATGGAAAGAAAAGTCTCTACTTTTTTAGGAACTTTTTAAATACTGGCATGTGTCCATCCTCTTATATGATATATGAAACATAACTAGGCAACTTTCTCATGCATGGACTGTTTGTATAACTCAGCGTTATCATATGATGTTGGAACATTTTGATAGTGTTTGCCAAACACAGGCTTGTCGTTCAAGTTTCTGGATATATTTTATTTTTTTCCAAGATGGGCTCATTGCCTATACTTCCCGTTAGACACTGCCTCCTAAATGATTAAATTGATTCCAATTTGATTTTCTCGAAGTTATATTTTTCAGGTTTTTTTGGTGAAAAAAAGTGAAAAACATCTATTTAGTTAAACAACATATATTATTCTTGTGCATATAAACGATCATCATATTATGCCTTACTTCTTCTTTCACTGAAGTAGACGAGCTGAAAATCATAATTCTCCAAGTTTAGAAATGTGTCCTGAGTGATACACCCATAAAAATATGTGATATAAGGAAACTGCAAAGCTTGCATCGTTCTGAATCCACCAGCTGGTATGTTTATCTCAGTGGTGATAATAACAAAACTTTCAGACTCCCGTAAAACCAAGATTGTGCCTACAGTTGTCTCTCTGTTGACAACTTCTTTTTCATTGTAACAGGAGTTTTATCTTCATGACAGTCTTATAAAACTGAGAAAAGTCTTCCTCTACATCAAAATAGAAAACCATTTCTCTCAAACAAATTTGAAGTTGTTTAAAATCTGTTTTAAGTAACAGATGCCTGTGGCAGAGTCACCTGGACCCAGGTCCAGAACCATAAATGGATCTGCCCACATTTTCTGTGGGTTTTATCCATAGGGAGTAAAGAAAGAAGGGACATTTGCTTCAAGCATGAAACTGCACTAGAACACGTTAAACCAATTAAATGTCAGAGAATTCAAGTTTCAGAGTTTTTTTTTTTTTTTTTTTTAGTTTTAGTTTTTTCTCATAGTGAAAGTCATTTGGTTTGGGGCCATCAATTAAGCAATCCAAAAATCCAGTGGAGCCACAGTCTAATTACAACCTAATCACATTGCGGTGAAACTGCCAAATAATCATAGTTGTCATTGCTACACAAAAGATTGCTGTTAATTGTCAATCTTTCTATCACCAACAGGAAAGTCAACTTCCACATTGTTTACAAGCCTCACTTAGGGAACCTTGGGCCTAAATCCTAAACAAACTTCCTCTGTAATAATTGCTAACATAATAGCGCAACGTGAGGATTTTGTCACTAGAAGTCCATTATTCTTTAAATTGCCGTATCACAAAGCCATCTCACCCCTCTTCAATGCTCCTTTTGTTTGTTCATATGCCAGAGGTTCTTGGTGGTGCCACAATGAGCTGAGAAAGCAGCCTTTCCAAAAAACAGTATTATTCAAATGTATCCAGAAAATAACAATTACACTCAATATAAAATGCCCCTATTCCCTGCTCTACGTATTTTCTCTGGAAACCATAAAAGATAGATAAAAGCAATTGTGCGGGCTGCACTTCTGAGGCTGCCCCTTCTCTGAGTTGAAGAGACGTGCTCAAGGCTCCTAACAGGGGAAGAACATGTTCTAAAACATCAGGTCATTTGAAAGTGTTTTTAGGTCTGTAAATGAGTAGGTACCTCTACAAAGCAGTCTCTTCCAGCGTGATCAGTGAGAATACCTACGTGCCAGAAAGTGAGAAAATAAAGGCATGGAGTGTTTTTCTGCTATTGTTGCAAACTCCACAAAGAAAACAGAGATGCTTGAGGTTAAGCTCGGGTGCTAATGGTGTGCTGAGCCAAGCCTAAACTAACACATGTAACTCCTGAACCAAACAGCTGTCTGCGTCTTGTACCTCTGTCCTTCACTGACAGCTCTACTGGTTGGGCATAAAGGTGAAATACGATGTCTTTCAAATTGCATGTCAGGGTTCTTACAGTGAAGGTTTCACAACTCACTGTCACTATGATGTATTTTTCCCATAGGCTAGGGGAGGAATTTGCATACAATGAGAACATTTTTTTCTAAGCTGAAACATAACACAGGCTTATTTCATGTCTTTCAAGGAAGGTTTGGAGAACAGCCATATACATTTTGAAATCCCTGGACCAGGAATAAGCTATTAAGACAGATTTTGCAAGATATGTTTTTTACAACAAAGGGTGGGAATGGACCTCTTGTTCATTTTGGATTTTCAGAATAATGTTTCATAACTCTTTTTCCAAAACAAAAGTAATACAACACAAATGCTTTAAATTCCTTATTCAGGAACATTCCAATAACATCACACCTTAAGATGTGTCTTCTGTTATTGCTTTTCCTTGGGATATTGACAGCAGGATTCTGACTTCATTTGAGTTACCAGCACATGCTCTAGAGCAATGCTTCTGGAAGCAATAAGGAAATGGTAAAACTGAACATATGTGCAAGATACAACATTTCTGAGGCTCGGACAGACCGATGGATGATTTGCAAGGTCAGTCTCAAGCTTCATGTTTAAGATTAAGGAAGCAATGGCCAGGACATGGCCCACGTAATGGCCCCATGGCTCCTTCTGTGAATCAAAGTCTCTTGAGTTTATATACGTGTGTGTATATATGTATGTGTGTGTGTGTATAAACACTTAATATTCTCCCTTCAAAAAAATGATACGATCTTTGAAGATACTTTTATAATTAGAGCAATCCCTTTCTTTGCATTTTAAATTAAGGTAGCAATTGATTAACTGAATTATTTA
Organism: Netta rufina; assembly: GCF_964035555.1. NCBI lineage: Eukaryota > Metazoa > Chordata > Aves > Anseriformes > Anatidae > Netta > Netta rufina. The sequence goes on along the minus strand of NC_140143.1, from coordinate 5,518,718 downwards.
TAGCTGCCAGTAATGTTAATTGGTTTCTAATGAAGCAGAATGCGTTATAAACGCAATTGCTAGTCAGGCTGAGTTCCCAGTAAAATGAAGGCTCTTACTGATCCCAGTAGGTTTGTAACATCACAGTATTGTAGAGCTACTTCTGTAGCTGTATGCTATACTGAAATAGTATGGTTTTGATTTCATTTTAAGATGGTAGGCCAGTAAAATAGAGATGGGTTCTGTGTTTGTATCAAGGCAGAATGTTAATAAATCTGGAAGAATGCCACTGAGTATCTTGTTGCCTAGACCAAGAAACCATCAATTTTGGTGGTATTTATTGAACACCTTGTTGTATTTTAATTTTTAATTCAATTGGCTGCTGAAGCATAAAGAAGCTGATTAAAAAACATTTTTTCCCTTTAATGTGAGATTTTCTGTTACCATAATAAGCATACAGGGTAGATATCTTTGATTTTAAATTTAAGGTTTTCCTATGGGGATCCCTTAGCTGCATTCAGGGTTTCAGTTTGATTCTTTGAATATGCTTTTGAACGTGCTTTGATTTTTTGAATATCATAATGCCCAGATTCCCCTGACTTTCACAGGGGATTAGTACCTCTAACGTGGTGTACTTGGAGCTGATGAGGCTAATGAAGCATCCAAAGTATTCTAAATCTTTAAAGTGTTCTGGGCAGGATTACATCCTCCACAGCAGTACACCTATATGTGGGAAAGAGAAATGTAACCAATTCCCCTGCTGACCTTTATCTTATTGTGTCTGTTTAAAACAGGAAAAGCATGCCCATTGGCTCAGCTAGTACCTTAAATAACTAAAAGCCACACTGCTATTCCCAATTCCTGACCGCTTCCTTGTTTACTTCCCTCTTAGCTAGCAGAAGCTTGCATATATAATTGTGTATGTATGCAAATTCTCAGTTCCAGACAGGTCTTATCCAAGAGAACAGGACAATCTGGGTATCTCTTTAAAAAGCACTACAGAGTTAGATCTGTGGAAGGACTGAACGACCCATGCCACCTCAATGATATTCCCTGAGGTGGACGGCTGCTGTTTTGTGGGTATTATAAACATCCCCTATAGATACGGGTAGGTTAGCAGAGTATTTTTGATGGGATCTTGTAAGCAATGACTCTTACTGAGGCTGCACAGCCTGATTTGCAGAGGATGTGAACAGGAAAACTACTGTTGTCTGCAGCATGGGCTTGTGCTTGTGCAAGATGGGGTTGTTACCTGGTGCTGCAGTGGGAGCTCCACCAAGGCCTCAGGTCAGGCACCCCAAACCCAAGCAGTTATATGAAGAAAATGTATCTGAGACTAATCACCTAAGCTGTTAGATATTTGCATCTATCTTAAGTTATTACCTTTTTGTAAGAAGGTTTCTGTCTTACTGCCTTGGGTTTTAAACTAGATTTATTAAAAAAAAAAAAAAAAAAGGCTTAAAACCTCACACTTTTTTATCTTTCCATGATTGTATGCAGAACTTCATAATTTGGTTAATAGGACCAGATTTCCATTGGTCTAAAGCTGCGTTTGCAGTGTGCGGAAACTGGAAAGCAAATGCACTTAAAGGAGGTCTTAAGGGAAAGCCCTGATGTTCTCGGTCTGTCCATTTGAAGTGAAGGTGCTGAGTGCCTTAAGTGCTTGCACCTAGACACCTCCCATTTTCAAAAGTACACGAAGGTGTATACATAAGGCTTTGGGGGGATTTCAAAAGCTAAGTAGATCCTTGGAGCTGGCACTGTTTTGAGCATCTGGGTCCTCAGGTGCTTCTCTAAGTCTGCAGTTTATTGCTGGTCTGATATATCCAGGCAAGGTAAACAACCTGGTGTGTCTGGAGGTTACTTTAAAATGCTGAAGTCAAATACTTTTTCCTCTATGCCTGACATTCCAGGGAGTAAACATGGTAAATACAGTAAATACCTGGCCTATGGCTCTTAGTTCACTTCCTGCAGGTCCACTAGATTCAAGAGTTGCTCACCCAACTTCTCACATTAGAGCTGGGGCAACTCCTGACTGTGGGGTCTGAGCCATGTTCCCTGCTCTACGGTAGCTCCCCATGGTGCATATCTATTGGGGTTTGTGAGGATCCAGCTGCTTTCCAGGGGTGAGCGGCTGAGTGGTGAGGCAGAATGGTGGAGACACTACTGCAGTATGTACAGATGGTTGTTATTCCAAATGGAAGTGTTTGTTTTTATCTGTCAAATATGTTCCTCACAGATAAAAGAACATTTCTCTGACTGCATTGTTTGTAGTGAGGCTTGAGCAGTGTTTACTGAAGGGGACACTGAGAAATGACTTGGCTATCACGTAAAGCTGGGGAGGAGGGGGCTGACCGAAGAGTTAGCTTTTGCTTTGGCTGATGTCTGTGGGAAATGTGCTGTGACCCCACAGGCTGGCGCTGCACCAAGGCTCGTCAGCCTGAATGTGTGGGGAGCAGCATTGCTTCCCCTGCGTGGATCTCACCCATGGGAACAGCTGGAGGGTGAAGCATCAGTGAGAACCAAAATTCTGCTTTTGGTAACTTGTTCCTTCAGTTTCCCCCAATGCACAGCATCAACCACAGCCCTTCGTTTTGCCATGTCACTGCAGCCTGACTTGCAGGCTCTTTGCCCTCTTGCAAGAGGTGGCAGCCAGCACCTGAGCCTCAGGAGGCTGGGAATGTCAGCTGTTGGTGACCACCGAGCTCTCTGAGTTGTTGGCCACAGGAACAGGGTCCAGGGGTGTGTTTTGGCACGTCCCATGCAGCCTGGACCTCTCCCTAAGATAGCAGGGATGTCGTTATGAACTGTGGTTTGGGAAAGGAGTTGACTTGAAGGAGTGACTGTTTTGGAGTGAGTCAGAATATCCACATCAGTGCAGATGAGAGGTAAGTGGGAGGAAGGATCCTTATGGCCTTATATAATAAAATCTCAGCTCCAATTTTGTTGGAAAAAGCAGAAGCTTGCAAAGGCATTTAGAGGCACAGCTGCTGTGCTTTAAGGGAAGAAAGCAAAAAAGAAAAAGTCATTGTAGAGTTAAAAATCATCTACCACCTTTATTACATGGAGGAAACATGGCATGGGATGAAAGGAAGAGCTTTATTTGCTGTTGAAGATGTCAGATTCCATGTGGTAGACAACATCCAAAAATATGAAGTCACTTCCAAAAAACACAGCTGCTCTGCAAGGGCTATGATTTCCATATGAGTGAGCTGTATGAGAACATCTCGGTGGCAGTCTCAGGACAGGAATGTCGTCATGGATGCTGCTGAACTTTAGAGACGACTGGATTGTTTTTCTGGTAGTATTTAGTGACACTGTTTTGTAACGCTAGCCTTCTGGAAAAAAGATATTCCCCTGAATTAGCACATTACTGACTTGTTTAATGACTGTTTTGCCTTTAGGACATGAGATTAAGCAGACTGTTCTATTGCTCTGAAACTTTTATGGATGTGATTTGTCTTAAAAGGTATATTCTAGCTGAGACTGTTGGCAAATTGAAGAAATTACTGATGAAATCCTGGGAATGGTGTTTTGCTCAGGCTCAGCCTAGAGGCCCTTAGATGCCGGGGTGTGATGACCTCTCAGGACGTTGCCCTGGCAGTAAAACTCAGGCTGTGCTGCAGTGCTACTGAAAGTCATTAGGACTTGGCATCGACCGGACCTTCCCCAGCATGTTTTTGTAGCTGCACAGCGGAATCTCTCTCTGAGGTAGAAGGCCATATCCTCTTCCACTTGCATACTAAATTCCAAAATCATAACATTTGTTTTCTATCATTTGAAACAGATCTTGTATTCAGCTTTCATTGCAGAAGAAAAATTTTCCTTCTACTCTTGCACTATAAGAGCAGTAGGATTTTTTGTTGTTTAGACAATTGTGTTAAAACAAATCTGTCAGCCACTGCTCTGAAAGATTGATCAACGCAAACAGACCTGAGCCCAGCTGCCTGGGAGGTCTGGGCCGTGCAAACCCCCAAAGAGCCCCAGCACGCTCTGCATATTCCCTGTGTGTGGGAGAGGCTGCGGCTGCCGTGCGATCACTTATGTCAGCAGGCACGGGGCAGTCCAGCACAGGGCAAATAAATACACTCAGAACTGAGTAACTGGGTGAGAGAAGGTGGCAGCTCTGGGGATGGAGGTGGTGGAGCTGGCTGAGCGTTACTCAGCTCGGGTGCCTGGGGGAGGAGGGCTGGTGTGGGCTCTCTGGTTTCAGCGGCGTGTTGGTTTGGGAAATGTTTGAAGAGAAAACGTGTGCTGTGTTTTTGCTGGGGTGTAGTCAGCCTGATTAAGTATGCCTTCTGAAGTTGCTGACAAGTCTGAATAAACACAGTTTGTGTGGACTGATCTGAAGTTTATTGGAGGTCGCTGACTTAATTATGGTTCAGCCGAAGTGCAAACAGAGCTAGAGATGCTTGAAAGGTGGAAGGCTCGGTGCTCTCAGCCTGGGTGTGTGTTCTCATTTTCTGGGCATTAGCGAGCAGCCTTTCCCTGAGTGCAACGTCCCTCTGATCACAGCCCACAGCCAGCTTGCTTAGGCTCCATGCACCACGACAGCTTCCTCTGGAGTTCTGGAAGCCAGCAGGTGGTATACCCATGGAAAGTAGTGCTGTTCTGTGCCATGCCACGTCACCAAGCCCCAGAGTGAGTGACTTATTGAACAGTCCTCTGAAGTGATGGTTCAGAGAAGGCATTTAGAGGCAACGTGGGACACTCTTGGATTTTGCGATTTATATACCAGATAAAATGACTGTAAGCATTCCAGGCTTGCTTCAGAGTCAAGGAGCAGTTGTAAATGCTTTCAGCGAGCCATCCTAGTTCTCCGACCACGTTTTATTTCTCTGCCCTTACAGAAAATCAAGCGCTTGTCCAGATCTAGTGTTTGATAGCAAGACCTCCAAATTGCTGGTTTTATATCAATATTCATATTTTCCCTTCATGCAAACAACAGGGAACTTGAGCCTATCTAGGATCTCGGCAATTTCCTACAGACCTCAAAGGACTTCGAAGCTAGCTCATAGGTGAACAAATTGTTTCAATTAGGCCGTGTCACAAATGAAACAAGCCCTGCAGTGTGTTGCACACAAATCCATGATCTGCTTCCTTCTGCTTCTTGCTGCTGCTTCAAGCTGCTAGAGAACCTTCCAGCACATGATTAATTTCTCATGGAGAATGGCTTGTTAAGGTTTAATTTTTTTTTAAACCAACACCCTCCAAATTGCCTCATCGGATGCTGAAACTGTAACAATTCAACCAAGATGTGGATGCAGGCTCACTGGGCGCTTGTCCTCTGCCGACAGTGTGCTGTATGTTCAGTAGCATGCCTTGGCTCACAAACTTTCCCAGCAGGAAGCTTATAATGAAAGGGTTATTGAGCAAGACACAGATTTAAACTAAAGTCACTCCAGACTGAACAGCTGGCTTTGCTTTTAATCTGTGCTATCAAGGAGGATTGGGGGGTGGGGGTGTTTGTCCTACATGTAGAGGACATCCATGACCTTCAGGTGCTTAATCACCGCATTTTACTGCTCACTTCTAGCACTTCCCCATATGTAAAATGTCTAAGAAAATAGTGAAGTGCTTAAAAATTGTGATTAATTGTGAATTTAATTGCTACTCCCTCCCGGAGAAAAGCTAACCAGCCAAAGTAGAAAAGAATAAATGACTGACTCTGGGAAACCTTGAATGTTGGAGGCAGTGCTGGAGCTCAGGACACAGCACTCCTCCTTTCTTTCTTTCCTGATGAGCATATATTTTTGGAGGCAGAATGTGTGTGTCAGGATGAAGGGGAAGGGTGGAAATCTGGGGATGGAAGTGTACTTGCCAACTCTTACCATGAATTAATTGTATTTGGCTTGCCCAGCAAGTATTCATTGCCTTGAGAGAATACAAACAGAGTTTTGCAAGACTGAATGATCCCAGCTCCAGCTGTGATGCTTCCTACCCCAAGCACTCCAGCAAAAGTATCCATCCTCTGCCCTCTTTCTGAAAGCACTTTCTGAAAGCACTAATGATCTTGCACTTGATAGATGCCTGTTGCCACTGTATCCACCCATGACTTCTCCCCTTCTGTCTGCAGTGTCTGATAAGGGGTGATTAACTCCTTCACCTCCAGATGTTGCTGCATTTCACACAAGATTTGTGAGCGTTGTGAAGTTTTTTAAAACTGGAACTCTTTAATAAAGAAGTTGCTCTGTCAGTGTTAAGCATATCTTTAATATGGCATCTCTTACTGCGTGCTGCTGCTCTTCTCACATTCAAAGCTTTACCATGAATTCCTCCCATGCAAAAAGGTTTGCACTTCCCTAGCAAATGTATTCCCACTAGTCGGGGTGTGAAAATGTCTGGGCAAAAGTTGAAATCTGTAGACAGCCTGAGAGCCCATGCCAACTCTCTGCCCAGCTTGGGGTGGGAAGGGAATCCTGGCTCTTCTGCTCCTCACAGATGATATCAGATAGAAAGAGAAAAATAAAGTGAGTCACTTATACTATCAATGTGTGTTTCCCTCTCTGTATCCCATAATATAAGCAGACTCAGGAAGAACAAGACTGTAAAAATGCCACCAAAACCACAACTGTCTTCCATGGTAGAAAAGGGAGATGGAGTGGTCTTGGCTTCTGGATGATGGAAGTCTTTCTTTTAGCAAAGAAACAGGAGAAAATGTGCACCTCTGGGTCACTTCTGTTGCTTCTCTCTTGTGGTAAAGGTACGAAGCCAAGGGAATATGTCCACATTCAGTCCTGGGAGACAGTAAGAGCCCCTGGTCAGCAAGGGTATTGCTGGTTCTGGTGCTCATCTCCAGGGTTTCTGCAGAGGCACCAAGTCCTTGAAGGTCTGAGTCTTGTCCTATGTCCTTTCCTGTTCCTTATTTTGATATTTTGAAGTCCTGCTTGTGAGTTGATGATTGCTCTTCTCTTGGACAGACAAGAATCTTCTCTACCTGTGAGCTGCCGTAGGCTCAAGAAATTTCCCTGTCACTGCACTGACATTACTGACCCTTGCTTGACTTGGGTTTAATTTCTGTAGCTTTCAGCTGAAAACAACAAGCCTGAGTCCTCCTTACAGCTACATGGCTTTCTGAAAGCTTACTTTAAGTGGGCCATTTCTCTGAGCAACAAGTACTAGCTTGCTTCTCTTGTCCCATCTTTTCAGTAGTGTTGAAGATGAACATCACTCTTCGGAAAGATCCTCCTTTTCTTTCTCACAGCCTCTCATGCACTGCCCTGAAGTCGCAATGCGTGCATGCTTGGCTCTTAGTGCCTGCCCTTCAAATCCTTACCCCACTGGGCAAACCCGAGGGGATGTAACATTCCTACAGTGGTTTGCACCTGGAAAAGTCGGGAGATAACTGAAGGGCTAATGGGAAAGCGTCTCTACTTCCAGTTGTTGTACCCTAATCTGGTAAGGGATGATTTATTGGCAGTTCTAAAAAGAAAATCCAGGGGCCAAAGCCCCAGCTGGGGGCAGAGCAGTTCCTGGCTGCAGTACGCTTGGACACAGTGAGCTCTAGGAGCTTTGAGGCTTTGCATGAGGATGGTGAAGCAGCAGTTTCGTGGTCCCCTCAGCATCCAAACCAGAGCTACGTGTAGGCTGTACGCTCTGCTGGGGGAAGTGGCAGGAAGCAGGCTTCCATCTGTGGTTACTGCTTGATGGGCAGTGTGGGGTGACAAAGCATGAGGCTGTGCCTGCAGGAAACCTGTGCTGCTGCCATGCTTCAGAACAAGGTCTTTAATACATGATCTGGATTTTTTGGTATCTGGAGCAGAGGATGAACACCTTGTCTCCTCAGGTCTGATAGCCTCATAGGACAGGTACAACCCCTCCTAACATCCATGCTTGCATCCATAGCCTTGAGCCCTCTTGCCTGCCTCCCCTGGCCCCTCCAGAGCCCTGCCCACTTCTATATAATAAATACATCTGTTTTGTTTTTGCTTTGAAAGGAAAAGGGCTGAGGGCTTCCTAAAACAAATTGGGTAAATTGTTTATTGTGCAAATTTCAATAAGGGTTTTAAAAAGGAAGTGGTCTGTAGGCCCTGATAAACATTGTGTGGTAGATAGCAGTAAGAAAGGGTTGCGGTTCCATCTGAATGTATACACAGCGCCGGGTCTCTCGTGGGTACACAAGAACAATGAATTGTATATCACGGACTGCGAGGCCGCCTGCGAGCCGCCATCTCCCGGAGCCACTGGCACCAGGGATGGGGTATGGGGTTGGTGGGACTGGTCTCTGACCTGGGCCAGGAAGGACTTGAGCTCCTGGCTGTGAAGTGCGTGTGTTTAGCGGATCCAGTTAGTGATGGTAGAGGTGCCTGTTCCTTAGTGGTGCTGCAGGGGCAGTGCTTGCTGCCTGGCGAGGAACGAGAGGTTACCAAAAGGCACTGGAGCTGCAGCACCAGTCTGTGCAACCTGCTGTGTCTGGGGAGCGAGAGCCCTGTGAACTGGCTCCCCAAAAGTAGGTGAGAATTAAATGGGCAATAAATGCAGGTGAACAGGGCCAGTCCGAGTCAGGTCTTGCGTGTGCATTGCTGCTCTGGTGCCTGTCACGGGCGTTCTCCTCACAGAGCTCCAGCAGATTGGGAACTTTGGCTCGCAGCTTACAAATCCTGAAGACATTTTCTTGGCTGACCAGGGACTATTTACATAATTATCTGCTTGAAGAATTGGGTTCCAAATAAAGAGAACTTTAGCTATAAACACAATCGTTCTTCAAAGCATTACAAACTTCCGCAAAGTAAACTCCTAACTCTATTAGCTTGAGTTAGTGGGCATTTAGAAACTGGAAATTTAGAGCAGGAAGGATGGCTCCTTTTATACTTCATTTTATTCTGCAACTTTTTCTGCTGTAGCCCCAGTTGAAAGTTGCCTACAAATGATTACCTTCTTTTCTAACGCTAAGAAGGATCATGCTACTTGGCCTAATGGTTATGCATGTACTCTAGAAACTCAAGTGTTTATTTCAGCAATTGGCTTTCTACTAAAATTATTTGTTTCTCATTAAAATGTAGGTAATCCCTTGCTGTAACTATTACAGAACACTGGAGCTGGCATGGTAAGAGCAAAATCTCATTTGAAAGAGATATGAAAACCTCATGGTTGATTTGTATTGGCTCTGGAGTCGTTTATGTAATAGCTTCATTGTTGAAACAATATTGAAAGCTATACATCATCCATAGCTCTGTTTTTCCCCAGAGTTGCTGAGAAATCCCTGGATACTGGTCAAACTCTCCTGATGGATGCAGAGAAAATACTCAATGTGCTAAAATCATGGTAGGATAGCTCGGATAGCTGAGTGTCTGTCCTGTGAACCTGTACCAAAGAGCTGCCCCTTTCTGCCCGTGCAGCTCTGCTAATCCTGGTGACCCTGCGAGCGGAGAGCTCCTGTGAGCGAAGCTGTGGGAGCTCAGGCACAAGCACTGCTTGCAGGGAGGGACGAAGGTGTGTCTGGTGCAGCTGCAGAGGGTCACGGTGAGGATCACAATGAGGTCATAGGAAGCTCTGTAACTTCTCTGGGTCCAGATGAGAGAAGTGTTTGTTTAGGAGTGTCCTCCCCAGAGCTGGGCAGCGGCAGAGTCATGACACTTAGCTTGCGTTTTGGAGGTAGAGCTACAATTCTCCCGGGGTAGGGCCGGGAGCATTGCAATCGCGGCTCCTGCCCTCGGCTTGATAGGAGAGGTGGAGGGGAAATGATTTTCCAAGTCACTCCTAGGAGTGCTCTGTTTTTATGTTAAAAAGGCAGGCTTGGCAGCTCATGCTGCCAAAGCGTTGGCTGGAGTAGAAACTTCTCTGAGCTTGTTTTGTTGACAAGGTTTTGTTGAAGGAGGTGCTGGCTTTGCTAGCTTTCTTGCGGCACAATGGTTTTTGTGAATAAACTGAGTGTTTTGAGGATACATCTGTGCACCAAGGTGTTCCAGTGGGGCTCCACAAAAGCAGCCATGGCCCAGACAGCAGCAGACACTGGCCCAGCTGCAGTAGTGCACAATACTCAGTTATGCAGATGTGTGCTTCATCCCCCTGTTCAAGGAGGTCAGGAGTCAATCAGGAAAGCAAGGAGAAGGCTTTGCTATTGCTCTTTTACTAGTGAAGAACCAGGACCGAGAGAATGAACAATTTACTGGGGGGCTGAGGCTATTGTGGTAAAATGAGGGGTTTCAATGTCACCTGCATCCCAGTCCCCCAGCTTGGCCATGGGGAGCAGGAGAAGCGAGCCGCGGAGCGCTGCCACCCCACGGCCCCTTCCCCAGGCAGGGCAGGATTACGCCTAAACCCCAGAGGACGACTGCGAGCCCTGGACAACTGTTTGTTGTGGGGTTGCTACTGGAGTCTGTGGCAGAAGGGAGTTTCTCAGGCATGTTGGTGAGTCATCTGATACAGGAGGAGCTGGAGACAGGAGTTACGCGTTGCCCCTCGCCCAGCAGCCGATCCTGGATGGTGGCTGCTATTTAAATCGACAGCAGAAGTGTCAATGTATCTGTGACATTTTTTAAAGATGGCTGAGGAGACCAGGAGCTGACAAATGATTCTTCCACTTCTCCTGGCTAATTTTGGAGTAGCTGCATTTACAAACAGGTGCTGACATGTCCCCAGGTCCCAAAATTCCCCCATGTCTTTATTTTGGGGGTTTCCAACACCCAAACCTGTGGAGTGGAGACAAGTGAGCTCAGGTGTGTCCGTGCTTTATCCTTTGTAGCACGTGAAGACGTATCACATGGCATCAGGCTTGGTTTTAAATACCTTCTTGGCTGATCTTGTAGAAGGAAGCTAATCGCCTTCCTCCCAGCTGCTCTCTGCCTGTGCGGTTGGTGTCAGCTGTGGGTTTCGCTCGGTTCTGACCCAGTGCTCTACATGGGGTGCTCAGAGACCCCTGGGGCTTCACCCAGCTGGGACCTGGTGCTGCTCACAGCAGCGTGGGTGTATGGTGCTGTGTCAGTCTGGTGGGACCCTGGATGTGGGGAAAGGGCTTCTACCATGATCGGGCATTTCCAGGAGGAAGGAAGCTTCCAGGAAAGCCTCACAAGAATCCATTGCATGCAGTTTTGAAATATATCTATTTATCAGCCTGCTCAGTTCTCTGACTTTCTGCAAGGCTTACCTCAAGTATTATCGGTACAAGGCTGAAGGCATGAACTCATTTTTAAATCAGCTCTAGCTTAGAGTACAGATCTAAGGAGATGTTAAAGGTGAGGATGTGGCTAAGAATTCAGAATCTGGGGAAAAACACAGCATCTGACTGGTTTGTTTTCCATGCTCCTTTACTGGATATGGGTTGAAGGAGTCTGAACAAAACCAGTGCCTTAAATCAACATGCTATTGAGTAACAACAGCACAAAAAACAGAGTTCCTCAGTGCTGTTGCAGGCCTGAGCTGCTCTGGGAACTGTGCAGGCCTAAGAAGTCAAAAGCACTGACCTGAATAAGAATGAGACTGTTTTGGGTAGCTGAAACTTCATGTGGAGCCTGAATAAAAGGCCTTCCAGTTCACTGGGAGTAAATGTGAATAACTTACTGTTTCTTGGCTGAAATTGTGGTGTGAAGAGTAGGCAGCAGCATTACACAGCACGCTTTTCATTACTGATGTCAATTTTGATACAGTCCCACTGGGACTATAGAAAGCTCTGCCCTATTATGTTTTAGAACAATAGGATCACTGCAAAAGAAAGGCACCAAGTGTGAATGTGCCAAGCTAATTCCTTTCCAATTGCAGCCTGAGCAAAAACATTCAGGAATGAACATCCTCAGATCTTGAGGCAGTCAAAATCAGTATTCGGATCTGCGAGATGTGGCTCTCACTGGCCTTTCATTATGCTTGTACCCTAATTCTTGCCAGGGTGGTATATTGCATTTCTGCTGTCCTGCAATGCCAGTACATGCATGTGTTGGAGCCCTAGCACTGTGTGAGCATGAATGCCAGCGGCACCTGGGAACAGATGTCATGGGCTAGGATGTTGCTCCACTGGCTCCTGTCTCTGGTGGTGTTTGCTGATTGGAAGATAAAAGATGGAGTTACACATTTACAGCTTACATCTCTGTGGACTTCTTTCTAAGTTTAGGAAGTACTATGTCTTATTGCCCAGGTTCTTAACAAATATTGTGATTTCACTAGCTTAATGGTAGGTTTATGAAAACTCAGCCTCCTCTTCCTAACCTCCTCTTCCTGTATCTATTTTCAGAGAGGTTAACAGTGAGTGAGTAACAGCTCTTTCTGACTATAAGCTGTTTGAGTTGATCCTGAATAGCCGGTGGCTGCCAAGCTGTTGGCTCAGAGAGCCATGAGGTACAGTGAGCACTGCACTGGTCCCCTATTTCTCGAGTGGCTTGGGACAAGCACGTTGTTTCTATCCATAGGCAACCAATGGGAAAGATATAAAAGCTTTCTGAATACAAACAGTCCTCATTTAACTATATCATGAGGGTAATAAATACATCAGAGGGGTAAGCACTAGGGAGGAAGAAGAGCTATTTAAACAGGACAATGTTGGCACAAGAACAAATGAGTGTAAGCTGGCCATAAATATACTTGGGTTGGAATTTGGAAGAAGGTCTCTCCCCATCAGAGAAGAGAATTACTTTCAGTTAAAGGAGTGTGGGAAAGAAACTGTTTTTTCTTCCTAAGATGAAGGTTGGTATATGTGAGCAACCACATGTCACAATTGTCGGGCATTCTGTAGATTTCTTCCTGATCCATGCTTCTATATAAAAGGATAAAGGCAGATTTTTTTCTTCATTCTACTTCAGGTAATTTTTGTAAAGAATTCCCCATGCAGTTCCTTGAGTGCACAAGTGATTATGATCCCACCTTTGGACAAAAGATTTCAGACTTTGAATGACTTCTTGAATCTATTCAGAGCTGAGAGGACCAACTGAAAGGCAAATTGAAGAGCAGCTAGCAGAGCTAACTGGCATCATTCTCCACTTCTCTTTTCCTGTGCTAATAATAACAAGTCATTGGAAACTGGAATCTGCAAAGAAAATCATGTCACTGCAAGGAGAATGTAACAAATCCACCATGTCTCATCTCTATAAACTATATGAAGTCTTCAACTTCTGTGAGGGCTGTAAGTGTGCTTTACGCTCACAAAAGGAAGAGTTCATAACAACTCTGAGATGTAAAATTTTATTGGGTGATGGGATACAACTCATGGGCCTGTCCATGAGCACCTGTCTGCTATGTTATACTGGAGAGGCTCACTGGGGCACCCAACAGCTTCTGCTCACTCTTCCCTCTCTTTTCCAATACTTCCTTGGTATTTGCAGTAGCTCCTTCCTTCCTTCCTCACCATCCAAGAGCTCCTTCCTTCCACAGGAAGGCGACCAAGCTCAGTAGCAATATGCCAGTTTCTGATTCAGTATCTCTGTCCCAGGTCTCAAATACTTCTTGTGCTTCACAGCCTCCTGGTTCAGATCCAGGGGCAGGTCTATATCTCCATGTGAGCCAGCTGCCTTCTTTACTGGCTCCTTTTACCCCAAAACTTGCTTCCAGGGCTATTGGCAGACTACTTGCTAGGGGCTCCCTCAATGGTCCCTGTGTGCCTTGCACTGTCAGCCCCAGATAACTGTGCCAACATGTCTGGTATTTTATGGACAAAAGTCAAGCACCTTTGTTTGGATTGAATTTATACTAGAGTAGGCCAGGAATTTGGCAAAACTAGCTTTTCATGGGGAAAAGTTTCCCACTTGCTGAAGCTGAACTTCTGTACAGGAAAATGCTGTTTCCAACTAAACTTTCACTGTAATTCTTGATCCAGGGTGAAATTTCTAGACAAAATAGAAGTTCACGTGAGGCCAATTCTTTTGTTTTCTTTCCTCAAGATGTTTGACTCATTTGAATCCTTTAATTGCATCCTAAAGGCACAACTGTGCCTGTGAATCACCCCCTTCAACCTGCTCACAGCTGCTTTTTTCCTCTTTTTGGCTGGCAGTTCTTGTCCTTTTAGTTGGAATTAGCCTACCCATTAGTCCTGAATTATCTTGATGCTCTCACCACTTCTTATCTCAGTTCTAGGAACTACCCACTTCAAGACTGGGTGGACAAATAATGTGGAATGCAGGATTGTAGGATCTGAAGGAGCTGGTTTTGGTCCCAGTTTGTGGACCTTAAGGCAAAACCACGGATTATGGGCTTCAATTTCACTCCAATAACACAGCTGCTCCAGTTTGCTCCTCAGCTCCGAAGTCTTGTTTCAGAAGACTTCCTTTCTTCTTAATCCAGTAACAAATCAGAAACTGCTATTAAATTTGAATAGTTTCTCTGAGCATACTTAACAGCATAGTTACAGTAGTGTCACCTCACAATTTGTAGTAATAGCAGAAGTACAGGAAGAATTGAAAATAAAGAGTTTTAATTCAATTTATACAGCCTCTGCTACAGAGCACTGAATGTACAAGCCACTGCGAGTCATTAGGAAAGCTGATGAATTAGAAGATATTTTGGTATGCCTTTACAATCAGACTTCCTCCCACGATATAACCTGATTTTACTTCAACTCCTGCCTTTTTTTGTACAGCCTTTTGTAATGGTCAAAATGATGAATTACCCAGCCCTGGCGATGTTTATAGTTCTCAGAGCACTGAGGCTGGAAGCGGCGCCAGCGCTCACAACGTCCAGTTGTTCTCTGAAGCTGCTGATACTGGCCATGGGGAAACATTGTCAGGAGGTGATCTGTACTAATAAATATTTGGAGGAGACCCTGAGCAATGAGCCTCAAACTGATTTTAATTAATTTTTGTAGCTGCTTTCTTTCTCCACCTCCTATTTTTTCACCCAAAATTTACTGAAAGAATAAACTGAAAAGCACTGTATATGTTATAAGCCCATAAGGAAATAAGCCAGAAAGTGATAGGGTAAGTCTGAGTTATTAAAGCTGGGTCATACTCTGAAGGAGATTACAGCAAGATGAGCCAACACAAATATACATTATATTTCTGTCATACATCTTCATTGTTACCCTGGGTGGCCTGCAGTCAATTAACAGGGCAAGGAGAGAAGTAAAATACATGAATATTAGGGGATCCCAGACCAGCTGCTTGGAATGCAGTTCTCATTAACTAATTTATATTCCATCTCTGGGCTGAAGTTTGGTATTAGTCTGGTGTAAACCTGGAGTAATGCCTCTACTTACATGTTTTCCTGAGTTAAAGTCCTGCTGCTAGCAGAACCTACCCCTCTTCCCTTTCCTCACTGAATTTTCCTAATCCCTAAAAAAAATGGAGATCCTCAGTCAAATGGGAGGGCCTAGTGATAAGAAGCTCCATGCTGTGTTAATTGCAGAAGTTGCACAGACAGTCTGTTTTATGGATTTTCAGACCTTGATCCCTGGATAACCTATACGGGAAGGCTTACACAGGTTTTGGAGAAAGATGCATAATGCTGGAAGACATTAACATATTGGCCATGAGTACAGAGAAGTGTTATCTCCTAAGATGCAGAGCCAAATTCTGGTTTTCATTAAACTGGTGCAAATCTGGAAAACACTACTTCCAGTGTCGTCACTCAGGATTTGCTCTTGGCATAATAAGAGAATTGGTCCAAAGATTAAACCTGCAACCTGTGCAGAGCTGAACTCTGTGATTCCAGGTACATGCAGGTGTGAGCCTGAGTTTTTGCTTAGGGCAAAACTGAAGGTTGCACCAAAGCTGCTCTGTCAAAACCTCTGAAGACCTTGCCTATAATACAACATTTCTAAGCAGCCCATGGGAAAGCACAGACAATTTAAGCATTTTAGGAGTCTCATACTTGACAGCAGCCTGTGGCAGGCACTGCAGTGTGGGTTTGGGTGTGGGGTGGTGGTCTCAGTGCAAGTCCTCCGCTCCCAGCTGGGTCTGGAAGGGACAGGGCTGAAACCGTGATGGAACTTCTGCCAAAAGGAAGCAAAGCTTGGCATCCCTGTTCCTGGCAGACCCAAGCATTACCAGTGTCCAGTCTTGTGCCCAAGGTGTGGTGCTGTGCTTGGCACGTCCTCTTCTTCCTCCTCCTCACCCTCCAGGGGCAAAGGCACCAGTGGCTGCGAGTGCTGCTGGCCAGGATGTGCCAGGGGAGGCTCTGGCTCGCCCGGTTCTGTCCTATCCCTACAAAAACAAACAAACACAAGGGGGGAGGGAACCTTCCAAAGACATCTTTTGCTTGTTTTGCTTGCCTATCACAAATCTAAACACAATATTTTCTCATTCTTGGGTATCAATGTCTGACAGTACAATTGGAGGCCAGCGCCTGGAGCATATTGTCTTGAGCTTACCAAGGAAATCGAGAGTTTGGTCAGCAATTGTAAATATCCTCCCATAATTGAGTTTGTTTGTTCTGCAGTGCGCTCCGGCGTCACGGGCTGTGGGACACCCTGGCACCAGGTTAGTGGTGGGAAAGATCCGCTGCTCAGATAAGGATGGGAATAAACTCCACCCACAGAAATGCCAGAGACAAACCCCTGATTTATCCATTAATGGCTTTAAGGGGTGGTGAGTGCAAGCACAACAATGGGGTATTGACAATAACGTGCCTCTTTGGCAGGAAAAGGGTTTTCCCCTTGCTCTGAGACATTAATGCGCTTGTTCTTGGAATTATTAAATGTTTGCAAATCCTGCACTGGCTCAGGGATGAGAAATGAGAGCGAAGTACCCAGCAGAGAAACCGCAGGCGGGATTGGCCGTTTCCTGTTTGGGATGAAGTGAAATGCTGCTATCGCTGTGGAATACACCCAGCGCGCAGGCTGGGGTCCTGCTTGCGGTGCAGCCGGTTTTGAGGGATTTTATTATTTTCTTTCACTTTATTCATGTGCATGATCTGCTCCTTATTTGTAGTTCATAGAGTTCACAGTGTAGGGGGTGTCCTCTGTCCTCAGCAAGTACAAACAAATCTATTAGCAGCAAAAGAGCGGTTTACGAAGCCCAGCCTTCTCCTACCAGCCTGTGGCAGGATGGGTCCTTGTGCCATGGGAGGCAGGGGCAGGTGGTGCTGGAGGGGCCAGGACTGTGGGGCCATGGGTGAACCTGAGTGCTGAGGAACAAACACTCAAATCTCTTTTAAGTCTTCTGAGAGGTCATGGGGTTTTCACGCCTGATCTGTGCTGCCCTGAGGAGCTGTACTAATGAACCTGGCGGGGTGGTGTGGTACATTGTCTGCCGTCTTAATTTCAAAATGTTCTCTCGCTAATGAGTCAGAGGTTCAGGTCTGTTCCCTATTACGCTGCATGCATCCAGAAGGCACACTGAATTCTGCTTTCCCTTAAATTAGATTATGCTGTGAAAGGCAACAGAGCTGTGCCAAACTTGCATTGACACAACTGGGAGCAGAATAGTGCCCAGCAGCCCAGCTGACAGCCATCGAACTCCCTCAAAGTGACCAAACCAGAGAGGCTGTGACCAATGGCTTGCACATTTGCTGTTTTATGACCAACCTGGACCCTTAAAATCTTTCTGTAAAACACAGCCTGGGTTACTCCATGGTGAGAGCATCATGGATCAAGAGACGCTGAATCCCAGCTCATCCCCAAATATTGCCCTTGCCCCTGAGCTCCCCATGTGTAGGAGCTGTGAGGCACCAGGGAGCTCTTGCAGCATCCCAGGGCAGGCAGAGACATGGGACCGAGCCCACCCTACTCCCCGTGACACTGCAGGGAACTGCAGGCAGACGGCAGGAAATAAATTACACCATCAATCTGATACGGGGCGCTGAGTGCTGTGCGGATAATGGCCATCCCAGCCTTGTGGGGAGGAGAGGCTGGGCACTCTGTACGTCTTTTAAAATGCCTGAGCCTCTAAAGGCAGAGCTCTATTGTTTGTGCACTGAGCAGAAGCTTTTCCCTGGAGGATATCCTGTCTGAGATTACCCCATGCCCGTCTGCTCCATGAGGCTCGGTGCTCGGCGTGGATGGAATTAAATAAGGCCTTGCCAGAGCAGGGTTTATCTGCAGGGGTGAGGTGGGTGAGGAAAGCCCAGGGTGCAGCCCTCTCGCTTGGGTTTAGCTCTGTGCCCCCACTCCCTCTCCCCAGGGCTTTGCTCTAGGCTGCTGGATGCTTGCAGTGTCTCTAGGGATGGTTGGGTGTTGATGTTGCAGAGCAGTGCAGGCAGGGATTTGGGGTGTTTTGGGTGTCCCCAGCCTGGAGGGGACAGGGACAAGCCCTAGAGGGGTGGCAGCAGCTGCCTGTTCCCATCAGCAAACACAAGCAAACGGTTCTCATGCAGCTTTTTCCACTGAAAAGTGCAGATTTGGTGACATCGAGCTATTTTCTGAGCATACTTTGTGTTTGCTGAAGCTTTGGTTTACATTTTTTGTTTGTTTTTTTTTGTCTAAAAATAACTTCCATGTCCTCTTCTAGTTCTCAAAAACAAGGTGTTCCATTTGGGACAGGGTGGTGGAGACAGCTTCAGCATTTTCTTCCATTTAGCTATAAAATAACAATAAAACTACACCCACGGAAGTTGACATGAAAATTTTGGATCTGTTAAGGATTCTTGTCCAAAAGAGAATGCCAGTGTTGCTCTCACCAGGACTGCCAATGCTGCAGGCTGCACTGACACACGCTGGGGCAGATCTGGCCACTGCCCTATTGCTGCCCCACTCGGCAGATATGCTCAACATTTAACTTAATAGAAGAATTAATACCATTCATTTATTTCAAGCCGTTGCTATATATTTTATTAGTACCAGAAATGCAAAAGTTCCCTCCTTAGGGGAATTTGGGTGTAAATGGCACGTTAGGTTTTTCTGCCTAGCTGCCTTCAAGGAGGAGGTGGAAAAGAAATATAGGAAGAGAAATCAATATGAAACCTAACGCTGCTTGAAAGGCAGCTGAGTTCCTTGTAAATTGAAAGAATGGAGAGAAGAAAAGTACAAGGGGGTTTAATCAGATCAAAGAGGAAGGGGAGAAGAGATGGGGCCAGGCAGCATCTGGGGCAGGAGGGGGAGCTCCAGTGGAGGTTCATGGTTGGCAAACGTGGAGCAGGAGCAGTGGGATGCCCCACAAGCACTCGTGTCCCTGTCACTGCAGAAGTGCCTGGAGCTTCCCTGGGGCTTTACTGCCCCTTGCCACGGCCACTTGGAGCCACGGGTTGGGAGCTTGTGCCAGTTGCTTCGTCCAGCGGCTGCAGCTCAGCCCTGAGGGCACCAACGGAGCTGGCCTTTCCCTCGCTTTCCCAGTCAAATAGGTCGTCATTAAACTCGCCTGACCTCAGGTTACTCCATTAGCTGGATGCTGGTTCCCGAGCAACGCCAGGGCAATTGGAGAGGATTTGTTATATTAACAGCAATAAATCACAGCCCTGCACTGAACTGGCTCACCAGAACTTTCCTCCCAGCTCTTTCCCTCTCCCGTCTGGAAAAACAGATGGTTGCCATCCTCCCCCTGCATCTGCAGAGATGCATCATGAATTACATGGGGTGTGTGCTCCTGAGAGTGTGTGGGGGAAAGCCAGGCTTGCTCAGCTTTCAGATTTTACAAGAATGGGCTAGAATTCAGATTACACTTTCCGTCAAGGGGAAAAAGAATATCCAGTGTTTGCTGCAGTTTGGCAAATGTGAGAGGGGAATGGGTACCTGGGCCAGCACAGTGATCTTCCTCCTTGGGCTGTACCACCGAGAGTATTGCTTCCACAGAAGTTTTAACAGAAATAATTTGTTTCAGCACTTCATTTGGCTACGAGTTCCTTTGGAGTTGGCTGGAGTCTGGCTTTTAACGAGCTGAGAAGACTTGAGGTCTTCTGCACCCAAGCTTGATTTTCACCAGAAATTCAGCTTTTTTTTTTTTTTTTTTCCTGCATTTCATATGAGCAAAACAGATGTGAGCAAGGCAAGATTTTAAATTCCTCTCTAGGGAGGTTGTCCGTGATGACACAAAGCCAGCGGGTCCTGATGGAGCCTGTCCTGGGGACAGGGATGGGATAGGGACAGATGGCTGCTGTGTGCTGTGGTCCAAGGGGTGACAGGATGGCTGGAGCTCATCTCCATCCACTCCATCCACCTGGCATGGATGCGGTGCCGCAAGTCCTTAATTTTGGCCTGTGGGTTATGATGAGGTTGCTGCAGATGCTGACTCACTTGGCAGCTGGACACAGCCCGTGAGTCACCCTGAATCACATCCGCTGCATCTCGGGGTGCATCGCTGCTCTTGAAGTCTTTGATGTGAGCTTTATGTATAATTCCTTGGAAACTGCTTCCCTTGATTAAATCAAAGGAAAAGCATCATTGGAGCTCAAAGCTGCAGTTAGCAGGAAAAGCAAACTCCAAATATAAGCATTTAAACCCATTCCTGGCAGGACACACTGAGCTCTGCTTCGTGCAGCCAAGAGTCTCCAAAGGGCACTCAGTGCATGTGCACATGACACAGCGAAGCCAATCACAAAAATTCCCTCGGTGTCACTGACAGATGGGCAAAGACAAGCAGCAAAGCTCAGGTGCTGCTGGCACAGCAGCTCGGCAGGGCAGGGCTGCCACCAGCCAAGGAGGTGGGCTCAGGGAGGGGAGGCTGGGTACCTGTGGTCTGATCCAAACGTCATCGAACGCAGTCATCGAAATCCCAGTGCTTTCAATTTCTCACTTTCACAAAGACTTGCGGGCAAGTAAATATGCTAATTGGCTAACTCAGCAAAGCACTTAAGCATGTACTTGAAGCTAAACAGCTCTTTAAGTGCCTTTATGAGTGCAAGCCAAGAAGGTCAGGGGAGGCACCAGATCATCCTTCTCTGGCCTAAAATCAGCAGCAACTTTGGCATATCCCTTACGATGGCCATCCTCAGATCTCCTCCGCTCCCGCAGGAGCAGGGAGCTCGCTGCTGGTGCTGGCCCCAAACTGGTCTTTGTGAACCCTGTGCTTTAACCCTCACTCCAACCCTCTGCCTACCTTTGTGTTATTGTTGTACTACTTTTTTTTTTTTTATTTTTTTCTTCCCAAATCTTCCTGAACATTGTGAAGTTATTGCTTGGGTCTGCAGGTTTTTGGCACAGGGCTTGAAATGCCATGCGTTGGACTGCGGTCTGTGCATCTCACGTGGGAGCCCGGCTATATGTTGGTGCTGGGTACTGTGTCCAGCTCTACCTGGCAAGGAAGGCCTGAGTATTCTTGGTGTTTTCCCCTTTTCTTTGAGGCTTGCTAAACACTCTTTTCTCCCATGTTTTTCCAAGTGTCTTCCTCCAGTTCAACCCTACCCAGAGCAGAGGGCTGGGTAAAGCTTTTAGCCAAAGCCTTGGGAAAAACACTGGGGCTGCCAAGTGTGGGTCCTGAGCCTGCACCCATTCATGAATGCAAGGAAGAAAGAGTTACACAGCTCACTTCAATGGAATGATAAACCTGTGTTCCTCTTGGATATTTTATTATTAACTAATTTTATTAATAACTGCCTGCCATTTTTTGTCTCAGGAGGAGTGGTCTTGACTCAGTGATTTTGGGTTTGGGTGGTGGTTTATTTTGCACAACAGCTGCTGGGAGGCAGTGAAGGCTGTAAACCCAGCCATAAATCCAGACTGTCAGTCTGTGCCCCTTTGTGAAAACAGAAGAAAAAGTATTCTGCTGTCTGCTTTGGTGGCTCCACTTCCCTTCATTGAAGTAATTCTCTCTTGCAGTTAGATTTGGGGCAGTGAGGGAGCTGGCTGCTGCCAGGGAGCTGTGCATCAGCTGGGACAGCAATCCCAGCTCTGAGTTTGTCTGGCATTATGGCTTATTGCTCTCGGTGTTTTTTTAACCAGGAGGGAGAGAAGTACATCAACAGGGAAACCTATCTGGTCCTCAAATAATATGCGCCAGGTGATGCTCAAATTCTCTGTCAATTTTAAGAATTGCTGCTCAGTCTTTTTTTGACTTTCTTCCCCTTAGGGTACAAATTCTCATGTGGTGAGCCTGATCTCTCTTAGTGGGAACCAAGAAACTACAGTGCACATGAGAGAGGCAGAAGAACCCTCCTCCTGCAGGTCCTGGGCTTATTAAATCCCCTTGCAACTTACTCTGAGGCCGAAGCACTGCACGTAGCTCACGTCCCACCCTGCAGCACCATGGGGCAGTTCTCTGTGCAGTGCCCAGCTTTGACCTTACTCCACATGGATGGTTTTTGGCAGCTGCAGATGGAGGCTGGATGCCTCCAGGCAGCTCTGGGGTGCACCGATCCTACATCCCTCCCCGGGGTGAAGGGCTGGTGGAAAAGTCGTGCTTAGGAAGGCAAGATGAGGAAAGCAAGGCTGGTCCAGGGTCTGGCCTCAAGGGGCTGGGGGCAGCAGCTGAAAGCAGTTTTAAGTGCCTCTGAAAAGCCACACACCCTGAGTCAGCTCTGGTGTGTGATGTGGTGAACCTAAAGAGTCTTTTGTCACCCCTGTCGCAACAAAAGGGTGAACAAAATTCAAACCAATATCAAAGAAGTGTTTGGAGAAATGGAACATTTATTGCCAGTAAGTATGGGCTTAAGGGCTTAAGGGATACCGGAAAAGCAACCCTCCACATTCTTCTTACCAGCAAGGCAGAGGCGTTTTGGGGGCTGATGCCTGTGATCCCTAGCAGGCTCATGTAGGTCATGCGGCCATCTCCTGTCTGGCTGCAGAAATCACTCCCGGTAGGCATGGCTGTGGGGCTGTGTACGGCAGGGAAGATGTCCTGGTCAAGTTTGCAGCCTTAATGCAACTAAGATATTATTTCCTTCCCTGCTCACTCCCTCTCATTGCCTGGGTTCAACACTCCAAGCACTGATGCTCAGGTTGTACCTGCTGTGAGTCTGCAGCAGCCGCGTGAGCCTGTGCCCGTGCTGCCCTCAGCGAATCCCCAGCACCTCGGTGCTGCAGACCAGCAGGCAAAGCAGCTGCTTCATGCCATGTGGTTTGAGTTACCAGCCGATTCCCGCTTTTTTGTGCAATTTTGGGAAGCAAAACCCAAGCTGGCAGAGCCATTGGCAGCACTGCAGTGGCACAGCTGGGGCGGTGGGCAGCCTGTACCCCAACCTGCTGCCATGTCTCCTCTGGCACATGGGAACAAGCCCGTGTCCAGAGCTTGGGTTTCTGTATGGATGTGCCCTATTGGTGCCCAGCTGAGGGGTCCTGTTCCCTGCTGCACCCTGTGGCACACAGGAAGGGGAGGGTTTGTCCTTCATGAGCGTCTCCTCATCCTCACTGCATGCTGATGCAAACAGGGGGACAAACAGCTGTACGATCTGTCCTGTGGTGGGAGCTTGGATGCGTCCTTTCTGCTGTTTTGGGTTAGGGTCACTGTGCTGGTCCAGCTTCATGTGTGGACACTTTTATTCCAAAATAATAATTCCAAAAGTCAGGAGAGCCTTGTCCCCCCTTTGCTTGAACCCCCTCAGCTGTGTCTGTGGGGCTGATGTGAAAGAGAAACGCAGGCTGGTCTGAGGCTGCCGTGCTAACAGCCGCTGTCATCTGCTCAGGGACAGATGCAAGTTGTTTGGCTGCAGAATACGTTGGTTATGTAACTATACAAGGAATTACTAAAAAAAATATCCATCAATTTTTTATTTATTAAACACTTCCAAATATTCCTACTGTCTCATTTGTTGCAAAGTGCCAGTGCTCTGAGTTTGGTCTTTCCTGGGTTAAAAGGACTGAGCGTGTTGCACGGGCTCTCGTGTGTTCCTTCCCTCCGTTTGTGGTTGTTGAGTTCAGCATTTTTCGTGTGTGTGTTTGAAGGAGTGATTCACTTATTTTTGCTCAGGGCTAGCTCCATTTCAGCTAGGAGCAGGCCAACGAGGATATGGGTCTGGTTTTGCAAAACCTCTTCTGTGACTTTCGATTTGTTAATCCAAACCCAGAACTGAAGTGTGGCTTGGGGCCAGCCTCCAAGTTATCTGAAATGAACTGATCCAAAACCAAACTGAGGTCTGGGAATATGGACCTCCTTTTAACCCACTCTTACTCTGTCACTTATCTTCTCTTTGTAGAAAGGATGAGATGGAGATTTTATTCCTTTTTAAATGATCATCAAATACCAGAAAACTTTTGATGGCATCTGGTTTAAAGACTGAAATCACTGAGGCAGTTTCAGACTCCCCTTTGGTCCTTCGCACCTCTCCACACCAGTGCGGCCACTCCATGGCTGTCAGCAGCAACCTCTAAAGGGTGGCTAGAGCTCAGATGGGATCTGTGCTCTCCATTTTTCTGCAGTGAGAATAGCACAGGCACATCAGGCAGGGAAAGCTGCTTTTTAAATTCTTTTTTTTGCTTTTTGCAAAGCTCAGTGACAAAGTGCCATAGAGGTAGAGCAGCTGAGGAAAGTCCTTGTGTGGAGCAGATTTGCCATGGAGCACTGCATGGGGGCTGCAGCTCGTGGTGTTGGCTTGCTGATGACCAAGGAGAGCCCTGGGCTGTCCTTGGGGGACACAAGAAAGCCTTTGGGGTCCCAGGTGTGTGGCCAGTGCCCAGCCCCTGACAAGCTCACGGTGTGACTGGGCAAAGGGACATTTTCCATTTTCTGGCTGGGAAACAAGGCTGAGAAGCAGAAGCAGTTTGTGTGAGGAGACATGGCAGAGGCAAATGCTGAGTTCACATTTTCCACCCCTTTTTCTACTCATCCCCTTTTCTTGCTGGTCTTGCGGACACGGCCTGAGGGTGGCACAGGGGAGAGCTGTGATTTCAGCCCAGTTCAGCAACAGGGGAATCCTGTACGCTCCCACACGGGCAGGAAACGCAGAGTATTACCCTTCTGGCCTTATTCCCCCCTCTCTCTTGGACAGTCTTCTGTGTAAGTGGGAACAGAGCCCTCTGTGCAGCCTGTGGCAGGGAGCAAATCACACCGCAGACTCCGTGTCAGAGCATTTTATTTCCACTTCAGCATTTCAGATTTCTGAGCGCCTCCAAAACACAGCACTCCAGTGTCTGTGCACGAGCATGAATTGAACATCTGGTAAAGGTTAGGGTCAAACATATAAATGGGGGAAGCACAGCCCGTTTCATTAAAATACTCAATCTGTGACGTCAATTGAGCTGATCAAGCCCTTCTGCATTGTAGTTGGGGAACCGTTAACTTTATCCAGTGGAGAGTGTTTATACGGAAAATATGAGGCCAGGAAGTTTCTCCTGATTGTGATATTAAGGCTATCATAGTAGCTGTAGCTGTTTCTTTCTTTCTTTCTTTCTTTTCTTTTTTTTTTTTAATCTGTATATGCTGTTTTCCCACCTATTACTGTAACAGTAGCTGCTTCCCCGGCCCCCAAGAGGTGCCAATTGTCCCCTGCTTGCTGGCCCTGCCTTCTGCTGCTGCCTTTCCCTCCTCGTGCCCTCGGATATCGCAGGAACCCGTGGATCTGCTCTCACTTCTCCCATTTTGCAGGGAGCTCTGCGAGGCAGCTTCCTACAACACGTGCGTGGGCTGGCCATAGTCCAAAATACACTTGGAAGAATTAAGATTAGGTTTAGGAGTGTAATAAAAAAATAGCTTCCATGGGAACAAAATTTCTGCTCTCGCAGTTCTTTAAAATCAAGACAGTATGTGTAAAACATATTTTATATCGGGATGGATGTATGACACCCCAACGTGCCCGCCAAGCGCTGGCATTTATTGGTCTTCTGAGTAAGACGTTCAAGGCTGTACATTTTTCTCCAGTAATTCTCCTTCCTTCAAAGCCTCTTCTGTTCCTGCCAGGCAAGTTTTGGTTTCTGTGCTCTAGAAAAAAAAAAAAAAAAAAGAAAAAAAAAAAGCTGCCATTGAATGACTTGATTATAGAGTCTGGTTGTTGGAAATCTGACCATCAGTAAAGCTGGATGCATTCTTTATGTGGCTGGGGAAACTTCCACCCCAACTGCTCCTTTCTGCTCAGCACTGCAGCCCAGACGTGCTGGGGAGATGCTGTCCCACCAGGACCTGCAGCTCCATTTCACTGCTTAAGGCTGAGCTGCTTCTGCTGCCGAGAGAGCACCTGAGTAGTGGCACATCCCAAAGACTACATGGGACTCCACACTGGCAGCTCCCTGTATGCTGGGAGCAGAGCCTAGGTCCAGGCTTTTGCCTTTGGGGATGGTGTGCCACAGACCCTCCTCCCTTGGGCCATTTCCTGCAGGTCCTCCCCCAGGACCAGTTGCCTGAAATTCTTGGGATGATGGGGCCAGGGGGTGCTGGTGTAGACATCTGCCCCTTGACTACCTCCAAGCAGGGCAGAGGGGATTTTGCTGCTGGCTGCCACTTGCTGACAGCTGTAGGTTGTGCTCCTTGGTCTCAAGGAGTAAAATCAGACCAGTTACTTTAGGTGTGTCCCAAATTACCTGAGAGGACTCAGCAGCTGTCTGGGGTGGGACCATCCATTCTGAATGGTGCAAGATGGGCCTGCCTCCGTTTTCCCACAGAGCAGGGGCCTGACCCATATTCCAAAAAGGAAAAAAAAAAAAATCCTCTGAGAGAAACATCTCCTCTTTTGTTCCCCAGGATATTTGGTGAACAAAGATGAGGATGGGGAGGAGAGTCAGGGCTGGGCCTGGGACCAGGTGGACTTCTCCCTTCTCCTGTGTCCCTCTGTTATTCAGATGACCCAAGAGCTCCCGGTACCCTGCAGCCAGGCCTGCATTCCTCCTTGCAGCAGCTCCTACACTCACACATGACACTTGTGGCTGCGGTGGGAGCTGAGCTGCTGCACTGTGGGTGCAGTCCTTTGAGTATCATTCTCCTTTTTGCCAGTCCCGTCCGCCCTCTCAGTTCTTCTGCCATCTGTCTATCAGAAAGAGGTTTTGATCCCCTGTTTTAAATCCTGGACAGAAATATCTGCCGCTGACTTTTTCTCCTGAATTTCTCTTCTCTTGAAGAGGCAGTCAAACCTCACTTCTCCCTGCACACCTTGGTGGTATTGGTCTTGGGCCACCTCAGCGTGGATTTCTTGGAGAAAGGCCCCCAAAGCAGCCTCTTCCTCCTTGGGAAAGGGGGCTCCCCGCAGGTGGGCTTTTTATTTTTCTTTCTTTTTAAACTTAAAAGAGATTTTGTTTAACTTCTGAGCAAGCCCTTTGCTTTCGGTGACCTGATCTCAGGCAGACAAACCAGCTGGGAAAACAAGAGAGCTATAAAAGCAGCAGTCCTGCAAAGACATGGCAGAAACCATGAGAAAAAAAAAGGGTTTCTTGCTGTGCAGCTGGGTGGTCCACGTGGAGCCTGGGTGGCGTGCTGGGTCTTGTGAAACTTAGCATGCGTCTGAGCACAGATAGCTCCTCTGTGGGATCAGGTATTTCATTTACCTCCTGTTGTGTCCCAAGACTTTTCTGGAAGCCGTGGTGATGCTGTGTTAAAGCTCTGTCCTTTGTGAGCTGAAGGACGAGTAATGGGGGATAGCTGCTGGTTGCCACCTGAACTGTAGGGATTGGGGCTTCTTACAGGGTTTCAGCACGGGGTCTGAAAAATGCCCTTTTGCTGGGCTAAGTGAGCAGAAAGGAGAGAGGGTTCTTGGAAAGGAGTGGGATGGATGGAAAGCCCTAAAGCAAAATTGCTGTGTCTGTGGAAAAGATACATCCTCCAGGCTCATGAGTGAACTTTCCTTCATCACTGAAGAACTTCTCATGTGTATGGCAGGGCTCCTTGTACTACTTTGCACTCAAGGACCCTGCAGCTGGGGTGGGGATCAGACCTGTCAGCTGTGAAGCTCGAGCACCCATTTTTGAGACAAGGAATGAAACTTATTTTCAAAAACAAGTACGTGAAGCCCTTGAGGTCATGGTCCAGGATGGGTCAGCCAATGTGCTGTTTAAAAAGCATTACAGTATTCAAAATGAAATCATTTTTTTCTCTTTTGAATCACGGCAAACAACTGAAGTGCTTCCAGACCAACTGTTTGAAATTGGATATTTAATTTGTTTTGTGTCATTTTAACACTGGATCTCCTTGTTGTCTGAGCAAAAAAGGAGGCCAATTCTTTCAAGGTCAAAGGGATTTGCCAAGCATGAGAATATTATTTTGTGTTCTAATTAGCTGATCTGTCAGAGCAAGAACGAAAACAACATTTGGCTGGACTTTCTTTATTGAGGTACTGCTCAGCCCAGGACAATACTGATGGTGGGTTCGGGCTTTTCTCTATCAGGAGGTATGGCCATCAGTGCCCAGGTGCAGCCCTCATGTAAGTGAAGTGTGATCAGTGAAGTGACACCAGAGAGCAGGTTCTCCTATACCATTCTCACATCACACAAAGTTTCCCTTTGGTTTGGTTATGTCTCCACACAAAACATGTTCCTGTGGGCTGTGGCTGCTGGAGTGCATCATTGACTCATGGTCAGACAAGGCACATAGCTAACAATTTGACTAGAGCTGCTCTATCCCAAGGGATTATTGGTTGTCTGAGGGTATTTGTGGCCAAGAGCCACTAAACATTAAAGAAAAGAAAGGCTTGCTTTGTTAAATTAAACGTAGACATCCTTATGTAGTTTGGCACTCAGTCTAAGAACATAAACTGTTTTATCACCATCCCTTTACACAGGATGACCTATTTCTGACAAAAAATGGTGGATTTAATGCCTGGAGAATATAAAGTTTAAGTTCTCAAAATTTTCTCTTTGGCCACCTTTGCTACATGAAGATTAAATATGCTCCTAATCAAAGGAGATTGCTGAGCAGCTGGCTGACAAAGTGGAAACCATTCTCAGAATATCATGTGTGTGTCAATTCTGCTTCTGAATTTTGAACGACCCAATGCACAGTGCTACTGGGTAGGTAATTACTTATAGGAAAGCATAAAGAGAAGTAGTTTTATTCTCATGTGCATCAACTTGGCTTTAAGATCTGGCAAACTGGGATCTCAGCAGTCACTTTGAGACAGGAAACATGGCAGCATTTCCATACAAGACTTTCTACAGCAGTAAGTAGAAGTAAATGTCAGCACTAGCAGGCGAGAGCCTCTGGCTGGAACTGGAGCAGCTGAGGGACCTTGGAGACACCTGCACGGCTCCATCTGTATGAACTCTCCCTTTTGGAACCAGTGTGTTGATTAGTGGGCTGACATAGACATCTAGCTACGTTTTTGTGGAGTCATGATTTATTTTGGTCTCGGCATTTCAACTTCACTTCCAGACTGGAGCAGATCTCAGCTGTGGCATTTGTATGCAAATATATGGAAGTGTTACTATTGCCAGTTTTAGGGAAAAGCAAACTGAAGTATCAGTGCAGAGTTCAGCTAGAATGATGGCTATTAAACAGATTTTTCAACAAATCATGTGTGAAACAATTAGCAGCGCCTGATTTCAAAACAGAACTGTACTTTGGCAGAAGGTCACGTAGTTGGGCATGTAGAACATCACGGGGGGTTCAGGCAGATGGGCTCAACTCTGAGGTTCTGGGATAAGCTCAGGGCAAACGAGTCCTCATTTCATGTTGTGCTTTTGAGCATTTTCATGGCCTTCTTCACACAACCTTGACTTCCATTTCAGCTCAGGGCTCTTCACTCAGTTGAAGGATACATTTGACTTGAGTTCAGCTGAGTAAGAGAGGCCGATAGGCATTGACAGGAACAGAGTGAAACCAGAAGGTTATGAAATAACGGTAACAAGAGCTCTGATGAATGACATCAAAACTTGATTGAAGTTAAGCCTACAGTGATATACAAAAAGCCAGAAGACAGATAGGAACCGTAGAGGAAGCTGAGAAGGAACAATGCAGCAATGATAAGATAGCAGCTAGGAGAAAACAATGCAAAAATTATTTGGGCTATATTTGCAGCAGAAAAATGTGCCTGGTGCCAAGAAAGAAATCCAAGGAGCATGGTAGGATTGACTGCCGTATAATTGGGAGAGAGAAACCAAGTGTCAGGAACAAGGCTGGAAGGAGGAGAGCAGAGGCCCAAATCTCCCAGCCTCATGGAGACATGGTTCCCTCTTCACTGAAAATGGAAATCTCGCAGGAGATGCTACTTGCTGCAAGCCACTTTTGTCCAAAGTAATAAGATATAAAAACGTGGGTGTGGAAGAAGCAGAGAAAGAAAAAAAAATCCTGATGGTAAATGGAGTGGAAGTGGGTGAGGCAGGGGAACAGGATTCAGTTCAGGCTGACACATTGGTTATTTATTACTGTTTGTATACCGATATCTTACATCTCAAAAGGAAGGCAAAGGCTTTGTCCGTGAGGGCTGGTTATCTGCGCTGAGGGCGGCTGGCAGCAGCATGGTTCCCATGATGAGGGACGGTGTCCTTTCGATGGAGGTGGCGCCAGGCTGACCTTGTGTGTTGGCTGCGAGGTGCGGTGACGGGGACAGGAGCTCCAGCCGCTCGGTTGATGGTGGGCTGCTGTCACGTTCAACATTTCTTTGTGGGTGTCTGAAGTTAACTAAAAGAAATGAGAGAAAAGAGAGGCGGCAACGCTGACTCGGTTTGAACATGGTGGGGATGGCGCAGTTCAAGGAGTCCATCTTTGTTCAGCAGAACACATCATTATGTGCATAGCTGTAGGCAACTAACAAGTCCTGAAGACTCAGTGGAGGATTGTGTAAAAGCCTTTTCTGTTTTTCTGAATTAAACTCATGCTTTAAAAACTTTGTGAACTTAAAATCAGGGACAGCAAAGCCAATTTTGTTCTATTTTTCATATTTTTTCTCAGAGGTTTCTTGGCAAAATTGTACCCTGTGTACTTTTACAAAAGAAATCTAGGACTTCATTATTTGAATAGAGAGCTATATGTGATAAAAATCTGTTTATACCACAACATCTCCAGCCAAATGATTGACGTATACATTTCTGTCCTTCCATTGATGTAACTTTTCAATTTCCTGTTGATGTCTAAGCTTGATTTATTTTTCCATTTATTTGGGTTTTACAAAGAGCACTAAAGAGCTTGGCACTTGGGTCTCTTTTTTTTTTTTTTTTTTTTTTTTGTCAGTTCAACCCTCTTAGTCCTCGATCACTTCATTGTTCCTGCAAACAATGAAAAAGAGAGATGGAAAGAACAGCTGTGAACAGCTGGCTTGTTCACCAGGTGTCTGACTGGTATTCAAGTATCCTCTTTTGAGGCCTGAAAAAGCCTAAAAGAGCTAAATTCAGGCAAAGATACTTTTATTTGCTGCCTTCTTCACAGTGTGTTATACAGATTTGCAGAGATCCTAACAAGGAGCCTGAAAAATGAAAACACAGAAGGAAAGCTGCTTTAGAATACATCAGGGGGTTTCTCCCTCTGATTGCACCCCAGCTGCATCAAGCAGAGAGCTCTGCAAGACCTTCTGAGGCTGATTTTGCCAAGTAACTTTTAGAGAACCCTTCCTCTTCTCATCATCCAGGTCGTCTCTGTCTCCTTCTCCCAGCAGGGCACTCAGCAAGGCAGCGGTCGGGAGCTAGAAGCCACTGGTTTTGCAGAGCAACTTGAGCAGGGGCTGCTCACAACCATGGTGACTTATGTTTTATTCTGCCTTTCTAAACCTACACACACAGGCAAAGAGCTTTTACCTATTCCCAGCTCATACAAGTCCTTTGGTTCCTTGAAAGTTAGCTACGTGTTGCCAGTTGTCCCAGGGCAGCAGAGTCTTGAAAGCAAATCAAGAAAAAGCAGATTGAATTCAGAAGCAAAACTGATTTATTGCCCGCAGATTTGAAACATGATCACGCCAGCACTCGAACATGCCCCAGGAATAGTGATGTATTCCTTACATCCCGCCCCACAGAGGTTTATTCAAGGCAAACAGAAAGAGAGGCAAATACACAGATGTCATCCTGTGGAAAGATGTAGGTATAGATTTTATGCCAGACAGGCTGGGAAACTGTTCTGCAGCACGTTTTGTTAAAGGCAAGAAATGGTGTGCAGCATTGCCAAAAAGCTGGAGCCTTCAGTTCCTCATCTTCCCTCTCTCAGGTTGGGCATTGGAGTTTATCCTATATGTCTTTTGCACCTGACTTTTCTGGGAAGCCACCCAAGGGTGCCTTCTGGGCTGTAGCTGTGCCCATGAAGGGGTGACCACCAAGTGCTCCTTGTCCAGCCCGCTGCAGTCACAGGAAGCCAGATTAGCAAAATCCTGATTTACTGGGGAAAAAACAGAAGGAAAAAATATACCCCTCAATCTTCATAAATAACAAAGCAAGAAGCTGAAGCATTGTAAACCAAGAAGCTATGGCTCTTGCTCATACTAAGTGCTTTACTACCTGCATTAGTAATTATATTTCTGGCATCCACAATGTAGTTAACAGCCCAGGTTCAGCTCAACGTGCATGCCAGAGCTGAACACTGTGCACCTAAATCCACGTCAGTTCTGCATGTACTTCAGTAGCAGGGACATGCGGGAAGTGTATCCTTAGAGACTTGGCTGAAATGATTTGTGCAGCACAAAGTGGGAACGGCGGGGAGGATGGGATAGTTTACATGGTGCAATTTTGAGTAAATTCAGTTGGGATGAGCAAAAGGAGATGCACTGAATTTGATGCAACTGTTCTCCATAGTTCTGATTTTATCTCTGCACTCTCTTGATTAACTCTTGTGTAAAATGAGCTATGGGGCAGAAGACAAACCAAGCGAGCAGCCTGACTCCAGCAGAAATGAAATACTGTTTGAGTTCTCCTGTACTAATTCCAGGAGAATTGCATTAAGTATCAAGCATTTTAATTTCTTCCTCCTGATTTCAAGTCATTTCAACATTAATAATGACATAATTACATTTTACTATGGTTCTCAAGCAGCCAAGGACATGTGGACTGACTAAACATTTCACAGCATGTGAAATTAGATTTGCCACAGTTTGAGGTAGTTTCATGTGCTTGCTAGCGTCATGGGTGCAGCATTACAGACAAGGTTTCTTTTACTTGGGTAGATGTCAAAACCCTCACATTGCTTCCTTGGCTCTTGCTGGAAAGTTACCTAGAGATGAAAAATGAGCATGTTTCCTTTTCTTCAGATGTTGTTCCTCTGTATGCTCTCACCCTACAGAGCAGCGCTGACTGATACGCACCCACTCTCTTGTTATTAGCCCAGGCACGTTGATAAAGTTATAGAGATTTACCTCTCATGAAGATTTGGAACACAGCTCTAAAAATCTACTTATACCTTTCACATTACTTGTAACTTCCATGTTAATAAAATAGCCAATGAAGTGTTAAACTACTTAATACAAAAGTTCAGCATCATTTGAATTATATCTTACTGGAGATCACAAAGGTGTGATGAGAGTGCTGCCTGACCATCCATTCTAGTGAGCCCGCTGATTGGGGTCCTGCTCTCCAACCCCTCAGTTCCTTTGCCACGCTTAATCCTGGAGTGGTGCACACTCATCCGTGGGAAAATTATTTTGCCTGCAAAATCTACATCCAAAGCAAAAATATCATGGTACAAAGTCAGATCCCTTTGAGTTTCACTTTATACTGCACAACGAGAGCAGGACTGATGCCAGCAGAGCCCTCCAGCAGGAGCTCAGGTGGGAGTACACACCAGCACCCCACTTCCATCCCATGCAGCTCAGCGGGGTGGGAGCACAGCTCAGCGGGAGCCGTGAGACAAAGGAAGCACAACCAGAAAGATAGCTGAGCAGCATCTGCCACCTTATGGCAGCTGTGCTCATTTTCCTGAGGACCAAATTCCCTCCAGCTGAGTCCTCTCTCGTAAATTGGTTTGCAGATAAAGGAAATTAGATGTAGCCGGTATGTTGGCTTGCTAGGTGCCGAGAGGTTGTGGGTGAAAAGTGTTTTTGTGGGTTCGGGAGCAGAAGAGGTTGAGTGTTTGGGCATGGGAGTTGCAGTCATGCAGGCACTATCTGTGAGTAGTGCTTGACGTGGTAAGGCTTAAAACTTTGGTTTGAGCTTCTGCCTTTATTCATCATTAAGCAGGGTATGCTGAACTTCAAGTGCCAGCTGCCTCTTTCACCTCTGTAGGATCATCCGTAGTCTTGCAGGCAGACACGTTGCTGATTGATGGATTTGTGGGTTTAGGGTCCCAGGAGGAAACCACAACCCAGATAACTGAGTACGCTGGTTCTGTACATAGTGGCTATGATGTGTTTTTCCTTTTTATCTTCTTGAATTTCTATTCCCCTATCAAGAAGAGTGTTATAGCAACTCTTTTCTAAAGCTGTAAGGATCGAACAGATTAAATTATTTAGAGAGAGAGAGAGAGAGAGAGCAGGAAAGGGTTTAACCACTGCGCTTAGGTGTTTCCTGAGAGAGCACATAGCAAAACCCCAAGGATGGAAAAACCTTTTTTCTCCCCAAGCGCTGCCGGAGTACGGAGCCCGATGCCCCCCAGAGCCCAGCGCGGGGGTCCCGGGGTGCCCCCAGTCCCCGCGCCCCCGTGTGGGCGGCCCGCAGCGCTGCGGCTCCGAGCGGCTCTGAGCTGAGCTGCCCCTGGGAAACAGGGCATGGAGG
The DNA here is from genome assembly GCF_964035555.1 of Netta rufina. Taxonomy (NCBI): domain Eukaryota; kingdom Metazoa; phylum Chordata; class Aves; order Anseriformes; family Anatidae; genus Netta; species Netta rufina. Next base: position 5,484,541 of record NC_140143.1, on the reverse strand, counting down.
TGAGGGGGCAGCTCCCTGCCAGCCCAGCTCGTGGGGAGAGGAGGAAAGAGTGCCCCCCCAGGCCGTAGGTTAAGCTCGAAGGGGTCCGTGCCCCTGCTGCGAGCCCCAGGCATTGTTCACCCCCGAGGTATCCCGTGTCATTTCCCTGTGGGATGTGCATTGCAGAGCTACTCTCACTGGGTTTGCTCTTGGCATTTGGGATTTGGGCTGTGGGTCCTGGAGTAACCAGAGTTTGGTTGCTGACCATGGTGGGCTTCTTCCCTCCGATGTTGCAGCCTTCTGCAGGGGGGAGCCGATGGGCTGGGGCAGCAGCCCATGCAGTCTGGCTTTTGGTGTCCCCACCTGCAAAGGCCAGGATAGGATCCCTGCAGTCGGCCTGTCCTTCTGGATGCCCCATTTTCATCCATTTGTTGTTCTGTTTGAAATTCATTAGTGTTGCTGTTGTCTGTGTTCCCCTCTGTTCGCTCTACACCAGGATTGAAGAGATTTATTTACTGGGGGCTATTTTTAGCAGTGACACTGCAGTTAAGCCAATCAAGCCCAGCACTGATGGCTCTCGCTGGGCGGCAGCTCCAAGGTGCAGCCAGCTGGAATGGGGTCAGCTGCATCGAGCAGCGCTTTCCGCAACACACCAGGCTCTGCTGGTGCTCTCGCCTGCTTGGGCTGCATCTGGGAAGCACCAGGTCTGAATGCTGCTTTTTGCAAATTCCATGTTGCTGCTCCCTTTGAGCTATTCTGCTGCGTGCATCGTCCCAGTGTGTTGTGCTACGTGTCACCCATCCAGGCTGCTGTGTCTGGGATCTGCCAGCCGAAATGCTCATGGGGTCAGCTCTGACCAGCTTTGCTCAGAGCCAGCACAGCAGGCGCCTCCTGCTTAACCTGGCCAAGTTGGACCAGCACTGCTCCGCTGGCCTTCTGTGGCACACCAGATGACCCCATGCTTCCTTGCAGACTGATTTCTTCAGCTATTCCCTGCATCCCCTTTCAACTTGTGCTGTGGCTGCACTTGAAGCAAGGGGAATGCTTATAGCTGTCCCACTGGGGCCTCTTCCCAAGGCTTTTGTTTTAATATCATTTCTCTCCAGTCATAGGGGAGTTGATTCCTTTTTTAATAACCTCAGAACTTAACTATTGTGAAGGTCACTATACGGTGGTCTCAAGCAAAACTTATAAAGATATATAACTTTCAGTTTATGCACATTTTATTTCTTTATATCTCATCCCAGTTGAACTGGGTGCTTACAAAAAAAAAGGCATTTTCATCCAGAAGCATCTATAGATCAATGTGGATGAAATAAGAGGAAAAAACTGAAGGAAGAATTGAATGTGGAGTTGCATTGGTGGCAACTGGTGGGCTCAGATCTCTAGCTCAGAGCTTTGAACCCTGGGAAAGGCTTGCTCTTTTTTGTTGTTGTTTAAAGAGTAGAATGGTGAAATAAATAAGTAGTAGAAAAAATAAATAGCAGGCTCCAGCAAATCCACTTTTAGAGGATATTTCAGAGGCTTTGTGCAAATTGCCCTCTCTGTGCTCTGGCAGAGCTGATCTGGCTCTGAAGCAGTTATAGCGGAGCTCAACTGCAGACTTCCAAGGAACACCAGTCCCACAGATGAGCAGTGCTTCACCCCAACCCATGCACCAGCTTGCTTGGGTTTTTCCCAATCCTGCAAACCTTCCAGGACTCCCATTTGCTCAGGGAGAAATGCACCCCTGCTCACTGCAGAGCCATCATCATTCCATCAGCAGAGGCACAAACAGGTCCAGAAGGTTTCTCTTAAGAGCAGGGTGCATGGCACAAACAACACAGGCAGGGTGCGGTGGGGAGGGCTGGGCAGGGGGGGACAGCAGGATGCTGACCCAGGAAAAAAGCTGGCTAGCTGGAGTGAGACTTCACCGTGTAGAGCCTGGGGATGCGTGCAGACAGCATCCCGAGAGGCGTGACACTCCTGGCAAGGGTGCCAGCCACAGTGTTGAACCCTGGCGGTCTTTGGCTCAAGAATATCAAACAGTCAACACCCTCCTCATGCTCTGGACGCAGGCTGGGAGGAAGCTATGTGTGCTGGTATCGAGGACACTCACAGACTCCAATTTTCAGTGCGTGGGCTGCTGCAAGCAGCTCAGGGATGGGGCCCCAGGGGTCACAACAGACGCATAAATGCGAGGTCCCCTCGCTGTGCTTCGGGGCCTGGGTGCAGCCTTCGGGAGGCGCTTTGGAAACACGGCATGGTTTCTCTCTAAGGCACTGTTTTGAGAAGCTGCAGAGATGTGGAATCGTGGAAGCTTTTCTCTTGCTGTGCAGGAGGTGGTGCAGTAATCAAGTCCCAGCTTTTACATTCTGACAAGTCCGCCTAAAAGCTTGCTAAATTAAATGCTTACCATCGTGCATCTCCTGGCTGCAACATCCGATCGAAATCTGAACGCTGGCTATCAGTGTGGGAGGAGATAGAGAAAATTCACCTTCTGGTGGTCATTAAATAAAAGGGAGAAAAACAACAACAACTTTTGTGAGGATGGTACTAAGTTTTCAGAGCCTAGGCTTTATTTGCAGACTAATCTAGAAGAATTAAACTACTTCAAAATCCCCCTAAACATAATCTGAAATAAGTGTACTCTCACGTATCTCTGCTAACATGTGAACTACATATAACTTATTACTTCGGTACTAACTTTTTGTAGTGCAATGTGATTGAATTTTAAAACCATGAACCCTTCTGCCTTTCAAAGATACTTGAGCTTCTGAGTCATTAAGGAGGGATTTTCAAACAACTTTCAGATTTTCCCACCTAGAAGCTGAAACCAAGTCCCAGCTCCATTCATCATTGCGTTGGAGGGGAACTGCATACTGGAAAGCCTTAGCTTGTCTTGAAAAATCACAGTTTTGGTCTAAACTATGCTCAAAAGCCAAATTTATTTGGCTTCAGATGTGAGTGTGATGGGTGACGAATGAAGCATGAGGTTTGTACAAATGTGCATCCTCTTGTTGCAGGCTCCCCTCTTCTCTGCTAAACATCCCTCCTGCAGTGCCAGATCTGGGCTTGTTTCTCCCTGATACGAATGTCTTAATGGCTAAATGGGGCCGGGAGGGCAGACCGGGGGGATGCAGATGATATTGGCCTTAAAACAAGCGGCGTGCGTCGAGGTCTGCGGCAGCCGGATGGCCCCGTGACATATTTCTTACAGCTTAGACGTGCCGAATCGGATTCCCACTGACACGTAAAGCCCTTTTCCACAGCTCTGGCAGCACTAAGACTGAGACATCCTAATCCCTTTCTAAAACCCTCCTGTGCTGTAATGCTGACCAAAACCTTGGAGTTCTGCATGGAAGCAGTGAGCGTGCTGACGGAGGGTCTGGGTGCTTGTTGGCATCATCTCCTGCCTTTCCTGTCTGCCTTCCTGGTATCCTACACCTGGTACGCTGCTGTTTGGAGGAGGGATGCTCTCTCCAGCTTGCTTTTCCATGGAAACAAGCAGGCAACGTGTGGCAGCTGCACGCGTGTCCCTGCTCCCTCACCAGCTTCAGAAATGCAAACCTTGAAGGTGCAGAAAGCTCTTGCTGGTTTTGTGGCTGGGCAGCCTGACACCACTCCCAGGCATGGGACAGCCACGCTGCCAGCTTGGCCAGTTTTTGGTGAGCAGGGCATAGGGAAAAGAAGTTAGTGCTGCCTGGGCTGGAGAAGCTGTGGTGGCAGCAGACCTGGCAGGTGGGGACAGGGCTGTGGCTGGGCATCACCTGCGGCAGTGTGAGATGTGTCCTGGGGCTGCTGATGGGGAAGTGGGCAATAAAAGCTTTTAATTCATGTTCAAGGGCCCTTTATAGCCCAGGGGCAGGGCACAATGTTCTTGTTGAAATCAGAATCAGACACTGAGAAAAGTTACCTTGCAGATGATTCTCCCACTGTTTTATCTCTATACTCATTTACTAGTGAATGGCTTGGTTTTATTCAGCCCACAGCCACAGTGACTTGATCTGGCGCCCAAACCCACCTTTAGGGGGGAGCGTTTGCAAAATGCCCTTAGAGGAAGCCCAGTTTGGTGCCTGCCTGTCAAGGAAAGGTAGAGACCCTGAGCAAAGGGGATGTTTTGCTGTCAATATAGCATTCAAATTTAGCTTCTGCCACTGTAGGCAACGTGGCATTAAAAGAAGGAGCTTAAGTTATTAAACTGAGCTGCTTTAATCATCCAGTTCGGGGAAATCCATTGCTACAGGAGACCTGAGGATTAATGTATTTTTACCGCAAAGCCAATACATCTATTCTGATCAGTTAGCGCTCGCTCACTCGTGCATATGAAACTTCGCTGTCCGGGTTTGCACTCCATAGCATGGGATCAAATGGAGTTTTATTTGGAGATTGACCCTGTTACCTTGAATCTCATCATTCTGGTAGCTAGCTATGTTATTTTGCTCCTGGTTTTCCTGATCTCCTGCGTGCTCTATGACTGCAGGGGGAAGGATCCCAGCAAGGAATATGCTCCTGAAGTCCCTGCAAACAGCCAGCCTCCCATCCGGCTGGTGGTGATGCAGCAGGGCTCCCCAGGCACCCGCTGGGCGAAGGGGCTCGTCTCTGCCTACGAGAACGCCCCCGACCTGCCAGGGAAAAGGACTACTGTTGTGTGAAGGGACCTGCCCTGCGCTCCAGCTCCTGCCGATCAGCCTGCCTCGTCTGCTATGTTTACTCTCCGTTTGCAGAAGGATAACCCGTTCACAAGGTAAGTCGAGATGCCGATTTATTTGCTACGGTGCCACTGCCAAGGGGGTTGTTTTGTGTTCGGCTGTATCCTGTGCTGATACAGGCTTGCGCTGCTGCCTGTCATCCATAACGAGACTAATTTCCATTTATGCTGGTGCTGCCTCACAGCCTGCTGGTAGCTGGAGGCAGTGATGCGTTACCTGCTCCGGCACTGGAGAAGGGCCTTTGGTGTAGCTGCGGGTCATGTTTGGTGTCATTATTTTTGCAGGAATAGTGTTGTGCAAAGCATCCCGGCCCCGATGGGCTGAGCTGCACTGCCCTGCAGCCTCTGCACATCTTCCAAGTGCAAATGACCTTGGCAGGCTGTTCATCTCTCCAGTGAGAAAATAAATGCTCAAGGATTTCAAAAGGTTAGAGATAGTGCCTTTCTGATAGCAGCCAGCTGCTGCTCCCATCAGAATTCAATACTTCCCGTGCTGTTGTCAGCTCCCCGAGGGCAGCGCCAGCCTGTCCCAGCACTCATCCCCGTGCGCAGCACACATCAGCCCCTTGCCACAGTGAGACCCACAAGAACGTAACAGGACATAAAATACTTCCTGACAAAGCCTGGTACAATGCCTCCTTCCCCAAGGAAAGTGTGAACCGGGGTAGATTTACCAGTAATGCCATAGGAATCAGTCACTGCCGCCATCCTCCCCACTGAAACAGGCCCTGCAGTGATGCGGCCACATCCCAGCTCTCCGTGTATGTTTCCATGCATCCCTCTCACCTCCAAGCCTTCCTCTGGCTGTGCCCCTCTTCAGCTGGGTGTCTCTGGACCACAAGAAGGCTGGTGTTGTACCACCAGTAAATCTGCATTGGCTTCTGTTGTTCTTCCCATAATTTAGGAGCTACAAGCTAAGGGCCTTTGGCCAACTAATTTCTTCTACATCTTGCTGCTTTTCTCCCTCTTGGCCCTGAAGTTACTGTCTCCTACAAGAAAGGGAAATGTTTTCTTTGTCCTGGAGGTGAAGCACAAAGGGGCAGACAACAGGGATGCTGAGCTTGGAGCCACTGGAGTGGCTGCAGCGCTGTACGGATGCTCCGAGCTGCCTCAGAGCCAGCTGGGTCCTGCTGCACCCCTGGCCCGGGCTGCAACCCCCCTGGGGTGCTGGGCAGCTGCTGGCCCCGTTGGTCCCTGCTGCACTCTGCTACTGATGGCCAAGCTACCTTTTTTTTTACATATATATGTTTGTGTGTGTGTCTGTACATACATGTATATATATACAGATAGATATAACACTAATTTGGATAGAGAAAATTCATGATGTAAGCTGGTTTGTTCTACCCAAGTGCAGAAGACTGAAATCCGTTCTCTGAAATCCTAATGCAGGGTTTCAGAACCCTAATGTTATGTTACTGCATCCCCTGGGGCAGATGGCTGGAGTTATTGGGTATGGCACTTCTTAACCGGCGGATCCTAACAAAAGATTATTAAGAGAAAAATAGCACCAGACCCACACAGTGGCAGTTCTCTCTCCTGTACGCTGTTTTACGTCATCTCTGTGCGAAGTACCTGCCGAGTTCTGTAGAAAGCTTTAGTAAGCATTGGGTCAGATTTATTACCAGCCTACGTCATGTGTAGTGGATGACTCACTGGGTGAAGCGGTCCTGACACCTTCTAGACAGGCATTTTAAATGCCTCCAGAAATAAACTGCAGCAAATTCAAACCACGACTGAGCAAAGCTGTCAGCTGGATTGTACGGTTTGTGCTCCAGCTGGGCAGCAACCTGTGCTGCATCCCCGGCCATGCTGATTTACACGTCAGGCTGCAGAGCACCCTGGTGATGCAGAAGAAATCCTGAGATAGAGTAGCTTTGTATTCTACTGAATTAAAAAAGAAACAGGCAGAATGCTTTGTTTGTTTGTTTGTTTGTTTGTTTATGGTGGTGTTTGGATGTTTTTTGGGGGGAGGAAGAAGGGGTATCAAAACCTGATCTCATCCTCAAGAGTTTAGTTTTCAAGCTGCCCTTTGCACCTCTGTGGCTCAGAGGTGCACCTCATTTTGGAAGGAAGGTGAGACCTGGGGACTGGAGTAAAAACCACAACATGGTGAAACAGCTGATAAATTGCGTTGGTGGCATGGTCCTCTGCCACATATCGTACTGAAATAACTACACTGAATGCCTTGTTTTGTTTATTTAGCACTGAAAAAGTTTGGTTTAATTAACTGCAGGTTCTGGTGCTTTTGGCAGAGCTTGGCAGTGACTGAGCTCCTGGTATGTTACGGTCTGTGGCACCCAGGCAGGCCAGCGTTACCACTCCTTGGGCTCTCCTGCCTGCCTTATCTTTAGCTCGTAAGCTCTTTTACACTTTTGCATGTTAGTACATCATCTAGCATGCAAGGAGCCTCCTCAGCGATAAGGGGTCCTTGCTGTTAGGGACGAGAAATAATAATCTTTCCTGAGAAGAGTTGGAGGGAACAAAACAAATCAAAAATATCAGTGTTATCACAGCCATTTTCTTTATTGACGTGAGTTGTATAAAATGCCACAATGCCAGCAGAAAGGTCTACAGTTCTCTGTCAAAGGTCATGGAAATAGTGCGATGGTACCACAACCCAGCCGCTGTACTTCTGACACGATGCCTGAGTGAGCAGTTACGCATACAGAGATAGAGACTTGCAAAGCTACATTAATAAATACTTCAGAGAGCAGAAATTCTCCAGATGCATAATTTTCTCAGCAAATATTTTGTGTATATCAACCAAAAATTCCTGACTCCTTGAATATCAGTGGCGAATCTGTTGATTTTGGTGTGGTTGTTTTCTTGCTAAAGCTGTAGATAGGAAGCCCGGCTGCGATGCCGCAGGCAGTGCCTGGGGCGCTGTGAGCAGGGGAGCAGTTTTGAGGAAGACAGTGCTTAGCTCTAAGAAAACTTATCGGCTGTGATAGAGCTGGTGGACTCTGCCCTGAAACGTGGAGCTAGAAGCAGCAGATGACCTTTTCCTCATGATAGGACTTCTGAACAGCAGGCAAAATCCCCTTCCAGAAGATGAGGGACTAAAGTGCAACTGGACTTTGCCTACCCAGTGGGGAATAAATGGGTTTCTGAAAGTTTTGCCTGTACTAGAACAGTATTGCTGTACTTAAAGCAGTGAGAGAACCCTTGGACGTGTATAGAGAATCACAAATAACCAAGTTGTCGTGAATGGTGTTAGTTCTTTATGGAGGTCTCTGCTACGGCTGGGGCAGGATTAGTGCCTGCAGATGGGCATTTACCAGGCTGAGCTCACAGGAAAATGCCCTTGAAGCTGCTGTCCCTTGAGTGCTTGTGGTCCTGTGCCATGGGTGTGGGCAGCTGTGCAGTGCAGCCATTTTCCTTAAAGTGTGCTGGACTGAGGGTACATCCCTTGCTGGGATTCACTTGGTTTAAAAAATATCCTGAGAACAGGCCTTGCTGATGGACCTGCCATGTAGCCCTCTGCACATGCTCCATATCTGGCATTTCCAGTGCCATTCTGCTAATTGTGGATTCGTGCCTCACTTCATCGTAGCTGTGCCCCTGTGGGCATGTGTTTTGCCTAGAGGATTAGGAAATGTTGTAAGTCCTGGGTATCTAGCATAGAAATACTGTTTTGAACTAGAGTTCCATTTGCACATGAGTAAGATGGCAATAAAGATGGTGCTAGCACTTATTCAGAAGCAGTATGAGTTGGAGAGCACTGGATGAATCGAGAATGATTTAGGAAACCAGCTCTGTTTCCAGCTCTGCCCTTGGCTTGTGGGGCATCCCTGGCAGCTCATGTTCCTCTTGTGCTTCTACTTTGTTTCACATTAATTCTCTCTGCCCTCTGCAATGAGATTTCTCCTCAGATGTTTGTGGGGTTCACTATGGGGTCACTATAGAGTTGGCATGCAGGGGCTGCACTTGAATTTCACCCCGTGAACCATCCCCAGTAGTTTCAAACAAGACAAAACATACCCCAATCATGGAGAGCAGAGAAGTCGGTGAAGGAGCTGCTGTAAATCTGGGAAAACGTGGCCATAGGGCCTTCAGGGCTCTTGTTTCGAGTGAGCTGTGGTCACGGCAGGGCTCAGACAGGCTGCAGTTCTGTGGTTTGAAGGGAACTGAGTGCTGGTGGGAGGATTTATTGCTGTTCTGCAGGAGGCAGGAATTCAGTCTGGCTCTTTTTCAATTGGCATTAGTGCCCTTTTAAAGTTATATATTACTGCTTCTGTAAAGCATTTATTAAAGGGTTTCATAGAAGTAACAGGAAAGAAAAGAACAGATTTCTAGATTTCTCCAACATTAATTCAAGTCAAATGTATCATTAAATTTATTGCTTAAATAAAATATAGAGTTTGTGTGAGACTGTTCCACTGTAAATATACTGTCTAAGCCTTTGGTGTTTTTTTTAAATCCCTAATAAGCCACTACATATGAATAGGGGATTAGCCCAGACAGACTAACCCACGTTCACAAGGGAGAACTGCTTCCCATGCAGTGAGGTTTTTAGAATTTGGAAAGGGATAGATTTTCCCTCATTTTTTATTAGCACGTTGTTATTGTGATGCAAATGCTCATCCTCTGATGGTGCTAAGTATAGAAGCCCAGTAACACATCCAGGAACAAACCCCTTGGCTGCAAGAAGAGATTAAGAATGGGTTTTGCTGCCCAGACCCACCTCCCCTGCGATATCAGCTATTCAGCTGGTGTAGTGCTGGTGCTGGGACGGGAGCACCAAGAGGTAGAAGATTTGATAGTGGGTGTTTAATGAGAAGCGCTGTCCTCCCAGCCAGGAGCCAATACTGCTTCAGGTGCAGGGCAGCCCTATAGCCCAGCATGCCATCTTCTAGGTGTGTTAGAAACTACATCTCATAGCTACCTGTGTACTTTCTGCAAGGCAAAGCACTAGCTTGTGGCTCCTGCTCCAGCCCAAGTGTTCGGCTCTCCTAGGTGCCCAGTTTCCTGTGCTGTGTCTGTCCTGTTTTGTATGGCCTGGGCCTTGCAAGCACATGCAGGCATGTCTCTGATGTACCTTGAGGACTTCTGCAGCCTGAACCCCAAATAACTGCTTTTTGGTGCCAGATGAAGTGACAGCCAGAGCCAGGGTGAGGATGTGCACGTGAGGAAGCTGTGAGAGGGTGTCTGGTGTCTGCAGGCAGCTGCTGCCCAGGAGGCACTCCATCACTCCCCAGTGCTGGGGTGATGGAAAGCTAAATGAGTCGTTTACAAATCACCCTGATATTTGCAGTGGAAAGCTATCTAGCTTAACAAGAGAAAACCATCCCAGAAATACAAAAAAAAAGGAAAACCAGACCTGCTGCCATCCCTAGCTGCCTACCCCAGCTCCTATTTTTGCCTTCTCGCTCGCTGCTCCTGAGGCCTGCTGGTCTCCTTGGAGATGCTGCTGCTTGGCTCCTCTCTCAAAATGGCAGTGCTTGGTGTTCACCCCTCCACGAGGCCCTTCCACCTCACCATGCCAGGCAGGGTGACAGTTTGGGAGGCCTGTGGCTGTCACGAGGCATCCAAACCCAGCACCATGTCCCTCACCCCGGGCTAAGGCTGGGTTACTGCTACGGGTGCCCTGTGTGGGCAGCGAAACTGTGCCTGAGTTCCTCCATCTGCTAATGGCAGTAATCATTGTTACACAGTTGGGGTATCGGGTTGGTTTAATTAATATTTATGGAAGAACATGAGCTCCTTTCATGGGTGGTGCTATCGAGATACTGTTAATTATGAATTATTAATCTACTCTGATTAGACATGGGCCTGTTCCAGAGCACACAGCAGACTTGGACATATTGCTGAAGCACCACATTTCATGCTCTTTCAGTATTTAAATGCTTTGGGCCCACAGTATAGCTCTTCATTACCCTAAAAATACACTGAGCTTAGCTGTTCTTGACTTCAGCATGAGCAAAGAACCCAGGCTTAGCATCCACCTCTACTTGTCTCAATGATGTTGACTAAACCATTGATATTTTCATACAATTTCATTAGGTAATATTTTTATGTCCTTTTCTTATCCCAACCACACCACTTTGAAATAAAATAGATGTAAAAATTCAGGCCAGTCTGGGTCTACACCTCTCAAGACAGGGAGGAGGCTGGAGGCTGGCACCCCTTCCACGCCTGCCTTCAGGTGACACCACAGAGGCCCCAAGGCTCCAGGGAGTTGCCTCGAGTTTATTGCTGGAAACTGGGCACTCATAGATCAAGGCCAATACACACAGAAGAGGTGGATCGAATAAAGTAGCAGCTCGTGATGTAAAGTCTGTGCAGGCCATGTTCATTGGGTTTGCCTCTTACTCTCCCCAGCTGACAAAAAGACACTACCTGATGAGAGAATATTAATAGTGATAGGAGTGCAATATTTATTACACGTGATTTCTTTCCCTTTCTCTGCATGTTCTTCCCCTTTCAGGAGCATACTAAGCAGATTTTTGCCACAAGTCTTGTATTTTTCTCTTCCTCTTCCAAAAGAGGAAGAGAAAAATACAAGCCTCCTGCTGGAGGCTGAGGGCTCTTCCCTTAGCGCAGAGAATGGATGACTCTGGATTTCAGCTCGTTGCCTGCACGGGGCAGTGTGGTGATGTGGTTTGCTATCTTCAGGGCTCGTGGCAAGATTTCCACTGAATCACTTCTCATCAGCCACCAGCAGCTCTGCAGTTCCTGGCCCTCTAGGCAAAGCACACAGGTAGCAGCAGCAGAGCAGATGTGAACCCAGAGCTGCTGAAGGGAAAGCAAAGCTTTTTTTTTTTTTTTTTTTTTTTTTTTCTGATCAAAATGGGTACTTTATCATTTCTCAGGGCATTAGGTTTCAGGGTGGTTTAATAACGGGTGGGTGGTTTTATTACTAGCAAAAACTCCAAGTCAGGTGTCATTATACCAGGAAAAAGCAATTTGACAATAAGCCTTATTTTCCTTGCTAAAACAGTGTATGCTAACCTGGCAAAGAACTGCTTTAATTAATTGAGGCTCTGTTTACAGTTGATGCAGAGAGGCAGCTTGTAGGGACATGCCATCAAGTATTTTCCAGTGCAGACAAGGCTCTATAAAAGCTGCATTTTTATTTATATACCTCTGCAGAATTGAAAATTGGGGCGGTGCTTGTAAAGCCAAGAGCTTTGTCCCTGGGGTACTGAATAGAAGGCAAATCTCTGGCATCAGGAGGCTTCGTGTTTGTTTTGGGAAGGAGAGCTGGCTGGGCTCCCAACGCTAACTCTGAACATCTGAGGAAGAGGTTGGCTGGGAAGAATCGCGTTGTGACGCAGATGGGGAAAGCCAGGAAATTCAAAGCCGGGGCAGAGGCTCCTACCTTAACTCATTCTGGCATGGAGAAAATAACTGTGAAGTGTTAACACCACGTCCCTGGGCTGGGTAGTTACAAAACACTCTGGTGGTTGCACTCCTTGGCAGGACAGGGGTTTTACCAGCTTGTTGTGGTAGGGGTCAGGGAGCTGCTAGGGCAAGGGGGAACTTGCAGCCACCACCAGGGAGAATGTGGCTTGGCATCATCCAGCCTACTTGTTTTTGTGACCATCTGGGCAAGGTTATTGGGTCTAGGAGGACACGTGCTCCTCTTCTGCTGATATCTTTATAGTGTTGGAGGGACGAAGGTTCCCTTTCCTTTCTCTCCAGCTGATTTTGTCTCACCAGCTTTGCGACATGGCAGATCCCCAGGGTTCCCTCTGCTTGGGATTTTGTGTTCTCAGCATTACAAAAGTCCAGCTGCTCTGTGGGGTAGCAGATAAACTGTCACTAGGAGGATGTAAGATAATACTGTGGGCTGCTTAACGGGAAATGGCTCTGCAGCTGGACTCACCACTCTTCCCCTTTTGCAGAAGGAAAATGCTTTTCCCACTTCATCTGCTGAAGGTGAATGCCTGGTTTTCATCCTAAATGTCGGCCTGCAGTGGTAGGGAGCACCCCCCAGATCCCCAGAACAGTGCATTGCATCTGGACGGACAGGCAAATGTGTCTGCAGCAAGAGGGCAAAAGCAAGCTGCAGCATCAGAGGGACTGAAGCACACCCGCTGAAGCTTCCCCCGAAAGTTACAGCGTGTGTGCTGCAGGGGTAAGGGGTAGAGCTTCACAGCACGGTCATGTCATACGATCTTGGTTTCCTGTTTTGCTGAAGTAGAACAGCTGGTGGGGAGCAGGCGTGCTGCGCCGTGGGCCTGCTGCACTGTCTGTGCTGGGGAGCACATGGGGTAACCTGGAGCAAAGCATGAAAACTGGAGAGCCCAGATCGCTGCCATCTTTTAGAGCAGAAGTGAGGGCGTGCTCACTGAAGGGAAAAGGTGAAGGAAAATGATGAAAGGCCAGGCTGTGCCCTCCATGCGCTTCTCTGTTGATACACTCCACAAAGTCTTGCTCTTACCTGGTCAAGGCCAGGTCCAGCTTTGCTGTTCGGAGCTACCCAGCTGGTGACGTGGGCATGGGGTGGTTTCCTGGGCACCACATCCTGCTCAGCCCTTGAGCACATCATCTTGCACCTGGCAAAATTTGGCATTCACTGTTTCGGCACCACCTTGCTGGATTAGCTCTGCTCCTGCAGGGCACCACCTTCCCTGCCTGAGCAGATAAAGCTCCATCAGCCAGATCATGCCCAGCTCAGGCTCACAGAATAACCCGCCAGAAGGTAACGAGGGCTCAGCTAAGCTCTGAGTTCAAAGGGACACTTCGGGGTTAAAACCAGTGTGCCTGACAGTGACCCCGCTGGGGGCAGGCAGTGCCCGGGATGGAGCAGGGTGATGTGGCCGCATGTCACCAGCGAGTCTGTAGGCACAGTAGGCTCACTGCTTCCCCGTGCCACCCTATTGCACCCCTGCACTATCAGCTTTCCTGTTTACAATGCGGGCTGCCCAGCAGTACTGCACCCCGTCACAGTGGGGTGACCGCAGCGGGTACAGGGGGAAGCAAAGCAGAAGGTCCTGGCCTTCAAAGAGAAGGCAGAAAGTACTGGGATGTTTGCCACGGATTTAAAAATATGAAACAATTGTAATGTGTGTCTCCTAGTTAAAGGTATTATAGAGGGAAAAGCAACTTTGCCAGATCCTTTGGCTGTTGTACACGTTGATGTATAATGCATGCACACACCTACACGCTTGGAGACGTGTGCCTTTGTGCACATAATTACAGGTTGTTGTACAGAGATCGCAGGTGTTTCTATTTTCACCTGGTATTATGGTATCTTGACTTTAACTCAGAAGTCACCCCAGCTTGATTCTCATCCTTCCCTGCCCCTCGAATCGCTCTCTTCCTTCTCCCAAAAGTTCATGCCACAGTGCAGGTGCTCTGACAGTCAGCTGCATAAAGCAGTCATCCTCCTGAGCATCATCTTCCCAAAAACTGAGTTCTGGGATCCAGGCACAGCCCCCACGTGTGCTTTGTGTCTCCCCACAGACCACCAGGATGTGTTTGGAGTGCACACGGAGCGGGAGAGAAGGTCCGAGCCTGTGGGGCCACACAGTGACCATGGGGCTGGCACCAGGACGTGATGGGGCTGCTGGAGGAGCTGCCCGAGGGCTTCTGCCATATGCACCCTAGTTCCAGGTCCAGCACTTCTTTGTGGTTTTCACACTCCATGTTGCTCTTTGTACACCATGACCACTAATTGCTCCAGCTAATGAACTGTTAAAAGACAGGACAGCTGTGCTGAGAGGTGCAGGCAGCAGCCTGGGAGGCAGCCCCTCCCTTTGCTTTCCCTTAAGGGCCTCAAGCCACGGCTTTTCCTACTCGCTAGGTACAAAGTTGGGCCAGGCAGCAATTTCAAAGTGCAGATAGGATGAAGGAAATCAAATATTTGTTTCCATTGGAATTTGTCTAATCTGACTGCCTTCCTCTGATGCCTGTCAGGAAGTACAAAGCCCCAGGAGACAAGCAGCAGCTCCGGGCTTACAGCTGAGCCCCCCCGAGAGGCCGAGCACACCCCTCAGCAGAGATTGAACTGGGTTCCCTGGGCTTCCTTGCATTACTGTAGGCTTGGTGCAACAACAAAAACAGCTGCTTTGCTTGTTTTAGAGACTTTAGTACTTGGCAAAGTGCCTCATTCTCTGGGTGGTTTTGTGGATCCTGTGGATGAAAGTCCCTGACATGGAGGGGACGCGCAACGCTGCGGGCACAGCAGTGCTGGCTGCCCTCACCCGGGCAGGGTCAGCTGCTGTCACCAGAGCTGTGCCTTTGCCAAGTTGAGGTCTCATTTCTGGTAGGCCTGTACAGTGACCTGTGCATCGCAGAAGGCAGGCCTGTACACAAGCAGCAAACCATCAGGTCATTTCTTTCACTGCCTTTTGCATGTAAGGCAGTAGCCGTCCTACTTGCTGTCAGTAGCACAGTAATTTAGCATTTGACGGCAGGTTAATGAAAACTCCGCTGCTGTTCTTGCTGGGATCTGAGATCTGACATTACAATGCAGTCCTTCCTTGACCTTTCCCTCTTGGCCCCTCTTGGAAATTAGAGCGTCTTCGTTTTAATGAGCTCAGAGGCTTGGGGAGTTGCAAGAAAAAAATAGTCAGCTTCAGAAATACCTACCCTCCTCTTGTGAGTATGTCAGGGCATGTTTTTAGATACAGCTCTCTTACCTGAACGGGCTTGTGCTCTCCTGATTTTGTGCCTTCTCCAGCTGAGCTGTTTCTTGGCCCCAGCCTCAGGTTTATGATGCAAGGCCATGTTTACTTTGCGAGAGGTATGTTGCAACATATAGCCCAGGTTTTCAACTGGTGTAAACCACCCCAAGCTTTGCTCCCATCCCTGTCACTCCTGCAGCCAAATCTAGATGGCAAACCACGGGCCACCTTTCAGTGCACATACACGTACACCTTTGCAAGGCTTCCAGGAGCTAACATGCTCATACAACCAAAATGGAAGAAAACACACAAATGGCAGTAAGAACACCACAGGGTCAGGAGATGCTGATTTCAGTGCTTTCCTCTTTCCCTGCATGAACCACGGGATGAACCACGGTTGCTGCGGGGTCAGACCCGGCACACAGAAGTGCTGCCAGTCTGCAGTCCTTCAGAAACTGAAGTCAGTGCCAAGAGGGACAGTGAGATGGAGGGATGACTCCTTTTCACTCGTTTCCATCCCCTCAATGTGTCCAGTGTGAGTCAGCTGAAGGCAGCCCATGACTTGCACAGGGCTTTCCCTCCTCACCCCATGCTCCTGACCCAGCCGCCCCATGCTGCTGCCTGCCTGTGAAGCTAGAAATAACCTCTGAGCTTTAAATCAGGCTCCTGCTGTGTCGTGGGCTTCAGTGAGCACAAAGTGTCGAGGCAGTGCTGGAAGTGGCCGGCAGACAGCAGCTCCGGGTACTGGAGGCTCCACGGAGTAAGGTAGGTTTGGGCTCTGCTGCGTGCGGGTGTTCTGGTCCTGCAGGTGATGTGGGCATGGCACCGTGGCTTAGAAAGTGCTGCTTCAACTGGAGTTTGTACAGGTTTGGATGTTGTGTAAATACTAGTCTTTTGTAGTAACACACACACACACGTGCTATCTTGTGTACACATTTATTTAGTAGCAAGGCAGAGAGCTTGGAAGAGAACCATGTTTGCAAAGGGCTGTAAAGGCAAACGTTTCCTTCTCATGTTGATGTTGTGCAGCACATGATAGAAGCAGATACATAACTGAAAATCTGTAGGAAAGGTAATTTATTCTATCAACGTCAAATACAGATACAAAACAGTCTTGCTCTGTATGTATATTTGCAGATTTTATTATCAAAAATAGATGGTGAAGTGAACAAAATATAAATCATAGAGAACACAGCTAAACTGTACAGAAATATGGGAGAAGTGTCAGTAAACCTTTCCCTGCTGCTGCTTCAGTGCCTTTATGCAGGTAACGAGCACCCCCAAACCAGGGCAGGACAGTTCAGCTGCCAGGAGAGCCAAGGAGGGGAGAACAGAAATTGTTATGAAAGCAGGGTAACAACTGGATGGAGCAGAAGTTTGCAGACGTGGATGTTGTTGTATGTAGGGATGTGTATGCGTATGTAAGGATTCCCTTAGGTCCCTAAATCATGACAGGAGTCTCAGTGCTGCTGCACCAGGCTGGGATTTCTCTGCACAAAGCAGGATCTGCCATTAGCCAAGGTCTTCTCAGCTCTCGCATTGCCACACTGGTGGTAGCTCCCATTTGATAATGGAAGAGACAAGCTTCAAACTTGGCCTGCAGAGCAGCACGGGACAGCACTCGCTCCTTTGATGCTGCCTGAAGTCCCAGCACCACAAAGTGATTGCAGTTTCCTTGGCCATGTCAAAAACCAGCCTGCTGCAGCTGAAAGGTTCTGACGGTGGCCTCTCTGGGAAGCTGGTACTGTTTGTTAAAGCAGGATGGTTAATGGGTACCTGCTCTGCCAATGCAAAATGAGGGAAGCAGCTGTTTCACAGTCAGGTAGCTCAGCACGGTCATCCCTGAGCAGGAATACTGTTACGCTCACCTAGCTGTGGTGCAGTAAAATTATGCACGCCTCGTCTCCCCAGGGATTTTACAGCCAGGGAGCCGAGGCACATTAATTACCCGGCCGTCACAACAAGCCCTGCTCCGAGCTGAGGACAAAGCCTTGGGAGCGGCAGTCACCGGGCTGTGTAAGGTCAGGGCTGGGCTGAGCTGGCAGCGCTCCCCGGGCAGACTCAGCACAGGCTGTCCCCACCAACCTGCCCATTTCTGGCAAGAAAAGGGACAGTTTCATCCCCTCATCGGTGTGAGCGTTGGAGGAGGGACGGACATCCTCCCATTGCCCCCTCCAAGCTGGGAACTCTCTGCAGCAGCAGATATCAGGATGCATTCCCGAGGGCTGACCTGTCCTGGAGGATGCTAAGGTCAGGCGCTCTAACAGGCTGCCCAGGGAAGTGGTGGTGTCCCCATCCCTGCAGGTATCTGAGACGTGTGAGACACAGCTCTAAGGGACATGGCTGGGTGATGGGACTCAGGTTGATGGTTGGCCTTGATGATCTTGAACGTCTTTTCCCACCCAGATGATTCCATGAGTTTAAGGCTGCAGTGTCCATAGGCAGAGCTGGTGTTCTCATAACGCTGCTTTCCATCCCTCCTCCATCAAATCCCAGCTGCAGGCAGTAAATGGTGACAGACCAAACAGACACCCTGAACAGCTCGGTTGAGTTTTTTACTTTTTCAGCTTACAGGAAAAGCAGGATTTGGGACACCGAGCAGCAGAGCTGATCAGTCAGAGTGAAGGTGCACTGGGTCACAGCTCTCGAGAGCGACAGCCCCTGGAGCTGAGCAGCAGGGCCGGCTCGTTCCTGCCATGCCACAGCCAGCGCAGAGTGCAGGGCTGCTTTTGGGGTCAGGCACACTTATCACCTGCAGCAAAGTTCAGTGGAGAGGCAGCTTTTGGCAGCTTGTTATTGTCGGGGGGAGGGGATTTGTGAGGGCTGTCGTACAAATATTTGTTCTCTGCTCCTTAGCAGCAAAGGGATGCCTACAAACAACATCTCCATTTAAGGTCCCTCTCTCTTGTTACAAAAATCTCGATCCAATTTATTTTTTTTTCTGTTACAGACCTCTGGCTCTCTTCTGTAGGTTGTGTAACGTGCAGCTCAGCTACTGCTGCATAGCACGGGGTAGAGGCAACAGTCTAAAGGGCATCTTTAGATCCCAGCCACAAATACAATTGTGTTTGTACCTAGTTATCACAAGCATCCATCTGCACGCCAGTATCAAGCCGTGAGCATCCAAGCAACAGCACAGCCAGTGCCTGAGTTAGATTAGTATGGCTCTGCGAACGACCCAGGATGGGATCAGATTGTCAGGAGGGCTTTTGGTGAGACCTCCCAGTTTGGATAAAAGCTTAGGCCATGAACTGAGAAGTAAAGAGCAAATGAAATGTCAAACAGCTGCTCCCAAAGTGAACAGTTTGCCCGGTGTGTCATTTTTCCTGCAGGAGAAACACAGTTTGATTTTGGCATTAAACATTGGGCCATAACAGACGTATACAGAAACACTAAGAGTGACTTTGATTCTGATACTACCTAATGTTAAGGCCTTTGATATTGCAGCTTGGGCATGATTCCTTTGTGCTGTAGGTGGAGGGATTCTGTGTTTAGAAATATTCATTTTTAAGCCACCCTTTGTGTGGAGGAGCACAGGTCTCTGCTGGAGCCTGGAGGAAAGCTTCAACACAAATAACACTTGGAACAAGCTGTCTTGGTTGATTTCAAAACCAAAGCCATTTAACCTCAATTTCATTTGGTGACTTCACACCAGACTTACACCATCACTGTAATTTGATATTGATATTTTTGAAGTTTAAGTCCAGGGACATTTCTGGCAGTTGTTTTTAGTAAGTTCCCCGTTAATATCTATTTTACAGGAGACAGAATTGAGCACTTATTTAATTATGGAAATGGCTGCATGATATCATAAAATCTCAAGTGCAAAGGAAACATTCTTTTAACATTTCATTCATAACCTGAATATTTAAAAGTATCACTCATCTTTCAACAGCAATCTATTGATGACTAAAAGCTGCACGAACAGCTATTACACTGCACAGCCTAAGGTGCATTTGTTTTAACCTCCTACTTTGCAAGTGTGTCCACAGAGCCATAGAGCATCCCTCAGTCTGGACAGGTCAGTGAAACTGCCCAGAATTTGGCTTTAAATCTGCAGACCTTAAGGGTCTGCTCCCTTAAATTCTGGAAGAAGAGGAGAGGGATCAGTTGTGCTGAGGCATGTCTCCCCAAAGGAGATTCCTTGAAGCACTCTAAAGATCTTCAAATGATTAAAGTTAGTTCAAACGTATCCCAGGTAGCTTTACTGGCAACATATTGGAATTGGGGTTTTCACTGAAAAATTGCAATATGGCACCAGAACTGAAAATACCAGATTTGAAAATTCAGCTAAAAACTTTTTTCCTTTTCACTGAGACCTCTGCAGAGGTTTTTCCTGTGCCAAGCGTGCTGAGAGTTTCACAGCTTTCTGACTATAATGTAGACCGATATTTAAGTAAAAAAACATTATAAGATTGCAGTGAAATTACAAAGAATCAGTAGCAGTTTGGCAAACAACACTCCTTTTAAGTGTGAGGCTGTTTGCAGTGCGTCACGCACGGCTGATAACAGCAGAGCAGGGCCAGCCGAGGGCACTGCCAGCTGCCACCGCGGTTAGCTGGGACGCTCCGTGGGCAGCCGTGCGCCTTTCCCGGGCTCACTCTCACACCGGTGCTCTATCTCACCCTGTAATTTATAAAATTGATCCTGCTAAAAGCAAACAGAGAGACGGAGAGTGGTGTGACCTCAACCGAGAGGAATGGTCCAAGCAAAGCTCAGGAATTCCCGGGCTGTGATCTGCTGCCAGCACTGCGTCCCGGCCGCTGGGGAAGCTACAGAGGAAACATATTTTGAAGCGTGGCCTTTCTCCAAGGCTTTGCATTCCGTTCCCAAAAATGTGGCCTTGAGATTTTACATCCTCAAGCTACAGATAAAAAGGTTGTTCCGTCCAGTGCAGCAGAACAAGATAAACCCTGCTGAGGTTTGCCAATCCTTGGTTTGCTCCAAAGGAACAGTTTCTGAAAAGCTGTGCTGTGTACACACAGTTACCCCCATTTCAGCTCATGGGCAGAGGCACTGTCTGTTATTTCTTGAGTCTATTAAACTAACTTATCTTCTCCTTGTAAATGTTGCTGTCTGAGCTTCAAACACAGGAATTTGGAGGACAGGAATTTGCAGTCTTGAAAAATAGCTCGAGGGACTCTGTGCCCTTGTGGATTGTTGCTTGCCTACTCTCTGTACAGCTGGCATCTAAAAACCTGCCTGTTATTAGGGTTTCTTTTATTAGGGTTTCTTAGTGGTTGTGTTTTTGTTTTGTTTTGTTTTGTTTTTCCTTTGGGCCTCCCAGCTGTTACATGATGGGTCAGAGCCTCAGCAGCACGAGTTCAGCCACCTCAGCTCCACCACCAGATCTCGGCAGGCTTTCATCCACCACAACTGAAAGGGAAGTCAGGTCAGAATCTGTCTGCAAACTTCCTTTCACCAAAGATAATACAATTTGTAACCCTCTCACAAGGGTGTGGTGAAAATTAACTGGATGGTAGAGGCAAGGCCCATGCAGGTTGCTAATGGCAATGATGTTTGTTTTGCAATCACTCTGCCTGCTAGCCGAGTAGATGAATTAAATCAAGCATCAGACCCCTCAACACCTCTGTGTCATCATCTCTTGCAAGTGCCATGATTCCCAGCAGCTCGGCATTAGATGGTGCACACCACGAGCTTCCTATTGACCAGAAGGGACGTTGTGAAACAGAAGTCCTTTCACTCTTTATAGTATATCGCAACCGAGAGAGAGAGCTTTTGGATTCTTGTCCTTGAATTCCATGGGTTATTTCTGCAAAAACACTGAAAGAAATTTATCTCCACTTATTAGGGCAATCCCAAGCTAGATGACCGCCCTGCTCATCTCCCTGCCAGCCCCTCTGCTCCCTCTTTGCAAGGCTAACAAGTGCTATTTAGACTGGAGATATGTCAGGGACAGCGTGTCGGGCATTTGCTGGGCTCTAGTACAACACAGGTTCAGTTTGCATTTGAGTTACATTTAGAAAAGATTGTGAGCAAAAGAGAAAAAAGGACTCATGCTTTACTAACCCTAATTATATAATCTAGGAGACCTGAGATAATTATGTGCATTTGAGGATAGATGTTTTCTCCCCTTCCAAATATATTTAAGGAACACACACACACAAAATAAAACTGATGGGCTGCCAGCAGCTTTGTGAGAAGCCTGGTGGGCTCACAGCAGGAGGTGCAGCCCATGGTCAGAGGCTGCCTGGCTCTGCACGAGCCGGTGTTCCATGGCCGTGCAGGCAGTCAGGCTCCTCGTTGGTATTGCTGGCTTCCCCTTTACAGGGTTTAAGCTCCTGTATTTGATTTTTCTAAAATATCAAAACGAACAAAAAAAAAATGTAGCTTTCTAATCAGACGTACAATAATCAGAAATAATACAATTCAGGCAAACTTGTTTTAAAAATCTGAAAATGAAACAATATCCAATCACAGTAAAACTCCAGCCATTTAACCACTGACAAGAAATCAATTTGTTTTCTTTCACTAAATATGTTTAAAATCTTTAAGTAGTCCAAATGGGATGTGGAAACCATTTCCTCTCGGATGACAAATGACAGGCTGAATTCCACTCCCTCTGTTCTCTTTAGGCTTGACCTACAGCTGATAGGAAACAATGAGAGTTTTTCCTTTAACTTAAATGGATTTTATGTCAGACCCATTAAGTAACAGCTTATTTCACTTCATTGATTGTGATGTCAAAAATGAGGTATGGAGAGTGATTATGGATGGCAGACGTTTGCAGAGGAAAAAAAAAAAAAAAATGGCAGGAAGAAAATATGGGCATAAAGGTTCTTGTATGTCAATGCCATGCAGACTACCTTTAACTTAACATCAGCTAAAGTAGTCTGCTTTGTCTGTGAGAAGGGACTTAAAGGTAGATCTGTTTTATTCTAGCTTTGGTATAAGTGTGAACATTTTCCGTTTAGTTTTGAGAAAGTAAAAATGTGTATATGTATGAAATACAGGGGCCAAAGAGAAACAATTTGTTCTGCATGGGTAACACATTGCTTAAATGAATAAATATATAGATATAAATAAATTTTAAAAAAATCTTCAAAAGCCTCCACTCATGGGGCTGAAGAAGGAGAACTCCCTGGAAAGACATGCACTGATCTCGTGTCCCCTCCATGCCTGTAAGTCGCTGCCTCCCCTGCCCTGCCACAGCCCCTAGAGAGGCAACTCGCCCAGTGCTGCCTAACTGGCAGGGTTAAGAGAGTGAAAATGATGGGCACTTTCAGGCCAGATCCACTTCTCCCCATCAAGCTTGACCCCGAGAGAGAAAGATGGAAGATGAGCTCTTGTCACCATCTGTCAAAGCTTTACATTCAAAAGAAGGCTTCTAAAAACACTGAAAGTAGTACAGAGTTATTCTTTATTCGCTGTTGTAGGCTTCCTAAAGGCAGACTAAAACCCCAAATCTCATGAGTTTGAATTCTATTATGACTTTGGTTTAAAAACCTGAAATGTAATTTTTCAGGGATCCTTGACAGTACTGTCCAAACCAAACCTGAACACAACAGCAGCTCCTTAGCTCCCAGGTCCTGTTGTCCTGATTTGGTCTGGTTCATAAAATTCTCTTTCTGAGTGAATTTAACTACTATATTGCCTTTAAAAAAAAATGAATCCCATTTCCTGTTAGCTTAAATTACATACTTATTTCTGCTGGAAGACCTAAGAGAGGTTCCCAGGTTACCCAGCCGTAAGCAGCAGGTTGAAATCCCCGATCCTCTCTCTTACGGTACAATTACTGAAAGCCAAAGCAAACAGACGTTTGTTGTTTCTAAACAAGCCTTGAATTCGGGTACATTATGACTAACATTTCACAAAGGAAATACTACAGGATCAATGTTGGAAAGCAGGATATTTCTGTGCTGTTTGAAATACAAGTTCTTTGCCGTCAGTAACAGACTCGGTTCACCTGGTGACTCAGACGTGTCCACAGCTGGTCCAAGGCCAGTACCCAGCCTAACAAGTGCTGCTTTTCTCTCCTTGTTCTCTGCGGCTCTAATCTCCTTTCAGGCACACAAAGCACCTCCTGGCCTTGTGGGAGCTTCTTCATCTGAGAGGCCCGAACGCCTAACATCCACCAGGAGAAATTTCATTTTTCACTCCAACAGAAAGTTTTCTTGTAAGATACATCACTGCGGTCCTACTAGAAAATGCACCTGGTTAAATACATTTTAAAATGTATTTACTGAAGTACATTACTAAAATGTACCTGGCTGGAATACCTTTGAGGTACATTGTAACTCCAGATGAGCACACATTTACTAATCACAACATGGAAAAGTCTCAGTGTTTTAAAAGCAATGTCAGCAACTGGCATCTGAGAAGCTGTGTTTTTATGACCAAGTGTGCCATGGGATATTATCACATTTACAAAAAGGCTTTTTTCATATTTTTGTTTGTTTGTTTGATGGAAAGGATAGATTAGTATCGAATTTGACCTTTATCTTTCTCAGTGTGTAATTTGAAATCTGTGTAATTTTATTTATGATGTGAAACGGGCTCAACTTCAAATGCAATACATGGCAGGACTGCTATCTGACACAGGCCAAATGACTGCAAAATAATATCACTGCATTATTTTCCTGAAGATGCAATTAAACTTCATTAGTCACATAGATAATCAAATTATAATTTCATGTCTGTCTCTTGTTTAGGAGCTTAACTCTAATTGGTTTGAAGTCCCCACATCAGTGAACAATCGATGCTTATTGTCTCTGAATTTTGGTGTAACTCTTGTAAACAAATCATTTTTTGTTTAGTATAAAATTGCAGATCTCACACCAAATTTTAAGGTGTTAATAATTCAGCTATTGCTTTTAGAGGGCTTCAATGGCTCAGTTCACAGATGATTTAAGTAGTAAAAGAATTTTAAAACATCACTGAGATTTTATAGCTACCCTACTCATTTTCCATTGATCGTCATAATGTTAAAGATTCCTCCTGACTTGAAGTACCTTTGAATTATTCCCCAACAAAGCTATTCATTGTCCCCACAAAATCTGGAGGGTTCTGTAGCCATGAAAATTACCCTTTTCTCAGATACACTGACAGAAAGAAACCTTCAGCAGATTTTTAAATGTAATTATCTAGCCTAACCTAATCTAATCTGCTACAAGGCACATCCCTCTAAAATCACTTGTTTTACTTGCAGTAAATCTCCTCTATTATATTACTAAGTAATGCTGTAATCCCATTTCAGGTTTAATGCTGGCAGCGAGTGCTATGACATCAGGTAAATGTTTATGTTTCAACATTATTTCCACTGCGAGTGGCTGTGTATGCCAAGCAGCCAGCCCTTCTTAGATACCTGTGTCACCCTGGAAAAGTTGTCCAGGGCAGAACTAATTCCATTAGTGTTTGGAAAGCTATTTATAAGCTGCCTTCAGTGGGATGACCTTATTAGTTAGGCTGGGGGAAGGCCGAGGGAGGGAGGGGTGCTTGTTTCACAAGACCGTTGACATGCATTTCAGTACGGGATGCTTCTCCTTCGCACTATGCTCAAAAAAAAAAGACTGTCAGCAAAGCAGAAATCTGGGTCAGTTTGCAGGAAGGAAAAAAAAAAAAAAAAAAAAAAAAAAGAGGGCTACCTCCATGGAGCCTGCAGCCTTGGCCCCAAGGAGGCCACACCATGCTGTGGTTGAGCCCACCACAGGACGTTTTGCTGCCACGTGTCCCCACGCGTGCCAAAAAAAAAAACAACAGGCCTGCCTTTGAGGGACCCCAGGTTGGTTTGCCCACTTGTGTGCCACAGGGATGCAGCTGGGCATGAGCCAAGGGGGTGCAAGCCTGAGCCCCATGGGGTGCTCAGAGCCTCGCCTTGGGCTCACAAGGGACCTGTTGCTGTCCTGGTCTTACAGGCCACGTTATTGCAAAACCGGTTTTCCTATTAGAATCTTGAAGAATAGGATTTCCTTCCAAAATTGCATCAGTAAATTGTTTTACCAGCCAAGAAGAGCTTTGTCAGACTGCATATCTACCATGACCACACACACATTTGAAGCAGTCACTCAGTGACAACCTTGCTTATTTCTGAATTTGTACTCTAAACCTAGGAAAGGGAAGGAGCTTTGCCTCTCAAGCCTCTAAATCAAACCTCTGTCAAACCATCAGCTTCATCCATTAGCACATACACTGCTAAGACAGGAAGGCGAGGGCTGGATTCCCATGTTCTATTTGTTACAAAGCAAAAAGAATGCAGAAAGGTATTTTTCCCCACCCTTATTTACCAGAAATGCTTGATTTATTCTCTCATGTAAACTGGGAGTGGAGAGAAGTTTCACCTGTCAGACTTGTTCCCGTGCCTCATTAAGGGCCTGGTGCTGCTCAGCTCACCTCTGCTGCGTAAATTGGCCGAGAGCTTCCCAAGCCATCGTGTGCCGTCCTGCCGCTCTGACAGAGCCCGTCAGCACCAGCAGCTCCGAAAAGTGAGTACCTGGGAACATTTCTTAGCGGTGTCACGTCCCTGTTGTGGATGTTTTGGCAGCTGTGGAGCTGCTTACAAATGTTATGTGACTGCTATCTGTTCAACAGATCAAGAGAGTAGTTATCATGTGGGCTTATATTAATAACTTGCCGCCTGTGCCAAATGGCTAGAAGAAACTCAGTTTTTGTGCGGGATATTTAGTTTTGTTAGCTTAACCTCCTGAGAGAATTTCACTCCCCACTGACATCTCATGTGGCACTTAAAATTTCACCTTGGCTGGGGAAAAGGAAGCTTTCAGCAAGTCCTGCCCATTGGCTTTATAAGGTTGTGCAACCCAGGACAATTTTGTAATAGAGTGAAAACTGCCATTTCTGTCACTACGGACCCTACTTTTGTGTCCATATTTGCATAATACTATAAAAATACTTGATGTCTGATTAAGAAATGACATATGTCTGTGTCAATTTAATGCTCATAAAAGTGATGGATTAAATGTCCAGGAGAACAAATTCCGCTGTCCCCAGGTTGTAGATAGTTCCTGTGACGGATGTGCAGGAGATTCTGCGTGGGTAAAATTTGACCTAGAAACAATAAGGGCAAATCAGCTCCTGCAGCCACTGACTACGCTGCTGAGACTGTCAAGAAGTGCAATTAGTGACAGATTGCTATGCAAACACCTCCTATTAGGGATCAAAGTGGGATTGCCTCGTTCATCTTGTAAAATCCATTTTATGAATACCTCACAGCACTGATCAGAATTAAATTCTCCTTGTCCGATGAAAAAATAAGTTCAATTCTTTATTAATGAGCTCTTTTCCATTTATTTTCCTTTCGTCCTTCTTCTAAATGCACTACATGAGAGACCCCTATAGCAGTGATGCATCCAGTAAGGAAAGTTCTTCCATCTCCTTGTAACCCTGACTCATCTATTAAAATACATTCCCAGCTGAACTTACCATTGCATATTTCTAGTCTTGAGAACACTTCTGAATCAAAAAAAACACCTGTATTCAAAGTTCTTTTTTTTTTCTTTCATATTTTGTTGATAAAAGCGATCAAATTAATAAGATTTTTTACTTCCTTAATTCTGTATGCTTATTGCCAAAATTTAGGTTTTAAATTTAATAGTCATTTCACCCATAACAAGGCATTTCTTTTGTTCTAATATTAAAAAAATAAATAAATAAAAAATAAAGGATTCTGAGTCATTAGATCATAAAAAGCAATTAGAGTGATGAGTTCAACCAGAGTCACTGGTACTAAAAAAAAAGTTATTGGCCAGGACCACTTTAAAAATATCCATGCTGAGTAATTTGGTGTTATCCTTAAGAGATGTGGAGATTCAGTTCAATACAAGTGTCAAAACTTTCCAGTCTCATTACAGTTCTCATGATGGCTGGTGGTCTGCTTAACCTGGTTTCACTCTCTCAAGCTTCATGGTTTGAATGCTCTTGTTGTTATTCAAAAGAAACAAGTTTGAAACAGTGATTCGAACTAGATCTTTAATTTGTAAATCTTTGATGCTCCAACAACAGGAAGCTACAGTAATTGTTGTTTTGAAGATCTCACAGTGTGTGATATCTGTGACCACAGAACAAACATGGAAAAAGTGGCTTTGAAAACAGGAGAAAAAGCCTCTGTGACACATTTCCTGGTAGAATCTAGATTAAATGTGAAAAGCAGCAGGGAAGGAAAAGATAATGAGAGTGGTTTGGGAAGAGACAGAAGCAGCAGCCAAAGAAGAGCAGAGGGAGTGAGAGAAGATGGAGACAAAATGCGATGACTCTGTGGGCACCTTTGAAAGTCGCAGAAGATCTGTTTTACAGGAGTCGGTCCAGGTTTTACCAGAACCACAAAAAAAGCCAGTCTTCCAGTCCTGGTGTCCACAGAATCGTATTTTCCTGAACATTTTTACAGCCTGAAAAAACAAATTATTGGGGCAGTAGTGGAGGAATGCAAGGATGGATATGTGGTATTATGGAAGGGAGCTGTACTACCACAAGTTCCACCTCAAAATATAGCCACACTATTGGGATGCCAATAATATGCAGTCATGCATGCGGGCTGGGTTCTTCAGTGGAGTCCTCAAGCTCCGCTCCTTTTGGATTAATAGATAACATAAGCAGGATGTACCTCCGCAACATGGAGCTTTCTTTTATTAGCCATGACACTTAAATCAGATGATAGATTGTACCACTTTATTAACAGTGATACCTCACTGAGATTAATGGAAGTAATTTAAGCCCTCCTGAAACTCGGGAGAAGCATCCAGGAACTAGCTTGGCTCTGCATTTCAGGAGCTCTCCTTTCCAGCCCCATGTTCTACCCTTGCCTTGGAGCAAAGTTGAGCGATTGCCTGTCTGCAGCACCTGGCCCAGCCCCAGCTACCGTTGCAGCAAGCCCCTGTGGGAGACTGAAAATTGCAATTCGTCCCAGAGGAGCTTATTTCATCATGAAAGGCGATAAACCAAGGGTCAAGCAAGTCTTGCTGTGGCAGTTTACAAAGCTGTTACCACCTAACCGTTTGTTAACTCCTGATGTGGAGGAAGATTTAGTAAAAGGGACTGAGGGCCATGAAAAGCCGGATTTAACTTGACTGCCAGCCAAGTGACAATGGCCACGTTTCTCTCTACAGCCTGTGGTGGAGGTGGCTGCCTGGCAGAGGTGGCACCTTCCGCTGGGGAGGCAACTCATAAACCATTGCGGCAGCGGCCAGCAGATCCCATCCCGTCTGTCTCTGCCCTGCCATAAACGATATTGATGCCGGATATAGTTTATTTGTCTAAACCGGCGGTTTGCTTTGGTGTGCCTGTACTAATTGCTTTTGTTGAGGGCTCTAACAGTTCAGATCCCATTGTAAACAAGGTCTTAGATTAGAAGACAGAAGCTTATTCAAGAATTCTCTTAATTCATGCCCCAGTTTGTACTACGAAAGGCAATTCCACGTTCATCTCATAGAAATACTGTGGACAACATTTCTTCACTCATGTAAAATAACCCTTGCTTGGAAAAATTCATGGTTTAAGTTGATAACACCTCAGTGGCTTACAGCTGGAGGAACTAGTAAAACAGCCTGCCAGGTTATCAGTAGCAGCCCAGCTGCTGTAACCTCGGCTTAGAGCACTGTAATTACTCCACGTGCAGCTCTGTGCGACGGCAGAGGCACAACTCTGCTGGAGGAGCCTGTTCTGCTCTGCTCTGTTCTGCCGGGCAGCCCCCTGCGTGCTACAGGGACAAGGGCCTTTGCGGTGCTCAGAGCCCGCCGCCACCCGGCTTCCCTCACGGAAGGACTCCTCCAGCTTCTGTAGGTTAAAAACCAGGCCTGTTTAAATAGCCGAACCCTCAGATATTTGCTTATTTTGGCGCTGTGGTGCGGCGGGCTCGCCTCACGCCGCGGCCGCCATGAAGGAGCCGCCATCCTCCCGCCATGGCGAGGGGCGGGCCGGGCCGGGAGGCCGGGGGCGGGCCGGGGCGGAGGGAAGCGGGGGCCGGGCGGGCTGAGGGGAGCCGAGGGGCCGGTTAAAGCGGCCGCCCGCAGCCGCCGCTCGCCCGCCCGGCTCCCGAGCCTCGTCGACGGACGACGCCGCGGCGGCTCGCACGCCAATGAGGGCCCGGACTCCGGCCCTCGCCGCCTCAGGAGCCGCCCGGAGCCTCCCGTCCCGACCCCCCGCTCGCCGCCGCCTGGCCGGGGCGGGCGGCCAGGACCCATGCGGCGGCTCCAGGAGAGGTTTAGGAGGTGAGGGATCCCCGGCTGCTCCCCGCGGTCAGGCTGCGGGGCTGGGGGCAGCCACCGGAGCGTTTCTCTCGGTATCGCCGGGGCTGAGGGCCGGGGCATCGCTGGCTGTAGCGGGCGAGCACACGCCGCGAGCAGCGCCTCTCCAGCGGGGCGGGAGCGGGGACCCGTGTGTCTGTTTTCACGATTTATTTATTTTATTCCCTCTCGAACTGGGTGAAGGGTCGCGCATCCGGCCGTGTGTCACAGCCCCGGTTCCCGACCCGGGACGCTCGGGCTCGCTGTGGGGCCGGGGCGGCTGTGGGATGCTGCCCGCCTTCGCCCTCACGGAACGCGGGTCCCTGAGGGGTTTGGGACCCGCAGCCCAGGAGCAGGGCTGGTAGCTGTGGGGGGCAGGCTGCCGCCAGGTGAGGCCAGGCTCTGGTAGGGCTGCCCTGCTCTGAGAAAGCGAAGCTTGGGGGTTAGCAGCAAAATAAAACTGAAAGGGAAGTGAGGGAGGGAGGGGGAAATACCAGCGCGATCAGACCTCGTTTGTGCAGCCACCCACACCTAGGGTGATGTGCTGGCCTGTCCCTGCGCCCAGATGTGCTGCACCCGCTGTGACTTCTGCCTGCGCTTTGCTTGAGGTTTTGCCTTTTGTACTTGCCTGGAGGTTGAGGAATCCTTTGGGCAGTCAGTGAGGTGCACAGATGCTTTTTTTTCCAGGACCTGATGCGTGTGTGGTACCACAACTCTTAATGGTTTCCAGGATTATAGCTGATTTCATGTAGTCTTTAGTGTCGTGCTGTAACATGAGTCTTTACATACGCAATTTCACGGATATTTCCAAACAAGTGATCTGCTTCTGATCAGAATTATTTCTGACTCAGTTGTTCAGCAATAGTAAAGATAAATTATCTGGATAGTTGCAAAACGTGACTAGGTATCTTTGAATCCAGGAAGGAAGGTACTAAGTCCAGAGGAATATGCCTCTGTTCTGAACAGAATGGATTGAATTCACAAAGAGGCGATATCTACTGATCTGGTCAGAAAGAATCAAGCTGCTTGTAAACCTGCTTATTTCTCTTCAAAATCTTACCTACGTGGTTATAAACGAAAACACGATGCTGATCAATTTTGACCTGCTTGTGGTTTTTGCTTTTCCTCTCAAAAGCAAAGAGCTTAGCCAACATAACAAATTGCTTTGGTATCTAAATATACAGCCTGGCTTAATGTATGCTGCTGCTGTTTTTGTGGAGTTGTCCCCACCTTGTTGCAATTTCTGGAGATATGCTGTTATTTGTGGTTTATGAGGTCTCCCTGGTCTCTTCTGCTGCTGGAAAGCACAAGGCAAAAAAAGATATAAAAAGAGACAATGAGCTTTTTAGGCTGCTAAAAGGAAGTGTGGGGCCTTTTGACCTGAATAAAGGAAATATACTTCCTGAAAAGAAACCCCCACACCCCCAAATCTAGATCTTTGAGACCATTATTGGTGTTTGCCATTTTTACTGATATTTTGCTTCATGCTTCAAAGAGCAATTCCATCAGCAGATGGGAATCAAGAACAAAGCAAGATTTGAAAGATGTTTTCTCTTCTGTAGTTTTGGGTATAAACTTGTGGTGATACTGGAGAACATATGCCACACAAGTATGTGCGATAGATTTAAGATTCTTTTTTATTATTATTTTTTTTTAAGTTGGGTTTGCAAGCTAAGACAAAGCATTAAGGACCCTCCAATTTTCCTCTTCCTTTCTCTCCCAGATACTGTGATCTCTTAATTCTGAAATCACTGTGAGTCATAGAGCATCTGTCCCCTTGGAAATGAACAGGAACTTGAGATCAATGGTCTCGAGGGGGGGGGGGGAACAGATTAGTCTATATATTTAAAATGCTAGTTGTTTGAAGTATTTGAAGTTCAAAGTTCAGGTTGCGTAAAGGGAATGAGGGTATGAGTTTCTCCTCCCCTGTTTTAAATGAAGTCGCATGTCTTTCTCACTGTCTTTTCCAATTCTATTGGGAATGTACTTGTTAATGGATGTCATTTATATGCTGTGAAATTATAAAGCTGGAACATTCTTAAGGCTCAAGATCTATTTGAGGCCAAGCATGACTACTTTAAACTTTTTTGCTACTTAAACTTATAATGGAGTTGAATGCAAAAGCATTCTGATCTCATGGCTGGCCCCACGTATTTACTAGTCTTGGTTTCAGAAATTTCAAATTCTAGTACAAAAAGTCAGAATATATCGTGCTTATCTATAGTAAGTCAGGAAACTTTGGAGATGCTTGTATTCTTCGTGGCTATCTGTAAGGAACTGAACATAGTACCAAGAGCTGATTATGTGGAATTTGGAGCAGCTGTGTCTGAGCAGTCAGGGGTGCTGTCCTGGCTCAATGTGTTTGTCCTCAGGCAGTGAAGCCTGCTGAGCTGAGTTAAGCTGAAAATGCTTCATCCTGATGCTCAAACTAATTTTTCAGACTCTGTAGTTATATCCATATTGTCTTCTGATGTTGAAGGAGTTAGTATTTTATGCTAAAGACCTTAGGTTGTCAGTATCTTAAATAGAGACATATATGTCCATTCTTGTGAGATACTCTGGCGTATCTCCTGATGAATGACTGCAATTTCACTAGGGCTGCTGTTAAAGAAGGTGTTGGATTGTTTGAGAATCAAAAGCATTCACTTAGAGGGGTTTCCTATAAATTGGAGTGCAGTTTCTCAGACTGTCCTGCATTTGGTAATAACCTTACTCGCTGTGTTATGGAGAGCCTTTGTTTAGGAGTAAACAGCATTTGAGTGCTGTCAGTGGAATTTCCTCTGTTAGGAAGGTGTGTATTCCTCACAATTACCTTTTTTTTCAGAAGAGGCAAACTTGACCTGTAAATAGTAGACAAAACAATGTCCCTGTATTGCACTATTCACGTTGCAGAAAACAAAAGCAGCTGTTGCCCGTGGTGTGGTTTTTCTTCCATTGCCTTGAAGAAAAAATGGAGCAGTTTTTGCCTCTATGCTAATAAGTCTACAACCAAATTCTTCCTTCGTGTTGCAATGCCCTATGTGTACATAACTAGAGGAGTAAATGACTGACTTTTTAAACTGAATGTGTCAAAATGATTTGTCCTGCTTTTGATGAGCTCTTCAACGTACTATCAGAAAGGAGCTATCTTCAAATGTCAGGTCTGTTTCTCAAAGCATTGAACATGAGCAGTCGATTGGAAATGAAGCAAACACAAGAGTGGCACTGGCTGCATTTGATTATTCCCCTATTCGACCACTTTTTGCATGATCTTCCCTCAGAAGTTGTAACACTTACAAATAGTATTATAAAAAGGCACAGGGAGATAACTGAAGTTTTTCTTGTGTTGGCACCAAGAGTGGGAAAACGTCCTTTGTGTAGATAATAGAGAAAGGATAGCTTTGTTAATATCTTTGTTCTAATCCTCTAATAGGTAATGGAAGATCCCATTAGCAGGCTACCTTCAATTATTTATAGTTCATTAGATGATAATATACAGAAGTTTTGAACAATAGAAATTGTGACACTAATACTGAGGAGAAGCTTATTCCTTTGTGTTCTTCAGGTTTTTTGTAGCCTCTCTTGTAAGACCTCCAAGGAACCAACACGGCCTCTGGGGAAACTTAATAATATTCTAGATGTAATCAGTGGAAGGTTTTCTGTGACTTTGAGTCTATGGAGTTGAGCAAGGACAGTCTAATCCTGGTCACTCAACTGAGCCAACAGATGCTTTTATTTTTAAATGTTTTCCAAACTTGGAAGCAGAACTGAGTGAACTGAATGTTCCATCTTTAGATGATGTTGAGATGGTCTTCAGCAGCTGTTGAAGGTCTGTATGCACAGGGCAACAATATTGTTTTCCAAATGTTCCGCAAGCCTGTGCATATGACTACAATTTTATTATCCTCTTAGAGAAGCGTTGTTTTTCACTGGCAAAAAAAAAATGCCATTACATTAACTTCCTTGGAACTATTCATTTGTAACAACATTTTGTACTCAGCTTCTGTGACTAAAATTCACTTTTTTTTTTTTTTTTTTTAATCCTTTACATTCATAACATTTGAAACATTTTTTTTTTTTTGAAATTGCCATAATTTGGACATGGTGATACTGTGTTACTTTATCAAGGCTGTTTAAGTCTTAGCAAATTTCATATATCAGTTTAGAAAAAAAAAAAAAAAAAAGGTTTTATTAAATGTTTTGTAAACCACGTATCCTATCCCAGAAATCAGGAACTGCTTGCTCAGACAAGATTCTGGTTAAGTGGGGCTTTTTTGGTGTGTGTTTTTTTTCTTTCCCCCTTTTTTCTCCCCGTTTTGAAATTAGTCAATATTTTATAGATGTCCCAAAATAGGACTGTTTCCTCACTTAAACCAGGAGGGACGTGAGGCAGGACCAAAGTTTTTCTAACAAAATATATATTAAATATAAATATTGCTGTACATAAATATTGCTAATAAAGCTGTTCTCAGTTCTGAACATAGACACGTTCTGTATTTGTTGTGAAGCTGTTCTTGCCTTGTTGGATACCTAATTGCCAATGCATAGTTTTATAATAGTCAGCCATAACCTGGAATATACAAAGAGAATTTATTAGTGAAAGCAGCTCTTTTGTATGACAGTAGGCTGCGCTGGGCTAACATGCTTGTAGTAGCTTGTGACTTTGATTTTTGACTGGTTGTGTATGGATGTGTGCTGGTTTTCCAAGGTTTTTATGCACACGCTTAATTTTCGTATTTTCACAGAAACAACCTAAATATTGGGCTCCTTGGAATAGTTAAGCACAACATTTGTTTTGGCTAGTTCTTCCATAACTTTCTCAAGTTTCATCATACTTGGTTTGACTTGCATAGGCTTTGTTTGGTGAGATTGATTGTTTGTTAGGTAATGTTTGAAAATTCTTAGAGAAAAAGATGGAATGTCATGGAAATCCCCTTGAAATGGTTCCTCTTCTGAGGTAACCATTAGTATATCCTTTCTTCTCTGTGTAACTTCTTTTAGTTACAGATAGAAGATAGCACTAGCCACAAAGAAAAAAACTGTGCCATCTGACACTCCAACAGCAAATATTGCTTGCTATAAGAGTAGAAAAGACAAAGTTCAAGTTGACTTACTCTGAAGTGTTATATGTGTAGAACTGGAATATTGCTGGAGTTTCAAGAATTTCTTTCAAGTAGAGTAACCCTTGGCAGCTATGATGAAGGTCACAATTCAAGAAAAAATTGAGTCTTTATTATGTAATTAAAATGGGAGAGAGTTAATTCTTTATTTGACCAAGCAAGTGGAAAAGAGGAGGTATAATTTCTATATGCAACTTCTGTTAAATGAGAAAAACATCGGTTAAAGATTTAAAATAAATGAATAAATAAATAAATAATTCTGTGATTGTCTGTGTACTGAATAGTCAACTGATCTTTCTGGTAAGAGAACATATTTGAGGAAAAATTTGAATTTTAATAATAGTTACCTTAAACGTGTCTGTACACATTTTTAATGTTACTGGGTTGGAGGTATTCCTTCATGATGCTCCAAAGAGATGGTTTATTAACTTCCCTAACAGTACTCCTTAATTATTCAACAGGTTCATGAACCACCCAGCTCCAGCAAACAGCCGCTACAAACCCACTTGCTATGAACATGCTGCTAACTGTTACACACATGCAGTAAGTACTATTTTTTTGAACTCTGTGTTTTGGTATTTTTCTTATATGGCTAAATACTTAACTTTGCCCAAGTGTTGTATTTATAACTGTTCTGCTTTTTCTGTGTAAGCTTCAGCTGTAACAGCCCATTAAATGTAACACTAACTAGATGTCTGGTAATCACCAGTCCTCGTTCTGAATCTCTAGAAGTTCCAAAGTCTTCTCAAGATTCCCTTTTACCAAAGTTAGCTTCATGTTTTTAGGTGGTTTTACCTTGTGCCAATGAAAGGATGACTGCAAATAAGTAAACATATTAGTTAATCTTTCAAGTCAGATTTCCTGGTGCTGTGCTCATGTAGTAATATGGGAATTCTATACTGGAAGAATAAGAGATTTATTCAGGTTAGAATGCAAAGGATTCATTTAAAAACAAACAACAACAACAAAAACATAATAATGTGGATAATAATAGCTCGAAAAGCAAAAATGGCTTAGTTCTGATACTAAATATCTGTAAACTGATTTTTTGATTTTTCTTCAATTCCCTCTTTTGAAAGGTACAGTAACAATGCTGATTGTAAATGCTAGACAGCCTTAAAAATCCTAGTCTGCCCTTATTTTCATAATGTAAAGACCCATACTAGATTTGAATATGTGATATGTAAACAAAATAACAAAAGCAGTCCCACTTCTTTTTTGCAGTTGGAAAGAACTCTTAAAAACTTTTTAATTTAGCATTTGCTCTTTTATAAAGGCAGCCAGTGCTTCTCATTGGTCTCTTGTTTTACTCCAAACATTTGAAGTATGTTTGACTTTGGCCACTTTTTTTTTTTTTTTTTTTTTTTTTATCTCCAATGTATCTGAGTGAGCCACAGATACAAATACTCATGGTGCGGTGCATGGGACTCTTCAGTCCTTTAAGAATGGAGCTCTACCTAGATCATTCCTGTGTATTTTATAAATAGCAAACATGCAGCTCTGTGTTGCTGGTAGAAATGGAATCTTCTTGGTTTACTTACAGAAAAGCTGACTGAAGCTTGTGTGTGTTTTTTAAGCCAAGGGTCTCTTGTACAACATTAGACAAATAAGCACATATTTACATAGAGAAATGAAGCAACATTCTGTTAGTTTGCATAAGTATGTAGTTTATCTCCTAATCCTTGTACAAATCCTGGCCAAAAAGTTGGCTCTGAAGATATCTAGCAGAAGTTCCTGTACTCTTTAGCAATTCTAGGCTTCATCTAGTTGAACAATAGGCCTGTTAGCAGCAGGTTACAGCCAAGGTGTCATATCAGTATTTTGTGGTATAATACTGTTTATGGTAAATCTGTCTAATTCCAATTCTGAACAGTCAAGCTACATGCTAAAATCTACCATGATCTGCTCACAACTTGGGCATATGTTACTATATTTTCTTCCAAAGCGTATGTTATAAAGTAAAGTATATGTTATAGTATAGTAAGTTTTCATTAGGTAGTGACATAATATATACAAAATAGCTTACGGTTAACAGCAATGATTCTCCATTTTCCTCCTATTTCTTTTTACTTGCAATTCAGAAAACAGTCAACTTGTATTTTACAAGCATAACTGTAGTCCTCAGGTAGGTATCTCTTCTGGCTTTGACTTAAAAATATATGGTAGTCAGTTTAAGCACGTGCTTCAAAAACATTAAATAATAAATGGGGATACAGAATCCCATACGTCGCTTTTTGATTCGATATTTAAAAGATAACTTTGTGTAGCATAATAAGGTGTCTTCAAATTTCTTACTAGAAAGGCTGTTTAAAATGTCTTCTAACAGTAAATGAAGCACTGACTTGTCTTTAGTCACTAGGAGACAGGAAGGGCAGCTAAGCAGTTAAATGTAGAGACAGAAAAGACTGATCTCTGTTTAGAAGAACAGGAAGGAAACTGTTTGAGAAGCAGGAGTAATAAGCATTTGAATTGTAAGGTAAGCTAAATCAAAGCGTTGGGCAAGTTGCTATTTAATCTTGAATTTTTTTAGTGCTTGTAAGGTTTATCAGACAAAAGGCATGTTCTGATGTATAAAAACTTCAGAATTTAGGCACAACTTGTGTTATACTGCTCTAAAAGCTTCTTCCAACTGCCTTGAAAGGAGGAACTATTCTTAAAATGAGTTCTAGTTTTGGTTTGTACAGTGCATGGAAAAAGTGTAAATATTTCAAAAATGAGGCTTGGAGCATTTTTCCAGGCCATTGGAGCATGGAAAGAGGAATCATCAAAATTTCAGAAGTGCTCTTATGATGAAAATGTCTCAGTTCTACCTGACTGATAGTAGCAGTTTCTCTGTCCTCTGTATAGTGCAAAACCCAAGTCACCAGTAGGTTTCTTGTTCCATGATGCTTGTCTCCTTATTTGTGAAAATTCATGAGTAGAGAGGCACTACATGGCTTCAGGGCTGCAATTGTGGAGCAGGAAACTAGAGATAGATGGACCACAAAAAACTGTTTAAGTGTCACGTGGCTTTTTTGGCTGCTTGGTTGGTCTTTGTCTTCCTTTTCAAAGAGGAACTGTAGGGGCTATCGTTATGCTATTAGCATTCCTCTCTCAATAAAGGGCACATGAGAGCCATGTATGCGCTCTCCCATGGTAATACATGCTTTGCCACAGTGGCTTGTACATCAAAGGTCATGTTGCTGACTATATGACCTGTGTAGTCTTGTGTGCAAAGAAAATAACTTAAGTTGGCATGAATGTTCCAGACAAAAGCAGTTTTTAATGGTTTTTTTAAACCTGTCTGTGGGAGAGATTCCATGCAGAACTATGGAAGAAATACAGATAAAATACTGACCGAAATATCAGTTTTCTCAGCAACCCCAAAAGAGATGGGAGATACCTATAAACTGATACCTAGAGAGTGTAATTTCACTCAAGTATGCCTGCTCAGATCTACAGCAACTATTTCTGGATCTTTCTTTGTGCCTTAGTTTTTTACAGTGGCTGTTATTTGTGACAGCAGTGGTTGTGGTAGTCAGTTTCTACAATATATATCTAGTGGGGATTGCACCTAAGCTGCCTCTTAAGGATTCCATCCCGTAGCTGTAAATAAATATATTGTAATCCTTTGTCATCTTTTTGTGTTGTTATTGTAACTTCAGGCTCATTTTGTTCTGGCATATCTCCAGAGAACTTTTGAAACTGTTGCCTTTCTCTCATTCTGTAAATCCTGCCAGCCTCATTTCTGCCTTAGCAAGTATTAGTAAAGGCAATGGAGTCAGTAAAGTGGAGCATCATGGGTCTTTTGTTGTTCACGGTATGTTAAGTTGGTGGGTGACAGTTTCCATTTGGAAGAATTGTACTTCATGATGAAATAAGCAAAACTTCTTTAACTTCTAGCTAATTTTATTATTAGGAATGTCGCCAACTTAGATATGCTATGTCATTCCTGTGAAGTGACAGCACAATCACATTCGTTCTATCAATTCTGATTATTTGACTAAGTTTCTGGTAATTATCCCCCCCTCTTAAAGGACTGATTGCTTCTGTATTCTGAAGAATACTCTTCTTGTGCTAGTGACTTTTTAAAATGAAGATGTCTTGTTGAGCTGACTAGTGCTGCTTTTTTTGTGAGATGGAAATTAAATTTAATAGAGTCCATTGTAACACATGGTATGGTGTTAGAACCTAAAGAACTTTTATCCAGTTGTCTGGAACAGCAGAGTATCATTTCTGGATTTTGTTTTTAATCTAGCTATTTTTGGTCAGAAAAAAAGCAATAGAACATCTCTTGTTTAGTCTAACTGTTCCCATGATGCATATTGGGCACAGAGGCGAAGTGTTTCCAAATAGAATACTTAGGGAGAAAAATAAAACACAATAAATCCTTCTCATGTTAGTATGGTATTGTTCCCTGTGAGAAATAGAATCATTCGTTAGAGACCCGACAAGGCAGAAAAGAGATGAATTCAGCCCTTCAGCCACGTACTCATTTTTGGCTGTATTCTTTTCTCTGAAGGTGCAAAGAAAGGATCAGAAAATTGCTTGTTTTTAATCCTGAAACTTTATATACAATAGGTTTTGAAAAAAGCAATTGGCAGTGAATTATGTGTTGGTCCGTTTGAACATTATGCATTATAGCTTATCTTGTGAAACACTTATTTTAGTAGACTGATAAGAAGCCGGGATATCTCCATAAGAAAGGCAAGATACTCTGTAATATCTAAATCTAGTTTCCTTGGAGGGCTTCTTTCCTATAAGAAGGTCTTAATTAGAGCTCCAGGTGGAATCTCTGAGCTGCTCATGCCTAGGCCTTTAACAGAGATTTAGCAGGGATTTGTCATGCTTGTGACACTTGTGGATACAGAATATCT
This sequence comes from Netta rufina, assembly GCF_964035555.1. Lineage (NCBI taxonomy): Eukaryota > Metazoa > Chordata > Aves > Anseriformes > Anatidae > Netta > Netta rufina. The sequence goes on along the minus strand of NC_140143.1, from coordinate 5,445,151 downwards.
CTGAAACTTTTCAGTTCTCTGTCAAGTTTAGTCACATTGAAATTTGTATCAGAAATAGGGAAGCAAGCTGACAAACGTGGATACAGCATGATCCTGCAGCTTAAAGAAACCCAGCTAAAAAAACTTCTGGAGCTTAGCATTTTCGTGTCTCCTACAAATATGAAATGAAACAACTGTCACATCTAATCAGTTCCCTGCTGTCTCAAGGGCTTCAGCCACACTTTAAACTGTATACCATATGTGGAAATCAGGAGTGACTAATCTCCAGAGGAGTGAAACAGTTTTTAACCTTACTTGAATTTGTGGGCTCTCCAGGATACATATATGGAAATCTGTGGTTTTGTGCTAAACAAGAAGCCAGACTGGAAGACTATTTTTGGCCTTGAAGTGTGTGAGGTCAACTTCCATAGTCTCGTTGCAAAACTCAAAGTATTTTCACCCCTGGTCCAAATGCTGTAGACACAAGAATGATGTACTTCTCATTTGTATGGCTCTACTGCTTTTGGTTTGAATGTACCAAGCTTTGCAGAAAGGAAGAAGCTATAAGTGTAATGAAGTGACAGGTGATGTACTTCAAAATCCAGAAGTAAAAGCATTGTTTTGTCATTTTTTTTTTTAACCCTTTCTCTGGATTAACCAGCTGGTTTACAGATTCATTCAGTATGCTGTGCATCTTTTGAACCATAGCTGTGATCAGAGCCTCAATTTCTTGTCTGCAAGTAGATACAGAACAAAGATAGTGCAGGCTAGACCAGAACTTTGTGCTCTAAGCTATCAAACCTGTAGTGCATAGCAGAATTGCCAATTTGTTTAAACATTAGTGGTTCCTAGCTTTGTTTAGTATGTGAGACTTAGGTTGACCTATAAAGTATTTAACCTCTGAAGTCTATTTACAATTCCAGTGACTTAATTCATGTTTAAGATATACAGCAGGGTCTAAAAAGGAACATTTACAGGGTTTTTAACTTAAAGACTGATAAAGATACCCTTTCATAGTAGAAGGAGACAGGTAGAAATGTCTGAGACAGCAGGCTCTATTCTCTAAATATTTAATTGGACATGTTTTTTTTACTTCCTCCCCCGTCCCCCAAAATGAGACAAAGATGAATGAAGTAATTTATCCTGGAAAGGAAAATGATTGTATGAAACCTGCAGCCCACCTCTTAGATACTTCACGTGAGCATGCTAATACCATCGTGATGTTATAGTAGTAGTAACTTTGGAAAATCTGAATTAAAGCTGCTGGAGAGGCAGATGGTAAGGCAAACAGTCTGGGATACACTGCAATATAAGAACTTCATATTTGTGCATTAAGAATCTTCATAGAAGTCTGCAGGTAATTTATTTCATATCTAAAACCCAAGCTCTGCAAAACCTTTGCTTAGTTCTGTTACCTGCTATTTAACTGCACACTTTGAAATACTTTTTTTCATTTTGAGATTTATTTCTTTTGGTCTGTTCTGTGCTTAGCCTCTGCACAAGTGGCAGTTTAGATCTGAGTCTAGAGTAAGATTAAAACCTTTATAGAAATACAAAGCAGGATGGGGAGGGGAAAAAAAAAGCTAGTCAGACTTCATAAATCCTTTTGTTTGATTTTGTATCATGGCTAGAGGAGCTAGTAGCTTATCCTAATTCCATGTGAGGAGAAACTTTGTTTCTGTTTGGAGCAGGTATAACCTAGCTGTCTGAGACACTGCCAAAGTCTAGACCCTTGTGTGTCAACTTAAAACTAAATGAAAAGTTTGTTCCAGGTGAAGGCTGCCATCAAATGTCATACACATAATACTGCAGCATGCTATAAAACCATCCACCCTGCTGTTGCAGTACTGTGGGTAGTTACATTTGTAGCAAGTACAGTCTTAACATTTGTTTGTATTTTGTTTTGGGTTTTAGTTCCTTATTGTTCCTGCAATTGTGGGTAGTGCCCTTCTCCACCGGCTTTCTGATGATCGATGGGAAAAGATAACAGCATGGATGTATGGCATGGGGCTCTGTGCGCTCTTCATTGTCTCCACAGTATTTCACATAGTTTCTTGGAAGAAGAGTCACTTAAGGTATCGTTATAGCTCTTGTATATGATGTTTTATTTATTTTCATGTTCTGTGATGTTTTAACACTGTATTTCTAAAGTAGTCAAAAAGTAATGATTTTACAGAAAGTTGGGGTAGTGCCTTGTAGTGAATCACTTCAAAACAAACAAACAAACAGCAAAACAAAATAAACCAAACCCTTGATTCTGTTGGAAGAAATAGTGAGCCAAGTTCATGTGCAAACAAACCTACAATGTCTGGTGCCTTAGGGAAGGGTTTTTTTTTGTTCTTCCAATGCAACTGATAACCTAGTGGGTCTTAATCTAGCAATTGCATTGGAAAAATGTAATACAAGTGCACGGTGGATATAAGCCCATTTTAGAAATGAGGACTGCTTGGGACTATGGCATGCTCAAGTACTTTAAGTAACACAGAGTGTGCCAAGAGAATAAAAATGTGATACATGGCTAACAGCTTTGAGAGCAAGGGTGCAACAGGAAAACCAAGATGTGATTTTTCTTTGTATCTTTTATTACCCCTATATAATTCTGGGCCATAAATTGCATTTAACTGGTAGTAAAAAGAAAAGTTTCTGGATTAGGTAGGGTTGATGTGACAAAACTCTGCCTCCTTGACAGTGAGCAGAATGTATGATGAGATGGAGAAAGGGAGAGGGATGGAAGAGCGCTCATCTCCTACATGTCTTGCTTATGACTTTGTGACATAGAAGAAAAGTCAACAGTCCTCCAAATGGTTTTAAGAGGTTAAGGAGATGATGGTATTTCCCCCGAAGTAATTACAAAATGTGTCAGGAAAATGTGGTGATACAAAAATTACAAAAATCTTTTCAATATCTTCCTTGATGAGCTTGTTCTTTCTCCTACTAGGACAATGGAGCATTGCTTTCACATGTGTGACAGAATGATGATCTACGTCTTCATTGCAGCATCATATGCACCGTGGTAAGAAGTCTGAAGCACAGCTTCAGAATTAAAGCTTTTCCCAATGTAAACAGGCTATCATTGTGACATTTCACATTCTATAGGTGTCTTCATATAAGCAATTGACTACATTCTGTATTGTGCAATGAAACATAATAATCCCCTGGGATTTGCAGAACAGGAAGTAGTATTTGAAAGCACTAGAAAGCTGTTTGTTTATGTATATTCCACATTGTGCTGTGGTCACATCAATATAAACATACCTTCTGCTGCTGCATGTCCAAATATTTTTCTCCCTCATTGTGCTTATGTTATAGCTCTAAATATATATTTTTATCAAGCCTCCTACTCTTGTGTCAATATGCTTCATTCATTAATTTTGTCTGTTGAAATCTCTGTACTTCCAGGCTAAATCTACGTGAGCTTGGACCTCTAGCATCTCACATGCGTTGGTTTATCTGGCTGATGGCTGCTGGAGGAACCATTTATGTATTTCTCTACCATGAAAAGTAAGAATTATTATTTGCATTCAGCTTTAAACTGTGTGGTTTTCTTAAAGTATCTGGCCTTTTGTAGATGGAAATGAGATCTTTGAGATGGTGGAAATAAATGATGCGTGATGCAAAATTCTGTCTTGTCAAGCGATAAGTGTATTCACTCTGTCATAACCTGTCTTTAGGGTATATTGTTGTCTCCTCTTAAAGGGGTGGGAGGGAAGTATCTAATTTTAAAACTTCTTTACTACAAGAAAACAGGAAAGAGTGGGTAATGCAAAAAAAAAAAAAAAAAAAAAAGACTTCTTAATGCCACTAATTTATGCAGTAATATGTATAGATTATACTGCATACATATCAAGATTTACTAATTCCTGCTACCTTCTAATAGTAGTAGTAGTGTTTCTAATTTGAAATATGTGTCTTGGAGTTTGACAAGTTCTAGAGCCTGCTCTTACATACTTTCAGTGGGCAAGACAGACTGTTCTTTGTTTTGGCAATGAGCTGTTGAGCTTCTTCTCAAATTAGAGAATATGAGTTGTCTGAATATTTTATTCTCATTAGTATTTAATGCAAATGAATGCATCTAGGCAGTATTCAGTGAAGAAGGTATTGTCTGCAGCTGCAGCATGCACAGAGATAAATAACAGCTTTATTGTTGTAATAAAACATATCTGTGTGAAAAGCTTTATGAGAAATTGAATGGACTCATGCTAACATAAAATCTTAGACATACCTTCTTTATTGTTGAAGGAGATGTTTGTATTTTATGTACTCCACCTTAAATGGTTCTTTTTGCTCTATTTTAGGTATAAGATCGTTGAGCTCTTTTTCTACTTAGCAATGGGATTTTCTCCTGCTCTGGTAGTGACCTCCATGGTAAGGAATGTGATTGACTTTACAAATATACAAACTTTCCTTTTATAACTGTTTTAAGATCTGGTGCAGCTCTGTTTCTTTTGAAAAGATCTTAATTATAGTCCACCATAATTATAAATTTTCCCTGCAGAAGAACCAAATATAGTCAGCAATATTTTTGGATTTATAGCTTACATTCAGTGAAATGTTATCTTCTTTTGTTGAATCTGGGCCATGGCATCTAGATAAAAAAGAACTTGGGTTCCAAACATCATTAAGATCCCCACCCCTGAAAGGATATTGGATGTAATAAGTCATTTACCTTGATTTTAGTAAAAATGATGAAGATACAAAATATATTAACCTGTCATGGAATGCTTCTAAATTTTACTGTTCATGAATGTTTCTGATGCCTGCTCAAGACTTAGAAGTTGGGAGAGAAGCTTTCTTTAGGACAGTAGAATAAAATTCTGATAACAAATTGTCCTTTTTTCTTGGTATGTTGAAAAGCTGTAGGTAAAATCTAATCAATTGATTCTGTGGTCTGGGTCAAAATGGGGAAAGTAAATTGACTCTTGCCCCTTTTAAAAATGACTTATGTGGAACAAAGCTAGCTTTTTGTCTCTTACTAGAGGCTTTTCGTTCCAGTGAAGGAGGGCAAAATTGAATGGATGAGAAGTAGTTGAACTCTATCAGACTAATGCATTGTATTTGAGAAACATGATTTCTCAGCAATTGGCTTTTTCATGCTTGTCTGCTCTGCTAACAAAACAAGCCTGAAGCAAAATATCAGACTTGTCTTAACTTCTGATTTATCCTACTATTACTTCTATTGTTCTATTGAAACATATTGTATAAATATAATGTATTATACGAAGTGTAATTCAATGTTGTATACGGTTTTCTAATTTGTCTGTTAATTATTGTCAGAGCAACACCGATGGACTTCAGGAGGTTGCCTGGGGAGGCTTGATATATTGTCTTGGTGTGGTGTTCTTCAAGAGTGATGGAGTCATTCCTTTTGCCCATGCCATCTGGCATGTATTTGTGGCCACAGCAGCTGCTGTTCATTACTATGCCATTTGGAAGTACCTTTACAGAAGTCCTGCAGACATCATTCGTCACTTATGATATATACATATATATCAGAGTGGGGGGAGTAATCTGCACTTGGCCTCTGTAACAGTATTATTTGACTTAAGGAATTCGGGGAAATTGGAAAATTGCACAGAAAAACTGCACTGACATTGGTAGTTCTCTGAACACAATTACTGTGAACTGATGTTGTGTGTGTCCTGGAATTGTCCTTCGTATGGCAAGTGCTGTAAATAACTAAGATACTGTACTGCAGTACTAAGAGTCCATTCCATGTTAGTAGAACTGGCTACCTGATGTTTACAAATAAATTTTGTATTCTAGTTTAACTTTACAATTTTTAACTACATGAATTTTTCTAAATTAGTGATTCAAGTGAAGTCAGTGCAATAGCAAAAATGTAACTTCTGATTTGAACTTGGTTTCTGTCACCTTTCCACTAGTCATTTATTAAACATGAATCACAGATGAATGACCTTTTACCACCCATTATCTTGATATAATGTGACTTTTATAGAAACTTTTTGTGTTTTTTGTAAACTTTAAAAGTACATTTACTGAACTGAAAACATAGAACTGTCATCTATGCAGTTATTCATGTTGCAAAATCTATTGCAAGAAATGGTTACATTCCACATACTGTACTGACAAGCAAACATACCTCTTCCAAGGGTTATATTATAAGTGTAATTATAATAACCACTTTTGCAAACTAAAATATAAATGTTCATCTGCTGAGTTTGAATGTGGTAATATTCTGCTCATCTATAGTACCATGTAAACAGCACCTTAATTTGGCTCTATATGTGATAGAGATGAAGTGCGTTAAAGAAGTAATTAACACAAGTTTCTTCTCAAGATTCCCAGTTCAACTCTCTGCTGCCCAATAAAGCAGCAGTTTGGATGAAAGCTGACATCAGACCTTGGCAGTATCAAGGAAGGTGCCCAGTTAATATCACGTTATCCAAAACGGTTAGTAACTTTTCCAAAATATGTATACATATATTGGTGCTGTAATACTAAAGCTTGGATTTTTCAAGGGGATTTGAATTGGCCAGCAGAACCACTTCCCACCAACTTTCATTTGGGTCATTGACTGACGTTTTGTTGGGAAATCCTTGTCAGAACAGCAGGTAGAGAGCAACTGCTGACCACTTTGAATTCATGGCTATTGGTTCTTCACAAGCACAGCCTTTCAGGGAGGAAAGAGTGAAGAACTTGATTCAGTGGCACTTGTCATTCTAGGACTTAACACAGAGTAAAACTGGTCTTCAATTGTATTGCTGTCTTTCTACAGAGGAAAACAAAATGTGGTAGTAAGTCACGATTGTAGAACATGTGCATTAAATGACCAGTTGTAGAAGAGTCATTGTAATACTGTTTATCCAATAATTGTAATCTGTCCCACTATATAATGAATGTCTTATATTAAGATTGACTTTATCCTTTTTCTAATTTACTGTTTTTCATGTCAGTATTCAAAAACAAGCAAAACTCGTTGCCTTTTTCAGATTTTGTTCTGAATATTGCCTATCTTCAAATGATAAGTAGCAAGATAGGGATGTTTTTCAAGGTACCGTTTAATATTGCACCTAGATTTGTCAGTGGGTTGCATATTTTAGATTATATACATTTGTAAACGGAACTTAACAAGAGGGACAAACTTTAGATTTAAGGCATTGAAGAAGAGTTGCTGTACAGTGTTAGTAGATGATTGGAGAAACAGCATCACTACAGCAGAGTAATTAACTGCCCCAAAAAAGTACAAATGGGACAACTGGGCAGGTAATTCCAAGTACAAGTCTCACATCTGGATGCCTCAGTTTTTTAACATTGTGTGTATTTTAGTATTTTCCACTTTTTGTGATTTCATATATTTTGTTTAAATGCAGTACTGTTAAAACCACTAAAACCCATGTAAAGGTTTTCTGTAGTCAAAAGTGAAACTATTGCTTGAATATGTTTGTTTTAATTTTAAGTTAATTTTTCATGGCATTGCTTTTTGGAGTGTTTGAAATGGTTTTTAAAAATTTCAATTCGCCAAAAATATTTTGAATTACTGTATTCTAGTCAATATGATATTGAATGTACTAGACTAACAATAAACATTTTGTGCAATTTGGAAACCCTTGTATTCCTGTATTGATATATCTTCCCCCTCTGATACTTAGGCAGGGAAGTAAGGGAGTAACACTGCTGCTCCTGATGACAAACAACATCATGCTTGCACAGTTAACTCTATAAAAAATACAGGAAGGATTACATTTCAAATGATTCCATCTGTGCTGTGGGTGTAGAAGATTTTATTTGTGTAAATTTTGGTCAATGTTGGGACCTTGCTACTTTTGCCATTTTAGATCAGCTTTCTCATTTGTACTGTTCAAATATGCAACACTAAAATACATGATTTTCCTCTTATTCTTGTAGGTGTATTATTGCATAAATTATAGACAAGCTGAAAGAAAAATGCATTTCTGTCTGCAAAACAAATATTATGTCAATTAGCCTTTTGTGTTCCATTCCCCACCCCCCTCTGCCAGCTAATTGAGCTCTCCAGGCTGATTCCTCCCAGGAGTAACAATAGTGCTTTTTCTGGTAATGCTCTGCAGTAACAGAGATGCAATTTCTTTGTCTTCTGGAAGCAAATTTTTTTAAAAGCATTTCCTCCTCTAGTATCTATGTCTCTAGGTTTTAGAATTACAACAAGTACACTGAGTCTAAATGAAGCAGCAATAGCAAGCTTTTTGGTTTTGCAAATGCATCTTTCCAGAGATGCCCAGGATGCAACAGGTAGTTAGGGTACTAGGGAGCTCTGCACCTTTGTGGTGAAATGTGTCTGCTGATGAATTGCACCCTCAGCCTCAATCGTGGACAGGAAAAATAATCCAGCACATTGTCATGAGAAGCTGCTGACCTCTTTCAACTATTGCTATTTGATATGCTTGCAGTAGCTTTCCCTCCCTCCTGAGTCTTCGTTAAGCCTAAAGCTTTACACTGTTTGCTGGAAATGCAGTCTGCTGCTGTTACTTTCAAATGATTTCAGAAAGTGAATTAATAGTGAGTTACCTGAAGGGATTCACTGAAGAACTTAGGCTAGAGTATGCTGTTTGTTTGGTTTTTGTATTTCAATGATTTTTTTCAATTATTTTTTTTCCTCTGTTAACAAAAGCAGCCATAAAAGAGACTTCTTTTTCAGTTGTCTTCCCCATATCCCTCTTAATTATTTCTGATTATCATAAGAAATTGTATTACTGTCTCCAAGTTCTAGGAAAGTAATAAAGTCTGTTCAAAGGAGTCTCAAGTGTCTTAAATGGCTTTTTCAGCCTTTGCTGTATCTATTGGACTGAAAGCTTTTTTATCAGTTTCCCCAAATTTTTAAGGATACCTAAATTGTGGAAATTGATATTAGCAGTTATAAGATGGTTATATTTAATGTTTTTTACACATTTCTATTCTGTTGTGTTTTTTTTTTTCTAGTTTGAATGCCAAGCCTGTGTCTCTTAGGCAGCACTCCTGTTACATATCCCAGCATTGCCACAGTATCAGTAGTACGCTGAATGGAATAACACACTTACTGGGGTCAGGGCTGTCCCTGTGGTAGACATTCCTAGTTCACTGCATGATTTTCAGAGCTTGTAGCTGAGCTCTTACATAGTGATCTTGGAATTGTATAAATGGCACAGGTGTGATAGCACTTTTAGTGCTGCTTCTTATTGAAACGTGTGCGTGGAATGAGCCATTTAAACAGAAGATACTAAGCTTTTCATAAATGTTTTTCTCTTATTCCTTTTGTTTAACTTCCTCACACTCAGGACCCTGCCCCGTGTTTGGAAAACTGAGTCACATACACAATTCTTTATTTAGTTCTGGTGTGTTTAGCTACATGATTTCTCTGGAGGCTAAGTCTGTCATGTTCACATCATGTGCTTGACTAAGTCTTTTCTCCGTGATTTGCTATTTTTAAAAGAATGCAGGATGTTAGTCTGTGCTCATTAATTGCTTTCACTGTCAATAGGTGTCACAAGATTAAATCTAAAAATAGTTAACAAAAGAATGACCGGGAGGACAAGGCGGACGCTTGCCTGCTCCCTGCCTTTCCTGTGAAGTTAAGCAGGTTGATTAGCTTGTGGCATGGACAGTTGTTCTTCAACAGCTAGTGTCTGTTTGCTGTCATTCTTTCATTATTATTGAAGTGTTTGCTTTCCATTTTCATCATTTGTCTGGCTAAATTCATGAAATGCTGTCATAGTCTTAAAAGGGAATGTACATAACGTGCCTGAAATGCACACTAGTGGCTATTTGGAAGCATTTGAATGCTTTTAATGTGGCATTACAGCCGTGCTGGTATTATATGTGCTGCCCAACTGTGGCACGAGCAGTGGTATAGCAACAGTGCCATGCCTGGAGCTAAACACCCCCAGGCTGCCCCATGTCAGGTGTTGGATGTGCTCTACAGCCTACGTTGAAAATTCAATGCAAAGATACTTAAGTTGAAGCCCCTTAGAATGTCCATACAGTGTAAAGCCTGAAATAATGCATTATTTAAATTTTATAGGGTCTACTTCTAGAGAAAGCAGGGGGTTCTTTGAAATAAGCAGGCTGATGTTTTGTTGCTGAACTGGGGGTCTGATGGTTTCTGTTACACCAGGCGTCTCGATTCTGTACGTGGTGAGTCTGACTGCATGCAGTAAGGGTGGCAATGTTGTTCCCTTAGTACAACCAGGGGACTTGTTACTAAGGATAAGCTAGGGAACCAAAATCCTCTTGCAAAAGGCTAGCAGTTAAGTCAACACTAGTTTTATAACAGAAGTTACATCATTGACTCTAATGAGGCTCGGGTGCTCTCAGAAGGATATACTCATGTCTTTGTTGCTTAGCAGCATGAGCCATGCTGGCTGTGGATTTGTGCTCCCAAATCCTTTAGGTGCCTTTGAAAATCTCCCTTAAATTTTCATGTAGGTGAAAAGCCATTAGTAGGGACCTACTGAATTAGTGGCTTTAGCTGCAGCAGAGCTCTTCTTGCTTTCTGGTGTGTTATGTTTGGTTCCAGGAGTGACGCAGAGGTTTGGGGTGCAGGCAGTGACAAGTGACAGTATGAAGCTTCCTCGACATGGTCAGCAGGGGACTGAGCCTCACCTGGACGTTCAGATCAGACCACAGGCTTGTTTGGATGGCGAGCTCTAGTTATTGAATATGTTGAAACACCCCAAACCAACCCACAACACCCAGTGAACTTAGGGAATCCATGGTACGTTTGGCTTCAATGAGCAATGATTTAGTGATGCACACTAAAGAACTGAGTGTCATTGCTCTGGGAGTTCAACCATCTTCTCTAATTAAAAACCATACATTTGGGAAGCTAAGGATGAGTTTAGGAAGGAAGGCTTATTTAAAAAAAAAATAATCTGCATTCCATCTATGAATGTGTTTGACTGAATGAAAGCAGCCATTGTCTTGAAGCTGATGGTGGTGCTGAGCAGCTTAATCAGCCTTCTGCTAAATCACTGAAAATAAAGCTTGAAGGGACTCAGGTATTTTTAGCCCATCCTCTGCCTGCAGGCAGGACGAACTCTGCCTGTCATTCCTGATGGGCTCGTCCAACCTGCTCTAAAAAGCCTCAAACAATGGGAATTTCATAATCCTCCCAGGCAGTTTATTTCAGTGTTTCACCCTCTGCCCTCTTATACTTTTTTCTGCTGTCTAAGCTGTATTTATTTTCTTTGCTATAGCTTAAGCCCATTACTCCTAGTCCTGTATGCAGTGTGCTCAGAGAAGAGCCCCCTTACAGTGAGGTTTTCTGTGTCTGCAGACCGCTGCTTCTTCCCTTCTTTTATTCTCCCCTAGATTCAAACAAACACAATTCCTTCAATCTTTTTTCACAGGCTGTATTTTCTATACCTTGTATCACATCTCCAGCGGTCCTTGTCCTTCTCATGCTCTTCATAAGGTGACCCCCAGCTGTGGGGTGCAAGGGCAGGGGCATGTGGTGCTTTGCCCCCTTCTTACAGCCATGCTTCCCTGCCCCTGGGCTACTCCTGCCACCAGCAGAAGGGCAGCACTGGCCAAGCTCAACCAAAGCAGCCTCCCCCCAGTAACACTGCAATTTGCAGGGGATTGTGCACCTTTTGTATTTCATGAGAAGAAAGCCTATGTGGATCCAGGTGTCCCCTAAGCGATGAATGAATCCCAACGAATCCCAAGAGGGCCACACAGACATCAAGATTTTGTCTTTGTAGCACCAAAGGGCTGCAGTGGGCGGTGTGTTCCTGTGTACCTGGTAGTGATGGTATTTTGGATCCCATCTGTGGTGGCCGCAGCACAGTGTGAGAGGCTGTCATCCACTGTGGGGGCCTGAGGGAGAAAGGCCTGGAAACCCTGACCAGAGAGTAAAAAGAGAAAAAAAAAAGTGCTAGGCACCCACACACTTGGTGGGCTGGAGCTCTGGGAGGCCCAGATTTTTTCTAAAGGTCCTATTTGTCAGTCTTAGTTTTCTTTCTTAGGCACAGCTGCTGGGGACGTCCTTGCTATTTGTGCCTGCACAGGGCAGCAGGATTGGATTCATTAGCACTGGGGCTCTGTGCTTATCTCATCTAGTATGTGTGTAGTTTGGAAGCAGTTCAGATAAACTATCTGATATAACTGTTTGTTTGCTTTAAATTATGCTGCTTTTCCTTTGGCCTCGGGCCCTTGAGTTCATGTCCCAGGCTGTGCTGAAGCATCACTGCATGAAGTTTGACCCACCTCTCAATGGGAAGGTCCCTTTCCAAGGAGCATCCCTATGCCCCACCTTATCTAATTGGGCAACACAGACCATTGCATTATGGCACTAAAATGCACGTATAACTCAAACTGAACCTTACGCAGAGTCCTTGTATACAAGTGTATTTAAATGCTTACACAAGCTCAAATATGTACATACGAGAATATGTACATATATGTGTGCTTAATGTAAGTGTGCTACAAGAACCTAGATAGAAATTAAGTGAGCAATACCAGCATCTACCAGCCCAGGAAGGGAAGCCACATTACCAGGCCTGCCCTGGGGTGCGTGCAGGGGGCTGTCGCGTGCCAGCTGGTGCTGTAGACCTGACCTCAGGACCCATCTGCACCAGGAGCGGGCAGTGGCCGTCCCACCCACGGCCATCTCCTGTTGAATGCTCCTTTGTCTCTGTGCCCTGCTGAAGCCTGGGCTTCCTGGTTCAGATGCAGGCGGGGAGCACAGTGCCTGTGCTTCAGGAGGGTCCCAGTGCTGTCAGGCTGAGTACAGGACAAAGTTGTAGTGTTGATGTGGTGGTAACACCTTTGTCCCCCTGTACTGGTGACTTTCTGGCCTTTGGCCCTGCAGCTCCTCACCACCAGGACTGGTGAGGCCCTGGCCCTACATTTTCACAGGGTCCCTTGTCCTGCTGCAGCATCGCAGAGAGAGAAATATATTAGGGAGACGATAGTCATAAAGAGAAAAGGGAAAAAAAAAAAAAAGGCGATTTGGAGCTGAGCCCAGCTCTCAGGAGCTGAGCACGGCTCGTGCGTGACCCCTTGTGTTGGAGCTGGCGGGGTCCAGTGCTGCAGGATGGGGCCTGGCATCCCCAGCCAAGCACACGGCGCTGGAGCTGTGAGCTCCCCTGCAGCAGAGACTGAGGGCTTGTGCCGATACAGCTGCAGTTCTGCTGGCGGTGAAATGCAAGCTCTGTATTCACACCCGTGGTATCTCCCATTTCTCCCATGCACACTCACATTTGCAGTATGGTTATATGTAGAAATGAAAAGCAAAAATGCAGCAGAAACTGAGAGGTCATATTTAAGGCTCTGTTCTTTTTCCTTTTTTTTTTTTTTTTTTTTTTTTTTGTTCTTCCCTTTCCCTTTCCCTTTCCCTTTCCCTTTCCTTTTCCTTTTCCTTTTCCTTTTCCTTTTTCTTTTCTTTCTCTTTCTCCTTTCAGGTCTGTCTTGCTGTGGACAACACAGCTGCCAGGCATGCTCTATCTGTTTATTTCCCTCCAGAGTAATGCTTTTTAAGCAGCTGAAGAAGCTTAATAGAGGGTTAAAAAACTCACAAAGCTTTTAAATTCCTACAGGTTTCATGAAACGTGGGGCTTGAGTTAAAAAAAAAAAAAAAAAAAAAAAAAAAGAAAAAAAAGAAAAAGAAAAAGAAAAAGACTACAGGGCACCCTTGGGTACCCCAGTGATGGCAGGGCTGCAAGGAGTGCTCGCACACTGAGCAGGGCACTAAAATGGCTGCTAAGTCCTGTCAGCATTAGACCCCCCAGGCCTCCAAAGCCATCGTTGCCTCCTTGCCAGCAAGCAGAGCTTAAAACACTGTAAATAAGTGACACCCTTGTGTTAATAGGATCGTGGAAGCACAGAACATCCTGATTTGGAAGGGGCCCACAAGGATCATCGAGTCCAACCCCTGTTGATGCTGCTGATCCACGACGTGTTCTTTGTGCCTGGTAAAGTCGTATTTATTTTATATCTTATGTGCTTTGGGGAAGAGGATGAGCAGGAAGAGCTCACCCAGGTCACTTTGCCCTGCTAATGGTGGCTGGGGCAACACAAACCCCAGCCCAGCCTTGTCATGCAGCAAGCCGAGCCCTGACCTGTGTGGTCAGGCAGAGCAAAGCCGCCTGAGCCCAGCAACACAACTAGGCTTGAACTGCAGCTAACACAAAGTGTGACAGAGCCAGGACTCTTTTCATAAGGCAGTGCAGGACCCAGTGCTCAGTGCTGAGGTTACAGTGCCATAGTTTCTTGCCTGTGGGCTCTTTCTGGAAGCTATTTTTACAAATACGTTGTATTTCGTGCTTTCGTGGGGCTTTTGTGTCCCTGAAACGGGGGCGGCTGCGGCTGGCCATGGCCGTGGTGAGGTCTCCGATGTCCTCCAGAGGGCACCAGGCACCGGCAGATGGGAGCTGCGAGGTGCTGGGTTGGAGGTGCAGGAGGTTTAACCGATGGCACCCAGCGGCCATGTCCAGCTCAGCCCCGGGGGCTCAGCTGCCCACCCCCAGACTCGCTGCATTTAACAACAGCCATTAATTAGTTCGTGGCGCTGCTTTGAGATGCCTTCTTTCCCAGAGAGGAGGAGGCTGTCAAGTGCCATGCGTTTCGTTGGGCAAGGAGGAGGCGGTAAGGACAGCTTTAGCTGAAGTGGAGCCTTGGTGGCACCCTGAGGTAGCAGGTGTTCCTCAGAAAAAGGCCGAAGTCCCCTAAAAATAGCAAACAAAGCTGTAGTTCGGTGGGGAAGAGCCAGGCTGCCAGCAGCCGGGCATTGCGGAGATGCGGCCTCTGTGCCAGCCTGGGTGTGGATTCAGCTGCGCTGGCCAAAGGCCACACGCTGAGCACAGGCCCTGTTTTTGCTTAAAAACCTGAAGCAGCCCATCAACAGGCTGCCAGAGGTGCTTCTGGGGGCACCAGCTGGCAGAGGCAGCACAGGGTGTGATGTTGTTAAAGGCAACCAGGACACAGGCCGCAGAACACGGCCATAGGGATGGGCAGGCCCAGGCCTCATGGCACCAGGGACACAGCAGGGTCAAGGATCATTCTTGGTACAAATGTGTCTGTACACATCTTTCTGTGTGCACACATACTTTATATACAATATATAATATATGCATATGTATGCATATTAAAAATGTGTATATATCAGTTTTATCTAGCCCTATAATCTGTATTATCCATCTATAACACATAATATTTCCTTCCAGTATTTAAAGGGGGCCGATAGGAAAGATGAGGAGAGACTCTTTATCGAGGTGTGCAGTGACACGACAAGGGTTAACGGCTTTAAACTAAAAAGGGTAGGTTTAGATGAGACAAAAAGAATAAATTATTCACTCAAGGTGCGGCGAGGCCTTGGCACTGGCTGCCTAGAGGAGTTGTGGATGTTCCCTTCCCTGGAAGTGCTCAAGGCCAGGTTGGATGGGGCTTCAGCCAGCACATACACTATTTAGTGCATAATATGTAACATATATAGTAAAATCAACCTTTATAATAATGAAATATATTAATGTAGTATTATAATAATTATTATTATAATGTGTTAAACACACAATATGAAAAATGTATATGTATGTAGATAGACATATATATGGGAGGGTGCATGTGAATGCACACACAGAGTGGGAGGTGGAGGTGAGAGTGTAAGTGCATGTGTGCATTTAGTATAGCAAGCACATATTGTCCATAACATATGTAGTAAAAGCAAGCCTTTATAGCAGTTTTAAAAAATCTCTTTGTAAATATGTATTGCTGTCTATATAAACCTGTATTAATCAAGTAAATTCTACTAAGTATACTATATGAAAATATAACCATGGAATCTATACCTATATTTAGCTATATGAACATACCGCTATATAGGTGGATACATATACACAGGGGGTGAGATAGAGTGTGAATGTGCACGTGTGTACTGGAACAAATAAAGTTTGTGCATTATTTTTTCTGTATCTTGATCAATAGATGGATCTTTGTATTAATAAAATCTACTGTGCATATGTATATATATATATAAAAATTGGTCTTTTTAAAGTAAATTCTGCTAAATAACTTATATGAAAATATATTAAACTTTTATCTATATAGATGTTTTTATGAATTATTAAAGTACATTTTGTGCATAAGATACATTTTAAACCCAAACCTTTACATATACACATGAACAGGGATGTATAGACTGCTTAATATACAGTATTTATATGAATGTAAATACTGTGTGCACTGTTTATAACACATCTCATGTATAAAGTCATATCTATATATATCATATGGTATATGATAAAGCTTACACAGTATAATTATATATATAATTTTAATACTTATATGATTATATATAAGTATTTTACTTAAATAAAATAGAAAATGCTACTACATAAACTTCAAGGGGCAGCACATTTCCTAATTTAAATACACACTTGGTGTGGTTATACCCAGACTAACACCTTGCAGCAGGGCTCCTGGTGCTGCTCTGGGCCTTGGTGACAGCAGAGCTGGGGGTGGGGAGAATGTACATTTGCCATTTGCTTGGAACCCCCCCATTACCTGGGGACCCCCCTCCTAATGACTGCATGCTCATGGTGGGACACAGATGGCAACTACAGGAGCTCACAGATGGGTATACGGGGAAAAAAAATGAAAATATACCCCCGAGGCCCTGGGCCCAAGCCCTGATAGACCAAAGGAAGCACACAGGTGAGAGAAGAAAAATTTAAAAGTTTATTAAACATTAAGAATAACAGACCAAAAAAAAAAAAAAAGGTTTGGGCTGAACAGCATACAGGATGCAATCCATTTCATGTCATACAGTTAATTTGATCTTATTTATTAAACTTGTATTTAAACAGATGCTGTCTTGTGGTGTTGCCAGAAATACGATGGTTGATCACTTGTAAGTTTTAATACATATATATTTCTTTCTTCACATAAAAAAATCAACAAAATAAAAATAAACTGCACATCTCTATCATAAATCACATGCAAAAATAGATTTGAAGCAATAATTGGGGCTATTACAAACCCACAGAGGCAAGATACTCAAATGTTCGGGGTCCTTCAGCACCGCTTAACGCACCCAGCCTCCAGCTTGCCACTGCAGCGTTCGTGCTGTTAGGTGCAGGCAGGGCTGAGCAAGTCAAGCAGGAAGCCGAGCTAACGTGCATCCCTTGCATTCTGTTTCTTGCTTATGTGGATTCAAGTCAAAACTTTAGTTCCATGGTGCTAGGTTTAGTGACTTTTTAGCACCATTCAAAAAGGAAAAAAATAACTCTCCCCTACCCTCCACCACATGCTTTCCCAAGCAGAGTCCCAAGGTGCTCATATTCACAAATACATCTCGAATTCATTTTATTGTTAGAGGACATTCCTTCTCAAAAAGAAAGAATTCACTTCTAAGACTTTGAGGAAAAAAAAGAAAAAAGAAAAAAAAGAAGCATTTTACCAATGCTTATGTTTTAATAGAGGTCAGTGAATTATTTAGACACAATAGTAATTATTCTGCAAATATATATATTTCTGTTTTTATAAAATTAGAATGTCTTATGCCTACAAGCTCCTTCAAAGCCATCAGAGGTGTGATGATCCCAGCTAAGCTGACCTTAGGACCTGAAAACAAGCTAAACTTTCTGGGTTTCCTTGATACTGCCATTCTGGGGAGACAGCCTGGTTGGAGAACCTGCGTCTTTTTTCCAGGTTTTAGCCCGTATTTATTTTCTCTTCAACTGAGATTGGGTACTGAGTTCCCACAGTAAGAGGTGAGTGCCCAAGCCCCACCGACTCCTATGAAAGTCCCCCCAAAAGCCTCTTGACGCCCCGCTGGGTGCCCAGGCACTGCCTCGTCCCACCAGGCTCTGAGCAGGCACAGGGCTGCTGCTGGACGAGGTCACTGCTGGAAGCCTCTGCTCCTCTGTGGCCGTGACGTAATAAATCTGTGATAGCCAACCTACAAAACTACCATCTTCCACCCCTTCCATGCCCAAAAGAAACTAAATAATCATCTGCAATTTTTTTTTTCCCAAGCTGCCTCTTATATTTTAAAGAACATTTTGTGGTCACAATGCAGTGCAGTGATGGCTCTAGCTATTTACGTACCAGCCCATTTCATATACTTAATTTCTGCTGTTCAGGCATCACCCCAAGAACACTCATAACGAGGGCGATGAGAAGCTGTTGCATTTTGCTATGTTGCTGCTAAAAACGTATCCATAGCAGTGGCTGGCTGCCTGAGCCCCCCACTGTCACAAAGCCTACTCCAAAGGAAAAACAAGGTTTATTTCATAGGGGATATAGCAGATACGCTGACTTGTACCAAACAGTCAGCCTCGTTTCTCTACCCATGCATCCAGTAGTTTATACTGACCTCTAGAAAATAACTTATTACACTTTAAACTTCGCTGCAGCACATGGAAATTCAGTTCACTGAATAAATGGTCCACAGGCGAGTACTGCACATTAAGGGACAAGTTGGGTGCGTTTGAGGAAAAATACTGGAAAAATGCCATTGATGTGAGGATATTTTTAATGCTGAACAAAATGTTGGGTCCTTCGCAACAATCTCCTGAAGCATGAATAATTATTTAATGGAATGAACAACCTTTTTATTTGAAAATAACGTCAAAACACTTAGAAAACTGTGAGCAAGACATGTAGCACCATATTTTCCTCACATGTTAATAACTGTACGCAGTGCGTACAACTGTATATGTGAACAGAGATATATATTAAAAAAATCAGCTGGAAACAGATTCTAGCAGCAGCAGCAGAATTAGAAAAGACTATGTTTTTTATTATATACTGTTTTTCTGCCTTTATAAAATATTGTATTGTCCAATTAATAGTTGACTAAAATCCATATTGTGCTTTGTCCCTATTAAATAGATTATTTATGTGTTTCTGATGGAAAATAATAAAGTCTCTCTTTTTCAGTAATATGGAACATCCTTGAAAGCCGTGTTACTTCCATAAAAATTTAATTTAAAGCACAGAACATGCCGGTGTGCCAGTGGCAGGCTTAAAATATTAAAGATAAAAAAAAAAACAAACAAAAAAAAACAACCAACAAACCCCTAAGCATTTCCTTTCTGTACAATAATGGAGAATATATATCTTTGCTATATATTTTAAACATGGAATAGCTTTTTCTCTTTGCTATATATAATATATGTCTTTCAAAATACATTGTCAGTATTTGTACTTGAAAAATACTGTACAAAACGAACATACTATAATTATTCTGTATAAACTTTATACATGTTATAATATCTATTCTTTTGGTCTATAGTAAACACTTAGATTGATTGGATTAACCACAGTATATGACAACACCATCCCCTTCTGAAATACACCAGTGTCTCTTACATTCATTTCTCAGAAGTCCACTTTATATTAGAACACACGTGTTCAAAAGCAAATAGAGTTTAAAACAATAAAGTTCAGAACCATCAGTTCATGTCACACTCAAAACAACAATCACTAGGAAAAATGGGCTTTGCAAACCAGTGACTTCTTCTAACTGAATAAAAGTGATTTTTCAAACAGCAAGATATAATCCACAGAAAATATATTACAAAACATGGGAAAGAAACAACTGAATTTAGGTTATTTAATTTGTAATCACAAAATGGAACTTGAAGAAATGCATAACTAACTGGAAACAGAAAAGCCCCTCTGATTTCAACATCGGATCTGATTTGATACTATTAATTTTGTTGTTTCAACTAATTATCCTGCTTCTTATACATGCGCTCCCCATTGCAGGGATACAATTAGCATGCTCACATTAATGTGACTTTTACTTTTTAATTTTATTTTGTTGTTAAAGACATTAAAACTTCTGTTGAGTAGGGAAACCATCCTACGTCCACTAGGAACATCCGGGCAGCATGCGCGCTAGCGTACAATAGGATTATTGCTTCAGGTACAGACAGTGCAAAATACACACGCTGTGGTCTATCAATAGTACTCCTATCTACCTGGGGTCTGTGGAAATAAAAGGAACCTTAATAGCTATAGAGAAGCCATTATGGGATCTATAATGAGTATAGCTAACTCAGTCTAACAGCACTTTAAATCTGAAGACAATTATCACCAAAACTTAAAATACAACAAAAGCAATCTATAAATTAATAACTCTGCAGTGTAGTACTAAATTATTATTTGTGCACTTTATTAGCGTTAACTTTTCTGATTAGACATAAACAATAGCTTGTTACTCTCGAAAAACTGAGATCTACTTTTTTTTTCTTTTTTCTTTTTTTTTCCTTTTTTTTATAATTTATACTGGGATCTTTCCAAGTAAATCAGGAGGATGGAACTGGTTACAATAAAATAAAAACCCTAATCTGAAGCAGCACTGAAAAAAATATAATAAAAAGCTTACTATGGCGGTTCTCAACAGTCCAGGTAAAAATGTGGCACCCTTTGAAGAGGGCTTCGTAAAAATGGGAAGTGCCGAGATGCGTGCGCACGCACACACACACACACACACACGACATGCACACGCACACACATATACAGATGTGTGAACACACATGTGCACACATACGCAGGTACACGCATACGCAAACAAAAAAAAAAGAACGTAAGTCAGTTTTGTTTCTGCTTCTGGTAAAGTGCTGAAGACAGAAAGGTTGGTTTGGGCGTGGTGCTATCAAACAGGAAACACATTGTCCATCTATTCAAATGCCAACCCGCAACCGAAAAAAAAAAAAAAAAAGAAAAAAGAAAAAAACCCCGCTCCCCTCCCTTCACTTTACAGGGGGCCATGTCGAGCTTCGTACTTCGCAAGGACGTTTTTGCATTTGCCCAGCTCTTTCCGCAGGTCGGCCACCTCCTGGCGGAGAGCCGAGTTCTCCTTCTCCAGAAACGAGGCGCGGATGGCGATCTGGTTCTCCTTCAGCCTGCGGGCATCCCTCGACCGCTTCGCAGCCATGTTGTTCTTTCTGCGCCTTGCCCAGTATTTGTCATCCTGCTCATTAAACACAGAAGGAAACAAACAAGATATTAGATTTCAGTAAACTGAGCAGCCAGCAGGATGTGCTCTCGGCCACAGCCTCGGGGCTGGGCATGACTTAACACCATGGATTTTGCTGGCCAGGCCCTATTTTGTTTGCGAGGCCTACGAGCCCCGACAACGCCAGGCACTGCTGGGACAGAAGTTACAGATTTACACGGCATAACCCAGGCAGGGAGTGCAGAGACCTGCCTGTATTTCTGCCAGAATGAAAGGGGCTAAGCCCCTCATCCTGTTGAGCATGAACTCCTCCAAGCACAGCCGAAGCGCTTTTCCAGCAGTACAATCCCTCGCACATCTCCGCTGACCTAGTTACAGTTGGCACATCCACCTTCACGTGTGATGACTCATGCTACCGGTTGCTGGAGCAGTACTAATTACTTCTTGTATGTCCCTGCTCATCTGTTTTGCCAGCCAACACCTGGTTCACTCTGCTTGTTGGAACCATCCATGTCCTCTGTCATTCGGCTCTTTCCCTACAACACCCTAAAGGGTTCACGTTTGCACTCTAGAACAGCAAGTCACTGGAAGAGGATCCCTTGGCACAGCTTTGCAGCCAATTCAGGAATGGCAAAACAAGGACGGCTGCTTTGGTACCATACACAAAGAGATTAGTACAATAGGCTTTGACAGTGAATAAAAAAGCATTTGCCAGAAATAGGTCCACTCATCTCTAAAGTTTCATAAGCTAACACATTCCCAAAGTGTTGTCCTTAAAGCTTTGTCTCTAGGATATCACCTTAGTTGCATTTGTGCATCAAAGACTGTAAGTCACTACTTAATTTCACTTGATTTTCTGGCTCTTCTAATGAAATGGCCTTCAGTGAAATGGCAGCTTCTGCACTGCTGTGAAAATTAAGCCCTAGAAATTTGGAAACTCACTAAACACGAAGTGGGCAGAGTGTCTCAGGAAAAGGGAAATTCCATCCCCTGCAGAGTGATAGAGCCACTCAACACTCAGACTGCCTGGTCGAGCTGTCCAGCTCAAACTTGCCCTCCCAGAGTCATCCCTCCATTTTTATACTCTTACATTTGCTTACGGTCTGAGGGCAGCCCTTGCTTCATCAAGCACCGCAGCACAGCCCCATATCCAGGGTGAGAAACAGGAGCCATCTGGTACTGCACTGCACTGAGCAGGGAAATCCCCCCACTCCCTCATCCTTCTGCAGGAAACAAGGCAGGCCTAATGCTGCTGCTCTGCAGCTTCTGCTGCTGCTTGCACAAGGCAACGCAAGAGCAAAACGACTGCTACAAGTACTCTACAACAGCTTCATACTAGTTTAGCTTTGTGAGGTGTGCAGCAAAGATGATTTGGAGTCAGTGCATCTTTAAATTGCTTTTCACCTGCACTTGGGACTGCCCCCAAAAAATCCGCTTAAAAACAAGCATGCAGCAAAAAGCTATGACCTAAATCTTGTTTATAATTTCCCATCTCACTCCACTCCAAAAAATCAGCTTTAAGCAATTTATTAGTGTGCCACCTAGGCTTCATCCATCTTTATTTTAACAAATTGCTATGGCAAATCCCTTAATCCAGACCCGAAAGAGGTAAGGCTGGCATTTCAAAATCACATGCAACCCAGAGACGATTGACTGGTCTAATCTGCTTACCCGCCCCGAGAACTCAATAGCCATTCCACACGCCAGGGCAGAAGCAGCGCTTGGGTCAAGCACTCTGAACTACGTCAAGGGCATCTGATGCAAGTATCTCAAAGAAGAGAGGGACCCTGAACTGAACCCTTTCAGTCTTAGGCTGAGAACTTGGGTGCTCCATTGCTGCATGCAAGGCACAGACATTTTCCACATCTGGTATGAAGCAGTCCAAGGGCACTTTTGGCAAAAGCTTGCTTTGACAATATAAGGACACTGAGCAGGTATCACAGAATGAATGACACCGAGGAGCAAACTCCAGTCTCCTTACACCTGTGTAGCTGTTTCTGTACTGAACACCCCTCTTTAGGCAGACCTCAGTACACCGTAATGCCAGCAGAGCATCAGAAGCAGTAAAATTTGCCTGAAAAATAATGGCACAGCGCAGATAAATCTTTCTGAATGAAAACTGAGGACACCACATAGTGACACTACTGGTGTTGTGCGCTCTTTTAGCTCACACATTAGCTTCAAAAATAGTGAAGAGCATCAGCTTCCTTCCCTAATACTATCAGTGTGTAAACACATGCCCCCTTCCAGCCTCTGTGTAGAGCTGAAGATTCCCACCAACACCCAACAGGCTTTCAATCTGTATCTTGGGGGGCCATAGCAGAATTCTTCACTGCCTACTTCTGATTAAAAACAACCTCTTGGAAATCACATACAGGGAATAGAATTTGGCAAATAATGACAATTTTCGCAGTTACTTGATAAACTGAATCAGCTGATTAATTTGTTCAGCTCTCTTCTGGCAAGTTCTTTGTTCTTCACATCTCAGAATCAATGAGAAACACAAACAAGTGCTTTTTCTTTTTTAATTATTGCATTATTGTTGTATTATATTTTAAATATTGTATTAAAATACGCTTACTGGCAGAATTATTTTGGTCTGGTTCCCTTCAACTAGTTAAGATCCTTTCACCTAGTTTAGATAGTATTTAGTGTAGTGTTCCCATTCATTGTTATATACAGAGCTAAAGAAACTTCCAAACAAGACAAACTGTATTTCATTCTGTCATTATTGGGGGCCTCCATGGACTACACCCTGTGAGGGAGGGATTCTTCCCTGAAGACTTTACAGTCTCTGCTGATGAGACAGACAGAGAGTGGAGGAAAAGGAAACATGATCAGACTGTTTCATAAGTGGGAAATATGGGACAAAGTAAGCTTGTCCAAGGTCATGCAGGAAGTTTCTGGCATACAAAGGAAATTAATATTGATCTCATGAATTTCAGTTGTTGATTAACATATAAGGGACATTCTTGCCTCAGTCCTCTTCAGAAGTGTTACAGTTTTATTCTACAACAAAGTCATAATTAGCATGGCAGATTTACATTACATGAGAAAACAGATTCAAGCTCTAAACATGTATGTGAAAGAACAACTGTCACAGAGCGTGTACAAACAATGTCATCACCAGTTCCAATTTACCTTCAGGTCATCTGGAATGAAGACTTTGCGAGCTTTCTTAATCATCGGCTGTGGTTTCAGCTCTTCTTCAGAGAATTTGCGCTTACGAGGGTCAAACATCTCCTGGCCAGGAATACTGGAAAGAGCAAGATCTGCAGGGTCAGGTTCGTAGCCAACAGGAACTTGGATAGTCTCGGGATCAATGGGACTTGGTGTGTTTCGGTT
This sequence comes from Netta rufina, assembly GCF_964035555.1. Lineage (NCBI taxonomy): Eukaryota > Metazoa > Chordata > Aves > Anseriformes > Anatidae > Netta > Netta rufina. Next base: position 5,420,949 of record NC_140143.1, on the reverse strand, counting down.
TGTTGGCAAGATTTGACCTACAGAAACAAAGCAGGTATTCAGCTATGTTAGAAGAAACTATGTAAATAATATCACTGAACATGACTTTGAAAGACTCTGTAGATAATTTACAAGCAGTAATTCTTAAGCTTTCATTGCAACTTTGGTAGCTACTCTGGCTAAGTATTACATTGCTCATTTTGTAGGGTGTATATTCAGGTCCAGACATGCTCACACTATTATTTTCAAGACTGGTTCCTAATTCTGGTTGCCAATCTTGAATGCCCATTTAGGATCAATGAATCCAACAGAGCTGCACTCAAGTGCAGGCAGAGGACTTACCATGCCAACCTGTGCCTAATGACCACATCCTCAGGAACAAGTCATAAGTACTGTAATTTAGGTCTGATTTATCCATTACGCCATAATCCTTCCCAGTTTTCTCATACACAGATTTCTAGAAACTGACAATGTGTAGTATTTGCAATAGGACAAAAATCTCATGAAAATGTACTGTCAAGCTGTGCTAAAGCACTCCACTAAGGAGATTGCTAACTATTTTCTATGAAATCCTACTGGCAATGTTCTAAAAGACGATGAGGGAAACTAGCAACGTGAAAGGCTACAATGACTGCTTGAAACTGCTCTGCAAAAATGGAAGAACACTTATTTACGCGATGTTGCTCTTTTATGATATATAAAATCTCGTTATAAGGAGCCTACCCCCAGGAAAGCATTACATATGCCATATTTTTCTTTTTTTAATCTTCGATATAGCCTTCAAGACCCCAGTGCTACAGCACCAATTCAGGCACCATTCCCACTAAAAATCCTATTTAAAATCTCAGCCAAAGGTTCCAAAAATAGGATCCTAAAGTCAGCTGCCTAAACACAGACTGTCCCCATGGGCAGAATTTTCAGAAGTTTTCACATGCCTCAGAAGTACCAGCATCGCAGACTTCAGAAGAAGGCCTTGTGATTGAAGGATATATTCTTTAAAAATTTTGGCTACTACCTAATTCACTTTGTCTTTACAGATGTGATGGCTTTCATAATAACTACACAAACATCCTGTGACTGCGTAATATTTCCTTATTTGTGTCTGTATCTGCAATATTTATGGTGTAAAATGGTAAACATTAAACGCCATTTCTAATTCCAAATCAAGGCCAGTGCTAACAATGTAGTTTTTATTTTAATCTAAAAGATTGCAGCAACAATATTGGAGCCACACAGAAAATGCACCAGGGAATTGCGTTGCGCAAAACGGGGCTTACTCGCAGAGAGCTTGTCTTTTGTAACTCTGATTTTAAAATAGCACTGATAAAATCAGCTTCCAGGAAAGGTTAGTAAAGGCCTGGGAGAAGAAAACAGGAGGATCAAAGTTATTTGATTAATATATATATATATATATATATATATCTGTATGAGAGAGAGCGAGAGGAAAGAATTCGTCTGCCTGCACTGTGCCAGCCCTGCGCGTTTCCTCTCCTGCTGCAGGACGTGGCGCGCTGCTGCCAAGGCCCGGGTGCTGAAAACACTGCGGTTCTGGCCGTGCTTCTGGCAAGGGGCCTTGCTGGGTGGCCCTGGGTGCTCGGTGCTCAGTGTTTGGTGTTTGGTGCAGGCACCTGGGCCCTCTCATGGCCTGTGCCAGCGGCTGGCAGGTGAACGCCGGCTGTAGACTCTGGGCGTCAGACACTGTGATGAGACTCATTGGAGAGGGAAGTTTTCATGGGAAGGCTTTCCAGCTAGCCCCGGAGATAACGATAATACGTAGGTGCGTGTTTAAAATGTTTTTATGTCTTTAAAGGTGTGTGGGGAAATCCAGACTATTAACTGTTTTAAAGCCAGCCCAAAAGGCTCGCGAAGCCGAGGCATTTTTGTAGCCTTGCTTTGAACGGGTGGCTAATCTCATTCCAGATACATGGGCTGGCAGAAACAGGCTTATTTAAAGGATTAAATGCAGGAAAGCTTCCTTTAATGTTAGCGCACTTGTATCAGAGCAGCCAGATTATTTTTTAATGCATACAGATATATAGACATGTGCATGTACAAATCTTGCAAATTCTGAAATGCAGCTAAAATGAAGCAAGTCGCCGGCTCTGACTACTTTATAATATTTCTGGTGAGCACACGGGGTGTTCCTACAAATCACGGGGATTGTGCAATCTGCCTCAGCTTTCTAATTGCCCTAAACAAAAAAGCCGGTATTTAAATACAGCTGAAGTTCTAGGTACATGGTATCAGCTCACGTATTGTCATTTATCTCTAATGGGCCATATTATGTAATTATATGAGGTTTGTAATCAGCAGTCTCAAGAAATTTTACAGTATCTCTCTGAAGAAGGAAAGGGCAAAAAAGATCCTTTTAAACACAGGAAAACAAAGTATTGCATCTTGCCAAATGCAACAGCATGAAAAAACGAAACGACATCAAACCCAATAAAGCAAAGAGTGCTGCACTCCAGGTGATCTGGGAGAACAACCTCCAGTAATCCTGACCTGCCTTTTTCCCTACCTGCACCTGTTTCCCTTTGCCCAGTCTAAGAAGCCCTCAACACTAAAGCCCTGGTCCTTCAGCAACCAGAGACGTCCCAGCTGCCAGAGCAAGGCTCATCCAAGGTGACTGCTTTCACTAATGCAAAGCCTGAGAAAATAACGCACAGAGCTGAACATTGCCACCGAGGAGGCTGAAGCCCGTTGTGCTGTACGGCACTCACATGCTCCCACCACCCGCACACCTCTGCCAGGCTGCACTTGCTCCCCCGTTCTGGTGCCCTCTGCGAATTATCAGGAACTGCACTGAGCACAGGAGAGTTAATAAGGGTGTATGAAATCCCAGGCAGAGAAACCAGTATTTCCTTGTCCAGTGTTTTACATTAGGCAACTCCTGGCACTTTGTATCTTTTTATTTATTCTATCAAGTTTTGCCAATAATACAAGCCAGGAACCTGTCTTCGTTAGTTTACTGGCTAATGGCCATTGCATCTATGTGGTGCTGGAACTCCTCGTAACCCAAGACGACGGCGTGGGCTGCGCCGGACTTGGCACTGGTGTTACTGCACTAGTACAGTATGTGGCCTCACGTTACACTGCTCTCCAGCCTCCTCTCCCCCTGTGTGCAAGGCACTTTAGCTGTGCATCCTTCTGCCAAATTTGTTCAGGGTGTTATTTTTATGCACTAAATTCCTCGCAATCAGAGGTAGGTCAAATAAGAACAGCAATCTGAACGTCATGTGCCTAGCAGCCGACTAATCCTCACATCAGCAAGCTTCACAGCTGTCACAACATCCAGAGAGAGAGCCGGTCAGAGGCTGTGATGTGCAAGCAATCAGCCAAGGAGGAAGCCTCCAGTGCCAGCCAGCAAGGCCAGGTGAAGGTAAAGCCCCTCTCTGCTCCATCAGGAGCCAGATGCCTTTGCTGCCAGTCTCTGTATTATTTAAACACTCTGCACTCACGACAGCAGCCAAATTTTCACAACAGTGAAGTGGCTGGGCTGTTTAATGCACTTAGCTTTGTTCTCAATGGGGGCTGATGATTGCCAAGTGTTTTGGAAAGAACTTAGCCCCTCTATTTAAGTTGCTGAAATGAGAGCTCTTCAGTATCGAGCTCTTTTGGAAATCCAGCTGCAGAACTCCACGGTGGTGGTGGTGGAAGCAAGCTGGGAACAATGCTTAATGGAAACTTCCCCTCATACCACCCCAGTGATGTGTCTCAACCATGGCCTGAAGAGACCACAACTATGTCAACACTGGCCTTTTGTCTGGAGCCTTTCCCACTTGTAGAACTCCACTCAAGCAATACCGAGTATGCCAGGGTAGACACAGCTCCAGGTCACTCCCGGCAGAGAAAGGAGCAGGTTTTAACAACCCCAGCAGTTACGGCTGCCCCAACATCTTGCCTTCACTAATGCTCTTGGTGTTGCTCTGGCTCATATTAGCAACAGCGGAAAATTTTCCAGAAGGAAGGGCTTGAACGAAAGTTGGCTGTTCTAACCCTTTCAGTCCTTCTCCTCCCAGTAGAGACTGCCAGCGAGGAAGTCGAACGTAATGGCAATATTTTCAGTGTGGTTCCTTGTTCAAAGAGAAATGGACCGAGGCCATTCACTCATGTCATCTAGGTCACTGAATGGCTGGTAAAAAAAAAAAGGAGCTTTTAATTGCTTGTGATAATTAAAATGCACAAGCCAAAAGTTCAGTAACATTTTATGTATCTACAGAAGTACTTGTATATACCTACAAAACCAAAACACAGAGTTATTGTGGGGAGCTCAATCATGGTATCCTGATTCGTAATTTCTCCCTCTTTAAACATCCTACCAGCTGTGCCCAGGAGACTTAAGACGGAAATAACCTCTTCGACTGTACCACTACTTGACAGACTTATTGTTTGTATTGCAAGAGATCCCTGATGAATTATGTAGAACTCAATTTTGAATCATTCAACTCCCATAGAAATGTGCCTGATTTTCAGAAGATCTCCCTTCTCACAGCCCTTCCACACTTGTCATCAGCTCAGCAGCTGGATGGAAAACAGCGACTGAGAAAAGAAAAGAAAAGGAAGTGGAAATGTTCTAATCAAAATATTTTTCCCTATTTTTTACACATATGATGTTGGAGGGAAGGAAAAGAGGAGTTTCTTATTCAATTTATTAACAGCCCAGGGAGAAAATATGTGTTTGCTAATCATTTTTCTTTTTATAAACTAAAGGCACTTTGGGTATGTCTGTTATACTAAATAGTACGGCAGTGCATTGACACATAATCCTCACCCAGAGCTGCTCTGGAGAACCCCCCTGCTCTGTTGATACCATTTCCAAACCGTTTATCCTGCTGGCAGCTAGCCAGCTATTTGGGATACTTCTCTCACTCCAAATCACAGACTGTCCCAGACTAATCTGCCATCTATTTCTGCATTAACTCTTTGTGCCTCCAGGCAAAGTCCCTCAATGCACAGCACAAGGCAGAGTTCAGGAATCGAGAGAAAAACAAAACAATAAAAAAATATAAAATAATAAAAAATAATAATAATAATAATAATAAAACAGGTATTAAAGTATTCTGGAGGCTTTTAACCACAGACAGTATCTTGGCAGGTCACAAATCCTCAGTTACTATACTATAAGCTACATTTCACCTTCCTGTCTGATTTTCCTGCTCTTAGGATTTTAGTGCCTTTCTGAAACCAAAATATCTGTGTGGCCATTACACCCATCACCTGCATGACAAGCAACACGGCTTCATCTTCCAGCCCTCACATGGACAGGCAAAACCAGCCACTCTGCCCGGGGAGACAAAGATACCTCACCCTCGGGTGCATTTCTGTGAGCAGTTATTAGAGGAGCTTTATTTTCTTCCAAAGCAATAGCGTATCTTGCCCACTGCTCCAACCCGCACAGACATTCCTCTATTTCTTATCTTACACAAACTTCATTCTGCAGAACGTGGGGTGACTGCAAACCCTTCCTGCGGAAAGAAGTATCATAATCCAATGCAACCACAACGTGTTCACTGCCCCTAACACGCACTAAAAGACTGGCACTTGAGAGTGTTTTTAAAAACATGTACTTTTTTAAGATATCAGCATTGTTTACAAATCTTGTGCATTTAATTACGAAAGCATTGTCATTTCCCCTCTCAGCATTGTGTGCCTCCTGCTCTGGGCCTCTGCACTATTATTACAGGCAGGACTGGTAGTCTTATTAAGGTTGCCTGACACTTCCCATTAGAGGATGCCGTCTTCAGTTCCTTAGACCTTTGCCAGATTTCAGCCGTTCTGTTTGGATTTGTATGCGCCAATTCATGTTTCTGCCAGAATGGTTCCTCAGCTTCCCGAAAAAATTTCAGCAAAAATACTTTGTTTTGAACCTGTTCAAAAGTTCTGGCCAGCTCTTCATCGACCAGTACTAGTGGTCTGATGGAGCCAATGTGGCCCCTGGTGCCAAGTCCCAGAGATCCCCTGGTGCTGACCCTACATCCCCCTGGTGCTAAGCCCCAGAGCCCCCAGCCACCCCTCGGCCCCTCACAGCCCCAGTGCCAGCCGCAGGCCTGAGGGGCACTCTCAGGCCCAGGCCCAGGCCCAGGCCCGCTCCCTGCTAAGGAAGAAAATGCAGGTCGTCTTTTCCATTCAGTTTTAAAATTCAATTCAGGCAATTCTACAAGAGTTGTTTGAAGAATACACGGTCGCAGTCGCAAGAATCTCTAAGCTTTTGAATGCATAATTCTTCTGTCCACAGAGCAGTTGTTGTTGTGGAGTCACTCATTTCCCCCATTTTGATTTATCCGGATGGACTCACACATTATTTGCCACGAGTTACTCTAACCTGCTGTGCAGACACAACCAGCAACTTTTCAGGACTTCGCTCCAGCACTCATGACTATTGCATCTGCGTGCTTCACAGAGAGGTTTTTTTTTCCCCTCAATCCTCACAGGAAAGAAGGGGCAGCCCCTCCTCTCTGCAGGTGAAGAAGAGAGGTACAGATACTTGAAATCTGACATACATAGCCTCTCAGTTATCTAACATGCTGTGGCATTGTCTGCATTTCACCTCATCTGTCACTGACTCCTGTTGCAGGCTGGGGGCTGTACATCGATATACGTGAGGGCTACCCAGGGTTTCAAACTGGGCTCCTCACAAAACGGGAAGCAAATACTCAGTGTGACAAGTTAATGTAATTAATTGACTTGCTCGGAATTCTACTAAACTTCATGGCAAAGGAAGTAACAAAATCCAGTTTCTCCAGACAAAATCGCTCCGTCGTTACTGCCAGACTTTCCCTTCTCTTGCAGTTCCTCGTGTCCTGTCACATCTGCAGTAAATGAGGTCAAGATCCAAGATCCTACAGACAACCGCTTCCTTCCTGATGCAGCCCTGATTCAACCCAGAGCTGGTCTGACCTCTGCATTCAAAAGGGAAAGGCAAAAAAAAAAAAAGAGGATATGTAATTAAAGCCTGTATCTCAGAGCAGACGAAGGAGATGGCTGTGCTATCTGAAGCTGCACACGTGGCCTTCATTCTGGTATCTGCAGGCTTTTGAGGGCTTGACTTTGCAACTCCTGCATGTGGTTAGCATTATGTGCATGTAATATGCTACGCCTGATGTGCCCTTCAAAAGCAATAAATAAATCCAAGACACCACTAGGTAAAATTTTCCACGATGTCTACTGTACTTAGGACTCTGCTCTTCTGTAAGATCTACACTCTGAAAACCTTACCCTTGAATCTGCATGAAGGCGGCACCTTCTTCCATGAGGACCTGTTTCTGACAGCTACCAGGAAATCCCCCTCAAAGCAGCTCCTGACAACTGCTGTGCAGGACACTGGAAGTAGCAAACCCCATTTGAAACACTTCCCTTGCACAAATGCTACACAGAAAGCAAGGGGTTTGTCCTGCTCCTGGGACAAGGCACAGGGATTCAGTCCCCCTTAGGAATCCTTGAAAAGCCCAAAATCTACAGTCCTCAAATGACTGATTCTTTGGTATGGCGCTGCTTTCCTTACAAAGACAGGCCAAGATGACATTTAGTGGGGACAGGGCCTGAAGAGAAGCTGTAGGGATGCAGGTGTTTTATTGCAATTCACACTCAGCTCAGAAGCACGTTTCAGTTCAAGATGTTGGTACTCTCTGGTGCATTGGAGCTTCGTGACATCTTTCCGCATATCATTCGCATATAGTAAAGCTCCCGAGAAAGTACAATTCTTTTCTATTTTCTTAAAGGGGAAGATCCAGAAAAGCATCAGAACTGTTAATCTGTTAATCCATTTCTCTTTCCTTACTCCCAGCTTTAGTAAATCAATCCTCAACCAGCAGACTTTAGCTGAGCCTGCTTTAGGTGACAGCCTCATATAGCATCCATAAACACCCCTTTCAAAACAAAGATGACACTTGCCCCCAGGTTGCATTTGTGTCACTGCCAATGTTCTCTGCAAGACTCCTGACCAAGTTCCTCTCGCATTGTTCTTTTTATTTGGCTAATGAACATCCAGGACAGCATGCTCCCAGTCAGTAAACAGGTCTCGCAAAGCCACCATGTAATCCTGAAAGCATATGCCACCCGTGAGTCATGTATCTATTACCCAGTTCTGGTACCCAAGCCCATCTTGTTTGGGTGTGTTATCAAAACATAGGTGAGTGAGATTTCAAATGGCATGGAAAAGCCACGTGAAACAGGTACATTTCCTCCAAGTCCCAGTCAGTAGCTAATAGCAGGCCTGAGAGACAGACAACAGATGCTATCAGCTGCTCTCTGAATATATCCCTTACGAAAAAGGGGTCACTGGGCAGAGTTACAGCAACTTGCAGTCTCGCCTTCTCTTTTGAGCTGTTCTGTACGCAACACAAACCTGAACTACTGCATTAGCTTTTCATTTTATTTACATTTATTTGCTATAAAAGCTACACTGTTGGTGACAAAATTAAATTAAAGCTTTGCAGAGGGTGATTTGTGTAACAATCACATTTTAAGAAGTATAGACGCCAGGAGGAGGACACGCTGTTCCCACAACCTTCTGTGTAAGGCTTAGTACATGTTTTTTTTTCCGCTTCAACTTAATTTAGGACCCCCTAACATGGTTGGGGAAAATGAAAACAAAACAAAACAAAAAAAAAAAGTGTATTTTATTTTATGTTTTTACAGCCCAATAGCCACAGAGGCCTAATTTGGTTTCACATACTAGTTTTATTCTCAATAAGCACAGAGAAAGCACAAGGGCGTGTGGTTGCATCTTTCCTATTGATATAGATATCTTCATTTATAAAGTACACAAATGCATCAGTCATTGTGTAAAAAAAATAGGTGAGAGGAGGAAGGGAACATGCAACTGAGGCCTAGGGAAAATTCCAGGAGACCAGACTGTTGCACATGGATGTTACCAGTGGGCCTGTATTTCTCTGCAGCTGCTGCACAGCGTAGGTTTCCATAGCACATCAGATGCAGACAAAAAATGAGGAGCTGCAAAATTAAGTCTGGTAAAAAGATATGATGACACTGAACAATGGGCAAGACATTGTCTCATAAGTTCACTTCTATATGTAAAAGTCATCTAGCACCAGAAAATAGCTGAAAACGCTACAGTGCTGAGTGTCAAAACCCAAACTACTGCCTGCAGAGATTTCTGCACCTAACAACCGCAGTCATGTTTTCACAGAGAGATGAAGGTAAAATAAGCAAAACATCTCAGGGAAAAGTGACCAAAGAAAACACCATTTACCAAGATCTTTAGGCTTTTATCTTTTAAAAATAGCTGTCATGAAATAGGTATATGATAGAATATTTCTTGAAGAAACTCTGGAATACTTTTTTTCCTTCTTGTGACCTCCTCTTTTCCCCCAGTTTGTGTGTAATGGAGATGTACTTTTTTGCACACTGCATGGCCCTCCGTTGCCAAGCACTCAAAATATTAAATAGCTTGAGAGTTGTCTTTAAGGCAACATGAACTGGCAAATCACTTCACAATTCACATTGTATCGAAGTTTTTAAATATGTCTACCTTTTAAAAATATGTATAAGCAAACAGGACTTTGTTTTCTGAAAGTTACCATTCAGTGTAAGCCAATGGCAACCCTATTTACAGTAAATGTATTTTTAATACTGCATTTTTCTTCCAGTAGCCATAGCTGCAAATTTCGAAATCAGTTGCCGACGCAGACATCCCAACTTTCAAACAATATCTTGGCACTGAAGCATTTCTTTAACAGAGACACTTCTGCCCCCTTCAAATATAGTAATTTTGCCTGCCAGTGAACAAAGCCCTTTGTGTGCTGTGCTCGGCACTTGGCAGCAGCCAAACAAGCAGCTCAACACCATCCTGATCAAAGACAATGTGTTTTCCTACTTTCATGGGCAATGTATCACTGCTATGCAACATCATTATTTAGGGTTTATCTGGGAGGGAGGAAAGGGACAGTGTACTTACCTTCGACAGCTTCAGTCTCAACAATCCTTACCATTTATATTAAATATAACAGTGCATTCCTATAAGCTGATTCCAACATTTGATTATCTGGCTTCCTTTTTATGACAGTGGTCGTATTCTCTAAGTGGAATACCTAAGAGACAGCATGGGTCTTAGAGTGCTTTGTTGTCCAAAGCCTCTGTGAGGATTTTTTTGGGGTCCCAACCCTACATGTTCTGTTCCTCTGCTCACAGCAGGCCACGTGCTGCCCTGCAGAGCACCACAATGTGCCCTGCTGAATGTGGGCATGGGTCTGGCCATGTACCCGTGCCAAAACAAAAGGAGAAACATTGGAGAGATGTAAAGCACTGCAAGCTGAGGGCAGCAACAATTCACAGGCTTGGAAAATTATGTGGGCTTTACCTTTTACACTCCTGTTAACTCTGATTTTCATGAAGTAGGTGGTGTTGCTACAGCAACTGTCATATCACATCATTTCTGCTGTCTCTGTCACAGAGATCATCTTATTTTATCTTAAACTCAGATATGCAGTTCTTCCTCTGTTCTAAAGCTCTCTGTTTTGGATATAAAAAATTACAGAAAACAGAGCTGCACCATATAAATGATACTTTTAAAAATGTAGCAAAGTCTGTAGCATGTTTATTTGTTCTCCTTTTATATATGCAGAAGGAATAAAGAAAATAGCACTGACCATATTTATGGTGCTCCAGAGGTTCAGAAATAAATTAAGAGCAGGTCTCATGATAAAGATGCTTCATGCCACCTTTAAAAGGGTTCTTCCTACAGAAGCAAACCTTGTGTTCTCGTGCACTTCACCAGAAGTAACTAATCCATTCACAGGTACAAACACCTTGCTTCCTCATGCCCGGGTCTATTTATGTACATACATTCCACACTGCTCACACCCAGCTTAGATGACACTTCCATCCACTGCACACAGTATGCTCTTCAGCTCGCATACCTCAGCTGCTTAACCTGCGGCCTGGACAAAGTACCAGCTTTATTTTCACCTGTTTGGGAACATTTCTCCTACCTGCTGGGCATGAGGTGGCTGCCCCTGCTTTGCAGCTCCCTGGCTGAGTGTCACAAGAACTTTGCTCAACCTTGTTTGCCTTCATTTCACTGTGGGGATAAGGTCTTTGAGTACTCCATGCATGAGTGAAACTCAGTAAAATCTTAATCATTGAAGGGCTCTATTAAATTTTTGTTATTAATGTGAATTCCAACTCCAGCATTCACAGACTTTTCCTTCGAAAAATAAAAAATAAGCAACAGTAGTAAATATTCAGTTCCACCTTCAGGCTACTCAGGATACTAGAGAACTAGAGAAAACCTACCGATAATGAGAAGCTATTTTGAAGCCCTGAGCTCCTAACACAGCTCAAGCTCTGCCACAGCCTAAGCCAGTGCGCATTTGTGCCTGCCTCTTTACAAGCGCTTCCAGTCCCTTGCAAAACGATGACTCCAGTCACCCAACTGCACCTCATTGCTACAAGGACAGGCCCTGGGCAGGTGGAAGTCTGCCTACGTGGATCTAACCCTTGGGCAAGAACTGTCTTGTGTCCCTGGTTAAAGGCTGTGTACGCAATTAAGATGCCAAACAGCCTTCAGTTCTGATGATCACTTTGCAAGCTTCATTTCAGTGCCTCACTACAGTTACTCTTTAGATCAATTTCCTAAAGAAATGAATTTTGTGTGGCCGTGCTGTGCACAACTGTGTAGCCTCTTCCCAAAAACTTTTCAAACTGTTGGCCAATTTCAAACAAATTTGGCAGACACGTATCAGTCTCAAATGTATATTACTAACAAGCTTTGTGAAAACAATATAAATCAAAGAAATTCTTAATTCCCTGACCGAAAGGCAGCCTCATGAGCTCTGTTACATGTCAGAGAATCCATGGAGATTTTGCTACTGATGGAACTAATAGGAAGGAAGGAAGAAAATTCTTCACCAAGTTATCATTTGCTACAGCAGTCATGAAAGTCAATTATACTCGTAATTCCAGTAGAGAATGAGAGGAGTCTTTTCACCTTATCCCACCCACTCATTTACTATTTCCAGTAACCACAAGCAAAATTATTTGTTTGACAACTGCACAGTCACTTGACAATCCCTCTGAACTCGGCAGACACATCTAGCACTGATAGCCAATAAAACAGTCACAGACATGTCCTGTCTTATCAATCACTGCAGAAGATGGTCAGATGTGGACAATCAAACTGTCTGGTAGCACCTGAGCATATATTTAAAAGCTGTGTGAGAAAAGAGCTTTTTTTTGCATCACCTGCACCACTTACATAGCAAGCAACTGAAGTTTTCCAATAAGCCCCAGCAGGAGTGTTTGGGAACCAACAGATTTGTTCTGGCAGCAATGGGACATTCATTATTGGCTTTGGGGTAGGGAGTGTTTTGACTTGTTTTTGTAAATATTTTGTTAAAATGCAGGACAAAAAGCTAGATGATGAACACCGGGTAGGACTTACAGCTAAGAATCAGTGTCTGGATTTATGCTGGAAACTGCATGTCTCTGCCCAGCTGGGGGCTAGACACTGACACAGCTCAGTATTTGCAAGACCAGAGACTCCTTCTAACCTTGTTCTTACTCACCTTGCTGTTACTGCTGAGTTACAACTGCTCACAATAACGGAAGCTTGGGGAAGAACAGGTTAAACTTTGCAAAGAAAAACAAGCAGCAGAAACACCTTTCCTCTTTCTGCCTAACTGGATAATTGGTTAACAGGAACCTGCTTGATGGGTTTCAGCAGCTCCTGGAGATCCAGGCAAGGCTGCTTCAGAGAGCGGCTAAAGCTGCTGACTGTATAAACATCTTTAAGCCGACCAACAGGGTACCCCTCACTAGGGTTGTATTTTTTTTTTTTTTTTTTTTTTTTTTAAGCCAAGATTTTCAGAAGGCAATGAAGCAGTTCGTAGAGCAGTGACCCATCCAAACCCAGTAAGAGCAAGGAACTGAACTATTTTAGGCAGAATATTTAATAGACATAAAACAAATCTTAAAACTATCTTATGGCCAGAAGAAATCCATTTCAAAAATGCTGAAGCAAATGAAGGCTAAATTCTCACTGCAACAGAGAGAGCATAACAGCAAGGTTCTCACAAATAAAACAGGTCCTGTCCTGGTAACTTAAGGGGCTAAGAAAAAAAAAAATTATAGTTCTAAAGATTCACATGACAAGTGTGACAATCAATGGGCTTCACTGGATCTGTAAAACCCTTTGGGCTTAATAATCAATACCATTCATGTATAACACAAAGATTTTACTCAAGTAATTAGTGTTCTTGAGTCCAGCTGTGTAAAGAGAAAGTACAAGAGAGCTGATTTTCACATGGGGATTTATACTGTCCTATATAAGCTGTATGTATACGTACATGAGATTAAAAAAAGACAAAACATTTTTCCACAGTTTATCTAAGCTTAAAACTCTAGTTAGACATAAATGTATTATCAAAGCAGCACCTACAGCAATCAGTGAAAAATGCTGGAAGAGATTCATTTAGCATCCTCCATATTCTCATCCCAACTTGTATTTATTCGTCCTGATGTTTCAATTAACCAAGTGCTGATAAACGGACATTTACACAAGCCGAGCTCTAACATCAAGAGCCAAGCTCTCCCTGCCTGAAGCTGTCAGTCGACACCAGCTGAGACTCCCTGCAGGTTTCTTTCTCCCAGACTCTCTTCTTTCTGAGGATGCAGGAGACACTAAGAGAAGGCATCTGTAAATACAAATTCTACAGAACAACAAAGATTTTGGGAGAAGTATGCCAGCATTCACTAGTGCCTGTCTGCTCAGACACAGTTCAAGGAGTCTGATAAAGCAGCCACAAGCACAGGCTTCCAGGCTGATTACTGCCTGTATGAAACCATCCACAAAACCCCCATGCTTCAAGAGAGACGTATGTCCCTTCACAAAGTAACACCACTGCTTGCGATAATGTTTTGTGCCCCCTTCTGAAGCCTTGTGCTTTTGTACTATTCTTTCATTCAAGGGTGCCATCCGAGATGTTAGGGTTTCAAATCCAGAGCCAACTTTCCAAAACACACTGTATTCTGAAAAGCCCATTTTTGTTTCACAGAAAAATAAATGAGTTTGCATCATAAAGCCTTTATCCCCCCAAACCCAAAGCCTCCCATACTGTTAAAAATCAAATCCAGCTTTATTTTCCTGCATGAGTCAGGCTGCATGCAAACAGCTCTGGAGGAAGGCGAGCTTGGGATGCAGAACAGGGCTGAAGTACCGAACCCTGAGTGGGATACTTGTTCTTCTAACAGCACACTCCTATTTCCCTGAGATAGTTGCTAATATTTTCATCTTGAAACTAGAGGAAAGCCACCCCCTTCCCCCAAAAAAGAAGTTTTACAGATTATAAAGACACACAAGGACAGACTTTATTATTTTAACAATTATTGCTATTTTCAGAGCTCCAGCAAAGCTACTTCCTTCCATAATTGGACTTCAATCAAACCCTAGTGAAGCTTTTGATCTTGGAAAGAGTAACAACATAGCTCCGTTATCGGCACACAGGGGGCAAAGAGTAGGACATCAAGAATTTTTCAATAAAAGAAAGTTAATTGCTTTGACTTATATTTACCAAAGGTCACGACTGCAAGTTCTGACTGCATGTACATAACGGTGCACACTGAGAAATCTTGTACAGACTGGCCAAAGTAAGTGTTGGGATTATACTATTTGTGTATTAAAAAAAAAAAAAAGGAAGAAAAAGGCAGCAAAACAATGCTAGATTACTATCCAAATATACCCCAGTGGATGTCCTGCCAAATAGCAAATATGTGGCTGTAAGCTCCAAACTGAAATAAAAGCTTGGCCAGAAGCCCAGAGCTTCACTGTATTTTGCTCAGCTAGCCATAGTCTGGCAGAACAGAGTGAACACATTCTCAGCCACGTGATAAAGAAGCCAGTCGGGCCAAGCTGATTTCCTTGTGTTGGTTAAATGTGATCTTCAGACTGTACACACCAGCGGCTTTGGGAAAACGTGAGAAAGTGGGAAACAACAAGCCACAGGCTATAAACTAAAGGGCAGAAGAAAAATCACTTAAGGGGTTTTGCTTCAACACGTGTCGACAGGGCTGTTTTAAGTCGGGGTTGACTGGGCTCACAGGGCTGAGCACATGCTGCGGAGGTGCTGAGCACCGTGCATTCACCTGGACATAAGCAGTTAAACACCAACACCTTCAAGCATGCAGACCCTGAAAGGACCTGATTCTGAAAAGCCACTGTGAATCCTTCATGGTACAGGATTAGGAGAGCCTCTTGTGAGTAGCTCAGAAAAACACTGCACAGCTTCAAATCCCGTATGCAGGAGAATTAGAGGTACTTAGGCCTCTCAGGGTGGGGCCCAGTAAAGGAAAGTTATGAATCTGATGGTGGTACACGGCCCCCCCAGCTCAGATTTTGCTGACGCTACTTGAACAGCCACCAGACAGTAGTACTGAGCACTGAGGAACATTCACAAAGTGAGATAAAACTTGGCCAGAGGATTCAATCCAAAAAAACGCACAGGGCATAATGGACTAGAAGCTGCCCCAATTATAAGGTAGTATATTTTGATAGCAGTGATAACGTTTTCAAATAACCGACTCAGGAAGGGATCAACAGCATCCCTGGCCAGCAGCAGAGGTGCACGTGATGCTTGAGAGCACGCTGCATGCGGGAGCAGAAAGAGAAGCCTCCAAATGAGCCCCAAGAAGCACATCCCTGCTGCAGATAAGAGCAATGCAGATGAAACGCTCTTGAGAGCACCTAAGAAAAGTGAGCTTTGTTTACTTTCTAACAGAAATAAATTGATAACCTAGACACGTGCAGTATTTGGTGAAATCTGAGAGACACACGAGTTGACAATTACACCTCCAGCTCTTTCCTTCTATTTGGCTCATGATTTCTATTCACGTGTTCAGAACAGCTTCCAGAAACTACCATGACTTTCAACAATGACTTCAACCACGTCGCACTGAGAAAATTGAACAGATAAGAATATGGAAAAGTGTGTCCTAAACCTGGCAGTAAGTCCAGTCCAACAGAGATCAGCCCTTCTGCGAGCAGCCACGTGATTGTGGAGGGATGAATGTCAGGTCTCAGAGCCTGGACAATCTAGGCCTTAATTTATTTATTATTATTTTTTTAAGTGCTGAGGTACCAACTGAGAAAAAAGGTGTTTTAAACAGACAACCAAACTGCAGCTGTCCAACACTTGTAACTGAAGGCTTGAGGTCTAACCTCCTCAAAAGGTGGATATGCAGGTTAACTTCAACTATGCTGTACTCATTCCTAATTACACAGAATCACAGAATTTCTAGGTTGGAAGAGACCTCAAGATCATCGAGTCCAACCTCTGACCTAACGCTAGCAGTCCCCACTAAACCATATCCCTAAGCTCTACATCTAATTCTCTCACATAAGCATAGTTACATGATGCAGGTGTTCAGACGGTCAACTTCCTGCTCCCGTTTACTCAGCCAATGTTACTCTCAACAAATGGCTCAATCACCATAAGGACCAGACCAGTACCACTTCAGAAAAACCTGCACCTTATCAGTACACTGCATTTTGCCCAATGTGAGGTAGAGTAAGGCATTAGGGAAATGCAGTTAAGTAACACGGCAAAATCTCAGTATCCAATTTAAACCCATATTGGATATCTACGCTCTTCTCTTCCAAGAAACATAGTCTTCACTACTGACAGGGGAATTAATCCCTTGCTTATCACTGTACTCACAGTGGTGCAGAGGGCAGGCCCCTACACAGCTGGTGACAAAGGCCAGGCTGTGGTCAGCACCTTGGGACTAACCTGCTTGGGTAGCTGCAGTCCCAGGAGAGGGCTGGAAACCTGAGAGTGGGAATTACACAGAGGTGCCCTACGATTCTGTTTCACTCCCCAGAGCCTGCACACTCCTTAGCACTCCTCAGAGCAGCATTCACCAGCGGACTGGGGCCGTCCTGACCACCCAGCTCCAGGTGCCAGCTTGCACTGCCTTCAGCCCAAGCCCTCATTGTTCCACCCTCACCCTGCAGTAAGCACAGAGAACAGGGCTCCTCCGTGGGGCTGGCCCAACGTACACGATGGGTGTACCACATGAAGTTACCTCACAATGCATGGAACATATAAAAAAAATTTACACTGACACTGTCATCAAAACTTAACGCAGACATCCATACGCTGCTGTGATGAACCTCAAGTGGCACTGAGCTTGGCACTTGCAGTAACTCCAGATCTGCACCTGAATTTTACTCTCCCAAAATTACACTCAAGGCAATGTCTTAGACTTAGCTTAAAATAAAAAAAAAAATAAAATAAAATAAAATAGGCAAAGCAAAAAAAATTGTAACATTTCCATATAAAATTTCTCCAACTTAATTCTGAGAAAGCAGGATGAAACTCAAGAGTTTCCATATAGCTTTTTCTTTCTTTCCCTTCTCTTTTTTTCCCCTCTTTAAAAAAAAAAAAAAAAAACCAAGAAGAAAAAAGAAAAAAAGACACTTCATATAGTATATACCACAATATGATGCCAGTGTCAGACCAAATGTACTTTCAGGACTCAGGTAAGCATTACCTTACCAAAAAGGGTATTGAAACATCTCAGTGCTGGGCTGGAAGCAGAAGGTGGTTCTGTTGTAACAAACTCCTAAATGCCCTGACAAGTATGTGCGTTCGGGGCAGAGGGAAGGGGACGCGAAGGGAGCAGGGGAGTCGACCCAGCAGCGCCGTATTAGACTGCAAGTGTGTTGTGTCATTACAGCTTTATCCCGACACACCCATATTTACAGCACACAATGTACTGTACAATTCACAATGCCAAGAAACTCAACATATCTAATCTGGCAG